>NC_136069.1:596873693-597473693 GCF_964261635.1 Lissotriton helveticus | reverse complement strand
TTTTGGCGGACTTCCCCTGATCTTGGGACTAATTGCAGGAATCCTATTCTTAGTCCTTATTTTTCGTTATGGCAACCCATGTCACAGACAAAACTCTTGCGACAAGGGAAGAAACAATCCTAGCCATTGGATACCGGGACCGGATATCAAAAATCCTGGGACTCTCCCGGCTTAGAGACCTGAACATGACTTGGTTTCTATCATTTCGACCAATGTGGCAAAGATGTGTTTTACCTGTATTAAGGTGTCTGCTATGCGGAGAAGAATGCGTGTTAGACACCTGTCTGACGCTACAATCGGATGCGCCAATGGATGCAGAAACATTGTTGAGCCCGATCAAGGTTCATGCTTTGTGCTGCCCTCAAAGGCTACCAATCCTGATGACGGCATTCGTGGAAGCTTCACCACTACGATTAATGGGTAGTGAAGTTCAAGATGAAAGCAGCATCGATCAGGTACGACCTTCTGTCAGCAATGCGAATCAGAATGTCAATGGAGACAATCATGCGCACGAATGCATGATTACACCTATATCCGAGTTAGTGGAACTTTCCCAGGAAGCTGTTGACAGTTTTTTCGAAAGCCAAAATGATATGATGTTCTCGCCAGAACAGAAATAGAGACTTTTGAACAAGCTCGCACACGGCGTTCCCTGAATTCGGCCTTCAACTTTAAAAATAAAGTCACATGAACAATTTTCCCTCCAGTTCACGGACAGCAATTTTTCAGCAGCCCCAGAATATTTTTGCATATTTTTCGGGACACTATCTTCTGCTTAAAGTAAGAACTATTCTTAGAGAACTAAGGTTTCTAAATTTTAGATAGCTTATAGACATTAGCTGCCCGCTGGTATGTTCATTGTTATTATATTCTGTGATGAAATGGTCTCGAACTTTTCTTCTGTATTAAGAGCCATTTCATGTGTAATTCTCATATACAAAATAGCAATAATGTATACAAATGCGATTACTTTGGCATTATTCTACAGCTTGAGTGCATACAATACATATGACTGCAATTTTTCCGTATATTTGAAAATTTCAAAATGCATTTATGTATTTTGGGGTGGTAAGGTATACACTATACTCTATAGTATGTTGTACTATGTGATACTATGCATAGATTAGTAAATATGACCATAGTTAGCGTGGAATGGGTGTGATGTATTCCTATAGGTTCTGAATCGATCCCCCTATTCCTGACCCTATTCTGGTTAAACAAACCAACAAGTTAACTAGCAGTCAGCCCATGAGGCAGAAAACCCCCATGATGCAGATACCGTTATCTGACGCAGTCACACTACGGCACAGGAACGTGTTATCTGATTAGGTCATAACGCTTGCGATCTAATTAGACAAGCGATATTCCTCCAGCCCCTGATAAGGCATACGGAGTTCTCATAACAAATCAAACCTATGACAACCTGGGCAAAACCCTGCGGCCATTGTTTTGATTTCACCGAGAACTTCAGTAAAAGAATGTGCTAACGAGCAAGTCGTATGACATCCTTATTGACGTATCTATGTCCATCCTTACGTCAATCTCGGCACCTTAAAGGTATAAATATTACCGATATTGCCCTATGCAAACACACGCGTGGTGACGAGACGGAGCAGCCATACTTGCCGAAGCGAAGAGCAGAGCAGACCCCGCTGGCGCAGCCCCGCCTTCCTGACGCGCTGAGAGAAGCTGCTTTCTCCTGCCGAGAAATCCAGCACCGGCGTTTCTAGGTAGCCCTCGCAGGCAGCCTGGAATATCGAGACCAGAGACGAGAGATACCATCCCTCATTCAACCTAGATTCCAGGTACAGAACTGAATAACCCCTCACAGAGAATTCTTTAGTTATTCACTTGGCAAAAACAAACTTAACTTAAACTGTAACTTTCTATTCCCGCCCACGTATTAGACTTAGGTCAGGTACACGGGGTAGGCGTATTTAGAAACACCAGTTGAGTACGTTTAGTCAAATGTATATGTGTATGTAATATATTTTATTCATTTTAAACATCTTATGGCTTAGAAACCATATAAATGTTTTTACAGTATTATTTTATACTATTGCTTTTAATGTATGCACTTTACTTAACTATAAGTATTGCAATAATATTGATCCATTTCTCTTGTATGAGAAAAGAGACTGATCAATAAATAACACCTTTTTATTGAACACGCCCGTCTCTTCCTTTTCTCTACAATCTGATGAGACTAAGAATGCACGTACTGACTGAGTAAAATAAATTGCCTTTTGTTCACACGACTCTCGAGATATACTCTTGATTAGGGGAGAGCAAAGTTGTCATGTTCTATGGTTGTCAGAAACTAAATCCCTTCTTGTCTAATCAGGGAAGTTAAGTCCTCCTTGAACATTCGAGAAAGTTTCTAGTGAACTCTGAGCTAAGCTGGCAAACCCAAAACTTTAAGTCTAGTATCGACAGTAGTAGACCTAGTTAACGTCTGGTCTAGGCCTTTACTGCTGTAGGTATTATTCCAATGCGCAGAGCCTATTGGGATGATAGGAACTACACTACACTTTACGTGTAACTATTCATATCATTATTGACTTAGCATATACAGATGTTCTCCTCTCATTACTTAACAAAGCATGTTCTGTGTTTTCTATGATTTGGACAAAGTGAAGACAGCTGAGGTGAGAAGTCAATATGTATCTTTGCTAAATATTCTCCCGCATTGTAAGGGAATGTTTGACATCGAGGCTCCCCGGGCAGTGACGGGACCACCAAAATAAAAACGTGCGATGTTCATTTCGCCACTTACCCCAGTGATGAGAGCAGTGTCCCCAGTGGCGAAAACGCAGGTGGTGGCCAGGAGCACGGTGAAGCACCTCAGGTTTGTCATGGCGCCTCCTGCCGTGCTTTTTTAGAAGTGCAGCGAGAGAGCAGGCGTGATGAAGCGGGAAGGTAGCTTGGAGCTGTGCAGAGGCAGACGGGAGCCCTTTCGGGTGTGCGCAGTTATTAGAAATGTGCGCCTCACTTTACACAACACATTGCCACTGGAGGCTATTTCCTAAGAGTGCGGAGGATTGCAGTGGCTGACTGGTGATCCAGTGGAAGGCGGGCAGCGTGCACCGTAGGGCCCCGCATGTGGTGTACTGGCGCTGAACGTAGAGCGCTTTCGAGGTCTAATGTTTGTTTACTTTTTCCTACGTAAACAGCTCTTTTGCCGCCTTAGCCCTTTTGCCGCCCTAGGCGGCCGCCTAGTCTTGCCTAATGGTAGAAATGACCCTGCTGAATAACATTGTTCTAGGCGAAGACGTTGGCCACAGAATATGGGACTCAGGGACCAGAAAGCAGAAAGTAAAGTTTACTGAGAAGGAGCTGGAGCTCCTGAGAGAGGAATATGTGACCCCTTATGGACCAAATTTTTGGAAAGGCCTTTTTCTCTGTGCCAGAGAGCCAGAATACCTGGATCTGGACCAGCATCCTGGAGAAGGTGAACACCCTAGGAGTCACTTAGAGGACCATTCCTGAGATTTGCAAAAGGTGGTAAGACCTGAGATCTCGTACAAAGGAGAAAGTGGCTAGCAGGATGGTAGAGGGACATGGAACTGGTGAAGGAGTCTCAAAATACCCCCTTCAACTCCCATGAATTTATTTATTTATTTATTTATGTAACTTTTAAAGCGCTACAATTACCCAAGGTTGTCTCGGCGCTAGGAGCTGTGTAAGCTACCAGTATCCTAAGGACAAGTAAATTCTGAGTCTAAAGAACTGAGGGCTCATTGAGAAAACAACCAAGTCTTAAGTTGCTTTCGGAAAGTGAGCAATGTAGGGCTAGATTTTATAATGAGAGGAAGGGAGTTCCATAATCTTGCTGCTGCAACAGTAAAGCGTCTGTCTCCCCAGTTAACTTTCCTTGTTCTGGGGGTTTGAAGCAGGTAGGTCGTATTAGAACGAAGCGTTCTGCGAATTGGAAGGGGCTTTAAAGAATTTCTGAGAAATTTGGGTCCCATGTTGTGTAATGCCTTGTACACGATACACAAGGATTTAAACTTAGTACGGCTTCTGACCGGGAGCCAGTGTAGTTGGGCCAAATGTTTTGTGACAGAGACAAATTTTGGAAGGCCAAGTAGAACTCTGGCAGAGGCGTTCTGGATCATTTGTAATTTGGAGATGACTTTTTCCTGCGCATTGAGGAAGAGGGCGTTACAATAATCGGTGCGAGAAAACACCAGAGTTGAAATGAGAGTTTTGCCTGTTGTAGTAGGAAGGTATGGCAAAAGCTTCTTAATTTTTCGCAGGATGTAGAATGATGACGAGACAACAGAATTCACATGGTGATGAAAAAGAAGTTTATCATCAAATGTAACTCCCAAATTCCTCACTTTGCCCGTCGGTTCAGGTGGAGTGCCCATCTCTTCCGGCCACCACGATGGGGACCAGGCAGGCTGGACCTTACCGAACAGCATTACTTCGGTCTTAGCAGAATTAAGTTTTAAGCAGTTGGAAGCCATCCAACTGCTAATGGCTCGCATACCGTCTCTAAAGTTGGCCGCTATTGTCGGTCCGTTTTTATGAATAGATAATACCAACTGAGTATCGTCGGCGTATGTAGTCAGGCTGATGTTATGCGCTTTTATTACCCTCGCCAAGTCCGACACATAAATGTTGAACAGGGTCGGACTTAGCGAGGAGCCCTGAGGGACACCGCAAGGGAGCTTGAATGAAGACACTCATAGAGGGGGCCCAGAAACTAGAGAGTGTGTTGGGAGTAGCAGACATCAACACCTCCAATATTTAGGCACTATCCAGGGTAAGCCATATTCCTTTTACTTACCTAACAAAACATAATATTAGCAATTCGAAATCCTCCCTCTCCTACCCCTACTTGCAAAAAGACTAGTGACCCAGGCCTTGATTCTGTCCAGATTGGATAATGGCAATGCTCTCTATCTAGGTGCCCCTAAGGAGGTTATTTCAAAGCTACAGGTCATACAGAATTGCGCAGCAAGGCTGCTCACCGACACCCCAAACCGCTGCTCAGCAAGACCAACCCTCCGTTCTCTTCACTGGCTCCCAATACAGCAGAGAATAAACTTCAAGGCTCTCTGCATAGCCCACAAGTCCCTGAACGATTACGGACCACTAATTACCAAGGCCATAATTCGTCCATACAGGGCAAGCAGGGCACTGCATTCATATGAACTCCATCTTGCGGCGATTCCCAGGATCAAGCGGGCCAGAAGTGGCGGTAGGATCTTCTCACTCAATGCCTCCAGACTATGGAATGCCCTCCCTCTGCATCTACAGAGCGAACCTAATCATCTGAAATTCCGTAAACAGCTGAAGACCTGGCTGTTCATATAGGAGCTCAATCCCTCCCCCTTTTAGCCCCGCGCAGCGCTGAGATGCCTCCGGGTAGCCATGCGCTATTCAAGTAGCAATACAATACAATACAAATCCATATATCATACATCACAGCTTGAGTAACTCCATTGAGAAGCTTGCTCCACCCTGGCAATGCATCACGGGAGTTGTGGTACACATCATTTGCTTGCTGAACACTGTGTGCTGATGACTACATCAAACGTGTCTACAACATTAACATATCACAAACACATGAAACAGAGTTACAACAATTTTGTGGGTACATTTTAATAATTTATTTACACTAACTAGCCACTAATTAGCCACCAGGATCCACAACTAGCCACCAGGCTCCACGACGCAGACATCTAGGGAAAGCCTTACATTGGATACGATCATTCATCTCAGGCAGATTACAGAGAATAAGACTCCCACCATTCCTCTTAGAACCAACATAGATCAGATGCGGAGTACCCCAAGGATTCTCCCTCAGCCCCACACTCTTCAACGTCTACATGGCACCTCTCACTGCCATCGTCAGAAACCATGGACTGAACATTGTCACTTACGCCAATGACACCCAGCCCATCCTCTCCAACTTCCAAGAAGGGTTGAAAGCCGTTATGACCTGGATGAACTACTTCAGCCTGTAGCTCAACTCAGAGAAAACAGAAGTCCTCATTATTGGCTCCACCCCCCATGCGTTGGACCACTGCTGGTGGCCCCCTGCCCTTGGAAACCCACCCACCCCTACGACCATGCATGTAACTTCAGCACCATACTCGACTCATCACTCACCATGAGTCGCCAGATCAACGGGGCGTGGCTTGGCACGCAATGGCGGCGGCAGCAACTGGGTAGAGCTCCGTCCTGAGCTCCCCTTCCCTGGGCCGATTATCCGTAATACTTCCTCTGAATTGGCCGAAACTTGAGGCGGAACGACAATTGGCCACACTCTTCGCATCCAGCGATTTTGGGGCACATTGATGACCAGAGACCGCTTCGGCACTGCCTGGTTGACTGTGGCTGTGCAGGCAGCTACCCGCCCGGCGCGAGCGGGCACGAGAGGCCGCGGTCTGCGGCTTGCCGCTGGGCCCGCCGGTGCGGCCTACAGGAGACACAGAGGAGTCGCCCGGCACTCGGAGGTGGGGCCCGGAAGATTGGCCTTGCGATCGCGGGGCACACTGCTCCTGTTGCTGCCCTGTGGTACCGATTGTCCATCGGTAAGGGACCCTGTGGAAGACGGGAGTGTCATTGGAGGAGTGGAAGAGGCTCCGGCCACTAGCGAGAGGAGGCGATTGCCGGACTGTGCGGGGCCCACGGGGGAGACGTTATCCTCCTAGCCGTACTGTCACCGGGCACTGGTGGGATCACGCGCCTGCCGCGACACTTGGGGGCAATTGCGAGCTTGCGGCGGGGAGATGCAACCCCATCGACCACTGTGGCTGTGATTGAGCTGGGCCCGGTGAGCCCAACAACCTGAGACCGGAGCCCAGGCGGAACCGCTGGGCCCAGTGTTGCGGCCTGTACAGTGCCCTACTCCTTCTCCCGGCCAACTCCCATCGCCCTGGACACTGGATTGCTGTCGGCAGAGGCCCTCCTTTCTGGCGGTGAAGCGCAGGCTACGGCAGGTGGGTCTCACTCCTCTTCCCGGTGCATCTATGAGTGGTGGTGCAGGACAAAACACACTTCTTCACCAGCCCCGAGGAAGTTGAAGCTTGGCTGGATGGAGGGGTGGAGGTGGCGCCTCGAAGAGCACAGGGCACTGTCACTATGGCGCGCTCCCGGGGGCCAAAGCGATGCCGCAGACGCAAATCACCCACACCTCACTGCTCGCAGGAGACGACGACCCACTCCCCGCCAGCAGATCTTGTCTTGCAGGAACAACAAGATGCACTGCGCAGGGTAACGGAAATCAGCGGCTCTCCTGCGCCATCCTCTGCCCCGCATGCCAGTTCGCGCACTTTCCCCAGTGACGACGAAGCAATCTACGGACTACCGGACTCTCAACAGTCCACAGACCCACCTGAAGTCACGCCGCAGACAGTGGATTTACTCGGCTGAGGAGGGCCCCTTGGGGTTTTCCGAACACTCACACAGCGGTGACTATCGCACCTACGCATTCCCTGCTCGTCATGGGGTGAGTGATGCTTGGCGACAATGGACGAGGGGGGCCCCCTTGCTCCACGAGGGATGGAATCGGCGAGACGCAGTGAGTAACGTTTTACAGACATTGCACGCACTTGAACTATGCCACTATGGCACCTTCCCCCCCTGCTGTGGTTGCTGATGGCCTGGCGATCCTCGACCCGGCCTTGCTGGAGGTGTGTGCCTTTGCACGAACTTTCCCCCCAACTATTGCACCAGATGGACACTCTCCCTCTGCGCTGAATCTGCTGATGCCCGGTGAAGCCTGTTAGATATGGCCCACTTTATTCCGGCCCAGGGTGGGACATTAACCCCTCTGGGAACAATACTGTTGTATCGCTATTGTGCCAATTGCTCACCACCCCCTAGAACTGTATAGTTAACAGTTTAATACAGCTCACTTGAGTGTTTGGACGGCGGCATGTTACGCAGCCGACCTTTTGGCATTTCTTATTGTATTGCCTCTTCTAGGCTCCATGTTTTGCCTTTCACCCTCACCCTTTGGGACCTGTCTGGGTCGTTCTTTAATGTGATTGCAGCTGTGTTTGGCCTGGAGGTGGGGAAGACACTGGGAGGTCTGTGGGGGGCCCGCTTGAAGGGTTGGGGCTGGATGACATGGGTGGGTCTTACACAAGTGATGACAATGGCTGAAATTCGGATATGTACCTGGAATGTCAGGGGCATGCACACACCGGCGAGACGGTACCAGATCTACTCCTATCTGAAGCGCCATAAGTTTCATATAGCACTGTTACAGGAAACGCACTTGAACAAGGCGGAGGTGCGTGTTCTGCACTGCAGATGGCGTGGGCAACTCTACGCCACTGAGTACTCCTCCTTTGCCCGCGGTGCGCTCCTGTGGGTCCGTCCTGGGACCCCTTGGGTGGTCACGGACTCGCATATAGACCCTGACGGCAGGTATGTGATAGCCCGGGGTAGATTAGATGGACAACCAATAGTGCTGACCTCTCTATACTCACCAAACACCGACCAGGGCAGTTTCTTTACTCGCCTCTCGGCGGCACTGGCGACCTGGCATGGGGTCCCGTGGATCCTGGGGGGTGACTATAACTGCATCTTAGATGCGACCCTGGACCGTTCCTCCCCACCCCCGACTGGTGCGCCGACACACGGCGCCATGAAAGCACTGATCAGCTGGGCTACACAGTGGGACCTGCACGACGCATGGCGGACACGCAATCCTACGACACGGACCTATTCCTAATGTTCAGGTGCGCATGACCTGCATGTACGCCTGGACAGATTTATGGTGTCCGCTGACCTCCTCCCATTTTTTGCAGACGCACAATACATGGGCTGCACTCACTCGGACCATAACCCGCACATTCTGGCCATTGCATGGGAACGCCCACACCCGCCCATCCCTACCTGGCGACTCCAACCCGGCTCTCTTGTTGGATGCGGCTTTCCGCGACTCCCTTCTCACGCAAACTGCCTAATACTTTGAGGACAACTCTGACACAGCGTCCTCCCCCCAGATCGAGTGGGACGCCTTCAAGGTGGTGATTCGAGGGCACTGCTTGGGCACACAGGGTCACATGTGGGGACAGCTGGGGGGTGACCTGACGCGACTAGAGACCGAACTGCTTGAACACGAACGGGACGCGCTGGATGGCACAGGCGACCCCCTGGCAGAAGCGAAAACGGAACATGTGTGCCTCCTGGAACGTCTGCACAGTCTCAATTTTACTGCGCACTCTGCCCGCACGCACCACCTGGGTGATAGACCTGGCAGACTGTTGGCCTGGCTGATTGCACGGGAAGACCGCGGGGCCCCGGTGTCGGCGATACACATAGATGGGAGGGGGCTACTCTATACACAACGCCACATACACGAGGCATTCACAACCCACTACGAAGACTTATATCGCTCCCGGCTCTGCGACCCGCATCCTGGCATTGCAGAATATCTCTCACCCTTGCCACTGCCTCATTTGACATTTGCACAACAGGACGACCTCGGGGCGTCACTTGCTCCTGAGGAACTACGTGAAGCCATCTTTAACCTGTCCAACGGCAAGTCCTTTGGCCCGGACGGCTTACCAGCCAAATTTTACAAGGCTGGCTCGGACATACTCATCCCCGAGCTCTTAAAGATGTATGCTGCAGCTGCAGAGAACTCCTCCCTCCCTCCCACGCTCAATGAGGCTAACCTCATTTCCATACTCAAACCGGGCAGGGATGGCACACAAATGGGCTCTTACCACCCCCTGGCCCTCCTCAACACGGATTATAAAATCCTTGCTTCCACCCTGGCCCGGAGGCTAGCCCCCCTGGTCCCCACCCTGGTGCATCACGATCAAAATGGTTTTGTTCCAACATGCCACACCTCCTATAACATCCGCCGCTTGTTACATATACAGGAGTACGCCACACACCACTGGCCACAAGCGGGGTGCCTAGTATTGGACCTCGAGAAAGCATTTGACTCGGTGGAATGGCCATACATGAGAGCGGTCATAGAGAAATTCAAACTGGGGGTGGCTATGAGACCATGGTTGACTTATTGTACCACATACCCACAGTTCGGGTCCGCACTGGCACATTGCTTTCTGACGCTATCCGTGTACGGAGGGGCACCAGGCAGGGCTGCCCCCTGTCACCCCTGCTGTTTTCCTTGGCCATGGAGCCCCTAGCCACGATCCTCCGGACCCAGGGTGAGGAGTGGGGAATCCCGATGGCGGATGGACTCCACGTGATCTCGCTATACGCGGATGATCCCCTCCTCTATGTCAGAGATTTGACTAATGTCCCAAGATCTCTCACTGACATTTTCTGCACCTTCGAGGAGATGTCGGGCTTGAGGGTCAACTGGTCTAAGTCGGGGCCTATTCCTTTAACCCGGACGCGCCCGAGAGCGACGTTAATCTCGGTGGTGAGAGGCTGCAGTGGTACCCCACGACGTTCTGGTACTTGGGAATCCACATTTACCGTAACCCTGCGGATATCCTGGAGGGGAACCTGATGTGAGCGCTGGCCTCCATTCAAGCACAAATTGGATTTTGGAGGACTCTGCCCCTGAACGTGCCCAGCCGTGTAGCGCTGGCCAAAATGATAGTCCTACCGAGACTGCTGTAATACTTTGCCAACATCCCGTCCTATGTCCCCAACAAGGTATTTCGGGACCTCGAAGTCCTGCTCCGGGGCCTAATCTGGAACGCAGGCCGACCCCGTGTGGCGTTGATGAAGTTGTATATGTCCACTCACTGACTCGGGGGGCCTGGCAGTCCCCAACATGGAGCTGTATTATCTAGCGGCGCAGATGCAGTGGGTGTCGGTATTACTGTGTGGTAAAAACCTGGGTGACACCGCCACGGACGTCACCACCTGGTCTCAGATACAGGTGTGCACTCTGTTTCATCCACTGACCCAGGCTCCCCGTCCCCCTCAGCTGTACCTGGCAGTGGCGCGCAGGTGTTTTCTGCGGTGCCTGCGGCTCACTGAGCGACGGTACCGTATGCCCCGATACTCCCCCTGCTGGGTACTCCCAGGGCAACTGGAGTGATGACGAACGCTATGCTGGAGAGCTGGTCCCATGCGGGCATTGAAACGCTGGGGGACCTCTATGCTGACGGTGCCCTCCTTTCTTTTGCGGACCTCGCAGAAGGCGCGACCCTCCCAGCTGGACAATTCCTGTTGCACGTGTCCCTCATACGCACGCTGACTGCCTCCTGGAGCGATATGTCTGAGGAGTTACCAACACACCACTTTATACAGTACCTCCATGTCATGGGCAATGGTTCCCACATAGTGCATTGGCTAGCGCAGGCCCTCCTGATTCATACGCAACCTTCCACTCGCAGTTGAGGGAGAAGTGGGCGGCGGACAGAGGGAGAGACTGGACTGACAAGGAATGGGCGATGGTGCTCGTTGGGCCGCTTCACATCCCACGCAACCCCCGCTTCAAGATCATACAATTCTATATATTACGCCGAGCCTACCTTACGCCCGATAAGATAAACAGATATTTTTCAATCACCGACACTGCCTGCCAACGCTGCTCCCTGGTGGGTGCGGACCTCTTACATATGCTTTGGCTGTGCCCCAACATCCAGCAATATTGGAATGAAGTAACGGCACTGCTCACGCACTGCACCGACGAAAACATGCCGAAAACGTGGGAGGCCTGCATCCTAGGATTTTATAAGCGCACAAAGCTAAACAAAGTACCGGTCCGGTTCTGGGACCTAGGGCGAATCACGGCCAAACGCCTGCTTACCAAGCGGTGGAAGGCCAATGCACCCCCACATATTCGGCATTGGTACATGTTCCTCACCAACTGGGCACGAGCGGAAAGCGCAGTCCTACAACGGGAGGAAACGGCGGGACTTAGAAAGTTCACCATTGCACAGCTCTGGGATGGCATCCTTCAGTCCTTTCAGCAGAAATGTCTGGAACAGGGAATCACTTGAAGGGGTCTGCGTCCGAACCCCACATATACGCACAAGACACTTCGGAGTGCGCCTGCGCCCACTACCTCCTCCTTCCCTCCACCCCTTAGTGGGGAAACTCAGGCCGGGACCTGCGCCCCTGCATCTCCGCCACACCACGTGCAAATACACTGCGCCGCTCCTGCGAACCTCCCTCACTCCGGGTTGTCTACGACGCTTGGCTCGCTGCCTTCGGTGAAGCCCCCTTTGCCCTATCTCCTCTTCCACACGTCGGGTTCTCGCCATGCGTCCTGAACGTGACCACTGCGCTGGTCGCACTCTGAAGACATTATCAATGCGCCCCTGCTATAGGCCCCCCGCGCGAACAAGTTACTACCATACTCTATCCCAATTCCCAGCCACCGGACCTCCTCTTTCTCATGCACGTAGGTGCATCTACCAATTCATTGTCCTCCTTTTTCACGTACCCCCTTGTTATTACACATATACTGGTACTGTTTTCCGACCAGGCTTTTTATTTTCATTGTCAAAGACATTGTGCATGTTGCGCAAGTGACTTCAGACACCGTGTTCTGGCCGACAAATCAAGCCCCCCCTTTTGTACCAACATGCTACGGCACCCTAAACGCATGGCCTGAGGGGAATGGCCGATGCGCGTACTGCCCAGAGACGGGCAGATAGATCCGGGTTGTGTTTCATGACCCCAGCCATCGCGCTTACACCACCGCTATTAAGGGGCACCACATGCACAAGCTCACTAAAAACATCAGCCATGGCTATGGCGGTTACTGCTGGACGCGGCCGCCAACGCAAGCCTCTCCTTTTTGACACAGTGAGCTATACCGACACATATCTGCTAACACAATTGAGGCATCGCAAGGGACTGCTCTCCAATTTCCCTGCCCCCCGCCCCCACGAGAGACTTACTGACACAACCACCCGCCACACTTACGCATAGGCGCGGACTACTGATCATATGGTGAAGATGCCAAGGCAACATTGTTATACTGCAAAATTGATAAAAACTTACAGACCTGCTTACTTATTAAGACGTGTGATATATTATGTAAGCGTATTTCTACACCATTGCGCCGCCGGACCCCAGGGTTGTCGGCTGAACGGCTGTGTTAACTTGACAATATTTCATACGGTTATTGTTCTACGCGGCTGTCCCCCAGGGGTTGTAAGCCATGTGCTGTGTGTAACGCATTCTGTACAATAAAGGTCTTTAAACATAAAAAAAAAAAAGAAATGAGTCGCCAGTTCAACGCCGTATCCTCTGCATGCTTCAGCGCACTCCGCATGCTCCTCCCTCTACGCCAGAATCAACAAAAAGCTCCTCCGCAAACTCCAGAACCTTACAGAATGCCTCAGCCAGGCTAATCCTCAACATCCCACGACACTGCCACATCACCCAACACCTCCGCAACCTCCACTGGCTCCATGTCAATAGAAGGATTATGTTCAAGCTGCTCACACACGCATACAAGGCCTTACACAACACCGGACATCAATACCTCAACCAACGAACCTCCTTCCACGCCACCAAGAGAAACCTCAGTTCAGCTGACCTCTCCCTAGACACTGTCCCACGTGTTTACAGGACCAGAGCAGGTAGAACATCCTTCTCCTACCTCACAGCCAAATCCTGGAACAAACTCCCCCTCCACCTCCGACAGAGCCCGACACTGCACCAATTCAGGAAGGACCTCAAGATCTAAACCTTCGAATGACCTTAACGGAGCTGCTCACTCCCTCCCCCAGCGCCTTGAGACCCTCACGGGTGAACAGTGTGCTGCAAAAACCCTGATTGATTGATTGATTGAACTATGTATATGCATTTACATAGATCAAAGCCTGGATGTGCCAGGAGCCATTGCAGCCGAAGGATCGACTGACACTGATGTGGCCGTTCAGGACACAACAAAACCAACCCCTCCACCCATCACTTCTACTCCGACTGGCAGGAGAGCAAAAATCCTACCAATGCAAGAGTTTGTGGAAAGTGACAAGGATCAATCACAGAGCAGGGACCCCACAAAATCAGAGGCCAGAACACACAGACATCACAGAGGGCAAAGATCATCAGTCTGTACTGAGAACGTGCCAGACCACAGGTTGGATAGTGCTCTTGTGTATGGTGGGTTGGAGAGGCCCATCATCTCCGTACAGCGCCTGCAGACAAAAGAGATATGGACTCAGTAGGCAGCTGCAATGTATGTCTAAGTCACTGCAGAAATTAGAGAAAGGGCAGGACTGGTGGATAGTGGCAATGGAGAGGGAGCACCATGTGCAGAAACAGAGGCACAGGCAGTACCTCGTTTGAGTCCTTCACCCGGTCTAAAAACCCCTTGGCAGTAGCCACAACAACGTTAGCGAAGCAGACTGTGAACATTCAGACTGACATGAGACAATGCTATCAGGATGTTGCACGTGGGCTCATGCACCTGACCACAGCCCTAGAAAACATCAAGACCCACAACCTTTGGTTCTCCAACGTCCTTCCCTCACCTGAGAGCGATGAGGGCTCTAGCCTCAATGCCACATCTGTTGAGGAGGAATGCAGTACCAGGTGTTCATACAAACACACTTCTGGGACTGACTTGTCACCCATCCAACAGCCCAATGTTTCTGACAAAGCACCAAACCCTAGATGCTGAAAAAAGTTAAGCACTGAACAGATAGAGGAATAAGTCACCTTTGTTTTGTTTGGCATCAGTTACTTTGTTGTTTACTTTCTAACAATGTTACATCCACAAGGACACAGTTTATCCTAGAGTGTAATAATGTTGTTGCTACCTGAATAAAAGGTGATGTCTCAGTTATGCACCAAGCATTACTATCATGTATGATGTCTCATTATTTGATATTCTAATTTCCCTTACTTCAGAAATAGTCTACGTGTGTTGTGCACATCTCTTTGCTGCAGGTGTGCCTACCTGCTGCACCTGTAGTGGAGGTAACTCATCATCAGAGTCAGAATCTAGCTCTCTGGGGGGTGTCGTGCAGACCCTTCCTCATTGCAATATTGTGCCGTATGGAAAAAGTGGTGATCATCTTGCAGCACGTACCCGGTCTGTATAGTAGTGCCCCTCTGATCTTGTGGAGGCAGCAAAAGCAGGACTTAAGGATCTGAAAGCTCTGCTCAATGATTGAGCGCATTCTCATGTGTTCCCTGTTATATTGCCTCTCACTTCTTGTCCTCAGAGGAAGGTACGGTGTAGTAGCCAGTGACGTTAGGTATATGCACTGCCACTTTAAGAGCATGAGAAGTAAAACCATTAGGTCATATTACAGACTGTGGTAGCTACTGTATTAATTGAGTTTGTGATTCTCTTACCAACTAGGAAACCATTTCCAAATTCACCATGTGCCAGTCGATTTTGTTGTTCACTGTGGTGGAACATGAATCAATCATGGGTGCGCTCTGGGAATTTGGCCACAAGGTCCGTTATAAGACATGAGGCAGCACGCACTACCTGCACATTGAGTGAGTTTTAAGCCTTTCCTGATCCTATATATGAATTTGGTTGCTAAGGGGGGACATATGGCAATATGCATGCCATCTACACAGCTAATGACATTGGGGAACTGTGCTACCTTGTAAAACATAAATTTGGAGTGCTGCAGTGATTGAGGGTATTGGGGAATGGGATATATCGGTTGCCCTTGCTCACCGTGATATGAAGGAACCAGTGAAAGAACCTGTAAGAGACGTAGGCAACACAATACCTGTACATGTGGTGCTATTGAGTTGTTTTTGAGTGCTCGTGCCTTTAGTTGGGTCTGTAATGCCACCATTATATAAATTCTTTTTAACATTAACATTTAACATTAAATCAAATATTACCTGACTACTCAATCTGTACCCATCAATAACCTCCTCCTCTCTCTGTTCAAACAGGGTGCCCCTCACCCTAAATATCCTTTCCTGTATTCTCCTCCTTCTCTGCCGCCCAGCCAAAATCCTCATCCTCCTTGCAAAAACATACAGGGCCACCATTCTGAAAGAGCCTGATGCATTTTACAGTTTGCACCTGGTTACCACCTGATCCAATTCAATGGTAGTTGCATTTTCTAAATGGCCATTTTAGAACTATTCACAATTAGGAAATTGGTTGTACATACGGTTTGCAAATTCGCATTTCGGAAATTGCTATTTGTGATTTTCTATTTTGCGATTTCCAAAATGAAATTTCCACAAGGTAGAAATCGCATTTTGAACGACCGCATAGGGAAATGTCATTTTGGATTTTCTAATGGCCCGAAATATCGATTTGTATATTTGCCAAACTTTTAAAAACATTTCAAAACAAAAGTTCATTCACTTCAGCTCCTTCCTGGAACGTTTCCGTATGATCCGTCAAGCCGGGGGGCTGAGAAAAATCACCCATAAGAATTTTAGACAGTGATTCAGAAAAAAGGCTGAACAGAATTACACCAAATTTGGCAGCAAGTAAGATATTTACTTGGAAAGACTGTTTGCTTGGTGTACATCTGATTAGCAGCTGCTGTGAAATTAAGGTGCAAAATGTATTGATATACTGACAGTTGGTGTCCAGATATGCTATACAGTCTCAAAGCTTATGTGTGTCAATAAGCGGTCTCAACCACCAAGGGTAGGCTGTACCATAGTATTACATGGATTTAATTTTGCTTACATTGAAAATCTGTTACGTAGAGGTCCAGTTTCTTAACAGTCTACCCTAGTTAAATGTGATTTTGCAGATAACCAGAGATCTGTTTAGGAAACTGACAATATCAGCCCATTTCCTAGTGATATGAGAGGACTCTGGCAACACTCTCCTCCAGGTACTCTTACACATAGAACCATATCTCCATTCAACATCAGTGCCAGCTTCCAATACACACACTGATGACTCAAATACAGATAAATCTGGACTGAAAATACAAAAATGTCATACTCTCAATTCAACTCTCCCACAGAAAGTTGCACATGAAGTATAGTCCTTCTTCCAGATCCTAATAGCCACTAAGTATCTGCAGAAAACAAACAAACATAAACGCATCAGCAGTAGTTACATCTTTAGACTTCACCAGTATACCAGGGCCTTTCCTCCTCAACTCTGTTCTCAATGCAGGCTATTACTGGATTAGGGTATGTGAAAGTTATTCTCAATTTGAACGGATGCACCAATGCATATTTTATGACATGCCTTCATAATACTGCCTTATAGCTCTTTGCACAGCCAGTATAAAGTCAGGATAAAACTCACCATATCACTGCCAAATGCTATGTCCCTAGCTTAACAAGTTGCCTACTGTAAGGTATCACTATTCCTGTAGTTCAAAATTCTGCCAGTTACATGACTTAAGGATATCTTTTGTGCAGTTCTGTGATGTAGAGATTGACTGATCTTTCCTATATGAAAAGTCTGGAAAGTTGTGCTTCAGCTAAGGACACAATGATAAAAACTTCAATAAAAATCTCAATGGTTCCTTCTCAATGTTCTCCAGAAATCCCTGCACCCTCACATTATTCCATCTGCAGCACTATTCTTGATCTTCTGCCCTGTCTTAGTCATTTTCGGATCCATTTTGAGTCAATTTAAGATCTCTGCCATGGCATGCACTGGATCTTTTAACGGGCTAAATCAAGTCTCAGCTTCTGATTCTCAACTTTGTGCCTCAGTGGTGTTCTGCACAAGGTCTAATTTTATCCTCTAAGCATTCTCCTAGTTCTCCAGCTCAGTTTTCCCCTTTGTGATTTTTTATTAAGAACTACACTCAATTTAGGGCTGAGGCAATGTAGGCCTGTGTCTTGCTCCTGCGCTGCCTTACTGGTTGCAGTCTTGGGACTTGGCAGGAAATGCAGCCCAAGCAGCAGTTGCTATATACATTACATATCTCTCATTCTCAAATATACCCATTTCAGGTGCAAAACTGCTTCATTTTCCAGATTCTAAACAAAAACAACCATTTACTTCATGATAAATGCTCTAAATATATTCTTTGTGATGACACAGCTGGAATTAAGGAGAAGCAGAACACATCATCAGGAGTGCATCTTTTGACAACAGGTTATCACACTTGCTTACTGATATTATTGGACTACATCTTTCTTTATTCATTTGGTTTTGCCCAGTGGCAAATGCAAATCCTGGATATCTGTCTTAGAGAAAAGTTTGCTTATCTAATTCTTGCTGCTTTCATTCACTTCATGAATTATCAGAAAGAGGCTGGTGAGTTACCTCTGACCATCAAAGCCTTTCTTGAGACATGGAATAACACATTTAGGGTTAGATGTACGAAAGGTTTTTGCATTCATAAATGTCTGAATCACTATTTGCGAATGCAAAAGCCCCTTTCGGAACATGCGAAAAGCAATTTGGACCATCCAAATTGTGATTCCTTCCTTTTGGAAATCGCTATATTTGTGATTCCAAATAAGGAATCACAAATAGGGATTTCCAAATTGCGATTCCCAATATGTTTGTACGAAGCATTTCCTAATTGTGAAAATGCAGTTTTAGGAAATGCAATTACCACCAATATCAGTCAGGTGCTAATCAGGTGCAACCTATTTAAACTGTCCCAAAATGCATCAGACGTTTTCACAATGGCAGCATTGTATGTTTTGGCAAGGAGGATGAGAATGATGTTGGCTGGTATGCAGAGGAGGAGACAAGAGAGGATTTTTAGGGTTAGGGTAACCCTGTTCAATCAAAGTGATGAGGAGATTTTTTAGAAATACAGGCTCATTAGTCAAATCACTTTAGAATTGATTGCTGATTTACATTCAAACCTACAGACACCCTCTGATAGAAGCAATGCTATTCTACCACATGTGCAGGCATGGTATTTCCTGCACATTTCAGCTTCTGGAAGTTACCAGGGAGTAATAGCAGTAGCAGGGGGAGTGTTCCAAAGTTTATTGTCAATTTTTTCCAAAGGTTTCTTAATGTTATATAGTCCCAAACTAATGAGTTAATTTATTTTCCTGCATCTCAACAGGACTTACAGCATGAAAAAATATCATTTTATAGTCTGTCACATTTTTCCAATTTCATAAAGTGTGTTGATGGTGCACATATTTCTGTCTGTCCACCAGCTGCAAATAATTTCCTTTTTTGAAATCGCAAAAATAGTCACTCCCTCAATACACAGGTTGTTTGTGATGTATCCTGTATAATACTAGCCCTTGTAGCCCGATTTCCAGAAAGCACTCATAATTCATAAATGTTCAGCCATAGTGGTTCTATACAATAGGGTGTCTCAAGGTGATGTTAGCGACAGCTTTCTACTTGGTAAGGCTATATACATTTTTTGCACACAGTTTAGTATGCAAACTAAAAATCCATACTAATTTCTGTTGCGTAACGTTGTAGGAGACAGTGCATATGCATTATGGCCCTGGATTTGATACCTCATTTAAATCCAAGTACAAGGAGTGAGCGGAAATACAACTATGCTCACAAAACTACACTGAAATAGCAAAATACTAAAATGATGCTTCAGGTGTCTGCACAAGAGTGGAGGATCCCTCCAGTATAATCCCCAAAGATGTTGCAAAATCATAGCTACATGTGCAATGTTGCACAACCTTGCTAACAGGAGGGATCCACATAATATCGAGATAGAATCAGATTCTGATCCTGAGGATGGAATACCACAAATACAACACCAACATGATGACTTTTATGCTGCAGAGGGTAGAGCACGTCATGCTGAGAACACTCATAATTATTTTTAAGGTAAGCTAAAGGGAAATATTGGAAATGAATACAATACCACATGTTTGATGATGGGTTTAAATCAAAATGTTCCTTTTATAGAGGATTCATTCTCATTTTGTGTTGAAAGATCAAAAAATTGACCTCATGAACACTTTTCTTCACAAATGTTCAGTGTTTTTCTGTTAAGCAAACATGATACGAAGTGAAATGTATATGAAGAGACAAACAAGCAGATTAGTGCCTTCTTCTACCTCAGCTTGCAATACTATTCTCAGCAGTGCCTGCCTGTGTAGTCACCACCATCTGTACGAGACGTATGTTAGCATGTGTGCCTAAGGTTTGAGACATCATGTCCAGTATTTGTAAAGCGCGAACAATTACCCGAAGGTGTCAAGGCGCTGGGGGCCGTTGGGAAGAGTAAGCGAGCTATTGCCCAGAGTCACATGGTGCTGGGCAGACCGCTGCCGCCAGATTGAACCCTGATCCCCAGCGTCCAGTGTCAGTCGCCCTGGCCGCTGCGCCACACCTCTTTCACCACATCAGGCATAGAGAGGCTACTAAAGCTTGATGCCTCTTCACTATCGCCTAACCCTACTTCTGCAGACCCTGATATTACACTGCTTTGAATGTTTTCTAAGGCAGATGTAGCCTGGACTAAGCCAAGGGCTACATCACTACAGCAGTGACCCATCTGAGTCTGAAGGTTGACAGTATGCCTAGATAGTTACTTGTAGCCTTTGCAAAATGGTTGATGGATCGGCTTAATGTGCCAAACATCAAGTGCTGGTGATGCCTGATCCTTTCTGTCGAGTGTTTCTGTTTCATTGTTGTAATAAGTCTATCAATTGAAACAGTGAGTCTTGCAAAGTTGTTATTCATCATGACCTGACCATCCTCAGCTGTTTTCCCAAGACTCTCTTGCCCATTGAGCAATTATAACATTGTGCAATAAATACACGCTAGTTTCCAATTTACATTATTAATATTTTTGGTCTGCAGTAGCTGCACAGAGAGCATAGAGGCCTGTAACCCTCAAAACATTTGAGAGGCATCAGAAGTAGTTTGTGTAGCAAAGAGACCAGCATTATGAGAAGCTGTGACATGACGATTCCTCTACAAAGACCTGCAACACATCTGTCACTCAAAGGTTTTGCAGTGCTTTCCCTGGCTGACGTTGGTTCAACTCCTATATCTGGGAAATAAATTATGGAGTGGTGAAACTGTAGCTCTTCTTCTGGTTGTTACTTGCTCTGTCTGTGTGGCAGGTACGTCTGTGAATTGCTCATTTTCAGAAGGACTTTCATCAGTGCCATCTTGCGCTGTGTCCTGCTCTATCTATTGTGAGATACCTAAGAAAAATATATAGTTATACTTTTTTACATGATTATTTAATAATTTATGTTACTCTAAGTTCATTTCTCTCATTATTGGCAATGTTTAGTGACAATTTCTTTGGGCCTAAACTATTTTACATGTGTTTCTCTATGTATGATAAATTGATGATTGTTGTTACTACAACTCCTATAATGCATTTTAAAGTTGAAACAATCATTAAAATGGAGTTTCTTTTCTGACATACACTGGTGAAATGTGTGTGTTTCTTGTACTATCATGATATGATACAAAAATGTAATGAAATCTTACCTTCTAATATAGATGGTGCATTGAAGGAAACAATGGTGGACACCCCAACAACACTCTCCAGCTGAATTGTTGCCTCAATCATGATTTCCATAGGTGTTGGTGGTAGCTGCTGAGAAGGTCCTCTGCCTGTCAATTGACTTGCTACCTTCTTTCATACCTGACCTTAAGTCGTAACGTCTTTTCCTGATTTCTGGGGAAATACGCTGTGTCGCTCCAAGGTAATTGATTTTCTCCAGATTTTATACTTTTTTGTGGGTTTGACACAGTGAATGAGTTCTTCCCAAAGAACTCCACATTATGGCCAACACACTCCACTGGGAGGACCTCCAGGTCCTTCTCTGAAAATGTTAACTTGCGCCTTCTAACTGCAAGGTCTTTCTATGTTTTTTTCCTGGACATTTTTAGAATTGTTTGCAGCAAAAGATTCCCACAATGGTACACAAATGTACTCCGGCAACAACACTTACTACCTCTGTGCTACAGAACACTAGGAGGGGTATGTATCTGAACACTTCCTCATAGGGATATCATCATTCTGTACCCAAAAAGCGACTTTTCGTATTTGCAATATCCTAATACCGATTCACAGAGTTTGCGATTTCCTATTAGGAAATCGCAAATTCTTACTGAATCGCCTTTTGTAGATGGTGTACTTTTATACATTTCCATTTGTGATTTCCCAATAGAGATTCACATGGAATCGTCATTTGGAAATCGCTAAGTGAAACGTACGTGCATCTGGCCCTTACTTCTCTGACTAGGGACACATCACTGAATTCTAAAATTTGTCTCTGGAGGAACCCCAAAATATGAGTGAATAGAATAAAACTTATATAGAACACATGAATGGATAATTGAATTTTGAAACTGGGTCTGGTATTGTGGAAAAGAATGGTTTCTGTTGACGAGTTGATGCATACTTAAGATTTACTAGTATCAGGAAGGGAAGATTAACTGGTTCCCAGAAATACTTTAGAGAGTATTGAGGCAAGAATAACTATTTAGTGGAAGAGGTAGCTATTCCTCAAAATATTCTTTATTGACAGAAAATTCAAGATTTTTTGGGTGAGTTGTCCATACACGTCTTCGAGCTGTGAAAGTGATCTATTTGATAGAAAAAATCAAAAAATATGGGGAAGATGAATTACCTTTTGGGAATCCACAGAGTTGGTTGATGTATAACAGGTGTTCTGAAATATTTGTTTCTATTTCTGGGCCTTCTTTCCAGTTATTGAAACTATTGTTATGTACTGCTCTCACTGTGAGCCACTAGTGTGAATGCCAGATTCTAAATGTGAGATTCGCTGCTATGACATAGCAATAGTGGGAAACAAAAGTACTTTTCTACTGTTGCTGCATCGTAAAGGAATAACAGGCTGCTCTGGGATGGCTCTCTGAGAGTCGGTCACAGCAGAACTTGCGCTCTTCTCTGATCAAGAGAAGAGAGAACAGCTTCAGGAGAGTAAGGGAAGGCACAGATGATGGTTGGGGTGGGGGGCAGGCAGACAGGTGTTTTTGTTTTTCAGTTGGGAATGAAATTGAGTTGATGATATGTATAGCTCTACCATTACTCCTCTGCCCATTCCTAGCAGCAGAAATCAGGGGCAGATTATTTAGGAGGCCATACGTGACATGATATTTTGGATGGATAAAATGTGAATAATGGGGATGTCTTTCATCTTGGTGTTCTGAGTGAATTCATAGACTCATCAATCTTTGCCCTCGTTGTCTATTTAATTTTACTCAGAAGCCCTCGTGAACAACATCCCCGTTATTCACTGTCACCCATCAGAAAGTCTCTGCATTACACATGTACTTGGTCCAGGACAAAATGCTTAGAAAAAGAGTAGATAAATAGCATCTGCTGGAACTGCAGGAAAGGATTTGGTAGTTTGAAACATATACTAGTGAACCTATTATTTCTAGGAATATTTGTGATATTGCATATGGTTCTACAAAAAGTGATACCCAACTTCTATGAACTAGCAGTTGTTGGGAATAGAAGCCTGCTGAGGGTTTTCACTTTACCGGAGAAAATATGTGTTTTGAAGAGTGTAGTGCTTGCACGAACATTGATATTGAAGAAATAAAATAATGTGAAGCAATAAACATTAATGTATGGACAGGCCACGTTCAAAATGGCCTTCTTCAAGATATGTGTTGGTATTGATAAGCAGAAAAAAGTGTGGTCCACTTATGGAGCTGTACTACGAATAGTGAGTTTTTCTTGACTTTCCACACCTTTGTGGAGCTGTGTCTTCTTCAACCAAATAGACAGCCTGCATCTTCTATGTTGTTTTGTCTATTGTTTGGTGATTGTATGAATCGGAAATGAGTCCATAAATTCTGATTGTATGATACATTCCATCATCGAAATATGACCTGCAAAGAAATAAAATCATCTGAATCACTGTAAAAGAAATTATAAAACACCCACCATCACCATTTATGGAAAATTCCATTCCGCATAGCTGGATGTAACCATGCACCATGTGGTCCTTCATGTGCATAACTTCTCATGGGAGTAAGCCTAGTTTTAGGATTCTGCAACCTCTTCTCCTACACAAACTATATGCTTGATGTTTACTTTTATGTACTGAATTACTTTTTCTCAAAATGAAGTACCAAAGTCTATACCAATTTTAAATTAACAGACCTATTTATTGTTTGAATGAAATAATTCCTATGCTGAAGGCCCGTCAAAAGCAAGCCTGTCTGCACCTGTCCATGGCTGGACTGCGTCCAGCACCACAAACCTTGGTTCCTGCACCCTCTGCGGCTACACCCCAGGCGCAATCCACACCCTCATGCCTGGACAACAACATGAAAGTAGCTGCTGCACTGCTCCGCACTCCATGGCAGGTCCTTTCTCCTTCCCCCACGTCCACTGTATCTTCACCAACACATTCACTAACATGCAGCCCGGCGCAGACCACTCCTAATGCCACAGTGGTAGGTCAGCACCAGCTCGCATACATCCATCTCAACTCACGCTCACTCTGCAAACACGCCACAAAGGTCTGGATCCTCATCAACACCCTCGAGCCAGCCATCATTTTCCTCACTGAGACCTGGCTCAATCCAGCTTCTGCCTGACATCACCACCGACAGGCTACAGGATCACTCACCCTGACCTATCTAACACGCCAGGTGGAGGAATCTCCAACATCCACACAGAGTCATTCATATGCACCACTATGACAGTGTAGTGTTTTATCTAGGAACCCGAACCGATATTCCTATTTTATGCCCTTGTCCGGCTATAATCAATAATGTCCATACAACGGCATAATAATCATATCCATAATTCAGTTGTAGCACATGCTGTCACATTAAGCAAGGCTACTTCTCCGGCCCCCTAGTAAGCACACCGAGTTCTCTAAACAAAACCAAGCCTCCAGCAACCTAGGAAATCCCCCTGGCTTTTGTTTTGAATTCGTCCTAGAACTCCTGTAAAGCACTGTAAGAATAGCCAGGTCTTAGTGACATCTTTATTGACGTCTTATGACCAACCTTACGTCAAACCCAGGCACCTTTCGGGTATAAATATACCAACGTTGCCTTAAGCAAACACACAGTGGTGATTCTGGAGCAGAGCAGCTATCTACTTCCGAGAGCCCAGCTGATGCGAGAGCCCACGGACGCTGCCCCTCCTCTTTGACGCGCTGAGAAAGACGCTGTCTTTTCTCCTGCCGAGAAATCCAACTCCGGTGTTTCCAGCCTACCCTTGCGGGTTGCTGGGATATCGAGTCCTGAGAGAGAGATACCAGACCTCCTGCTTTCTATTACCCAGGTACGGAACTGACTAAACCCTTACTGCTACTTACTTACTCCTTCCCACGTATTAGGCTTAGGTCAGGTACACCGGGGTAGGCGTATTTAGAAGCACCAGTTGAGTACGATTAGTCAATGTATATATGTATGTATATATTTTATCTATTTTAAAGTATCATATGGCTAAGAAACCATATCAATGCTTTTACAGTATTATTTTATACTCCTCCTTTTACTGTACGCACTTTACTTTACCATGAGTATTACAATCGTGGCAATTCATTTCTCTTGTATGAGGAAGAAGACTGCTCAATAAATAACACCTTTTTATTGAAAACGCCCGTCTCTCTTTTCTCTGCATTCTGGTGAAACTAAGTACGCACATTTGACTGAGTGAAATAGCTGTCTATTGTTTTCACACGACTCTAGAGATACACTCTTATTCAGGGAGAGCAAAGTTGTCATGTTTTATGGTTGTCAGAAGCTAATCCCTTCTTGTCTATCCAGGGAGGTTAAACTCCTCCTCGTTTATTCGAGAAAGTTTCTAGTGACCTCTGAGCTAGCTGGCAAACCTTAAGTCTAATATAGTCAGTAGAGACCTAGATAACCTCAGTCCTACGTCTACACTGCTGAATATATTATTCCAATGCGCAGAGCCTATTGGGAATATAGGAACTACACTACAACAGACGGTGCCTTCTCGACCTTGGAACAACTGAACCACAGACTCCAGGTGGATGAAAAAACAACGAGGGGCACCCTCACATACTGACCACTGGGTCCATGAACCCGCTTCTGAAACACAATCATCGACTTCCTCGCACCCCTCACAATTGACACCAAGGCCTACATATTCCTGTGTGACCTCAACTTCCAACTTGACAACCTCATCGATCCTAACTCCATCCACTTACTCGACAGACTGGCCAACATCCACCTCCCCCAACTCTTCCATGAGTCCACACAGATCGCAGGCCACACGCTCAACCCCATCCACACCTCCAGCAACAGATTCTATTACAGGTATTCCACAGAACTCACATGACCCAATCCCTCCATTGTCCACTTCAACATCACCACAACATGGACCTCCACCCACATGCTGCCCAGCACCCTCCATCACAGCTGGAGAAGAATCTCAGAATCCAAATGGACAGAAGCCCTGGCTACCAATCAACCTGATCACTCCAACAACTTGGACCAAAACTTCAGGTCCTTCAACCACTAGCTCACAGACTGCACCAACAGCATCAACCCCATTAGCAACATGAAAAATAGGAAATCCACAAAACAAGCCAGCTTGTGCACCAAAGACCTCAGAAACTCCAAATACCTCTGTCAACAACTTGAGAGGAAATGGCGAACCAGCAGGGATGCCACCGACAGAAATGCCTTCAAAACTGCACTCAACTGCTACCACTAACAACTATGGGATTGAAAAAAGAAAGCCTTGGCGACACACATTGAAACCATCTCCAACTACAGCAAATAACTCTTCTGCATTACAAAGGAGTTCTCCAACACTGCAGCCACAACAAACAACATCACCCTCTCACAGGACCTCTACAATAGCCTCGCAAACTTCTTCCATGACAAGATCACCAAAGCACCAAAACACCCCTGATCTTAGCCAGTGATGCTATCTGGGCCGTCCTCGACCAGAGGGAGACAGCTGCACTAATTTTGATGGACCTCTCCACTGCCTTCGACACTGTCTCCCTCCACATGCTCATCACCAGACTGCACAACATTGGTGTCCAAGGAACCGCTCTCAGATGGATCATCTCCTTCCTCACTGGCAGAACTCAATGGGTTCGCCTTCCACCATTCTCCTCCACACCCAAAGAGATCATCATCTGTGGAGTCCTTCATTAAACATCATCTCCTACGCTGACGACACCCAACTCATCCACTCCCTCTCCCAAAACTCCACCATCACCAGGACTAACTTCCACTAATGCATGACTAGCGTCGCAAACTGGACGTAGGACAACTACATGAAGCTCAACATGGACAATACCAAAGTACAGATTTTCAGCAACAAAAACCCTCCCTGGGAGGCTTCCTGGTGACCTACAGAACTCAGCCCCACACCAACCCCAACTGACCAAGCCAGAAACCTCAGCATCATCCTGGACCAGCAAACTCTTCATGACATCTCAGGTGAACACCATATCATCCTCATGCTACTTCATTCGGAGCATACTACACAAGATCTTCAAGTGCCTTCCCCAAAACTCCAGGCGCACCATCACCCAGGCCCTACTCACCAGCGGGAATGCTCTCTACGAAGGAATTACAACCCACCTCCTTTAAAGACTCCGAACCGTCCAGAACTCTACCGCCAGACTCATCCTAGATTTCCCTGATGATCACATTCAATCAACTATCATTTTTGGAGCGCAGCACTGTCACCCCTAAAGGTATCTGAGTACTGGGGCGTGAGGCCTCCGGCAAAAATCCAGGTCTTGAGGCAACAGTGGGAAGAAATGAGCAGAAAAAGCAAAAGAGAGGGCAGAAATATGAGCGTGCAGAAAAGTGAGAACAGAGGGCAGAAAAACAAGCAGAAAGGCCCAACAAAGGGTAGAAAAATTAGCAGGAAAGACAAAACAGAGCACAATAGGGTAAAACATAAGGCAGGTCAATGATCAGAAAAGGCAAAACAGAGGAAGGAAAAATAAGCAGAAAAGGCAAAACGGAGGGAGGAAAAATTAGCAGAAAAGGCAGAACAGAGGGCAGAAAAAGGCAAAACAGGGCAGAAAACCATCAGAAAAAGGTAAAATAGAAGGTAGAAAAACAAGCAATAAAGGCAAAACAGAGCAAGAAATTATTAGAGGAGGCACAAACAGGGGGCAGTAGGTAGACAAGCAGCAGAGGGAAGTGGACTGTGGGCAAGCTGGGCAGGAGAACTGGTGCAGGGGGACCTGGCACAAGGGCACACATCACCCCACACATCAGAAAGATCCACTGGCTCCCAATTCAGCAGAGAAGCCAGTTCAAGCTGCTCGCTCACGATTCAAGGTCCTGCACAACTCCAGACCACCGTACATCAACCACTGCCTAAGTTTCCACAACCCGACCAGACACCTCCCTCACGCTCGCCTGCACCCCGTGTTCACCGAAGCAGGTTCGATGGATGCTCCTTGTCATTCCTCTCAGCCAGAGCATAGAACGAACTCCACCTGCACCTCTGCATATCTGCCACTCTACCGGATTTCAGCAAGATGCTCAAGCCCTGGCTCTTCGGCTGAACTGTTGGGACCCTGCCAGCAGCTGGATACCTTCACGGGTGACAAGCAGTGCTCCACGAAGCGCCTGATTGATTGATGATTGGTTATTTTAAATAAAACGCAGCAATTGGAAAATTAAGTGTTAATTAACTAATAAGTACTGTAACACCTCAGTAAAAGATAGCCTAACAATAAAATCAACAGGAAAATGGGAGTAGAAATGTTGAAAAATCTATATATAATTTTTTTCTTTTTAATCATATTAAGCGTAGTTTTTTACAGTTCGCTATCGCACCCTTAATATAAAACATATAAGAAATTGAGCAGCATGTAATCTGCTATTTATTACCATTGTTAGGTGGAGGATGGGCCATGTTTCACAAGCAGCAAAGCCTGGAGTGGGTGATGATATCCTTTCCTCAACAATGGTAACAAATAGTATACTACAGTCTGTATATCTGCATGTATGGTCTGAGATGGGACTTTATTTCATTGGCAGAAGATATCTAACCATTTCCAGAGCACAAGGGTTAATTCCAGCAGTGAGAGAACATTAACAGGTGTGGTGAGGATTGCTCCTGTTATGTTTTATTTTTCCTAATTTAAAAATGGAATCTGTGAGACAATATACTATGTTTCCTCAAGTCAGTTACAGTATTCTGTGCTAATGACACGGAACTTTAATCGTTATGTTCCAGTAATAAATGAGTGAATGTGCGTTAATATGTACACTTGTTGCAGATAACATTATCTAGCCATCTTTATTTCCACTAGAACAAATAATCATAAACATACAAATGAATTATTCTGAATCATACACATAATAATAAATATATAGATACACGCAGTTGCGCGCACGCAGGCGCGCCGTGAAAATGACTTGTAGCTCCTTTAAAAAAACATTAAACCCAATAGAATAATTATAGCCTGTGCTCGGAATGACAAGTATTATCAACAAAAATTAATCAGGCACATCTTTTAGTGAACTCAATTAATAATGTGCAACAACAGGGTCTCTTTTCGTAAGATGAAAATTAATTAGTGGAGGGAAGGTCACTCGGAGATGCTGACATCACTCATCAGAATGCTCTGGCAGCTCTAATTATTTGTCTTCCAGGCTTGGGTGATCAGAAATTATTGCAATACCTGAGCAACATTTCGAGAAAGCCTTTTGCGCGGCTCTTTTAATTAGACATGGTATTTGATTAATGCAGTGGAAGCGTTCAGATCAGCTTCTTATCATTGAGTGACTTAGAAGATTCTGTGAACGGGGCGATCACTGGGACAGATTAAAGCCTGCACTTTAAAAACAGAAACGCATTTGCCCTTTTATCTTCTTTGCTTCGCCGCAGAACTGGATGTGCTTTTTATTTATCAGAATGAATAATCTATTGGTTTTTATTTGTCGTTTAAAGCAATAGGAGTACGATGTATGCATGTTATTTCCACGCGGAGCTCATGCTAATGGGTATTCGTCGCATCAAGGTTTAGAGGCTCAGGGCCAGATGTACGACAATTTTTTGTATGCGCAAACAGGTTTGCGGCTCGTTTGTGCATGCAAAACCCTAAATGGCCATGTACTAACACTATTTTGCGACAAGCAAAAAATTGCGACTCGCAAAATAGTGTTTTGCGACACGTTATTAGGAAGGGGCGTTCCCTTCCTAATAGCGACTCAGAAGCCATGTATGAATGTTTTACAAGCGCAATTGCGGTCGCAAAACACTTGAAAACACTTGAAGAGGGTGGTAATGGAGTCACAAAGGGGAAGGGGTCCCCAGGGGATGCCTTCCCCTTTGTGACTAGCTCCAAAAATATTTTTTAACCCCTTGGGTGCTCATGACGAGCTCAGCTCGTCATGAGCTACGGCGCTCTGGTGCTCATGACGAGCTGAACTCGTCATGACCTCGCCCGTTCCGTGGAACGCTCGCACGTTGGGCTGATTCCCCTGCTGTGCTGAACGTTCCATGGGAACGGGTGTGACCATGACGAGCTCAGCTCGTCATGAGCACCGGAGCGCCGTAGCTGACCTCCCAGGGACCACTACCTGCCCTTCAAAAATGAAACAAACATATTTCTTTTTTTCTTTTTAAATGCACCCCTGGCATAAAAAAAATACCTGCTTTATTGAAAAGCAGTCCCAGGCATGGAGGTCTGCTGAGACCAGCAGGCCACCATCTCTGGGAGGGCCAGCCATTTCCAATGGGGTCACAAATTGAGAGTGGTTCATTAATATTCATGAGCCTCGCATTTTGCGATCCCATTGGGAATTGCTAACAGTGTCTCTGACATTGTTGTACATTTGCTTTTGCGATTTGCAAATTGCGACTCGCAATTTTCATCAATTTGCGAGTCGCAAAAGCAAATGGTCATACATCTGGCCCCTCAGTGCTTAATTTCAACTGGTGTTTGCAGGTGGGACTCATTGCACTCATTTTTTGGGACAGGAACGTATTTCTAATTATCAGATTTTGACACGGAACCAGTGGCTTAGCTAGGGCTCTTGCCGCCCGTGGTGGTCCCTGAGTTTGACGCCCGCGCGCGGCCGAATGTAAGACGGGGGATGTGTGCTGGCAATTCTTGCGCTTGCCGTCCCGCAGCAGGCGCAGGTAAGAGTGGGGGAGGCTGGTGCCCCCAAAACTCGTGCTGCACAGGGTGGTCCGCCCTCCTGCCACCATTGCTATGCCACTGCCTGGAACAAATGAAAGAAAGGAAGGGAAGGGAGAACAAATAGAAATGCTGTGACAAGGGGAGAAAGGAGAGCTGAAAAAGGTCATGTGAGTGCAAATTAAAGTGCAGGGAGTGTATGGTGACACTGGTAGATGTTGTACACCCACTATTTCCACAGGGTACACGCTCCCATCCTGCCAAGAAGTTGTGCCCCGCTGAAATTTGATGAACTGTCCCGGTGTAATTTTCAGACACCGGGACACATTTAGCAGTGCGTGCACTTGTCTGCTTTCGTTCTTAGCAACAACCTGCAGGCGGCACGGGGAGGGTGCTTTGTTATTTTAAATTCCAGCTGGGCCCAAATCAAAGACTGCATTTAATGGGCCATCAGGCCTCCTTTTTTCCACTTTCCTGGCTGGGAGCTATCTGGAGCCTCTCACCTAAATGCAAATGCAATTTGGGGAAAATAAAGGAACAGAGCTTATTATTACTTCACAAGTATTTAAAAAAGAGAGGCATGATTTTAACTTTGTTCGGTCCCTATATTGAAGAGATATGCATGCACTGTAAGAAAGGCAGATGTGTTGGTCTGTCCCATTATTTCCACAAATAACAATTTAAATAAATACCCATATTTTGTAATATTTCATATTTCTTTTAAAGAGCTACTCATCCCAATTCAGGGTGTCAGAGCGCTTAACATGATTGTGTAAATCAATGTCCAGGGTGTACTATATAAGACAGGGAGGGTTATAAGGCATATGAGTCACATGTCCTTCATAGCTCAATGTGCAATATTAGAAGAATTGCAGTTTATAAACTTCAAGTAACAAAAGGATATCTGTTTGTTAAAATCAGGAACCCATTAACCTATCAACATAAAATGAAAATCTTTCATCTGCACGTTACATGATGTGCTTATCAGGAGACACATTAACCCTCTGTGCTACTTTGATTAAAAACTGGGACTAGACAAAAAAGACGATTTCTCCAGAAAATGAGTTAACCTCCAGTTATCTTCCAATAATATCATTCCCATAATTTACTGGGCACACAAAGATCTCTGCAGCAGATGCCTTCATCCCATAAGATATTTAAAAATGCAGACTTTGCAACCAATTGAGCAGAACAGATTTACTGCCACGTTTCTCCTTGTTGCCAATTTCCGTGGCAGAGTTTTAAAAAAGTAAGCTTATAAGTTAAGGCCTAGATTTTGCTCCGCTGTTTTTCACTTTTTTTGGCACAACCACTGTGCAAAATCTAATTTGTTAATTCTTATAATGCACTTAATTGTACTTGCGAAAGACCTGCTAAACATATGTGTAAGGTCCTAAGATCAGATAGTTCTTGTAATGTTACTTCCAGTGGCGGCTTCACCACTAAGGCGGAGGAGCGTCTCCCCACTGCTTTTAAGCAGTGTCAATAAAGTATTCATAAAATGATCATAACAAAGTTATTATAATTTTATGCTTCCATTCTGCATTGCAGGCAGGCGTGGCTGCTCTGCTCTCAGAGCATGGCAGTGGAGGAGTGGTTTGCCCACTCCAAGTGCGTAATGACTGTTTGGCCGGCCGTCTGGGGCCGTCCAAAACAGTCATGCGCACTTCGCATATTCTCTATACAGGCTACATTACAGCCTGTGTCGAGAACATGCCCAGGGCCCCAGTCCCCATCTGAGCGCCGAACCATGGTGCTCAGACCAATCAAAATGCTGCATTGCAGCGTTCTGATTAGTCAGGGGAGCCTGGCTGCTTCCTGGTTCCTGTCCTGTACCAGTGGAGTCTTAACGCAGAAGAAAGACTCAGTGGTGATAAGGTGAGTTGGTATTTTATTATATTTTTTTACATCTCCCCCGCGCCCCTGTCCCGCCCTGCCACCCGCAATAGGTAGCAGCCACTACTGGTTACTTCCTGTCAGGTCATGGGTACCTGTGATATTGCTTCCCGTAACGCCACATGTTATGTCATGCGCCGTGATGTCACATGCCATGAGGTAACTTGCATACTGTCTAACTTGGTTAGTCCCCCCACTTTTATATTTTAGGACATTTTTCCTGGGTGTGAGGTAGAATCAAGACTAGACAGCCTAGGTATTTGGCAACTCTAACAGTCGGCAGCACTTATTCTTTTACAAATGAAGCCCTGTTTAGAGATCACAGAAGAGACATGAATTGCTGGAAAGGGAAAGGTCCAAAATTGAGTGGCAACTTTTTCGCTAAGTATCACACGCAATATGGCGTTTGGTCACTCTCGCCCTCAAAATTCGTTGTTTGGTCAATGCTCAGCTTTGTTGCACAGAACAAAGGAGAGGAAACAGCATTGTGTGTGAATTCCCTACTCAAGATACACAGACGATCGCCAAAGGGTAAATTGTGTTATAGGAGTAAAAAAATACTTGTGGAAATATCACGATTCATGTTTTGCCATTTTTGCACCTGTTTTTATTGCGCAATAGGATTTCATGCAAACCTGAGGTGCGCTATTCTACGAGTTTAGTTGATCTGGCTTTGGGTGGAATCTTACGGGTGTTTGCACGATTCCTGTCCACTAACGCATTTTTGCATAGATCATCACAAGTTTTGAGCCACGTGATGCTGTGATAGTTCTTACTGGACATGTGAAAGCTTGCAGTGCAAAAATCCTTTTGCGCATGTGAATTGATTCACGGTGTTGTTTGCATCACTTTACCCACAGAGCGACCGTGACTGGCTGTGCTAACAATTGTAAATCTGTATCTCAGGGAAGTTTTATATGTTCAAATGAAACATGAATGCTTGAGGATGTTTTATTATTCAATAAACTATAAAAACACCTCTCTTTCATATCTTATTTTCCCCTTTCCTAAAATTGGACCTCCCGTTGACCTCTTACTGAAATAAACAATGAATTAATTTAATATTGCATCTTGGATTGAACACACCAGCCTCAAAAGGCATATGATAATTAGTGAGGAAACAGCGATGAAGGAGTAGAGTTTTTTATTAATTACATTTTTTATTAGGATCCACAATTTGCGTTACATACATATATACATTCCACGTAAATTTAATCATGAACCAAGCATAAAAACAACGAATATAGATACATATTGCAAATTATATAGCCTAATGGGTGCTCAGAGTACACAAAATCACAATAAATAGCTATCAACAGGGCAAAAAATCACTAAATACCATAAATACGGTTGTAATAAAAATCGAGCAGACAATAACTCATAGAGTGCTTAAAACATGTCAGAGGCAGCAAATTGGTTTAGACATTCAATTCAATCTAACCTTGGTTATCCAAGGAGGAAATATCCCCCCAGAATTTCTCAAATGTCTTCACTCCCCCTATTCGTATTGCATATAATTGTTCTCTAATTCTAACTCAGCCCATTTTCTGTAGCCAGTCCCTCATTGTAGGTATTACATGAGTTTGCCTTTTTTGGAGCAAAAAGGGACAGAGCTACAGCTGTTGCTATATTGATCTATCGTGTCTTGATGGCACATATTGAAAAAAGCTGGGACCTAAATTACTAATAGGTATACGCGAGTCACACAGGCTTTCAAAAATGGTCCTTCTGTGGACAGGGGGTCTATGAAATCTGGCCAGAGGGAACCATGCAATTTTAGGTGGTTAGAATACATCCAGTAGTGAACAATGTTTTAAAAAGTGTACACATTGAGTAAAATCATTGGCGTAGTCACTCTTGAATCTGGCAATGATTTTTGTGTCATTAGTTTAAAGAAATATCAATCCAAACGTTTACAAAAGATGGGCCTAAGGGATTATATACCGTTTAAAAAGAAGCAAAGAGAGAATAGATCCATCAACCCCTCCCCCCCAAAGATGCCCAGCCTAGAAGTTGATTCAAAAGCAGTCACCCCAGCTCAAAAGGATCTGTTTGTTAAAAGGTTTTCAAGCCAAGGTAGGGCAGTGCTAGAAAATTCAAGTTCAGCAAACCATGCAAGAAGAATCACACAGTGTCCAATGTCAAAAGCTAATATTAAATCCAGAAGGATTAATGCAATAAGAATGATTGAGACTTTGGATGCCCTCAGATCATTCAGCATTGAAACAATAGTAAGTGCAGTACATGAGAAGGGTAAAAGCACATCTGAGCCTGATGAAGGAGGCTATTATTAGACAAGAATCCAAAAAGTTGTTGAAACATTCTCCAACAGTTTACAAAGGGAGAGTAACAGGGACATAGGTCTTTAGTTGGATAGATATTCAGGGCCCAAACAGGGCTTCTTCAGCAATGAAGACACGGATGCCATTTTAAAGATCTCATGGACCCAAAGAAGAGGTAATTATAGCTCTGACCCAGCTAGGGTCCAACATTAAGTCATCTTTTGCATAGGCCTGCTGGGAATAGAAAGGGTTGGAGAGACAGAGGCTTTGCTGCGGGTTAACAGGTGGATACTTTGTCATTAAGTGGAGCAAATTCAGTACTTGCCTTTTAGGCTGGACAAGGAGCCCCGAGAGGAAACACATGTGCCAGAAGAGAGGATTTAAGATCCTTGATTCTGTGCCTGTTAAAGTATCAACCTCCTTATATTTCTCAAAAGAGTTAACGGACTCCCCTAGCTGGGGGTCACTGAAGGGGTTTAGTGCTTGAAAAAAGAGCTTGGGAGTGATTTGGGATGTTAAGAATATGTCCAAATAAAAAAGCAGCTTTAGCTACCCTGATGCTGATTAGAAGTGACATTGAGCATACTGGGATTGGTGGATTGAAGCGCTGGTGAATATCAGCTATTTGATGGCTTATTTCTCCTACAAGTTGATCTGGCAGGGACAAAGTCATCAATTGCTGTCTTAAGAAGATTACAATGTTGAGTAATGAAGGCAGACGCAAAGGGAGGCTTATTATCTAAAGAACAAAGCAATGGGATCACTTTTCAAAAATGTACAGGGCAAACATTCTTTCAGTTTCTGAGAAAAATAGTCTCAGTGATGGTTGGAGAAGACCGACTACTTTTTTTAGCTTCATAGAAAGAAGGTGCACCAAAGTAAGAGATAGGGTAGCCAAGGTTGGCATCTGAGGAGTTAGAAACACTGTGGCATATGTACAAAAAAATGTTGGAGCACGGAGCTGAGCCAAATTTGGCAGTGCTCTGACATTTTCAAAACGTAGGGATGTGCCGTATTTACTACAATACGGTTCACCTGTGTTTTCCCTAGCACTGTTGCTGAAATTAGCTGCCTAACGCCAATGCAGACACCCTTGCACCTTAGTGCATTGCAGGGCACGATTGTTTATGTCCAGGACGGTGTCCCTTCCTGCACACAAACAATCCATAATGGTTATTTGTTATTTCTATGTGTGCTACAGAATGCAGTACACATAGACGTAGAAAATCTTCATTATTTAATGATTGTTTTGTGCAGAAAGGGACCCCTTCCTGCACATAAACAACCATTATTGGCAAGTCCAATTGGTCGCACACTGCTTGTCCTATCAGCGTGTTGCCCCAAAGCATTGTGGTCCATGAAGTAAGCATCAGCGGGTGCGCCTCTGCCAGGGTCTTGAGCAAAAAATCACTGTTGCGTTGGCCATCCCTGGACACGTGTTTCGAGGTTGTTACCTCTCGTCAGCAGGGAATAGGCATATAAGTAGGGGTGCTGCGTAGGCTGCCAAAAAATATCCTCGGGTCCGGTACCACTCGTGGCATGCAGGTGCGTAACCCGGGCTCGTCAGCCCCACCAGCTCAAGGGAGCTTGAATACAAAAGAAAGTCCAATTGGTCGCACACTGCTTGTCCTATCAGCGTGTTGCCCCAAAGCAACCCCAGAACATGGCCTATCCCTGCTGACGAGGGGTGATACCCCGAAACACGTGTCCAGGGATGGCGAAGACAGCGAAGATAGCAGAGAATCGAAAGCAGATGCATCGCGGAACACGTAACTACATTTACCATAGTCCTTAGGGGCGATACCGCTGGTGTGTGAGTAGTGTGCGACCCCACCCTCAATTGTAATGTTAAAGCTCCCTTGAGCAGTTGGCTGACGAGCCTGGGACCCCGCACCTACGTGCCTGAGTGGTACTAAACCTGGCAGATATTTGGCAGCCACCGGCAACCCCAGAACACGGCCTATCCCTGCTGATGAGGGGTGATACCCCGAAACACGTGTCCAGGGATGGCGAAGACAGCGAAGATAGCAGAGAATCGAAAGAAGATGCATTGCAGAACACGTAACTACATTTACCATAGTCCTTAGGGGCGATACCGCTGGTGTGTGAGTAGTGTGCGACCCCACCCTCAATTGTAATGTTAAATCTCCCTTGAGCAGTTGGCTGATGAGCCTGGGACCCCGCACCTACGCGCCTGAGTGGTACTAAACCTGGCAGATATTTGGCAGCCACCGGCAACCCCAGAACACGGCCTATCCCTGCTGACGAGGGGTGATACCCCGAAACACGTGTCCAGGGATGGCGAAGACAGCGAAGATAGCAGAGAATCGGAAGAAGATGCATCGCGGAACACGTAACTACATTTACCATAGTCCTTAGGCGCGATACCGCTGGTGTGTGAGTAGTGTGCGACCCCACCCCCAATTGAATCATTATTGGCGTTTTGCTCTTTCTGTGTGCTGTAGAATGCAGCACACATAGAAAAAGCAAAAACGAGGAGAAATAAAAACATTTCTCCTTGTGCTCCATTCTAATGCCTGCTCTTGCATGCTGTTAGCTTTTGGCGCTGCCACAGATTTACACCACCTTTTAAATCTGGAGCAGCATCAAAAAGCAATGGGTGTTGTGGTGGAACACCCACAGCAGCACCCATTCCATGCCCCTTTCACGCAGATACCTGCATAAAAGGGTATCATATTTACAAAGTGGTGTTAAGCCTCAAAAAAGTGGCTTAACAACCTTTTGTAAATATGGGGCAGGGCATACTGACACCGAAGTGTCAAAAAAGTAACACTCCGGTGGCGCTCGGGGCTTTTAGATATGTCCCACCATGTCTAAGAAATAGCCATGGATATAGGTGCTAAGAGGTAGGCCAAGTTTAAGGTTGAACAAAGCAACTATTTGGCAACTATTGGGAGGAAGGTTGGATTGAAATCAATATACAGAATCCCTGTAGGAGAGGTGTGGGTTCACAACTGCTGCTCCCATCAGTGCTGAGGATAAATGGTCCAATGAATCCAGGAAGGCCTTAGGCTGGCGATATACAAGAACACACAACCAAAAGGTCCTAGAAAAATCTCTATACTGTGCAAAATCGCAATAAGAGAAGATTTTCGTACATTTCCAGCCCCTCCAAATGATCAGAGTGAGGACACCACAGGTCTTATTTACAAGCCTCTTGCGCCACTTCTGCGTCATTTTTATCATGGGAATAGTGACGCAAAAGTGGCGCAAGGGGCTTGTAAATCTGCCCCGACGCTTTTTGCCAGTGCAGTGAACCACAAAGATAGAATAGTCTTTCGGAATGATGTCATTTAAAACATCCGGTGTTAAATTATGGAACCAGGTTTCTGAAATGGCCACATATCTAAGCTAAACTATAAGATTAGATCTCTAACAGAAGAGCTATTCTTAACAGTGGACCGGGCATTTACCAAAAAGCCACCATAAGAGGTATTGTGCCTACTGTGTGCCAGAGCAGGAAAGGAGTTGTTGGCCAATTGGTGTCAAGAAGACTTCAAACTATCATTTAAGGTAAATATAAGAGAATACAGATTCAACAAGAACTGTCAAGTCAGGTTTGAAGCATTCTGGATTCAGCTGGCTTTTGGTCAGACCGTGTGGATGGCACAGATCGTCACAGACAGGCTTGCCTTTAGGTGCCTTTGGTGTGCTGCGGCAGACCCGCTGCATGGATTCGGTGCATGGATGGACTGCCGGTGTCATTAAATACCTGCCTTACACTAAACGATCAGACCAGCGCCTAAAATGGTGTTCAGTCTGTGGCGCAACTTGATCAAGTAAAAGTGTCAGGACTCTCATAAGGCCAGTTCCAACAATTAAATCACAGTCAGGAAAGTCACTATCACAACCCCCAAAAATAGAGCAATAAAATCACTTTCAAATAATGGTAACATCATGCAGATCACCTGAGCAGGCAGTGTGAAAATTTAGGTGGTAAAACTGGAGCCAATACCTAAAAATATAGGCCAGGACACACTGTCCCTCGAGATGCACTAAGCTGAACTGTTTTGTGTATGGATGTCTGCAGCAGAAGCCATCCAAGCATAAAGTAGATCTTTGGAAAACAGCTGGCAGTAACCACTGCCTCAACTGGCATGTGGCTTATGCAATGAAAGTGTCTGTTATTGTGATGAAGGAGAAGGTGAGAGAACTAGGGGTCTGATTCACAAAAATAACTTACAATTTTGACTAAGTTTACTTCTACCAAAAAAAACATAAAACCCAAAAGTAATTTCAACACAACACATGGCCAACCACTGATGCTGTAGCACTTTCCCACTGAAAGAAATGGCGGTAGGGACTTTAAAAAAAAACCCACAGGAAAGAAAGCTGAGTTAAAATACATTATTTAAAATAGCTACACATATAAATAACTGTAAATTCATGATAAAAAAGTAAGTGATGTATAGAAATCATTAAAATTAATGATTTTTAAATTAAATGTATTCTTACATTATGCTTTAAATTCGAAAGAACTGTTTCAATATTTTCTAACTAAATAATAAATATGTATTATTTTTATAAACATGTTTAAACATTAATTTATATGTGTTAATATTTTTAACAGTTTTAAATAACTTAATTTAATTTAACATTGTTTCCTATGGGGCTTTATGTTATGCCGCTACCATCATTATTTTCACAGTGTGTGGGTGTTGCAGTAACAGTGGTTGGCCACTTACTTCTGTTTTCTTTTGTAGTAACTTACACTCAGAGTTTGTGAATGCCAAAAGCAGCAAACCTACTTAAAAGTGTAAAGTTATTCAAAAGTGAATTATTCCCTAGGTGTGCAAATTGTATTTACAGTTAGGAATCAGAAGCAGCTGAACAACACCAGCCTAACCAGGTGGGCAGTGGGATACTATATGCATGTTCACCACAATAATTGAGTAACCAGTGAAGGCTCAGTAACCTACATGGCAACGTGCATAAGGAAGATATGCTGACAAATGAGTACAATTATGTCAAATGGGTAAAATAGGAACCTGGTTGTATGAGCAGGGCACCTGTAAGAGAAAGACTCAATTAATCTCCAAAAGGTTGATATTTTTCATGTTTTGTTATTTGTATAGCACACAATCTGCCATTTCTCAGGCCTATTTCTATATGTTTGGTTTGGTTTGAGCCTGATTCAAATTATAGAGGTGTGTTTAGACGCCAGGTGTGGTGGTTCAGGGAGCCAAATTATCCACTCTGGGGACCTGTGTTTGACCTTATAGTTACAGGCTCACATCCTGATGGGTCCCTCTGCTTTTCATCCTTCTGAAGTTAACAAATGAGTATCATTGAACTGGGTAACAATGACTATTTTGTTCAGCTCCAACAGGTGAAAATATGCTTTCCAGATAAATACTTAAAGTTCTCCCTTCTAAAAGGCCAAAATCCAAATCTGCTGTGACTTGTAAGCTCAAGCACATATATTAAGTGAACCTATTGAGCCAGTGAACGACCCAACAATTGGCTTTAAAACTATCTCTTGGTACCCCAACTCCCTTTTTCCTGTTGCAAATTGTGGGAACCCAGACAGCGTATGCTGGGTGGGCACAATTTGGATGTCATAACGTTCAAATTGTTAAAAAAGATCCTCTTTCAAACCACCCACACCCAGCAGACTAGCATAAATAGTTGAAGATAAAATCGGGTTCTGCGTATGAGATTCCATTCTACATATGTTGCATCTTCTTGTGCAGATCCTTGATTATTGATCATCTCAAGTGGCTCACACTGATGGCAGGCTATTGTATGACGATTTCGCACATCTTAAGAGGAGGGGATACCATTTACAGTGCCCAGCTAAACGGAACACTAGCTGAGTCTAAATTACAAACAATAATACCTTATTGTGTCTTTTACTAGGCACTCTATGTGAGAAGATGGGACTTTGGTGAGTTAGGAAGATTTGGTTCTGTAGGAAGTGCCTTCCCTTTTGTTTCATCTTAATTTCCATAATATTGACGTTATAAGTGCATACACTGTTTCTGAGGTGTGCCCTCATAGCAAGGCAGCTCATGGACAGTAGCCTAGGTAATTTCTCATTTTACTTAATAACAGTCATTCCCTTCTTTTGCTGTTCAATACCACAAATGTATCCATTTATTAGAATTAATCACCATAGAATGCAGTACTCTTCAGTGAAGGATTTCAAGCTTGCTTATAGGAGTACATTCACACGAGGATCATATTGGCCTGGTACATGACACCAATTTACTATCATATCCATTGTTAGGGGAATGTAGGAAAGTTCCCTTTTTATTTGGTCACCCCTCTCTTTTTGCACAAATTCTGATAGTTATGAAAGTGCACTGGAGCCTTCTGCCCAGGCCCCAGTGTCAGTGCTCTTGCGCTAAAAATGATACATGTGAATTGGTAACCCCAATTAGCAAGGACTTTAACCCCCTTATCAGTCCCTAGTGTATGGTACCAGTGGTACCAAGGGTATGGGAGTTAAAGGGGTCACCAGGGCCTGAAGCACTGTTTATGCCGTCCTGAGTGACCCAAGTAAACAGATGACCGCAGTCCTGCCATTGCAGACTGCAGGCGCAGTGCACACTTTGTCATGTTTAGCATCAAACAATGTGCCTCATCACCCCTGATATGATTCTTGCATCGAGGTCGGTGTGCTATGCATCCAGGTGTCGACCTTAGAGATTGTCCACCTGGTTGCCCCAGCCTTTCATGTGCTTTGGCTGTGAGCCCCCAGCTGCTGTCACCAAGACAGGAACATGACCCTCTACCAGAAGGTGTGAACTCTCCCAGGATTCAGAAACAATGACCTGGACGGGAAAGAGGTCACACCTCCCTTCCTGACAGAATGGCTAGTGAAGTGGCACATCAAAGCGGTGAGATGCAAAGCTTACACTGCCTGTGATATGCAACAGGCTGCCTCCCAAAGGAGGAAACAACTCTCCTCCTGCCCCAGGCACTTATGCTCCTTGACAGATGGGAAAATTATGTAGTCAGGAGGTGTATATACCCAAAATGCTAGCCACACCTCCGGGGTGGGGTACCTGGTCTATACAGCTAAGAAAGGTTTCTGCCAGATATGGTCACCTCAAGGGGCGGATTACCTGCTGGAGCTAGTAGCCTTTTGGCCATTTACATCCACACCCTTAATTCCCCTAAATCTAGGATTTAAGGGACATGCCTGGCACCAGAACCTCAACTCTGGTTCGTCTTGCAACAAAGGACATAGAAGAGACCCAAATCTGTGGCAATAGGATCTGCACAAACCAAAGACAGGATACTTTGCACCTGTGGCAACCATTTCTGAAACTGCATGACTGCGACTTGTCCTGGACCAAAGACCAGTTCATCCATACAGAGGGACCCCTTTGAGTGCCAAAGGTAACACTGGACTCCCTTGGACTAGTGGTAATAAGTCCTCTGCAGTCCACAGGTAAGAATAAAGTCCAGGAACCAGAGAATCGTGGGCCATTTGGCCTTCCGAGGGATCCCCGAAAAGCAGATGGCCCAATGCATTGTGGGAAATGTAGTCCCCACCTCCAGCAAGTTTCAGGCAGCTATCATTTTCCCCTGGTCCTTCAGACATCAAAATAATTTCTTGTTGACCTTACCACTGCCAAGGCTTGTTGGTGGCCAGTCCAGCAACTACCACCTTTACTCAACATTCCAACTTGAGGGAAGACTTCAACACCTTCATCTGACCACAGCAGTGGCCCCATTGTCGACTTTTTTCCCTCATTTCCTCACCAGCACCATGTAAGCAGTAAAACCAGTTCCCCGCGGCCCACTTCAGCACCAAGGACAGCCAGGACAACTCTGCAACCGGGCTTCTCGAGCCAGCTAAAATATAACTGACTATTGTGGCTTGGTCCTGGGCCAGCATCACCTTAATCCTCCTTGGCTTCCACGCAACTCGACCTGCAAGTGACCGATTGACACTAGTGCTTTTTTCAATTGACCGCAATGCTAAAGTTTTACAGTATTGAGTTGAGAATGCTCTTTGCCACTCTCCCAGGACAGAGCTAAGGATTTATTACTGTGAACCCAAGGAGCATCTTTGGTATATTGTGAGAGTATTGCATAGTGAATCCTAACCAGTATCGCTACATAATATTCCACCTTCCTACAGGGGAAACAAACATAATTTGCCAATTCACAACTCCCTACTCCCAATTCATATAGTTGGGTGGAGGGCATTTCTTTAACATGTTTACTTGTTTTTGAGAGACGTTCACCAAACTATATCTCTTGTTCCATTTTTCCATTTTACTATATTATGTTTATTAAGCAGCCTGACAGCAAGCACTTTGGTTGGTCCTTTGCCCCTACAATGAAGTTGAGATAGGTTAGCTTTACTTATCCTCAATTAACTTGGTGAGATTATAGCTTTAATTCTAGATATATTTCCCAGGACAGGATTTTTCATTTTCTACTTGGTCATTATTACTGTCAAAGCAAACACAAGGAGATGATGGCCGGAGTGCTGAAACTTTTCAAGCACTCACCCCCAGTCACAGATCTGGGTTGAATCCATCATCATTCTTTAGCTCACTTTGCCACCCCAGTTAAGACACAGCTATATGCAAATCAGTCTTGGCCCTGTGCCTCATAGGAACAGTCCAGCCCGAACTGCCAAGCGATGTCTTCCCTGGACCGGAAACAAGCATCCTGGGACCGGTTTCAGGCTCACAGCCCTCTTCAGCCAGGCTAGCTTGAATCCAGTGGCAAAGTGAGCAAGGGACCCACGTCTTGGCAAACCCTGGCAACTTACGGCGAACAAAGCAAACACAAGGAGATGATGGATGGAGTGCTGAAACTTTTCACACACTCACCCCCAGTCACAGATCTGGGATGAATCCATGATCATTCTTTAGCTCACTTTGCCACCCCAGTTCTCCTTGTGTTTGCATTATTACTGTGAGCCACATTTCTTAGGAACTCGGCAATTCCTTCTTAAAACCAGCCTCTGTTTCAAAGTATATTGGAACACGTGAATTAGTAAACGCTACAATTACCATTAACATCTTCAATATTAGGTGTTGTTATATTTTGGGAACACACTGTTATTTTTCCTAGTCTCCGCCTCGTGGGTTTAACATGTAATCTGTCCGCGTGTATTGTAACTACTGCATGTTTCCTGAAATTTTGTGGAATTATAATTTACACAAAATAATTTTATTTGAGGGTTCTGCCTTCAGGACATTTCATTGGTGGTCAGCCCCAAGAGCTCTGGTCCATTCAGCCCAAACTGATCCTGTCAGCAGATAATCTTCAACTACTTCCCAACTTCATATTTCATCCTCTCTTCTTCCACTTGTGAATCTAATTCTCTTGGCTGCGCGCACACACACATACACACACACACACACACACACACACACAAAAAGACACACACAGATAAAGAGAGAGCGTCAGCACTCTCAATATTCTATTGCAAAACAAGTACAAGTATACCATCCAATCAGAGTACTCTTTGTGAGACAATGGACATGCTCCACACTTTGGCAGACATCAGCATACTAGGCACTGAGTTGAATTAACATAGATGTTCTTCCAACAATAAACTGAAGAAGAGCACTTGGCAAAGCACACTTATTACAAGAATAGTTTGAACAACAGAAATTTACAAAGGAATCAAGATGAGAACTATTGAGCCGCACAATATATTGACTTTGTATGTGAGCTTTTCATCTGGACGAACACTTTTTTTGGACATCTGTAGGTGACTGGTGTAAAAATGGAAGATTAATTCATTGATTTGTTGAACTCTGCCTGGTTATCCATGGATGTGGTAGACCAAAATCACACAAGTCATAGAGCACGTGTGAACAGTAATTGACTTTTTCCTCACCTGATTGATTAATTTGTACTGTGACAGATAGAGTTGGGGGGGCGCATACTATTTCTAACAGTAATGTGGAAAATATTGGGAGATATTTTAAAGTTACAGCCTTCCGTTTCTGACATGCTTCTGTGGGAACCTATGTGCATTTGTAGTCATAGGAACAATAAAAAAGATGGAAAACTGGGCAGACAATACTGTGGCAATGAACAGATTTAAAAAGAGTGTAATCCTTTGCTGACACTTGCTATAAATGGAAAAGCAACAGCAAATGGTAACTTCAAAACTCTAATCATACTGCATCACATTCTAGGCACACAAACATATTTTGCAAAACAGTAAGAAAGTGAAATCAGAAACACCTTTCCCAAATGCCACAGTGGTTTCTTGATCAAACCCCCAATCACTCGGTCAATATCTAGTTTTCAGACAAATCAGAAATCAAGAAGATTATTGCCAGGATGAGACAAAACCAATATAAATGCTTGCCCATACCAAGAAAGACGTCCCCACACCATACAGCACAGCAAAGTTTGGCAAATGATGAGAGCTGCAGTCTTCCTAGTAGAAACAAGAAGGCCTAATGATAGTATGTGAGCAAACTCCGATCACTTACATTACTGCTGTTGTGTTTTCTGTTCAGATCTTGCAACTGTTCTTTCAACTTCTTATAGTAAGTTTGCTAAGGTTTATGGATTGTACTTTTAAACCAAAATAACACAACAGAATCCAAACATGTAATAACTTTATATGTAATAAATGCAATGTTATATTAAAACAGATGAAGACAATGGTATGTTTCTGTGATTGACACATATGCTAGGCCATGCCTTATACCAGAATAGTGTAATTGATTTCACTAGACAGCCACTGATGGGATCTTATGAAATAATATTGTTATGATGAGCAAAATGATGGCTATTGAGAAGGGCTGTCGGAATAGGATCATATTCTTTGGAAGCTAAGAGTCACTCATCGGACAAGATTTCGTCCTCTACTCCAGGGCGCACATTGTACAATCTGCAGCTGATGATCATGGTTGGTACCTGTGCTGAAGTAGGAATGGGGCAGGACTAGCCCAATGAGAGGTCCTGCATCCAGGCTCCATTGGATGAAGCCAGGTGCTGTGCCAATGGATTCCGAGAACAGAAATCAAGTTGTGAGGTTTGGACAAATGCCACAACATAATATGCCAGTCTCTTGTGCAATCTTTGCACAGTAGACTATTGAGTAGCTGTGTGGGCACAGAATACTTTCTAAGACCTCACCTATTGTGTGGAAGAATATTGTCAACTGGATGGACACATTTAGTATTTTTAAAATGCATTCACTGTTTTTTTGCTGAAAGCTCAGGTCTGACCAGTTGTTGACAAGAGTATGGGCCTGATTAAGAGTTTGGTGGACAGGGTTACTCATCCCATCCACCAAATTACAATTCCATTATATCCTATGGAACTTGTAATACAGCGGATGGGATATCCGTCACATTTGTGATGGAGTATCTCATCTGCCAAACTCATAATAAGGCCCTATGTTTGTAGCATGTAAAAGAATATTCACTGCTGCAAGTGCAGTGACACTAATATATTGAAAAAGTCAAGCTGTTCACGAACGTACCTTTGAACCAGTTTATTGGGTAGTCAAAGTTAGGCAGATCAAGTACCCAACAGACAATCTGAACCTTGCCTGTGGATAGGGCTGAAAGGTAGGAAGAGGCACATGTCATGATAGCCTCCAAGAATGGAAGTCTCCCCTGAGTAGATTTCATTAGTCTCCAAAGATTATTGTGAACTTTGGTGGAGAAGAAGAAAAGAGATAACTGTTTCTCACCCCTTCCTCTAAGTTAGGCTTACAAAGGTTAGGGGTGCTTGAAATCTGACAAAGTTGTAAGAGAATCACTTGCCCTTTCAGATGAAGATATGAGGTTTCCAACAAGAGGTCCCAAACACACAAATGTATTATGCACTAATCATCTCTGAATCGTCAGTAAGAGTTATCATTATAATAAGGGAAGGCTCAACAATAAAAATAAATTGTGTAAGAGTGAATTTTAGATACAAAGCAATCATTAGTAATCACTCATTCTAAATCTGAGTTTTGAACCTCTATATTCTTTGCTAGATCATGCAATTAGAATCTATGGGCCCCATTATGATGGCCAAAGGACCACCACTGACAGGGTGTCGGTCCATCTGTCATAGCAATGCGCTTTTCACTCTGCTATATTATGATGGTGGGGGGAAGCGCAGCAGTTTTAAAGACCAACCGCCACAGTCCAGATGGGCTGATCACATCCAACTGCCTGTCAGACCAACTGCAAATCCCTTCATTGCGGCAATGCCTGCCTGGCACCGCTGTGGGGGTTATTATATCCCTTCCGTAGGTCGTCCTGCAGTGGTCAATGCACAGCAAAATGGCTGGCTGAAACTGATATGGGGGTCTGTAGTGGGTCCCACTTAATCCCTGGGACAGGGACATGTACCATGGGGGGCCCCTATGGTGCCCTCTACATAGCCCTGCACCATTTGGTAGTCACCGCATGGTGCCTGCCAAGTAGTCCACGGATATGTCTACACCCTACTTTTTGTATTGCGGTGGGGGCTGCTGACCGCATCCCCGCCACAATGCAAAATATAGGTAATGCGACCGCTGTGGTGGCGGTCGCATCATAATTCGGATTGCAGGTAGCCCGCCTCATAAGCGGTCGGTCTCAAATCCGATACGATGGGGGACGGACTGAAGTTCGTCCGCCATCATAATGGAGCCCTATATTATTTGCCAAGCCATGCAAAGACTCCTACTTACCTGAAAGCTAGAAGGCAAAGAAATTGTTGCTCTATTTGACATAATTTCTTCCAATAATCAGTCATTCTCTCTGCCCCACTTCAATTATCCTGCCTTTTATACCTTTCTACATTTAAGACATTTAATGAGAAAGTGGCTATAGTATTTGTATCCTGTGTTTTCAACAAGAAGATAACAACTTAGATTTTATTCAAAAAGTTAGTAATTGCAGGTGTGTCCACTGATTATCAAATAAACATTACTGATGTGACAGACAATACAGGATACAATATCAAAAATTAAATATCAACAGGTGAGTAAGTCTAGATTTTCTATACCTAACTCCACAATATGTACCTACGCAGTACATGTATGGATGCGAGGCTTCTCCATTCCTTTACCCAGATTGTATTAATTTCCTTAATCTACTTCTCTAAGATAGGTATCCATTTTTGAGAAGTATCTAAATAAATTGTGGATGCATCGTGCTGTTAGCGAGCGCATCTATGGTGTCATCATGCTGGGCCACCGTTGCATCATGACTTACATGTGCCGCTGCATCATAACCCATGAATGCAGACACATCATCATATCTTTTTTTGCCAGTGCTGTTAATCATTAACAAAGACGCATTTTATGCTTTCTGACAATGTGGAACAACATCAGTAAAAAAACATATGGAAAGCCAATAAGTCTGCATTGCTTTTAAAGGGTGAGACCAAAATGCTTTTCCAATGCTTGTTCCTACTTCAGCCCACAATTAGCAAAACCAATAGTGCTGTCTTTAATGTAATAAACAACATTTGTGCATGCAACACATGTAAATAGCATTTGCGAATACCTGTGTTTGCACATTCACACATTAAAGCCAGAACTACTTGCTTTGCCAATGCTTGTTTCAACAGATGAATGTTTTAACAAACTTTAACAAATGCCTTTGTTGTGACAATGAATGGTGCCTTGCCCTGACTAGTTATCAACACAATTCTCATGGACAATGTTTTACCAATGTGAAATAGAGGGCCAAATGTATGACTACGACCCACCAATTTGCAACTCGCAATTTGCGACTCGCAAATTGGGATGTATAACAATTCCTAATAGGGTCACAAATTGCATGCCTCATCAATATTAATGAGGCTGTGGCAATTTGTGACCACATTAGGAATGGCTAGCACTCCCAGGGATGGTGGCCTGCTGGGGTCAGCTGACCACGATGTGTGGGCCTCTTTTTAAAAAAATGCAGCCCATTTGCCTTAAAGGAAAACAGGATATATTTAAAAAAGTAAAATGAAACTTTTCACTTTCATTCCCTGGGACCACTGCCTGCTCTCAAAAATATTTTCTCAATACTCACAGACTCCTGTTTGCTAGTGGTTTACCTGGTGGTAAACTGCGAGTGTTTTGCGGCCACAAATGCGGTTGCAAAACAATTGTACATGGCATGGTGACTCGTTATTAGGAAGGGACGCCCCTTCCTAATAGCGGGAGTCGCAAATGCTATTTTGTGAGTCAGTGACTCGCAAAATAGCATTTTGTACATGCCATTAGCATTTTTTGTGGTCACAAACGGGAGGATCTTCCGTTTGCAGCCCCAAAATAGGGTTTTACATCTGGCCCAGAATGTGTTGCTGTACAGCAATCCGCACACGTATAATACGCAACTTGACACAGTGATCGACGGAAAATCTAGGGCCTCATTTATGAGGCTGTGCGTCACTTTTACGCCACTGGTGCGTCACTTTTTGTGACGCACCAGTGGTGTAAAAAATGCGCATTGTTGCACCATATTTACAAAGTGACGCATCTAGGTAGATGCGTCCCTTTGTAAACCCCTGCACCGCATTATACCTGCGCCAGGTATAATGTATGCAAGGGGGGCGTTTTGACGCAAGAAAGGGTCATAGAAGTGGCGCAGTGAAATCTATAAGATTTCACTGCGCCATTTCTAGGACACAAATGCGTCAAATTCTTACGCCTGCCTCACAGCAGGCGTAAGACTGACGCAGGCACTTTCACATGGGGCTTGCCCCATGTGAAAGGACACATTGCTGGAGTTGCGTTACTTTTGTGACACACTCCAGCAATGCGTCACTTTTGCGCCATACAGATACATCAGAAATACTGACGTATCTGTAACTCCTTGCGCCATGATGCGTCATACTGTAAATATGACGCATCATTGGTGTCGCAAGGAGGGTTCAGTGAAAAGTGACGCATCGCTGTTTTCTCGCAGCGATGCATCACTTTTCATAAATGAGGCCCCTAGTGTCTGCATTGTCTCAGTTAACCTATCTGTAATTCTCGAATACTTAGAAGAATGGGTTTGTCATCATGATGGACTGCACAGGTCAATGAATTTTATGTAAGGGAATGTGCAGGTAAAGGTTTTGCTTTTCACGGAATTTGATTAAATTTGATTAGCTGCCAGTGTTTTAGACAATTAATGATTTAATGCCAGAGTGGGAACTGCTCATAGCTTTGCGTGTTTCTATAAAGGTTCCTTTCTTTTATAGACAACCAGTGATTAATTTTTACGGTATCGTTGTATCGTATCATTAGAGATTTCTGAGACTCTATATTGCTATGTTGCTAAAGTGCATGCAATTGAAACGGGAGCATTAAAATAGAAAAATTAACAACTACAAAAGCGAAACTGTATAAAACAATTGATGGTCTCGTCGCGAAAAGCAAATGTTTGGGGAATGTTTATCAGAGCTCTCTGAAAAATGTAATTTGTGTTTCTTAAATTAATCAGTCTGTACAGAGCATTGACTTTGTAATTTGCGTAGGAGTTATTCCTGGTCGTCTGCAATCAAGGTGCAGAAGAACTTCCAGGCTTAGAAGAAAAACATTATATTCACCAACATGACACCCTCTCTGAAGGACGTGCACTCCTCTACCAGGGTAATAAGGGAAGTGGTGTCTAACTCTGGCACACGCCACACCACTGCCACACACAATTGTGTAAGGACAGCCTAATATTAGTGGCTTATAAAGGTCAGATAGGTATGCCTTGATGTGCACCCCACCATGGTCACTAAGACAGTGCAACCCACATACATGAGGCAGTGATTCTGTGGGCCATGTGACCTTTAGCTTTGCACACTGACATTTACCTCCCTACTCATGCCCCCAAGAGCCCTGACATCATCCTGATGCACCACATCCTCTTCAGACACTACTCATGGAATGTCCCTGCCTATTACCCTTCCTAGTTTTTACACAGAGAGGTACCCAAGCTACTCCAGTCTCTGTCACCTATGCAACTCTTGCGTTGCTCTGCACATTCAGCTAGCTGCAGAAAACCTTATTGTACAGCCCAATGTTCTCAAAGCTAACATTCACGGTTGCTCTCTTCACCTGTAGGAAATTGCACCTAACAAACAAATAGCAAACCTCACAACCATCTTCTTTAAGGTCTGGGAAAACACACCCACCAAATGTGACTTGTTGCTTACAGATGGCATTTCTGAGTCACTCATCTATGCCATGAGCGTTTGACTGGAGCACAGACAACCAGGATAAACACCAAGGGTGCTTTTAACAAAGGCACACGTATACATGAGTGAATCTACACATATACGTTTAGTCTTACACTTTTTAGTAATTGCACACTTGTAAATGGTGACTTGCAAAAATGGTCACTTTGCCATTCATGATTTTGAAGTTACTCAAAAGTGTAGACCTGCATGTTACCACCCTCAAATTCAGTGGGTGGAGAATAATTTACAAGTGTAAAGAAACTAATTATAATGTTTCACACATAGACGGGGATCTCCACCTGCAGGGCGGGAATCTCCCTATGGAATGTAAGGGGAAATATTAACATTTCTTAAACTTAAAAATAAATTAACAAACATATTTATTGTTAATGTAGATTAATTTAAAATATTATTATGAATGTTGAACAAAACAAAAAATGCACAGCATTAACTTCATTTTTAATTCAATATTTAATTATTTTCAGTATATTAAATTATTAAAATGTTCTTGAGATTTAAATTTCAGAATTCCAACCTAAAGTAGAACATGTATTTATTTATGTATTTATTTATTATGTAGTGGGAATTATTTCAATTTAAATCTAGTATTAATTTAAAATAATGCAATTAATATTTTAAATAATAAAGTACAATTAATGTTTTAGTTAAAAAATAACTATCAACTAATATTTAAGTTCTGTTTATATATATTTTTTGAAAATAAATGTAATTGAACAGTAGTCCTTATGGGCTTTATTTTAAGTACCTGTCTTCATTATTTTCTATGGGAGGGGGTTGCAGTAGCCATGGTTGGCTAGGTGTGGTGCTGTACTTACACCAGCTCTCTGCCGGAGTACATTTATTATTGTTTTGAGCATTTTTTCACTGGTGGGCATACTGCTTACTTAGATAATGGGATAGTGCTAAGATAAAATGAAATTGATGTGGTGCATTTTGCCAAATGAAATGTTGCATAGATCATGCCATGCTGATTCTATGCTAGTAGCTACTATACTATGCAAGGACCATGTTTTCGAGGTGAGCCAGCATTTCCTTGAAGTCTTTTCTATTACTCTTGGGATTGTGTCCAATTTCTTTTGATTTTGCAGCTCATTTGGGGCTTATAATGATGTATTAATATCTAACTATTATCTATTAACCTTGCATATTGAGCCTTCATGGAATTTATTCTGCACTGTTTGATTCTCGGAATTTTGTAATAAAATCATTGATCTGTTCCCTGATATAGAACTCAGTTACTGAGTGATCTTTGTGGTTTATTATGTTACTTGGCTAAATTAAATGTTGCAATGGGGTGGGCTTTTATGCAAGATCAACCCGGAGGTGAACTGCCTGAGGCAAATGGTGGTGTTTTGGCACTAATGAATGAAAAGTATTTAATATTGCGCACGGCTACTCAACAAGAGTGTCCTGGCACTGTGGGGGAAACGCAGATTCTGAGGCGCAAGTAATTCCTGAAGTGCCACCAGTTGTGTCAGAGCAAGGTACCATAACTTATATAGCAATACATTTTTGGTTGGTGTGGTGGGGTTCTTTATCTAAAAGGGAGACCGGTGCCTGCGTGGATGCCACAGACATGTTATATTATTTTCTCCAGTGTTGAGTTAGCGGCTGATTATGGTCATGGGTAAATCCCAAAATGTACAATCTGGGAACACTAGAAATACTCTACATAACATAATATTTACTTCAGTTCAGTAGATGTCTATTCTTGGTCAGGACCAAAACAAGTCTAGAAAGGATTACATTTGCCCACACCCCTTACATAATGTGATGTTTGTCCATTTTAATGCAGTGGAATCTGAGTGTACGGAAGCTTCTTCAATGGAAGTACTTTTTCTTGGGATTGTTTCACAATTTGATTGGCTCTACATTAAGTACCTTATTACAAGTTTGGTGGTCCACCTGTTGGACTGCCACCGCTGCACCCACTGGATTCTGACATGAATTTAGGGTGGCCGGGTGGGGCTGTGGTGGTCTCACGGCAGCTACTGTACTAGGCTCATAGGAGAGCCTTAACAGCAGATTGCTGCTGTGACAGTGCCTGCAGCGCTTTCCAGCATAGAATGAAATGCACCATGTCATGCATGCCACAGGGGTACAACTCCAGGATGACACATCAGTAATTACTTACTCCACTCGTGCAAATTCTGCCGCCCCTTGGTTCTCTGAACAGATCAGGGACCACAAAACGCGGTGTAAAAAACTTGAGAGAATTTGGCGGACAAACTATAGTGAGACAGATAAAAAAATTCTCAATACAGAGCAAAGAGCCTACAAAGAAAGAATTATACAGGCAAAACGGGCCTTCTTCACGAAACGGATTAAAGAAGCCAGCAACACCCCGAAGGAATTATTCCAAACAGTGTCCTCCCTGGCAGCCCCTAAAACCATAGAAATACCCCCTAGTCTTCTACTCTGTGAGAATCTCGCCCCCTTTTTCCGGGAAAAAGTGGAAAATATCTTTTTTTCTCTAGACAGTCTTAATTACAATGCAATTCAAAACTTTATTCGGCTATATTTCATAACCAGAAAAGTTCATAAAAACACAATAAAATTACAACACATCAAAAACATCAAATATTAAAAAAAAAAAAAAAAAAAAAGATATAAAGAAAACAATCTAAAAAGTACACATGCAGAATAAGCCAACAATCAAATTATCATTGATTTACGCAAAAGAAGTACATTTTTTAGGAAAGCCACAACGGAACAAACAGAGAAAATATCCTCCAATGACTGTATGGCGAGAAAGGCAGGGCGACACTGTCTCTGATTCATATATTTTAAGATGGGCATTATCCATCTCCTCCTCGAGATCACATAAAATCTACAAAAAAATAAGATATGCATGTCTGATTGATCCGAAACATCGTCGCATAAACATTTGCATAGAGGTTTAGACCAATCGTTCATGATAGGGAAAATCAGTAATTTGAAGAAAATCCCAAATCTGAATCTAGTCAGAAGAAACCTTTCCTGCTCTTTCATTTGTAATTTGAGATAGGGCTGAATAGACCTTCCTTTACTAATCAATTGATGTAAAATCACAGTCTGTTTCTTAGTTTCATTTGACTGTCTTTGAATCATAAGGAAATTTAGGCACAGATGTTTCAGAGTCTTCCTAGTAGTCCCAGACAAAGAATCAGGCTCATTGAAGAACTCAGGGTGCTTAATGTTAGTACAGACAGTTTTAATATGACAGCCATTTAATCCTTTTTGCCCCATCCAGTTTTAACACGTCTCCCAATATAAGTCTATTTAAATGGCATCTCTCATTGGTCCATACCCGGTGCCATAAAAGCACTGGTTGGATCCTAATTAGATCTTCTAGAAAAGAGAGACCTAGTTCTGTTTGGCAATTATAATTAGACATACTCCTTGGGAGTGCCAGTAAATACCGTAAAAAACAATTTTCGGTTATTTGTAAACTACTGACATTTAGATGTCCCCATATGCCTGCCCCGTAAAGTGCAACCGAAACACAGCTAGTTTTGTAGATGTAAATAAGTTCTTTTACTATTTTTTTGCCCATCTTTTTACTGAAAGATTTAAGGGCCATTATGGCTTTGGCAAATAGTAAATTCCTAGCCTGTATTGCACGATTCCAATTCCCAGTATGCTCAAAGAGGATTCCCAGGTATGGAAAAGTAGGGGTATGCATTAACGGGGTAGATCCAATAAACATAGTTTTTTTCTTTTTGGGAACATTAACACAGCAGTTCATCACAAAGGTCTTAGAGCAATTAATTTTTAATTCAAGTTTGTCCATAAAGGTACTAAAGGACGTAATCATCGTCTGCATGGCTACAGGGGTTCTTGCCATTAACACAGTGTCATCTGCGTAAATTAATGCTGGTAGCCTACGAGATGAGGCGTTAGGCATATCATTGCATTCCTGTATGAGAGTATCCTCTAGGTTATTAATATAGATAGAGAATAAAAAGGGTGCAAGAACGCACCCTTGCCTAACACCCCTTCCAACTCTAAATTTCCTTGTGCATTCACCCCCCACGCCAAACCTAACCATAGCGCAGGCCCCATTATACAGTTCTTTTAAGAAACCGATAATATTTCCTTCAAATCCCAACCTAGTTAAAATAATCCAAAGTTTACTGTGATTAACATAATCGAATGCCGAGGTAAGATCTAAGAATGTTAGATAAAGTCTACCTCCCTTCGCCGTTGTGTATTTTTCTATCAAAATTGATAGATTAAGTGCTTGTTCTAATGTGCCGACACCTTCTCGGAACCCATACTGAAGGTCACTTATGATATGGTGTTCCTCTGCCCATTTCTGGAGTCTGTCTAAGATGACTCTACCTATGATCTTAATTGTAGAATCAAGCAAAGAGATGGGCCGGTAGCAGGCACATTTGGATCTCTCTCCCTTTTTAAAAATTGGTATGATAATTGATTGATACCATGTGTCAGGTAATCCTATGGAGCAAGCAGCATTAAAGAATCTAGTAAGCAGCGGGGCCCAGAGACTGATGTTCTTTTTAAAGATATCTACTGGTACGCCATCAGGACCTGGCGCCTTTCCCCCGCGACTAGACTTAATGCCCTTGATTACCTCATCTAAAAGAAAATTAAGATAGGGCCCTTCTGCATGCTTTTTCTTGACCGTAAGTACCTTAGGTGGATCACCGGTAGCTGTTACTGAATTATAATGAATTTCAAAATACTTGACCCAGTCATCTTCGTTAATGGCTAACTCCATGCGAGCCTTAGAGCTGTCTTTAAAAAAAGGAGCATTGACTGCTTTCCAAAATGCTGTCATATCCTTAAGTTCAGAAGCCTCCACTATCGATTTCCAAGCTCTGTCTTTTATCAATTGTTTTTGAGATTTCAATGCGGTTTTATACCCCTTCCGCAAGGTCCTAATCAGAGGCTGGTTTCTCACTCGCTGGCACAAGGCCATTTTTAGTTGTTTGAGGGCCTTGGTACAGGCCGGTGAGAACCAGGCTCGTTTTTTCCTTGAGTTATTGTTGTTAGCCTTTGAGTTTACCCATAAACCATTTTTTATGCTAGCAATAATCTCTTTAAATTTAGCTAAAATTAATGCATCCTCAGTTTCTGGATCTAAGCAGACGTCGAAGTATGTGCTACAATCCTTAACCAGTCTACTTAGGAAAACCTCGGGAACCACCCTGGTCCATTTAATGGCATAACCATTTTGTCTATTTATGTCCACATCTGTGGAGGTGGCTTCAGCTCTTTTATGCACAATTAAGTTAGTGTCCAAAAGTTCCATCCTTATAGGGAAATGATCACTGAAAGGGACATTTAAAACATCAAAATTAACAATACATTCCCGATAGAATGATGAAATAAGGATGAAATCAATGGTTGACATCAGCCCTCTACCATTAAAGGTCGGCGTAAATGCGGTCTTATTACAGCATAGTTCGTTAACAAAGCCTAAATCATAAACATAAAGAATCTCATTTAGGGCGTCACCTAAGATTGAATGTTCAAAATGAGATGTAATAGTTTCCCTTTCCAAAAACAGACCGCAGTTTCCAGTTCCAGATCTATCACATAAAGAACAGTTAAAGTCCCCGCCCCAGATTACAGCAAACAATCTATTAGTACTGTTAGTAATACTATTTAAACTATTATTAAGATTTTTGAGTACTGCTAGTATGTCGGCGGGGGGAATATTATTATAGAAATTAACTATCAGTATGGAGACAGGACTGTCAAAGTGCAGACCAATGATGTGGAAAAAATTGGTGTGGGTATATAGCTGTAATTTTTTAAATAGAAGACAATTTGAAATGTAAATACATAGTCCACCTTTAGATCGACCATGAGCTGAAGCAACCGCAGGAATTGATATTGTTTTGAAACCACTCAAATGATATTCACCCTCAGACCAGGTTTCCTGAAGACAAAGTACATCACAATTTGCAACAAAAAGTGTCCAGTCTGGGTTATCCATTTTTGCTCTGAGACCGGCTATGTTCCAGAAGGTAATAGACCATTTTTTCCCCATAGCTTTCAGTTAGTTTCCAACCAGTGCATGGCCCACTATCTAAAGTAGTGTGGATTGACTTACCCATAGATTTTTGATAGCGCTTAACAGGTACCCTATGTTCTTCCACAGTACCAACCGGTTTATCACTACAATAATCATCACCATTACCTACACTACTCGCTTTTGTGGTACATTCCCCAAACATCACCAAACTTGCAACATCCAAATCGGTTTTATCTAGATCAGGGTTGCAAGCCTCAATTTTCAATGGGCTATTGGGCGAATGGCCACAGCGCGGTTTCTTATTCGACAATAATGCAGGTAGTCACTCATTTTCATCTAAACCAGAAAAGGGGTGAAAAAGATTGGATAGTGGAATGTCCCAATATTCCCTGGGATTATTGGCATGAAAGTTGTTATTATTAGATGCTGATGAGTACAGATTAGGATACATAGTTTGGAATAAAGGGTTATCTTTCATGCCATAATGTCTGTAGGCGGCCGGGTTCTGGTTTAATTTTTCTTTATATGGGACGTATGGTCTATGCATCATAGGTGGATAGTTTGTGGACATATGATTGTAAGAGGGAGTTTCAATCTCTCTATGGTAGCTATGGTCAGCCAGATCCCAAGACGCGCCAGTTCTAAATGATGTGTTAGTTCTAAATGGTGCATTCAGTCCATGCTTCATGGGCTGATGTTTAGGATACCGTGTTGTTCGATTATTTATTGGATTCATCAGAACTTCAGGATAAAAATAGCTAAGGTTCCGCGTAGAAATGCCCCCGTCGCTCCTCCCTGGGAACCAGTCACTGATATGAGTGACCAGTCTGTGATCTTTGAAATTAACTATGATCACATCCCCATCGATATCCTTGGAGCGTAAACCTACCCAGTTACATCGTCTCACTGAGACGATGTCTCCATTTAGATGCGAAGGGAGCGGTCTATACTTACGCAGCCAATGAATTACTTTAATTTTGAGGCTGGAATTATGTTCCATGCTGCCACCTGTCAGAGTTGGAATACCCGTCAGAATAATAACGTAGTTTATTGAATCCGGTGGTAAGTCTGCGATGTTGCTGATTTTAGTTCTAGGTGTGTAGACAGCCTTACCAGAGGAATCATAAAGTTTATTTAGTTTGCTAGTTCCTACCGGGGCTTTATCTTTAGTTGTTTTTTCATTAGCTGGAACAGTATTAATAGCATTAATAGCCGTTGGATCAATAGAGTTAATTGAAATATGAGTCTTTTTGTTGGAAGTGGGAATAACAGTTTGTTTCCTAGGTGGGTTATTGGTGAGTTGTTGGACCACTGGAGGCTTATGACTCGGATTGTTAAGTTGTTGAGAATCTGTCTGATTGTTATTCGACAGAATCTGGTCCATCTTCTCCCCTAACCTTTTAATTCTCTCAGTAAGCGGGAGTATCAGTGCCTTTAAAAGGCATTCAATGTCCTCTAATAGTCCTGTGTAATTGGGGGCATTTTTATGATTAACGGTACAGTGCCCTAATTGATCTACTTTTCCACCATCTTTAACGATCTTATGTGGAGAATACATGTTACTAGTAGCCATCAGAAGAAATCTTTCTCCCTTTCTAGGGCCACCCTTTCTTCTCCTTTTCCTTGGTGGGGAACGAAACATACTATGGGTTCCCTTAGTGGGTGGTTTTTTAAAGTTCCCCCTTAATACTTTATCCAATTGTGAGTCTAGACCTATGGGTAAAGTTGGTGGTTTCTTAATCTTTTTATCAGGTGAATTAGCCAATTGTAAGTCAATACCTATAGGTGTAAACACAGAAGAGGGTATGTTAACATTATGAAGGGGTACTATATCATTTGATGAAGGTGTGCTTAAATCAATTAGGGAATTAGATGTATGAATAGGATGGATAATATTGGAATCGGGAATAACTAAAATATCATCAGAGGTTAGTTGAGTATTTTGAAATATTAAAGGTATACTTTCTGTGCTGAATAAGTCAGCATCAGAATCTTTATGCATCACTGGTTCAAGTAGATTACAAGAGTCTATATTCTGGGTGACAGAAAGAGGTTGTCTCTTTAGAAGTTCAACAGAGAGACGACGCCCGGCTCGCCTCTCGGCCAGCGTAATCTCTCTGTCTACCTCACTCTTTACCCTAGCAAAATACTTGTCCAGTGGCCCAAGAATGGATACCCCCACCGAGCTAGGTAGGGAATCCAAAACAGAGGAAGCCATTTTGTAAGTCAATAATTAAATAGAATACCCTTAAAATAGTAAAATAACCACAAAAAAAACAAAAACAAAAAAACGCCCAGTTCTATACAACAATCAGAAATAATAACTGTCAACACTCAATGAGACAAAACAATCAAAATAAAATCTATGAACAATAAAGAGAGCTAATAACCAAGTCCCAGTGGCCAGATGTCAGGGGGATAGCCCGGCCCGGCCTCCTTTGGCCCCTGACGGCCACGGACGGTCCCGCCCTTGTCCCGGGCTTCTCCCGGCGCGCTCCCGCGAAGCGGTAGCACTGGACACCTTTAAACAAAACTACAGCAGGCTCATAGGCGGGTGGGCGTGGCCAGCGGGGAGAGCAGCCCAGGTGTGTTGAATCGGGCGCGCAGGGACTCCTGGACACTGGAGTCCCTGCCTGTAAGCTCGCAGCCCCGCCGACGCTGTCACCGGCCCGCGTTCCTTTTAATGCTCCCACACGTCCAGCAGCTTCAGGTAATTAAGACGCTGCGGGACCCGCGAAGCGGGTCCGGCGAGGCGCTGAGGGCTTCCAAGGAAGTCAATGAACAGAAGAGCAGGCCAGCCACTATCCACAGCCACAGGACAACCCCCTGCAGAACAGTGAGTTTTCTCCTATTTGTAGTCTTCAAGTAGACTGCATGTGTGTCGGAGACAATCACGCGCCGGCACTAGACAGTCTAGTTATGACCCCTCCCGCTAACGCTAGTCCGGAATCAGATAGTAATTTGGAAAAACTCCTGCAATTCCTGCCTATCAGTGAGAAGGAAGTAGTGAGCCGACTACTGAAGACAAAATCAGGCTCCCCGCACGACCCATGCCCAACTGCAATAGCCTCTGAGTTTATTTTTACACACATTTGTGTAGAATCTTATATATGCGTGGACTTCACCGCTACGCTTTTGAATTGAATTTGGGGTACTGCCCTGTAGAAATTAGCGTTTTTCTAAGTAATCTTTGCTCAGGTTCATTTATGACCCATTAGATAAACGCACTTACTGTTTACAGCGCGAAGGCTGCAGGGCGCACTACAACCGCCATGATCAGTGAGGAAAAACTACGTTGTGGGACTACTGTCCCTTCTTAGTGTCGATTAAGATAGTAACCACCGGGCGAGTTCCGCACCACGTGATCGGTTGGGCGGACTCGCACCGGTAGACTCTCACAGGACGCCGTTGCTGGAGGCGGCAGGTCAGTTTACGAATACCATAGCAGTGTCTTTCGGTAAGGTTGGCAGACCCACAGTTTTAAACTCACTACGAGTTTTTTCTCAATATACAGAATGTTGCTGGGCGACTTTTGAACAGCGCGCAAACCCGTTTTCAAGTTGGCGGTAAGACAATATCTGATGTTAGATCCATGCCGATATTTAAAAACACAGCGCACGATAGTTATAAAAGGCTTTTTGCTTACATGCTGTTTAGGTTTTGGCAAAGAAAGGGCTATTTGCGTTGGAGAAGCCATTGGATAAACGAGAGAGTGTTTAAACGAGTGTATGTATTTTTTACATTGAAGTAGTGCTTTTTCACTTAAGGGCAGATAAATGAGTACTGTTATTCACTTGGTGATATTGTCACTAGCATGCTTTTGACGTCACGGTTTGTAGTCTTTTTCCCACTTCTGGGAGTGCAGCACGTTTAATCCACATTATTCTTCATTGATGAGTCGGTTTGCATTTTTGTAGCTTATATTTATTGACCGCTTTGCAAGTCACGGGTGTTAACTTCTGGTGGCGTGGACTTGTGGTTTTTTTTCCTCAGTGTTTACTCCAGAATGTTTACTCCAGAATGTTCTTTTGTGATGAACATTTGTACATATGAGAAACTCATTGTAGTTTGGTATGTTGTTGTCTTGTAGATCCTGTCGAATTTGTAATTTGAGAGACCAATCACTCAAGGAAGATTGAACTTTTCGATTGTATATAATTAATCCCCTGAAGAAGGGTTCTTTACGTAACCCGAAATGCATTGGGATGCTGGTTATTGTCTTTTGAATATCAATTATTGATGAACTGTTAACACCATTTCATAGGAATTGAAAATATGTCTTGTTAATATTTTCATGTGCTTATTGTTTGACATTGATTATGAACGTCCTTTGAAACATGTGCAAATATAATTTTGATGATTATTGCTAAAGAGAAAAGTATGCTACCTTTGATAAATAAATGAACATACTGAAATTTAAATACACGTGTTAAAACTCCATTGAATTTACAGAGGCTTAATGCCTAGCAGCTGTGCTTCTAGTAGCTCAGGGTCTCCCTGGGCTAATATTTAAACGATAGCCAAATTAGCTCCCGCCATCATTGCAACCGGACTTACTCCCCTTCTCAACCTGATGTTGGACAAAGGGGAATATCCTGCAAAATGGAAACGAGCCTCCATTCTGCCCCTCCTTAAAAAACCCAACCTGGACACTGCCGAGATGAACAACTACCGGCCGATCGCAAGATTACCCCTTCCCAGCCAAAATTATGGAAGGCAACTTAAATGCGCAGCTAAGTACCTTTTTGAAGACAGGAGAACATCTGAATCCATCTCAACATGGTTTCCGTGCAGAACACAGCACGGAATCTGCCCTGATCAAGTCCGTAGAAGACATCAGAAGAGTGATGGATGCAGGAGGCAGAGCCGCCCTGATCCTGTTGGACCCTTCCGCGGCCTTCGACACGGTCCTTCACAAGCTGTTGGTGGACCGGTTGAGGGCCAGTGGAATTCATGGAAAGGCACTGAAGATCTTACAGGCCTTCCTCTCCAACAGAACTCAGTCGGTGGCCCTGGGAGACTTTGAATCGCGTCCTTTTGTGCTTCCCTGTGGAGTTCCCCAGGGGTCCTCACACAGTCCGACCCTTTTTAATGTGTACGTCGCTACACTAGCCCCGGTTATTCGATCCTTTGGTTTTAATCTCACAGCATACGCAGATGACACACAGATAGTGGTGTCACTGCTGCCGGGTGAATCAGGTAGCACAGCAGACAGGTTTAGAGGCTGTATGCGAGAGGTGGGCAGTTGGATGGCTCAAAACTGTCTCAAACTTAATTCCACAAAGACAGAAGTGTTGCTCTTTGGTTCCAAGGACAATTTTTGGTCCCCTTGATGGTGGCCGGACGAAATGGGACCCCTCCCCTCCCCAGTGGCAAAGGTTAAAAATCTGGGTATACTGGTGGACGATTCCTTGTCCTTTAAACCACAGATCAATGCACTGTCCTCCTCTACGCATTACATCCTCAAAACAATCAGGAAAGTTCTTCCTTATCTGGAGAGGGAGCATAGGAAAACTGTCGTTACTGGTTTGGTCCTCTCACGCTTGGACTATTGTAACAGCCTGATGTTGAATGCCCAGCAGGGCCTACTAAACAAACTCCAGATCCTGCAGAACGTAGCCGCCCGCCTGATCACTGACACCCCTAAGTTTGCCTCGGTAGCTCAGGACTTGGTGAAACTCCAACTGCTGCCAGTCCGCAAAAGAATAGTTTTTAAAGCACTCTGCGTGGTCTTCAAGGCCCTGCATGATCTGGGCCCTAGGTGTATGAAACTGCTCTTCCACTGGCATAAACCAGCAAGAAACCTGAGATCTGGGGAGCAGGCGCTGGTAACAGTCCCCAGAGTTAAGAAAGCGCGGTGGGGAGGCAGGAGTTTTTCCCTTGGCGCGGCAGAGGCGTGGAATAGACTGCCACTCAATCTCAGACAATCTTCGGACCTGATGGCTTTCAGAAGAGCGCTCATGACCTGGCTCTTTACTCACTAAGCTCTAAACCACCCACACACACTGGTTTAATCACGTTAGCGCCAGGACACCTCCGGGTAACAGAGCGCTCTATAAATGAGAAAAATAAATAAATAAATAACTAAATAAATGTGCCCCCCCCCCCATATGCACACCCAGACCCAGATGCAGCAGTGGCACTTAGTTGCATCTCTGCTACCCTTTTCATGGTGGGCTCACTGCCATGAAATGGGCAGTGGAAATGCAACTTGGAGTATTCTCGGCAATGTCACAGCGGCACCGCCAGCATATTCCTGTCCCTTTCTGCTGCAACACCAACGCGAGATCCTGGATCCCGGCATAGGAAGCACTCCTGTGGCAGTTCGACTGCCACACTAGAAATACTATGGGCAGCCCACAGTGGTGGCAGTGGTCAGACTGCCACCGTGAGTATGGCGGTTCTAGGAATATGGCCCTTAGTCTTTACACATTTCTCCAGCTGTTTTCTAACCTAATTCTTCCTTTATTCACTGTGCAGAAGCCCGCATAGCAGGACTTGAAATTTCCTCTAGCAACTCATGTAACATTGAGATCAGGTTATTTGTGTCCACTCTGCTCTGTCAGAGACTGTCATGCCAAATGAGAGTTCTAGTTGAATACACTCATCACTCACTCTGTAATTAATAAGAAGATGGGGGGATTATGTCCACATAATACAATGTTATCCATGTGTGACTAAAAGCACAAAGAAGTTTTCATTCTGAATAAAAGATTATGTACCATGTTTCACAATATACAAAGGGGGTAATATCATGATATTTTCCCATAGAGCCCCTTGTCAAGAAGGACAATTGAAGGAAGTCCATATTACTACAGGAGTAACGAGGGTTTAACCATATCAGGAACTTATATCCAATCCTATAAGGTGAGAGCCATAATGAATATGGAATTGTAAAAAATATTCTTATAACCTAGAAAGGGAATTGATTAATGTACATTCATGCTTTTTTTAGAGTTGGAATCAGCAAAATTTCAAAATATAAAAACGGTAAACTGGAAAAAACCGTACCAGAAAGTCCTCAAGGAAAATAGGTGAGCAAGGTTTTTTGCGGCTAATGGGTTGAAAAATAATGGAATCATGCAACTAAAAGGAACTACTCTAATTCTTCCATAATAAATAAATCCAAATCACTGAGACAACCTAACAGAAGCCTACACCGATGTAAACGTCTGATTACCCTAACTAAGGTGTGTAATAAGATAGGATGACCTAGTCAGAATAACTCACAATGAAAGTAAGGAGGGGGAACTCAATATGTTATTAACTGCTTCCCTACAGGGCAGAATTGAACATAACTGCCAGAGAAATGGAAAAGAATATACACTGCGAGCAATATTAAGTGCCTTGCTTAAACACAGAAGGTATGAGTTTGGGTGATCACAGTATGTTTAAAATCTGACACCTAGATTAATGATCCAGCTAACAAAAAAACCTCTTTTTTTGTTGGTAGAGCGAGACTACAATAAGCCGCCAAAGAAGTTTTACTTCAATCAAATGTCCTGAACAGAAAGGGATATTTTTAGAGGTATGCAATCTTATTGATTGCGTGGTATTTAAGTTGAGGGAAATGAATGTATGCATGGTTATATGAGCCTATATATCCAAGTCCACATTGATCATTAAGGGGGTTGGTTCCAAGGGTCACCATAGTGTTGTAAGTGCATAGTGGGACCACAAATAACGATGTATAAGCACAGAAAAGAGTGATAAAAAAGTGATAAAAAAGAGATAAAGTTGTTTAATATATTGTGAATGTACTCTTACATTGGTATTTTCTGTTTACAGATATATGTGTACATCAGAATTGTCCTGAGGAAGGTGGGGCATATTGCCATAACCACCGAAACGCGTCGACTACCCCGTTGGGGATGAATTGATTTTGTACATTTTATTATTATTTGCTATTGCAATTGATGTCTTTGAAAGTGTGTTGACCTCTGTACTTTTGTGTCTAGAAATTTGACCAAAAAACACCAAAATCTAAGTATCACTGAATAGACAGATATTGTTTTTAACCAATTGTGATGAATTCATGTCTTATAATGTATCAAATACTTTTTTAAACAAAATCTTTTTATAATAAAAATTCTGATGTTTTTGTACATGAAATAGTTTATGTCTTTGTGGTTCTACTATAGCATATAATTGGCAAATAGGCTAAATGGAAACATGTTGTGATGAGTGAATGACTTAGTTCCCCATTGAAATCAAAAACCCAGGGAACATTCAATTCTTTTTTGCATTTATTGCCCTGTTCCTGTGGGTGTGACTAGAAGGGTACTCTCTTTCTCTTTTTTAACCTAGTTGAATACACTTGCATTGATCATAATGTATGTATCATGAGCCTATAATTGGTCACTTTCAGATAGGCCACAGTGATTTTTATCCTCCTGAAAAAATTTAATTGCACCTCAATAAACGAGCCCAATTTTGTCACCCATTGCCCGTGATCATCCAGGTGGCTCTGTTCTGGTGACTGGGACAGTATGCAATCTTCCTTGTCTCTTTTAAAAGTGGTCACTGTAACTCATAGACAGAATGAAGTTGGCAATGCACAACTGTTTCCAGGTTCCCGTTAAAAAGAATCATGAGTGGTGACACTCTCCAGCTTCATAATTTTGCTCAATTACACATAGATTATTAAATTTGGAACCCATGTTATGTAGAGTCACAGGACTGGAAGGTTGTGTCTACTTTTTCGTGCTGAGTAACAGCAAGATGGTCACTTTCCTTATTTCTTTAGCTATGCTGAATGAATGTACCAACTTTTTTGTTATTTTCGTAGCCTGTCATCCTCTCCTCAATGAAGTCCAGCTGGCCCAGTAGTATCAGGCGGGGCTTTAATATATGCACCACCTTGCAAGAGATTTAGTGGAGTGTTACATCTGTATTTAAGGAATATACAATCCTCAGTTCCAACATGGCAGAGGGCCTGATGTGATTAAAGAGGTAAGTTAAAATCCGTAGAAGGTGAACTGTTTACAGAAAATTATTACTATCCATTCTGAATTAGGAACCTTTGACATCTGATGGCCAGTGATCATTTTAAGGGCTTTTTATTTTGATATTTGTTTATCTAAATCTTCTGTCCCATTTTTAAAGAGTTGAGGCAATAGTATTGATTTCATATATGTTTGGTGCTGGGCATGGTCCACTTGCTCCAAAGAGCACAGTTTTTGCTAAAATCGTGAAGTTGGTGGTCAAGGGATATCTGTTTTGTTTTTTGTCAGATTCCTCCTCACCTTATTATGCACTAAACACTTATTTGGCTAACACACAATGCAGTGTGTTCTATCTTTTTCTTTTTTTTAAACTTCCTTTATTAATTTGTTCTTTCAATCCACATAACACATTCACATACAGAAACAATTACTAGACCCTTCCACCTCCACCGAGGTAGTGAATCAGCCCACGTTAAACTCAGGAATTCAGCCCAATATGCAGTCCTATGGGCGTTGTTCAAACCTTCACCAACAACTTTATTGCTTTGCATCGTTTCACCTTTTGTTAGCTCGAACCAACCTAACCCTCACCCCTCCAACTCTCCCCAACCTTCCCCTCAAAAACAATCCCCCTCCCCAACCCCTCACACCCCTCCGCCGGGTCTGGCTTAATTGAGGTCCATGTAGCTCAATGTTCGGTCGGGGTTTCCACAGTCCTTTCCACTCGGCTGGGGGCTAGTCCTCCACTGGAAATTGCCCCCTCTTGAGATCCCTGTGTGGATTGCGGGGCCTGACCTGCCAGTTCCTGGATCATCACCCCCCACACCAGCAATACCAGCAATTTATCATCCCTTCTAGTGGCCCGCATATGTCCCTCTTCGGCCATAGGCCACTCCCTTAAATCAGTTTTACATTTCGCCAGTGAGGGCCCCTGTCGTGTTAACCAGTGGATCGCGATGTGCCGTCTAGCGATAACCAGCCCCAGAACCAAAAACCGCCTACTAGTCTTACGTTTAGGATCTCGAGGGATCAAGCCCAAAAGACGGGTGAGGGTCCATGTCAATCCGCCACCCTGTAATCCTAATCAGGTGTTCTAGGACCTCCCACCAGTACGTCTGAATTATCGGACAGGTCCATACCATATGCGGGCAGTCCACCGGGGCGTGGCGACATCTAGGGCATGGCGGATATCTGGAGCTGTCAATGACGTGGAGCCGCCTAGGTGAGAGATAGGTCATGTGTACCATGTTATACTGAATTTGTTTGAATCAATTACATACCGACACCTTCCGCACACTCTCATGTATTTTTCCCCAGTCCCGCGCCATGATCTCCTGCGGACACACCTGCTACCATTTCCCTTCTACCTTTAGGGGCCCATTCTTTTTATCCTCTCTCAACGCCCTATAGAGGTGGGTGACAAACGTCCGCCCTCCAGCCATGGTGATCATGGTGACCAGTGTATTTGTGCGCTCTGGTGCTTCTGGGAATGAAGGCCACAACTGCTGCACTGTTGCCGCTATTTTCGCATACTGCAGGAATTGCCCAGATCCCAACTCAAAGGTGGCCACCGCCTCCTGAAAGGTAATGAATTTGTTATCCAGATAGAGGTCTGATAACATAAGACAACCCCCTCCTTCCATTTATGGATGGACATAACCCTCTCGATCTGAGCGAAGGCCGGCATAAGCCAAAAATCAACCTCGGGGGCAAACGGCTTGGCCCGGATAAGTCTGCAAACTACTCTATTCCATATCCCGGCCAATAGCCGCACCAATGGGGGACTGCGCTCCCATTTCCCCCCTGCCCGCTGAAGAAGAGTTACCAGCTGCTGATCCCCACAGGAGTCCGCCATCAAGGACCTCTCCCAGGAGGGGTCCGTATATAGCCAGGCGATGGCGTGTTGTAGTTGTGAGGCACAGTAGTAGAGCTCCATATCTGGGATTTCCAAGCCTCCCTTACCCCATCTACATTTCATTACCTCCAGGCTAACCCGACTTCGCTTGCCGTTCCACAGCAATAGAGTAACTAGTGCATCCAACTCCTTGAACACCCGACGTGGCAGCTCAAAGAAGGAACCCTGAATCGTGAATAGACATCGCGGCAGGACCACCATCTTTATCAGGGTGATCTTCCCCATTAAAGAAAGTTTGAGTGTGTTCCAGAAGACAACACTGCCCCGGAGACCCCGCAGTATTTACCCCATATTGTGGTGGTAAAAGATGGGTTCATCCCTGCCTATCCATATCCCCAGGTAACGCAGCGTATCCATCACCCACGGAAGTCCCAAGTCCGGGAGCTGGGCGCCGTCCCAGTCTTTCAGAGACCCAATCACGTACAATTGTGACTTTGCTCTATTAATATATAGCCCGGACACTTCAGCAAATTGAGTGAGCGCCTCCATTAGCGAAGGTATTGACCGAGCCGGCCGCCGCAGGTACATCAGGGCATCATCAGCATACAGAGACACAATGTGTTCTATACCATCCACCCAGATTCCCTGACCCTGGAGCATCCGCCGAAGGCAACATGCCAGTGGCTCCATCGCTAGGGCAAAGAGCGGGGGGGAAAGTGGACACCGTTGTCTTGTCCCTCTCTCGATAGGCAGTTGGTCCCATACATACCGCCCCGTGCGAACCCTCGCCATCGGCCGGGCATATAGTAGTTTAACCCAGTTAACAAATCCCTCCCCAGACCCAATTTGAGGAGTACCTGCCACAAATAGTCCCACCGGATCGAGTCAAATGCTTGTTCGATATCGAAAAAAGCTAGTGTGCATTGCTGGGCACTACCCTCGAAGGACTGCATAACATGCGCGAGGTGGCGGATATTCCGTAGTGCGTTCCTGCCCGGTATAAAACCAGACTGATCATCATGCACCAGTGGATGGAGATGTGTGAGGAGCCTGCCTGCCAACACTTGGCTAATGATTTTAAGATCCACATTTAGCATTGAAATTAGCCTACAAAAGCCGTGGAGCAGGGGGTCTTTCCCTGGCTTGGGAATCATCACTATTAGTGCCTCGCGCATGTAGTCCGGGAGGATATCGCTCTCACCGGCCTGTGCCAAGATTTCCAGCAATTTGGGGACAAGGACCCCCCATACTCCATATAAAGTACGGCCACTAGGCCATTCATCTCCGGGGATTTAGCAGTCCGCAGATGGGCAATCGCGGCCCGCTCTTCTTCCCCCATCAGTGGGGCTCCAGAGGACTCCTGACTCTGATGGTATATGCAGGGCAGTTCCATTCCCGCCAGAAAGGCCGATATAACCGATAGGGAGACAGGGGACTGGGGCTCAGAATATATTCTGCGCAGATGGGTCACAAACACATCGTTAATCTCATGCTGCGTGTAAACCACAAGCCCCAGTTCAGATTGGATGGTTAAAATAGGGTGTGGCTGAGTCTCCAGCCTAATCAAGCACGCCAGTAGACGCCCGGCTTTGTCCCCCTCAGTATACCGGCGGCGTCTGCTCGCCGTTCTGTTGAATTTGCCCAACGAGTCCCAGATGTCCCCTATCTTGCGACGTAATTCTGCCCACTCAGCCAGTCCTTCCCTATCAGTGGGGAGCTCTCTTTCCAGCGCCGCCAACCGCTCAAGCGTTTTCTTCACCCCCACCTCCGTAGACATGCATACCCCCTGCAAGACCACCTTCATCGCATCCCACTCAAATGCTCTAGTGCTAGCCGTGCCGCAGTTTACATCAAAATAGGCCTCCAGCTCATTAGTTATTGCATCCTTGAATAGTGGGTCAGCTAAGGCTTCAACATTTAACCTCCGCAGCGGTATCTTAGATCTCGGCCGGCCTAGAGAATATGTTATCAATAGGGGGGAGTGATCAGACAGATATCGAGCCAGATACTGTGCCTCCCCTATTCGTTGGACCGCCGTTTTTTGGACAAAAAAATAGTCTAGTTTTCTATAGGTGTTGGCAGCAGGCGTGTGGCACGAATACACCCGATCACTAGGGTAGCGGTGTCTCCAAATATCCAGTAGGTGATCATTTTGAAGCATTCGACCCATAGCCTCTCTCACTCTAGGTTTGGCATCCGGTTTAGGGGGGTATCTGTCTATCTCCCCATCAAGGGCACAGTTAAAATCCCCTGCCACTATCAATTGTGTGTCTGGGTCCAGATCCAACTGTCCCAGGACCCGACTGAAAAACTCCCCATCATCACTATTCGGGGCATATACATTTACCACACATATACAGCGGCCATCCAAATGCTGTGTGTTCTATCTTATGAAGGAGTTATATTAATAGTTGATGTTTTAGTGCAATGACTTAATGCTGCCACCTTTGTGACTAAATGAGTCTATGATATAACACTGTTTCTGTTTTTGTTTCAGATCTGGTCACAAGTTAGATTTTTGTGTTATGGTGCCTGGCTGTCATTCCAGACATTTGACCTTAGATAGCTGTGGCACATTTTTGCAACCTCTTCAAAATACAGCCCTCAGATATGGATTCCCTAGACTCTATGGTAGAGCAGTCCTAGTCAGCCTACCAACATGAGAGAGAGAATCCAGTGGACTGTTACCCATGAAGCCCACTGAGCATTACATGAGGAAGTCGTGTATCAGGCAATGGTCAGTCTGATGAGACTCACTGGAGTATTTGCTATTAGTAAGCTTCAAATCCCCTTTCACCATGAATAGACACACTCGAGAATTCAGATTACAAATATAGTTTATTTTACTTTATTAAAAGAAAATATCTATCCTAGTGCATACAGTGTGTACATTGGTTAATAGTAGTGGCAATGATATTGGCTTACAAACAGTATAGTGAGAAATAATTTAACATTATTATGAAAACTCAGGATTTCTTAGCACTGGAAGGAGCTTCTTTGAGTTTCTTATATTGCCTTGCCTTCACCTGCATACTTTAGTGGAGCAACGGAGGTATTGTTCCATAAGAAGGCAACTTCTATCTCTTAACTCAGCAGCTATTGTAGTCAAGTCAGGCTAGTTAGCATGTGCAGAGACTCAATGTACCTTCCTTTCCCTTCAAAAAGGGAAAGGTGTTTACAGCTTTCGTCTATGTCACACTCAGCTTGTCTTCCACTGGAAGGGAAGAGTCCTCTCACCCCTAAAAACGTTCTAATGCAGCTTAAATACTCTATTTAAAATGTGTTGAATATTATTTTACTAAACAATCAATGTGGGAGCACTTGTGCCCTTTCACTTACTCATGTTTCTGTGAAATATTGTTGATTATTTAGGAAACATATGCGGAGAATAAAGAGATCAGGTTAAACTAAAACCAGCATTAAACAATGTATTTGGGCAAGCTGAATTATAATGTTGCAATGGAGTGCGAAAAGTGGGATGAACTCTGATTTTTGTAATTATTTTCCAAATTTCAAAAGATATTTTCAGTGGTTGTACCAATGAAATGCTCAGTAAAACTATTTTATTATAGTTTAGCAAAAGAGCACAGTTCTCACTGAAGGAGCTTTACATTTGTGCAAAGACAAAGTCCAGTTTTCCATCAAAATTGAATGCGATTACTTCATGCCATTGGTATTCAGTCCGGTAGGATTTGTCTCTACTCATGTTGACATTCATGATGACTTTTATTCCTCAGTAGGTCAAAAATAGGATTTGCATACCAAACTATGAAAATTGTAGTTCGTGTTCCACTAAACAGATTTGAAAATTGAGAACTGAAACAGGAGGAAATGAACTGAAAAATATTCTTAAAGCTAGTCAATGAGCCCGATCCAATGATTTTGAAAATATGGATTATGCCTGCTGTATTTGATACATGAAAGATTGGGAGCAAGAGATCTGAAAATTGCATCAGGTATATAATTTGCAGAAATTGCTGAATTTCAGATGCAAACTGGGAAGTTTGCAGGTCTAATGTTTCTGCTGCAGAGGTTAAAGGTACCTCTTACTGGGTGAGAATTGCAACAAGCAAAAAGAAGATTGTATGATGTTTCCTCCTTGGACATTGTTATCTGTCTTGATGTAAGATTGTAAGGGAGAAAGATGGTTGAATAATGTATGAACTGCTAAGGTTCTTAGGTTAATATATGAACATAGAATAAGAACAAAGGTCAGTTTAAAAACTCCAAAAGATTCATCATAAAATAAAGAAACTAGTAGATTACGGACACTGCTAGTCAGGAAGCACCGGTTCCCCATTTCAAGTTAGCAGCTTCTACATTCGATTTGTTCAGTACAATCAATATTTTAAATATTTAAAATATAACAGGTTGAAAACTGGTTAAAAAAGTGTTAAAAGTTTCAAATAAGTGAAATGAGTAACAGATGCCAAAATAATGACTGTGAGAGATGTGATTGGTTATAGAGCTAAATTTAGCAATGCCTTCCGATGGTGCCACATAGAATTCAAAAAGCGAGAAACAGCAAAAACTATGGGTGGATGGTATCCGTTCGCAGTAATCTAAACGCCTCCGCAAACCGCCTAAACCCCACGTTCCTGCAAAGTGGGACTAGCCATCGCCATCTAGCAATTTTATACCCAGGCTGCCTTTTTTGTAAAAACAATCCGATCCTCTTTCAAAAGATGGCAGGCAGAGAAAATGATGGTCAAGATTTTGTAAACGCATTATTCCTTTATCAGTTTCCCTAATTCTTTCTGCACCTTTTTTTTCGGAGTATGCCTGCTCTTCTTTTATTAATAAAGAAACAAGGAGACCCTGAAAGTCAGAAGGACCTGGTCTGTATGTATCTATAACAAAAACATTAGTCCCTTCAAGAGGTAATAGACAGGGACACATAGAACTACGATGAGAACTACGTTTATTTTCTCCAGATGGAGAATCTGATCATTTATTAAGTTATACAATAATTTGGAACCATAAAACATAGAAGAAGTGGGCAAAAGATTGGAAATTAACAGATTTCCAGACCTCAGGCATTTATACAAAGTGTGACTCAACAGTCAATGCAAATCCTTATAATACCCCTCCTTGTCCTTTTCGCCCCCCTCCATTTATTCCCTTTTTCCTCCTCTTTCTTACTACTCGTTTTACCAGGCAATTACTCAGGCATAAACTCTTGTTTCCTCATGATGATCCCACAACCTTAGTTGGGATCGAAACATCATCGACCTTTGTGTCTTGACTCTAATCTGTTTTGCTTCCATTCCTCTTGAGCATAAAACGCTTATTCTATTGTGACTTACTGGATTTGCATTGATTGTTGAGTCACTCTCTGTATGAATGCCTGAGGTCTGGAAATCTATTGATTGACAATCTTTTGCTAACTTATTCTATGTTTTATGATTTTGAATTATTGTGTAACTTAATAAATGATCAGATTCGCCATTTGGAGAATCTAAACATAGTTCTCATTGAAGGTCTATGTGTCACTGTCTATTACCTCTTGAAGGACCAATGTTTTTGTTATAGATGCTCTTCTGTTATGGCAAACTATATTAGGCTATATACAACTTTTTTTTTTCACTAGATGTGGAACCAGAAGAATATCACCTAAGTCTGTACGTTCATCGAGCTTTGAAAGGTGTTCTTTTGTAGCAGTCAAATTACATTGGGACATATATATTTGGCATAGTTTCCCTGTACTTTAAGTAGTTATATTTATGAGAGAATATATGATGCCACGGCCCAGCCCCTTTGGACCAGAACCGGTAAATGTAACTATTTGGCATAGGGTTATACCATCTAAAACAAACAATATTAAATTGTATGGTTCATTAAGCACCATTTCATTTAAATTGCCAGTGATATTTCCCTTCCATTCCTAATGTGTGAGAGTGGGTTATATTGATTTTTGCTATTAATAATGTTTTTAAATCTTTAGAGTTGCAAAGCTCAAGAATGTTGTTTGTTGCACAGTCTTATTTATAAATACCATTTTTCTGGGAATTATACATGCTCTGAATAAGGTATGAGTGTGCTTGATTTGCCGAAATTAGGTCCCGACACTCTTTTCATTACATTTTCTTTTCAATATGCATAGCCTTGCTCTGAAAACAAATCGATAAACAGTGAGAAATAAATAAACCTGTGATTTAGCAACCACTTTTCAGCTTTTCTGCCTCTCTGGATTAATAACATTTAGATGATCTGATCTGCCATCATTGTTAAAATAAGACAACCTGCATAGAAAACGTTTGGGACTATCAATTGGAGGGTTCCTGCAAAGCTCCCACTGTGAGAAGTTATATACTTCCCTTGGGCTGTTGAATCGATTACCATAATGATACCCAGCACGATGATGGTAAAACAGCTCCAGATGATTCTCTTAATTAAAATAGGGATCTTCATTATCCAATGAAGTTCATGAGTTCAACTCAATCATTGACTGTTTAACAGTAGTTGTGTCCTATCAGCGTGCAAAATGACCTGGAAAAATAATGTCACACAAAGAGATTTTGAGATAAACAAATTTCCCAAAATATGGAACAAATATGAAAAATATCTACAATGAAGCAATGGACTACTGTTTGGAAAGTGTGACGTTGTAAATACATGACAATTTAACCTTTAATTTTGAGATGATGTAAAGAAATTGATTTGTAGGACATTGGAAAATTGGAAAAATTAAAATAAAATATTACCAAAAACATAAGACATTTTAATAATTTCTGTCAGATCTGTACCTTGTTAAACCTCTTGCATGCTCATGACAAGGTGAGCTCGTCATGAGGCACACTGGAGCTGTGCTCATGACAAGGTGAACTCGTCATGTATAATGGGATTCAATAAATGTCAGCACAGGAGGGGAAAAGCCTTAGCAGCCAAGTGGTTAAGGAATCTTTTCCCAAAAAACACCATCAAGCACAAGATATGCAGCTATTTTAAAAGCATGACAAACTCTTTTGGTTATGAAAAAGAGTATGGTTGTATTTCTTGAACCACTGGAAACAGTATTATTTAATCAAGAATGCAGTTTCCACCTACCAATGCCAAAATTATAATCAATGTTATAATCCACATTATGAGGGATATTATTGCTGTAGCAAACGAGATGTATGACTGTGGTGGAAAAATGTATCTGGCACATAACAACAACATGCAATGAGCCATTTGTAGCAGCAATTCATTTGAGAGATGGATATTTATCTGGGTTCAATATTTGGATCAGATTCCTTTTCATTTAATACAATATCTTGCAGTGCCATTATTTCAACTGATGTATATTCTATTTGTGTTTCACAGTAAATCACAGTTGCAGAGGTTGCTGAGATGGCAACAGGAGGTTCACTTGTTGAAGATGGTGCTTGGATTACATTGTTTAATTCATTACATGATGTAGTTGGTACCAGATCCAAAGCTGGAGACAAAGCAGGCTCATTAGACCCCGGAATTGGGTAAATGATTTCATCTAGGCAGTAATTTTGTCTCATAAATATCATGTTTTTTCTCTTCTAGGTATCCCCTTTTCAAATTACATCTGTTCATCATTTCCATTTAAATATCAAATATAGAATGCATGTTTGTCCAATGTCAGTCCTTGCAATGTGATTAACACGACTGATTCAATATATTCATAATATTTAATCTGAGCTAAATTCTCTGTTCTGAAATAATCATTGCTGACCTGTGACCAAGGTTTCATGAAAATTGATAATTCATTTTTTTGCTTATTATTATTGTTCAAAAAGCTTGATCAAGTTACATAAGTTAGGAAATGGGCATTAAGAGCTAGAGAGGATTTCATGCCAGGGGACAGAGATGAGACAGGCCATGCAGATTCTCTTTATCTTCTTTTGCTGAAGATTACCAGGAGGTGTATTTAGTCTTTGCTTGATGGGCTCTTATCACCATCACTCCCAGTGTGTATGAGATTAGCAAATAATGCTACTATATTGAGCACTAGCTTCATTGTTCAAAACAAGTATGAGAGAGTGATCCATCTTTAGAACTTGAATTAGGTCTTTGTTTAGAGCAGAGTTAGCTCATTATGGAAACATTACTACATCCAGTTCCCAACGGATAATGATACACTCAACTATATCAAGGCTGACTTCTATGGTTTAGGAGGTATACTGCATGTTGTTGGTGCCGGAAATGAAACCCAGGTAGCATTGGGTCATCCTAATGCCTGGGAGTAAGTGTACCGCAATAGGAATCATCCCCACTCCATTTATGTGCAGTTGGTTTGCATAATAGATCTCTATATCACCAGTGTATGTGCAAGATTTCTGGACATCTCAAGTCAAAATAGCTTTATTGACAGATTTGTCATAAAAGCACAACATACAAGATACACACAATTTAAGACAATAAATATTACACATTTTAAAAGCAGTTTAAAAATATTATTAAACCTCACATAACTGCCGGATAAGGCTCTAGTTAAAATTGATAAAATAAATTCATAATCAACAATATTCATCAGATATTCTAAAACCCCAGTTCATTGCGAGTATTGCAATACGAAAACACCATTGTAGGATTAAAAGCCATAAACAGCCCTAACAGAGTGCCTTTACCCGGATAATCCAGGCCCAGCCCAATAATTTGGCTACTGCAATTGCAATTGGTGGTAAAGAGTCCGTTGTTAATACTCTCAGCGCCTCTTCATGCATACTAAAACCAAACAGTTTACAAATTGGTATTACCCACATGGCACGAGGTTTCTTATACAGCGGGCAAAAAAACAACAGATGGCTAATTGTTTCTTGCACCTCAATACATTTTGGACACACCTTCTCAGCGGCCCCTGCCCATTTACATGTAAATGACCTAACGGGTAATGTACCGACCCTCAATTGAAAATACAACTTTCTATCAAATGGTTTTTCAATAAGATCCCAATACTGTTCAAGTACAGGCCTAATCTTAAATTCGAGAAATCGGCCAGTCAAATGTCTTGCTGACCTATTTGTGCATGCTGTAACCATGAGCTTATCCCAATACATCTCCTTCAGGGTCTTCTTGGAAGGAAAAGATGCATTAATGGGATCGGCCCACAGTTCGTACAAGCCTAGGTTTTCCAGCAGCGCCCTGATTTCCCTCAGCCATCTGATCTTATGAAATCGATCGGTAACCATTACATCTTTGAGGCCATTAGCGTAATGGGCAAGCTCAGCCGTACACCACAGTCTTCTCCGATATAGGAGAGGACGGAGTTTCGCCAGATCTGGTACTGCTTTTCTACCCAGATCGTGCAACAGTGGGTACATTGGTGTGATTTTCGGGACACTGGAAGCCTTCCGAAAAAAAGAGTTTTCAGCTACTGACCGTGATGATACATTTGCAAACCCCCATAGCTCTGCTCCTTAGAGCGCTGAACTTAGAACCTTCATGCCGTAGATTTCCATCAATGGGCTAATTGATTTGGACAATGAGGATCTAAATTTGGTTACAAGGATCCCAGCCTGCTGCTTGTGCTTTATGGTGGCAATATCGATTTGTTTTGACCACCCCATATTTGCCTGTATCGTCACTCCTAAGTAGGTAAAAGCATCAACTTTTTCAGGGGGGACGTTGTTCATATATACCTTACCCCGGAATGACCTATGTTCATTAAGGACATGAACTTTGTTTTTTCCGTGTTAATGGTAAGGCCCCGCATGAGACAAACATCCTCAAACCTACTTAAGGCTTTCTGTAGTCCACTGGGGGTCTTGGACTTAATTAAAGTATCATCCGCAAACATGAGGATAGGTGTATGTTCATTTGCCAGAGTCGGGGCATCCAGGGGGACCGCGGAGAGGAAACCAGCCACCCCATTAACGAAGAGTGAAAACAGGGTCGGTGCAAGCACACAACCCTGTCGCACTCCCCACTCCACTGGAAATGACTCCGTCACCTCCCCCCATGTCCCCCACCGCACCCACGCATGGTTACCCTCATGCAGGCAGACAATCAATGATAAAAGGTCGGGCGACAGCCCCATTTTCCCCAGGACACTCCACAGCCTATGATGAGGCACTAGATCAAAGGCTGCCTTTAGATCCACAAAAAACACGTACAGGGCCCCTTTCCCAAGACAACTGTCTTCCAATAGATATTAACAAACCGGAAGACCTGGTCGATGGTACTAGTAATGGGACAGAAGCCCGCTTGCAGTGGCGATACGATCTTTTCGTCCTCCATCCACACCTGAACTTTTTGTAGGACCAAACGACCAATAATCTTTTGGATGGAATCTATGAGACTAATTGGTCTGTAATTTTCTGCCATGGATTTATCCCCTTTTTTAAATACTGGGATTATCTCTGCCCCCTTCCAGGAGGCCGGAATTGGGGCACCAAGGGCAATTGCATTTGCTAGGTGTCTAATATACAATAGCCAAGAGGGTTTATAACTCAGAAACACGTCCACAGGGACACTATCTGTTCCCTGTGCTCTACCTGGTGTTATAGAGTTTAATGCCCTATCCACATCCGCTAATGTGAATATCCCGCTTGAGAAATAGCAGTGAGCATAGGGAACCATGTTCACCTCGTCCCCCAGTGATGCATATTGGGGTTCGAAGTGCTCAACCCAGGAATGGTGGGCAATATTGTTTTGCGGTGGGTCTGGGCACCCCCCCGTCCCATTTATATGTGTCCCAAATTACAAACTGACACAATTGCAGACTTACAAGGACATAGTCAATGCGACTTGATCTGACCCCGTTGTTAAAGGTATTAGCCCCCTGCTTATCTGACAATGTTCGCCCATTCATGGCTCTCAACTGCTGGCCTATGCACATCCCCTTGAGTTGGACTGCCGCCTCCGTCCCCTTCTTGATTGGCTCTATCTCAAGGGTAGGTATGCCCCATTTCATGTCTTCGTCTTCCGTGAGGGCCTGATCCTCCACCACAAGTGGTTCGAACGTGGTGTTGAAGTCCCCCACTACTATTACACTAGTACCCCTTGGCATGCCATCCAACAACAGCTCCAAGTCTACTATAACCTCAGAACTTCTTCCACCTTTGAGGCCTCTTGCATATACATTAAAAATATACAAGTTAGGTCCAATCACCGGGTTAATTCTTATCTGGAGTATGTCAATGTTGTTAGTAGGGACCTGAGATATTTTGGAGCACAATGTCTGCCGCACCCAGACCACCAGGCCCCCCATTGCTCTGCCCTTTGCTTGCTTAGTCGCTAAAACATGAAATGTTAGGTATCCCAGTCTGAACACGGGTTCGGTCGCCCATGTCTCCTGTAGGAGGCATATATCATGGGATTCAATAAAGTCAGACCATTCAGGGAGTACTACCTTGGAGCCCAGTCCTGCGACATTCCAGGATAGCAATGTCACATTTGCGGCCCTATGGTTCTCACAGTCAATTGGCACCAGATACCCTTGTTGCCTGGAGGCTTGACCCAGTCTCAGAGTCAACTCCATGACTGTTGGCAATCCCTTTACCCCCATACTACTCAGGGATCTCGGGCTCCTAACCATAGGAGCAGGGCAAGAAGTGAACCCCCCTGGCGGGGTGCTAATAGAGCTAGATATGGCATCCCCTAAATCACCCAATACATATCCAGAAATAAGTGGATTGGCAACATTCACGTGACATACTGGGCTCTGATTACTAGAATCAGCTTTATGTCAATCGCACTCATCTAGGCCAGATAAAGCATTGTACCTATTCGATATGCGAATTCCAATGCCATACTGGGGGCCTTGCACAAACCCACCTCTTCCTCTCTGGCCATTCCAAGAACCTTGGACATTAGCTGGGTAAAAGTAAGTTAGTGCAAATGGTTTGATGCAAGAGTCAGTACCCGGATTACCCCAGCTACAAAGGTGATCCACAACTCTACGTTCTCTAAAGTTTATAATAACTCTATCCCCTTTTATATCCTTGGATCTCGACCCCACCCAATCCACCCTTCTTGCAAATAGGATTTCGGCCGACATCCCAGGGGGAAGAGACCGATTGCCGTTAAGCCAATATATACACTTATTTTTCAGATCTAGGTAATCCTCACGTTGGCCTGGTCTTAATGGAGGTACCCCCGTCAAAATACACACATGGGGGCTGAGGCTGGGGGGAGAGCTATGCATGGGAGACAGCCTACTGATGAATCACTGTTCGCCCATTTGTTGGAGCCTGGTTTTTAAAGCCCCGGGTTCGTAGCCCCATTCCCAAGACCTCCGTTTCCCATAGATTGGACACCTTCAGTTGCACTAGAACTGGGTTGGGTAGCAGGGTCACTTGTGATTATAGCAATATTACCTTTTGATATTGTTGCCTGTGTTAAATTAGATAAAGGATTAGCATTAACGTTTAGGGGGGGCCTCAAGAGCCCCAGGAGTTCTCACAGACTCATGAACACTCCTTATGCTAATCACAGATCCACCGGTATCTGTGTCCCTGTCCCCTGCTCCTTCCAGAATTGACAGTCTCTTTTCCAAGGCGTCCAGTCTGCTATAAATGGGGATGCAAGACCTATAAAAAAGCTGTTCAAGTTTGTCCCACATTTCTTGTGACCAGTCCTGTGGGGTGTCCATCCTTTGGGGCAACACTGGATCTGTTAAATCATTTGTCGGAGACAATGACTCTGCGATATTTGAAGTTATAGTTTGAGTCCCAGATGGTTCTCCAAGGGCATTTATCTTGTTTACTTTAGCTTTTCTCCCCTTCTGGATTGAGCCCCCTCCTTTCCTTTTTGTTGCTACTACTGATTCTACTTGCTTTGAACCACGCGTTTGACGCGTTCTTGAGGGGCAGTCCATAGGGTCGATCAGAATGCTACCACCTGTACCTCTATATTTTGCTTCCTGCAAGTTCTCTTGGGATGAACATAAATTGCCAGGTCCCCCTTGGGCCTTATGAATCAGTGCAGAATGAGTAACTTGATTCGCCCCCATGCCGTCACCTAAAGGGGCATTAGGGCCTTGGGTAGTTATGGGGAAAACTACCCTAGCCAATGCTCCTATTGAGGACCTTTTGTTAAGGGCAAAATCCGTCGACAGCCTTTTCTCAGCACAGTCAATTTCGTGCGCTACAATTGATGTAGCCCGTACTATGAATTGGTCCAACGTTCCCATGATGGAGCCAGTAGGGGCAGTTTTCAATCCTTTGGTTCCCTTTATAGACATGCCTGCTTTTATTCTTTAATATAGAAATGGTGGGACCCTTGGCCAGCCCGTCAAATTTAATCTATTGATGAATAGATACTTTAGCCTTATGTCCCCAATGACTGATTGCCACTGACCTTATTCTGACATCAACCGGATATGGCCCCGTCCCGTCCTCGAAACATTCTCGAACGGGCTCAAATGGGCCCGCCCTTGGCCCGGCACGTCCCGCGCACGTCCCACGAAGCGGGGCTCTATGCTGCTTAAATGCGCCTCCTGGCGCTGGCGCGGCGTCGGTGGAGTGCGCTGCCGCTGAGGCAGCCGGGAATTTTAGTCCCGGGGCGGCGATGCGGTTTACAGCGTCCTGTGACTCCTGGCCGTGGCGGCGTTTGTCCCAGATCAGGTAAGCTTCGAGTTTATTTCCCCCACTCCGCCGGGCTCTATGCTGCTTAAATGCGCCTCCTGGCGCTGGCACGGCGTCGGTGGAGCGTCCTGTGACTCCTGGCAGTGGCGGCGTTTGTCCCAGATCAGGTAAGCTTACTAGTCCTATGCAACATTTCCATACCACAACAGATGGCAGACCTGAAGGCCTGGCTCTTTGGCAAAAGTTCAAATTAGTATCATATTGATGTTTCTTTAGGACAACTGACGCCTACCAGACATAATTTCACTAAAGTTTGCTTTTGTGGCTCTATTTCACAGGAAACTAAGCTTATCCCAGATGCACATTGCTTCTAATACCACTGAGAAACACAACAACACCAGGCGATCTCCATTTCATTGAGCCCCCTGTGCAAACAAAGGGCCTGTAAAGCATGCTTTTTGGCTTCTGGAAGTGCGGGTCGGGTGCCTACACAAGACTGGAAGGGCACTCCTCTTCTCTCCTGGGAAGGTCTGTAAGAATGTTGTGCTATGTTGTATGCATCAGAACAATGCTCTGCGGAGAAAGATTCTCTTCATCCCTGATGATGATTGCCAGTGGGAACCACAGGGTGAGGTTGGTGATATGCATCAGCAAAATGACAGTGATGAGCATTAAGGTAGTGACCTCTGGTATAAAATCATTGAAAATATCTTTGCCTGATGGTAAGTAACTTAAAGTAAAATATAAGTGTTAAAAAATATAATATAGCTGATATAATTTGCTCAGATGGTTTCACTATGGTGTCATACACTGACATCACCGAGATCGTCGTATCTTTGGCACCTGACATCAGCCAAACTACGACAAATCTGTCTACCTGCCTGGAGCGAGTGAAAAAATGGATGAGCAGCAGTTAGCTTAAACTAAACGGCGACAAGACAGAGGTTATGGTGCGTGGGAACAACCCCTACCTCTGGGGCCATTTTACCCGACCCACATGTCTGGGCAATCGCCATTCCCTTAAAATGGAAGTTAAGAGCCTGGGTGTTCTCTTGGATAAAGACCTAACCATGGACTCTGAGGTCAAGAAGGTAACAGTAACCTGCTTTGGCCTTCTAAGAGCCCTCAGGAAGACAATAAGATGGCGCCCTGTAGAAACCCTAAGAATGGTGTTACAAGGCCTCATTTTTTTGCGGTTAGGTTATGGCAACTCGCTCTATCCAGCCCTGGGTATGTTACCAGGAGGCTGCAGATCATTCAGGACGCTTCTGCCAGAGTCCTGGTGAGTGTTCCAAGAACACAGTCTGAACGTTCGGCCTTGGTTAGCATTCATTGGCTACCAGTAAAGAAAAGGATAGAATTCAAAACACTCTGCATTGTATGTAAAGTAAAAATGCCCAGAGACCACATATACTTGGTCATCATTGCCCGCACAACAAAGTACAAGATCAAAAGTTAAACAATCACTTTCTTCTGACCACCCTCAGATTTAATAAGGAGTACCGTCTTTTGCGTATCTAGCATCTTAGTTCTGGAATAGCCTCCTTATTCAACTAACAGCTAACAGCAACTTGCCCAGCTTCGGAACACAGGTAAAGGCCCATCTGTTTACATAAGTATTATTGTTTCTCACAACCCTTGTTAGCAATGGAAAGCCTGTTTCTGGGTAGTCGTGTGCTCTAGAAGAGATGATAACATAACATAGCATAACATAACATAACATAGCATAGCATAGCATAACATAGCATAGCATAACGTAGCATAACATAATATAACTTAACATAAAATAGCATAACATGACAACATAAATGAACATAACAGAACATAACATAACGGAACATAACATAACATAATATGGAAAAATACTCTTTTAAAATGTATTTAGGATATCAGTTCAGTTCAATTAGGATAAAACATATCAATGAAAGGACAAAATCACACAGCAATACAAAAAACACACACATTCATAATGGTCATAAAAATGTGTTATATAAAACCAAAACAGTACAGAACAATACAAATATTATTTATATAGTGATCATCGTATTACATGGACATCAGTTGTCAGAAAAGCACCTACACAGAATACTAATTCATCATCTTCCAAGTTAAGAAAAGTCCTATATGCATTTCTGTAATGGACGGATGAGTGCCTTTTAAAAAGAGGGAGTCAACGGAATTTAGTGTATTGTATGTAAAACGTACAAAAGAATAACAAGTGTGGTGTAGTTTGACCTGAACGACCATCACATGGGCATGTCACAAGATCAAGGTTAGTTTGGAAACCAAGAGGAAAACATAATAGATACTTCACAGTGCCTGCCCTTAAGCAACAAAGGAGACCCCGCTCCCAGTGGCCCATAGGTTTAATCAGGTAACTGGACAAACGTTGATCATTCTCAATGGTCATAAAGGTAGCTACAATAGATTTCGTAGACACCCTTGCAAGTCTATCTTTCTATAATACATATATAGGGCCACCCAAAGGTCTTTTTTGTTTATAGGGTCTAGCTCATGTGGGCTATCAAAAATATGTTCATAGTTGATCCCACATAAACTAGATCTCACCTCGGCTAACCATGGGATATCCATACTTTTTCACAATTGAGGCAGTCTTTTATAATTTCTCTTGTGAGGGATGTCACCGTATTTTTCTATATGGCTAGCTAAAATAGAGCGGGATGGGCCCTAATGTAGTCTTCTATGTAATGTAGGTTTAATTCACTATGACAAAAGTATTGGGACGTAGAGATAGGGGCTCCCATGAGCTTTTGTTTGACAAAACTTGTTCTCCTAGTGCTAAATATTACAACATTTGGAGATGCCCCATCCCTCGACGCTATAGGTTGCCATAGGTGTGCACAGAAATTTAAAAACATTTAAAATGGCTCAAATAGCCCCCGACATCCTGTGTTTTAGATCTGATTGATTTTGAAAACTTGTTCCTGCAAAATGCAATATGATATGAAACGACAGGGTAAAGTGCTAGTGCATTTTAAACTGTGGTTGCCCACAAAAATAACATTGAAAGCTGGGGAGACCGCAGGCAAGGGGGCTGCACTTTCACCCGTGTCCCTGGGCCAATGCACACAGCACTTTCCTCCCAGCCCCCTGAGCGACTTGATAACACCGGCGGCGGTCCCGCGACCGCGTGAGACCGCAAAGCAAGGAGGCTTCACTTTTGCCCGTGTCTCTGGGCCAACGCACACAGCACTTTCCCCCGGGCCCCTGGAGGGGCTCGATAACACCGGCAGCGGTCATGCGATGGCGGGAGACCACAAAGCAAGGAGGCTGCACTTTTGCCCGTGCCCCTGGACCAACGCACACAGCACTTTCCTCCTGGTCCGCGGAGGGGCTTGATAACACTGGCGGCAGTCACGCGATGGAGGCAGACCACAAAGCAAAGAGGCTGCATTTTTGCCCGTGTTCCTTGGCCAATGCACACAGCACTTTCCTCCCAGCCCCCAGAGGGGCTTGTTAACACCGTCAGTGTACTGTGTGCTGTAATTTAACTAAACTTCACAATTACTGAGGCTTTAATGAAGTTCGTTTAACTACTATATGACTTACTTAGTCCACACTACTTCTCCTGAGAAGGAAAACTGATTGAAGTGTAGCATTACCTCTTGATATTCTGATTCCTTGATTTGTTGTCAATTTGTGTACATATAATATTTATATTTGTGGTGTATTTAATCTATCCCTGGTATAATCTGTCATTTTTTCATCTGCTCGCAAAACCATCAGGAAGAGGAAATTAACGAGCACCCAGAACAAAAAGTTAGTCAAATCAGGGGAGCTTTCTCGTCAGTCCCTACTAAATTATTTGACGGGAGCAGTGGGAGCTATCGAGCGGCAGATCCTAACCGTTGAAGAGGCTTTGAACCCAGGGATGGAGGGGGTACAACAGTGGGGGCAGCGGTCGTAAACAGTTGCTCGGTTAAAAATCTCAAACCATTTATCTAGTAGCGAACAGGATTACGAAACACAACCGCCGACCAAGTGTCCTAGGAATCCTGACATTTGCTCCCCTTGCCCGAGGTACCAGGCTCAAAGTCTTGTAAATCCCCACCCATACCATGCAAAAAAGTCCCTAAATAAGTCATGCCCCAAAAACCTAAAAACTGGGAAAAATCAATACTTAGCTCTAACGAGCGCACACAGTGCGAGGTTGTTAAGCTAAACGCCAAGTTGGAAGCCCTAGATAAGTATTACAGAGAAAGCTTAAGTAGCTTCACTCTCACAGACACAGGAGGTGGAAAAAGTAATGCATTGCCACAGTCCTCCACAATAAGCATAGGGGCCCCTCCGCCTATCATTCCACCAGCTACGATTCCACCTATGCATAGCTCTACAACTGATAATGTATATGAAAAGGAAAGAGAACAGCATATAACATACCTGGACTTACCCCCTGTGACCACACCATTTATAGTGGTGCTGGCTAATGTCCCAAAAATAAAAAATGGGGATGCTGGCTAATGTCCCAAAAATAAAAAATGGGACAGGAGAATCGTGGGAAGCATTAAGGAATACATCTTTAAGGTGGCTCTGTACTAGGAGGGGCCTTGCCGGGGAGCTATTTGAGGAGTTTAAGATGGCGAGAAGAATAGGATGGGTAGGTAGAGGACGGAAAACCCTCCCAGGGGATTGTGTAGTCCTGACCTTTAAAACCCCTTGCTTGGTAAAATTGCTTCTGAGTAGAGCAGGAAACCATACAGAGTTAGGACAAGTTATAAAAGTAGTTCCCTTAGGCTATTTTTATCAACCTCTATATAGCAATAACGCAAGAAGAAACTGTGAATCTTATATTCTGACCTACAGAAATCAGTTTAATATCCAAACACACAACCGCTTCGATGTATTCAATATTCTAGAAGCAGTGGACTGGCTGAGATCAAACGATTCTACTCAAGCAGTAACTTCAAACAGTGCGGACGCTGGCTCTAATGCGAGTCTGTCAGCACCCCGAGTTAGCAATGTACTAGGTGACACTCGAGAGAGAGCCTCAATGGAAAAGATACAGGCAACTGTGGACATAGTCCCGGACATCACGGCTGCACAAATGCAACCCCGCCTTACCACAAACAGGGCACAAAACATTGCAGCGGGTGGACGGGCGGAGAAGGAACAGGAACATGGGTATAGACAAGAAAGATAAATGTCAGTTCCTGTTTTGGAATGTGGCAGGACTAAAGTCCAAAGTGTGTAATATTGTTTGCGTTGATTTTGTCAGTAAATTCGAGATCTTTAGTCTGCAAGAAACATGGTTAGAAGATCCAATCCACATTAGTGGGTAAAAAATGTTTCACACGCCAGCAATAAGATCATCCCATGGCAGAGCTAAAGGGGGCCTCCGTACCTACATTTCCAACTGCCTAAATCTGAGGAAAGTCGAATTAACTGCCTCTAATCGGTATTATCAAATTATAAATCTATACGTGGACCAGGGATTATGTGTTGTTTTGTTAAACTTTTATAACAATGTTCCATCAGAAATGCTTGAGAGGATACTCTGAAAATTAAATAGAAAATTAAATAACTCATTCTCCCACTCTTCTAATGATGCTTTGGTTATATGGGGTGCAGATTTAAATTCCTCTATATGTCAAAGGGATGCTAAAGGGGTCTATGGAATAACATATGAAAAAGATTCTAGCCTTTCCCATTTTCCTCACACACCCTATGGAGATCTTTTGAATGATATTATTTTTTCATATATATGGGTTTTACAAATAATTTATGTTCACCTGTGGTCCCTTTGCACCCGACGTTTAATGGTTGAGGCACCTCTTCTATAATTGATTGTATACTAAGCCTGGCATAGTTCGCAAAGTAGCGCTATGCGTAGCTACGCGAAGTGCACTTTGCACTACGTGAGCTACGCCTGGCACTACGCACAGTGTCGGATGCTTGTCCGCACTGTGCAATCATTGAAAACGGCATCTTGCACAGTGCGAGCTGTCTTTTAGTGCCGCTTGAGTAGATTTTTACTCGAGCGGCAGCTTTCTCAACGCGGACTGATCATTTCTCATCGCGTGCGGTCCCGAGCATATGCGACCACTCTCAATGAGAAACCTGACCTCCCCGCATTGAGAATTTCGCCGGGAGGTTTATTTTCCACGCTCGCGATCGGTAACCTGATGTTGCTAATCGCGAACAAGGAAAAAGTCTCGCCGGGATGCCATTTTGCTTGCTCGCGGTCACCAACTTGACGTTGAGGGCCCCGATTGAGCAAAAAATTACCGCTGCACTACGTTACCCGTGTTTGCACTGTGCTACGTGCAATTTGAGTAGTGCGAAGTAGCGCCAATTTCGCAAACTACACGAGCGTAGCGTAGTGCTTTGCCCAAGGTTATAATATACTGATAACATGTAGGCATTCACCACACGTTAATGACTTCACCACTCATGATATTGCTCTAAGTGATCATTACCCGCAAAGTATTGATGTGTCAGTATATAAAAAAGATTTTAACACGAGGGGTAATCATAATCAAATTGTACCTAGAAGAATTTGTTGCAAAAAGTGTCTCGTAGTGTAAGAACATGTTTTATTTGTGTCTAGATGAAAGGTCCCCTCATCAAGTAATGATAGAGATTTTTTTAATTATCTCTAATCAAATTAAAGATACATTGTGTGTACAAGCAAGAAAGAACAGTGTACATAGTGAAGGCTGGTTTGACTCTCAATGCACAAAAGCCTATACTAAACTCAAAACACACTCTAAATGCTAGGAAGAAAGATCAGGAGCTCATCAGGGAACTCAGAAGGCACTATAAGAGGGCTTTAAAGGAAAGGAAGAAAATGCTGAAAGAGGAAGCCTGTAGGGTCCTGCACGAGGCCTCGACCAATGGAGATCCCACTGCTTTTTGGAAAGCGGTTAATGCACCTTTTTTGACTGGGAACAAAAAAGCTACTATAGAAATCGCCATAAGTCCTCTCGCTACAGTGCGTTTTGTCGGATGAAGAGTGGGAGCTGGTGTGCCGGTTGGGAAATAGAGCCCTCCGAGCAGCTAGTTGTAGGCGTGTGTCCTTTCTCTCTCGCTGGCTGGCGTACTGCACTCCGGAGGCCTTGCAGAGAATGTTCCCTGAATGTGAGGGTGGATGTTTTGGGTGCGGAGCTGGGGGCCAGGGGGGTTGGTGTCATGTCTTCTTCTCTTGTCCAGGGTTGGAGTCCTTCTGGAAGGGGATCTTTGCAGACCTGGAGATTGCAACAGGGAGAATTCTGTTGCCAGAAGCGGAGGTGGCCCTTTTCGGTATCTACAAAGAAAGGAATAGGTTTAATAAATCAGAAGAAGTGTTTATTTTTATTTCTACTGCAGTAGCTCGGTCTCTGATTCTACAAAATTGGAAATCTATGGTGATCCCATGCCAGTTGAAATGGGTTAATAAAATGAGAAGAACATGCAATTTTGAGAGAGCTTATGCAGGTAGAGTGGGCGCGATAGCCAGATTCGAAAGGAATTGGAAATATTTTGAGAATCTTGAATTGATAAAAGGAAGTTGATTATTTTATTTGAATCGATTTTTAGTGATTATTGCATCAGCACTTTAAAAACCGCAAATACATATTTATGTTGTTTTGCTAGTTGTTCATGTACTTTTTCGTATATACTAGCAAATTTTGCACGATATTGCATTCGCACTTTAAAAAAAAAAAAAAATGTAATAATATTTCTGCTGCTATATATTGATGAAAGGTAATAATATTTTTCGCTGCTATACATCGGCTCTTTCTGCACTTTATTGTACTAGTCACTTTATATAAGCTAATTTTGCACATTACTACACTAGCACTTTGAGAATTACAATAATATTTGTGCTACTTTAAATCGCTGGTTCTCGCACTTTATTGCACTAGCACTTTACAAACCGCATAGTAATCTCGATGCTTTTTATTAGACGTTTATATATTAGTCAATTCAGCACGTTTTTGTACTAATATTTTAAGAATAACAATAACATCTTTGTATATCCTCATTTTTATGGGGGTAGGTTTATATGAATGTTTATATGAATTATAGTAGAAAGTTCGATGCATAATATCAGTTGTTTCTCAGGTACTAGCACTTTAATATCGGTATGTTATTGCAGTTATTGTATTTCCGCTGTGGTATTTTATTATCTAGGGTTGTCTCTTGTATATTGTTTGTAAATTTTTGTCCAACTATGAAGAATTTAATGTACCAATGTTTTCCTACGGCTTGTTCAATAAAAAAAAAATAATAAATAAATAAAAAAAAAGAAATTGCCATAAGTGAATCAGAGTGGATCTCGCATTATTCTAAACTGTACAATAAGCAAACCAGTGATGTACAGGAAACTACAGTGAATGGGGCTGACCTTGTACCTCCTCCACCTTTCACAAATTATCCCTGGATTTCACCTTGAGTGAGGTCAATGCTGCCATAAATACAAGTCTTGGCGGTAAGGTCCCGGGGCAAGATGGAATCTCGGTGGACCTATTTAAATCCAATTTGGCATTGTGGGGACCACTCTTAACACAAGTTTTTAATGCATGCTGCACTAAGGGGTTTTTATTGACCTGGTATGATTCCATAATTGTCCCCATTATTAAGAAGGGAGATAGAGCGAACCCAGCTTGTTACCACCCTATTTCTTAACTGGATTCCACTGTGAAGATTATAGGATGGGTGATCCTAGAAAGACTGCAGGTTTGGGTGGAGGAACAAGGAATTATAAGTGACCTACAGCATGGTTTTCACAAGGGCCGGGGGACAATCGAACAGGGATTAAATCTACATATTTCATTAGAGAAATATACTTAAGCAAGAAGGGAAAGGCAGGGGGTTGATATTTTATTGATTTCCTTTTTAAGGCAATTTTACTCGGGGGCAAGGGTGCGCTATGGACATGACGGGGACTACACAAACAATTTTAGAGTGAAGAAAGGCGTTAGGCAAGTGTGCATTCTCGCGCCATTTTATTTACATTGTATATAAATGATCTAGAGACCTCTTTGATTAAGGAGTGCAGGGATTTACCACTAGCAGCAACTCGCCCTATCCCTGCACTCCTGTATGCAGATGAAGCAGTTCTTATGGCCCGCCCTCCTCTTGGTCTCCAAAGGGTAGTTACCTCTTTTACAAATTTGATGTCTAACTTGGGTCTCACAATTAATTGCTCCAAACATTTTGCAATGAACTGTGGTAACGGGTCCACCAAAAAGAGTAATAATATTTTTATTAACACCAAGGCTATAGAGTGCACTAAAACTTTTTCTTTTCTAGGGATTTTATTTGACCAATCAGGAACTTGGACTATGGCAGTTAAATCTAGAATTGCAAAAAACACAGTTGATGGACAGAATGTAGAACAATGTCATACATTCACCCCAGTACAAGGATCTGGGCCTAAATCCATCGTTTTTTTGCACTCCACACCACCCTGGGTTAGACACTGGCTATATGCAAATCAGCTCTGACCCTGTGCCTCATGGGAACAGTCCAGTCCGAACTACCAAGCCATGTCTTTCCCAGACCGGAATCAAGCATCCAAGGACCGGTTTCTGGCTATCAGCCTTCATTCAGCCTGGATAGCTTGACTCCAGTGGTGTGGAGAGCCTGGGACTCACGTCTGAGCATACCCAGCCCACTCGGGGTGAAAATTGCAAAAAACACAGTTGATGGACAGAATGTAGAACAATGTCATACATTCACGCCAGTACAAGGATCTGGGCCTAAATCCATCGTTTTTTTGCACTCCACACCACCCTGGGTTAGACACTGGCTATATGCAAATCAGCTCTGACCCTGTGCCTCATGGGAACAGTCCAGTCCGAACTACCAAGCCATGTCTTTCCCAGACCGGAATCAAGCATCCAAGGACCGGTTTCTGGCTATCAGCCTTCATTCAGCCTGGATAGCTTGACTCCAGTGGTGTGGAGAGCCTGGGACTCACGTCTGAGCATACCCAGCCCACTCGGGGTGAAAATTGCAAAAAACACAGTTGATGGACAGAATGTAGAACAATGTCATACATTCACCCCAGTACAAGGATCTGGGCCTAAATCCATCTTTTTTTGCACTCCACACCACCCTGGGTTAGACACTGGCTATATGCAAATCAGCTCTGACCCTGTGCCTCATGGGAACAGTCCAGTCCGAACTACCAAGCCATGTCTTTCCCAGACCGGAATCAAGCATCCAAGGACCGGTTTCTGGCTATCAGCCTTCATTCAGCCTGGATAGCTTGACTCCAGTGGTGTGGAGAGCCTGGGACTCACGTCTGAGTATACCCAGCCCACTCGGGGTGAAAATTGCAAAAAACACAGTTGATGGACAGAATGTAGAACAATGTCATACATTCACCCCAGTACAAGGATCTGGGCCTAAATCCATCGTTTTTTTGCACTCCACACCACCCTGGGTTAGACACTGGCTATATGCAAATCAGCTCTGACCCTGTGCCTCAGCCTTCATTCAGCCTGGATAGCTTGACATTGTTCTACATTCTGTCCATCAACTGTGTTTTTTGCAATTTTCACCCCTAGTGGGCTGGGTATGCTCAGACGTGAGTCCCAGGCTCTCCACACCACTGGAGTCAAGCTATCCAGGCTGAATGAAGGCTGATAGCCAGAAACCGGTCCTTGGATGCTTGATTCCGGTCTGGGAAACACATGGCTTGGTAGTTCGGACTGGACTGTTCCCATGAGGCACAGGGTCAGAGCTGATTTGCATATAGCCAGTGTCTAACCCAGGGTGGTGTGGAGTGCAAAAAAACGATGGATTTAGGCCCAGATCCTTGTACTGGGGTGAATGTATGACATTGTTCTGCATTCTGTCCATCAACTGTGTTTTTTGCAATTTTCACCCCGAGTGGGCTGGGTATGCTCAGACGTGAGTCCCAGGCTCTCCACACCACTGGAGTCAAGCTATCCAGGCTGAATGAAGGCTGATAGCCAGAAACCGGTCCTTGGATGCTTGATTCCGGTCTGGGAAAGACATGGCTTGGTAGTTCGTACTGGACTGTTCCCATGAGGCACAGGGTCAGAGCTGATTTGCATATAGCCAGTGTCTAACCCAGGGTGGTATGGAGTGCAAAAAAAACGATGGATTTAGGCCCAGGTCCTTGTACTGGGGTGAATGTATGACATTGTTCTACATTCTGTCCATCAACTGTGTTTTTTGCAGTTAAATCTAGAAGGCTTTTGTTCAGCAAGTCACTGATGTCATTAACCAATTTCAGTAGATAATTAGGAAAACGCTTCCCAGGGGAATTACTGCAGATATCTAAGGCGAAATATGTTGCGATTGCCTTTACAGAGTAGGTGTCTGGGGGTTTACCAATGTAAGCTTATTCTAGATGGCAGAAAACACATTTCTTAAATTCCTCTTATCAGTACCAGACAGTACACCTAACTTTATTTTTCATGCTGAACTCGGTTTGCCCTACTTGGAGGACGTGATTAAGATCCAGCCTGTCCTCCTCTGGCACATGGTCTGGACTACAGACAAGACTGCTTTTAATCCTCATATATTAAAAGATGCTCTGGGGTTGAATGCTGTTAAACATATAAGATCACTAGACTATGTTAAAAAAATGTTAGGTCATTTAGGACATCAAGAATACTATAAAGATCCCTACACTATGTGTAACCTGTCTAGAAAGGATCAAAAGTATAGTTGTATGTGATACCTGAGTGAATTGAGAATAATGACCGAAATGAAGAAACCAATGGTCCAGTCTCACCATCTTACCCAGGCCTTTGAAAATATCTAGCCATATATTCTGTTAGTCACTAGCGACTACGAGAGATTCCTGCTAACGCATTTCAGATTAAATATAATATACAGAGCGCTAAGTTTCCCCGAACAAAATGAGTGGTCTAGAACATTAGGTAAATGCCGCTGTGACAATGTTTCTGCACAATTGTCCATACATATACTGTTTTTCTATAAATTTTACTGCATTCATAGAAAAAGATGGATTATGCAGTGCTAAAACAGCTGGGACTGAGACAATGCCGCCCTGTATATCTGGCATTACAATGTCTGGATAATGAATTTACCATTGCCTCTATGATTGCCTTTTAAAAAAATGTTTTTAAATCACGGAAATCAATTGTGATATGTTATATATTTGTTTTAAAAATGCTCAGGGATCTTTTTACTGTGTAATATATGAATTGTGTTTTTATGGTTTACTCTGTATAGTAACTGAATAAAGTTATTTGAATTGAATTGAAGATAGGTAGGTTATAAAAAATTTATTTGATGACATCTGAGTGAAAGTACAATAATGTATATCCTAAATGTGACATAGAAAGATGTGCATGTTGTGGAAACTGTATCTGTTACAGACCTAAAATTTGTTTTAGAAAAAGTAAAGAATAGAATTTGAAAATGAAAGTGTTAGTCCCAACGTTATTATTATGTCTGCTTAATCCTTCCTAGATCATGTCATCTTGCCATCTGCTAGAGCTCTATCAAGTCTTCAGTGGGTATTTTGGTGTCTTACACAGATGGTGGTGATGGAGAGATCTGCAGTGCAAGTCACCTAAACATTGGTGGGATTGTTTAAATAATAATATTGATACACTTCCACTGAGTCATAAAGAGAGATCAGTGTAACTGAATTTCATCTAAGGTCCCTGACACATGTTGTTTGTATCTCCAAGTCTAGAACCTGTTCTTAATGAAGTCATCTGTAGCATATGTGTAAAAACTCCGTGTAAACATGTGGACAGACCTAAAGTGTGGCTGAAGGCTCCAATTTGTGTAGCTAATCCATTTGGAGGAGTAATTGCAAACAAAATGTAACGCTGAGGGCCGATTCACAAAGATCCTTTGCAGTCATAGCAGAGGCTCGGCAGTCATGGCGGAGTCTCTGCATTCATGGCAGAATCTCGGAAATGAGAACTGAAGTGTGAAGATTCCACCACAAGTGAGGAAATTCCACCATGACTTTGGAGACTCCGTCACAACTGCAGAAGCTCTTCGTGAATTGGACCCTGACTTTATATGCTCACAAAAGCAAGCTTTCTTACATAAATTCCACTGTCAAAGTGATTTATTGTTTTTTCATTATGCATCATAACCCTTTTATCTTTTGTTACTTCCAACTGTTGTGCCTTTCCTGCATGGTTTACATTTCGACGATGTCTGACAGAATATCGACGAACAGAAAATCGACCTACAAAAATATAGACACAAAAATATCGAAGTCCAATCTACATGATGGTAAGTACAAAAATATCCCCAAAAAATATTGTTGTCAAAAATAATGATATTAAAAATATCGTTTTTTTTAATGTTCTCATGTTAATGTAAAATTAAGTAAATAATACATATAATTAAAAGAAATATCATTAAAAATAATAAAACATATTTAAAAATATTAACTACACATATAATGTTAAAATAAATTAAACAAATACATATATATAATATATATATATATATATATATATCCAAGAAAGAAGTGACTCAAACAGATAGATTCACCAAAGAACAAAAATATATTTCTACTACAACATTTCAGCTTCCGCCTTCCTCAGGTAGTTTCAAGATGGTAAGCTCAGTGGCTGCACAGATGACACAGCTCAATTTTCAAAAAGCATCATGAGTGAAGATTCCATTTGGAATAATGTGGAATCAATGTAGCCCTGAGAGTTCTTGAGATATGCAGTAATCAGGTTGTATTGTCAGTAATGTTCAGTCCATCTGGATGCAATGATTTTAAACGGTACATCCAGAAGTTTTCCCTGGAGTCCAGTAGTTCTTCCTTTGAGACATGTTCCACTGGGAAAATCTTCAAATCTGATAGTGAATGATCCACAAGGTTAAAATGATTGGCTACAGGATGGTCAATTTTCTTATTAATTATTGCTGATTTGTGGTTCCTGAATCGTGTGCGGAGGTCATTCACTGTTTGGCCTACATATTGTTTTCTACAGCTTTGCCGTTGGCACTGAATCACATAAATAATGCATGTTGAGCGACATGTTAGATGCTGCCTTATTGCATAGGATCTTATGGTAACATAACTAGTAACTGATGATGTTTGTAAAAGGTATTCACACGTGATGCACCTTTTAGAGTCACAGCAATGAACCCCTGCATTTGTTACAGCTTGCTTGAGTTCAGCTCTCACAATAAGAGATCGTAAATTTGGAGCTATGCGGTAAGCAATGACTGGCGGTTTTGGAAAAACCTTTTGCAGTTTTTCACAATTGGACAGTAAGGGAAATGTTTTTTGCATTATATTTCTGTAGTTGGGAGCTGATGGATGATAGTCAACTACAAATGGAGTTCTGTTACTTTTGTTTCTGGCGTTGGTATTCCAAATAAGTGCTTCTCTGGGTAACTGCAAAAACTTGTCAATTTGTTGTTGTATGATATGCAGAGGATAGCCTCGCCTTCTAAATAATGTAGCAAGCTCCTGTAGATGGTCTTTACAGGTTTCCTCATTGCTGCAGATGCGTCTTATTCTGAGTGATTGGCTGTAGATGATGCTCAGTTTAGTGTGATGAGGGTGACATGAAGTCCAGTTTAGATACAAATGAGCATCTGTAGGCTTGTGGTACAGATCAGTTGTAATTTTGTGTTCATGAATGGTGACTAGCACATCCAGAAAAGGGAGATGATGCTTCTGTTTGGTATTGCTGCTGGTAAATTTGATGGTAGGATGGATATTGTTGATATTAGCTGTACATTGTTCCAATGTTCTACTTCCTGCATTCCATATTATAAATATGTCATCAATGTATCTTAGCCATACCAGTGGTTTGATGCTAGAAGTAGCAAGTATACTTGTTTCTAGTTTGCCCATGAAGATATTTGCATAGGATGGAGTCATCCGAGTACCCATGGAAGTACCTTGTATCTGCAGATAGTGTTTTCCATTGAATGTAAAATTGTTGGATTTAAGGATGACTCTAGCAAAGTTGGTAAGCACATTTGTTGATGTTTTTTTCACAGTTCTTTTACTAAGAGCTTCAGATAACGCCATAAGCTCATCCTCATGTGGTTAATTGGTGTATAATGATGTAACATCAAATGTAGCCAGAAGAGTATCATCATCAAATGTGTAGGTTTGGTTTAATTTTTCAATAATCTGAAGGAAGTATATATACATATTATATATATATATAATAATATGCGCTGTTCATCCAGGAGAAAATCAGTAAGTGCCAATTTACAATAGCACATTTACAAATCTATAAAAAACTTAACATCTATCCTATGGGGTTGGAGATTAAATCTAAGCCACCTTTTAAACTAACTAGTTGTGACTGGTCCGCTACATGGAATATTGTACTCCATAACTCATCAATGGCCCTACTATTGGTATCTAACCATTCAAAAAATGCAGATGCTTAAAGCCAAGCTACAAAAAGAACTGGAACTTTTAAAGAACACAAAAAGTGACTCTGAAGTGGCACACATACTGCAGAGGATTGCAGTAGTAAAAAAGATGACTGCCAGGAATTCTATTAAAATTAAATCTGAAAAACTAAAAAGAGATATGTTAAGATTTCATATACCTCCTCTTCCAACTAACCACTTCGTAAATCATTCTGTTTTTGGAGATTTTCTTGTCAGTGTCAGCCCTGTGAATAAACAGCATAAAAAGAACAGAAGATTTATAAGACAAAAAAGACTGCATAGCATCAGCCAGCTTCAACCCTTTCAGTCATCTGACTCAGTTATTGACTTGACTGGAGGGCTCCTATCACCAGGTGAATTGAACCTCTTGAACAAAGGCCTCTATTTCTGTCCTGTACCGAAGGACCATAATACGGCCAACATGATGAGAGACCTAAAAACCTTCGAGAGAAGATGCAGACTCGCAGAATACTTTTACAATAATTCTAATGTTGGTCAGCCAAGCTACCTTCCAGATCCATTTAAGAAGTTCCGCCATCCCAAATCATGGACTCCTCAATGTGATAGAAATCCTGTTCTTGATACATACATTTTATCCATCAACAAACACATCAAGGAATCAACACCTAAAAGGATTTTTGATAACATTAGCAAAGAAGAAAGAAAAGCTCTCCGCCTCCTTCAACAGAGAATGGATGTCATTATAAAACCGGCAGACAAAGGTGGTGCAGTGGTTGCCATGAAAGTAAGTGATTATATTGAGGAAGGAATGAGACAACTAATGGATACCAACACGTACAAACCTTTAGAAACGGACCCCACTGAAGATTTGAACAAAGAAATTAAAAACATGGTTGTAAGGTACAGGTACTTAAACCTCATTGATGAAACAACAGCAGATATACTTGTTCATCCCCAACCAAGACCAGGGAGATTTTATATGCTTCCCAAAATTCACAAAATGAACAATCCTGGCCATCCCATCATCTCTGGCAATGACACCGCCACTGAGAGACTATCTTTATTTGTTGACCTGCACCTCCAGCCCATTGTACAGGAACTTCCATCATTTGTTAAATATACCAGTCACTTCCTTCAGATTATTGAAAAATTAAACCAAACCTACACATTTGATGATGATACTCTTCTGGCTACATTTGATGTTACATCATTATACACCAATATACCACATGAGGATGGGCTTATGGCGTTATCTGAAGCTCTTAGTAAAAGAACTGTGAAAAAACCATCAACAAATGTGCTTACCAACTTTGCTAGAGTCATCCTTAAATCCAACAATTTTACATTCAATGGAAAACACTATCTGCAGATACAAGGTACTTCCATGGGTACTCGGATGGCTCCATCCTATGCAAATATCTTCATGGGCAAACTAGAGACAAGTATACTTGCTACTTCTAGCATCAAACCACTGGTATGGCTAAGATACATTGATGACATATTTATAATATGGAATGCAGGAAGTAGAACATTGGAACAATTTACAGCTAATATCAACAATATCCATCCTACCATCAAATTTACCAGCAGCAATACCAAACAGAAGCATCATCTCCCTTTTCTGGATGTGCTAGTCACCATTCATGAACACAAAATTACAACTGATCTGTACCACAAGCCTGCAGATGCTCATTTGTATCTAAACTGGACTTCATGTCACCCTCATCACACTAAACTGAGCATCATCTACAGCCAAGCACTCAGAATAGGACACATCTGCAGCAATGAGGAAACCTGTAAAGACCATCTACATGAGCTTGCTACATTATTTAGAAGGCGAGGATATCCTCTGCATATCATACAACAACAAATTGACAAGTCTTTGCAGTTACCCAGAGAAACACTTATTTGGAATACCAACGCCAGAAACAAAAGTAACAGAACTCCATTTGTAGTTGACTATCATCCATCAGCTCCCAACTACAGAAATATAATACAAAAAACATTTCCCTTACTGTCCAATTGTGAAAAACTGCAAAAGGTTTTTCCAAAACCGCCAGTCATTGCTTACCGCAGAGCTCCAAATTTACGATCTCTTATTGTGAGAGCTGAACTCAAGCAAGCTGTAACAAATGCAGGGGTTCATTGCTGTGACTCTAAAAGGTGCATCACGTGTGAATACCTTTTACAAACATCATCAGTTACTAGTTATGTTACCAGACGTACCTATGCAATAAGGCAGCATCTAACATGTCACTCAACATGCATTATTTATGTGATTCAGTGCCAACGGCAAGGCTGTAAAAAACAATATGTAAACCAAACAGTGAATGACCTCCGCACACGATTCAGGAACCACAAATCAGCAATAATTAATAAGAAAATTGACCAGCCTGTAGCCAATCATTTTAAACTTGTGGATCATTCACTATCAGATTTGAAGATTTTCCCCGTGGAACATGTCTCAAAGGAAGAACTACTGGACTCCAGAGAAAACATCTGGATGTACCGTTTAAAATCATTGCATCCAGATGGACTGAACATTACTGACAATACAACCTGATTACTGCATATGTCAAGAACTCTCAGGGCTGCATTGATTCCACATTCCAAATGGAATCTTCACTCATAATGCTTTTTGAAAATTCAGCTGTGTCATCTGTGCAGCCACTGAGCTTACCATCTTGAAACTACCTAAAGAAGGCGGAAGCTGAAACGTTGAAGTAGAATATATTTTTGTTCTTTGGTGAATCTATCTGTTTGAGTCACTTCTTTCTTGGATATTTTATTTCTTTGTGACTCATTGTACCCTTTGGGATGTTTTCTTGTGATCCTTCATCTTCAAATATATATATATATATATATATATATATATATATATATATATATATATATTCAAACAAAGAGTTTAGCCCTCAGTGGAAGAAGCCACAAGAATGGTAAAATTTGGATCCATTTCTTTAAGGAGCAGCTGCAACAGGAGACGCAGAGAGAACAGTCACCATCTGTTCGTGTACAGCCAGACCGGTTTCGGGAGTCTATCCCTTCTTCAATGGCTCCTGCTTGGCAATGATGATGCAGTATGCACTCGTGATATTAAAGCCTGCCTTCAAGGGCGTGGTCAGATGAAATGGCCTTCTGGGTCCTGTAGTGCATACACCATGTACCTCGTGTGAGTTCATCATTGTGGCAGTTAATAAAATTACGATTAAAACCCATGTGGGCTGGTGAGCCTGTGGCTCTGGGTGTCCTCTTGTCTGTGGTCAGCTGCTTCTGGACACCACTCCCCCGTGTAATGATCGCACCGTTGGGCGCAATCACGGGTCCGCAGCAAGCGGCGGGCTTTGCTTCCGCGACTGGGCTCAGCCGCAAAATATTCAAACAAAGAGTTTAGCCCTCAGTGGAAGAAGCCACAAGAATGGTAAAATTTGGATCCATTTCTTTAAGGAGCAGCTGCAACAGGAGACACAGAGAGAACAGTCACCATCTGTTCATGTACAGCCAGACCGGTTTCGGGAGTCTATCCCTTCTTCAATGGCTCCTGCTTGGCAATGATGATGCAGTATGCACTCGTGATATTAAAGCCTGCCTTCAAGGGCGTGGTCAGATGAAATGGCCTTCTGGGTCCTGTAGTGCATACACCATGTACCTCGTGTGAGTTCATCATTGTGGCAGTTAATAAAATTACGATTAAAACCCATGTGGGCTGGTGAGCCTGTGGCTCTGGGTGTCCTCTTGTCTGTGGTCAGCTGCTTCTGGACACCACTCCCCCGTGTAATGATCGCACCGTTGGGCGCAATCACTGGTCCGCAGCAAGCGGCGGGCTTTGCTTCCGCGACTGGGCTCAGCCGCAAAATATTCAAACAAAGAGTTTAGCCCTCAGTGGAAGAAGCCACAAGAATGGTAAAATTTGGATCCATTTCTTTAAGGAGCAGCTGCAACAGGAGACGCAGAGAGAACAGTCACCATCTGTTCGGGTACAGCCAGACCGGTTTCGGGAGTCTATCCCTTCTTCAATGGCTCCTGCTTGGCAATGATGATGCAGTATGCACTCGTGATATTAAAGCCTGCCTTCAAGGGCGTGGTCAGATGAAATGGCCTTCTGGGTCCTGTAGTGCATACACCATGTACCTCGTGTGAGTTCATCATTGTGGCAGTTAATAAAATTACGATTAAAACCCATGTGGGCTGGTGAGCCTGTGGCTCTGGGTGTCCTCTTGTCTGTGGTCAACTGCTTCTGGACACCACTCCCCCGTGTAATGATCGCACCGTTGGGCGCAATCACGGGTCCGCAGCAAGCGGCGGGCTTTGCTTCCGCGACTGGGCTCAGCCGCAAAATATTCAAACAAAGAGTTTAGCCCTCAGTGGAAGAAGCCACAAGAATGGTAAAATTTGGATCCATTTCTTTAAGGAGCAGCTGCAACAGGAGACGCAGAGAGAACAGTCACCATCTGTTCGTGTACAGCCAGACCAGTTTCGGGAGTCTATCCCTTCTTCAATGGCTCCTGCTTGGCAATGATGATGCAGTATGCACTCGTGATATTAAAGCCTGCCTTCAAGGGCGTGGTCAGATGAAATGGCCTTCTGGGTCCTGTAGTGCATACACCATGTACCTCGTGTGAGTTCATCATTGTGGCAGTTAATAAAATTACGATTAAACCCCATGTGGGCTGGTGAGCCTGTGGCTCTGGGTGTCCTCTTGTCTGTGGTCAGCTGCTTCTGGACACCACTCCCCCGTGTAATGATCGCACCGTTGGGCGCAATCACGGGTCCGCAGCAAGCGGCGGGCTTTGCTTCCGCGACTGGGCTCAGCCGCAAAATATTCAAACAAAGAGTTTAGCCCTCAGTGGAAGAAGCCACAAGAATGGTAAAATTTGGATCCATTTCTTTAAGGAGCAGCTGCAACAGGAGACGCAGAGAGAACAGTCACCATCTGTTCGTGTACAGCCAGACCGGTTTCGGGAGTCTATCCCTTCTTCAATGGCTCCTGCTTGGCAATGATGATGCAGTATGCACTCGTGATATTAAAGCCTGCCTTCAAGGGCGTGGTCAGATGAAATGGCCTTCTGGGTCCTGTAGTGCATACACCATGTACCTCGTGTGAGTTCATCATTGTGGCAGTTAATAAAATTACGATTAAAACCCATGTGGGCTGGTGAGCCTGTGGCTCTGGGTGTCCTCTTGTCTGTGGTCAGCTGCTTCTGGACACCACTCACCCAGAGCCACAGGCTCACCAGCCCACATGGGTTTTAATCGTAATTTTATTAACTGCCACAATGATGAACTCACACGAGGTACATGGTGTATGCACTACAGGACCCAGAAGGCCATTTCATCTGACCACGCCCTTGAAGGCAGGCTTTAATATCACGAGTGCATACTGCATCATCATTGCCAAGCAGGAGCCATTGAAGAAGGGATAGACTCCCGAAACCGGTCTGGCTGTACACGAACAGATGGTGACTGTTCTCTCTGCGTCTCCTGTTGCAGCTGCTCCTTAAAGAAATGGATCCAAATTTTACCATTCTTGTGGCTTCTTCCACTGAGGGCTAAACTCTTTGTTTGAATATTTTGCGGGTGAGCCCAGTCGCGGAAGCAAAGCCCCCGCTTGCTGCGGACCCGTGATTGCGCCCAACGGTGCGATCATTACACGGGGGAGTGGTGTCCAGAAGCAGCTGACCACAGACAAGAGGACACCCAGAGCCACAGGCTCAAAAGCCCACATGGGTTTTAATCGTAATTTTATTAACTGCCACAATGATGAACTCACACGAGGTACATGGTGTATGCACTACAGGACCCAGAAGGCCATTTCATCTGACCACGCCCTTGAAGGCAGGCTTTAATATCACGAGTGCATACTGCATCATCATTGCCAAGCAGGAGCCATTGAAGAAGGGATAGACTCCCGAAACCGGTCTGGCTGTACACGAACAGATGGTGACTGTTCTCTCTGCGTCTCCTGTTGCAGCTGCTCCTTAAAGAAATGGATCCAAATTTTACCATTCTTGTGGCTTCTTCCACTGAGGGCTAAACTCTTTGTTTGAATATATATATATATATATATATATATATATATATATATATATATATTAAGCTCCAAATTCCTTCAGATTTTGCAAAGAAATATCCGCACTCACGGGGTCAATTCATCCAGGGTTGCTTTATTGCAGACAAGACAGACGCCCTCTCGTTTCGGCAAACAGCCTTTCTCGATGTGTATATATATCTACCTACGCCACACAGTACAACAGTAGGGAAAGCGTTGGGTAGCCTAGGGGTAAAAATTACTATTCGCACTCCAGAAAGTGTAACAGTAGGGAAAGCGCTGGATAGCGTAGGGGTAAAAATTACTACTCCCACTCCAGAGAGTGCAACAGTAGGAAAAGCGTTGGATAGCGTACGGGTAAAAATTACTTATAAATCGGATAAATATTGTAAACAATGATTTATTAATAAATTTACAAAAAATAAAATAAACACTACAAATATATCAAAATGAATAATTACTTTAATAATATTAAATACTTCCCACCCTATTCCCCAATAAACACACAACACACTCCACATAAAATTTCACACAATTAATTTAATTTTCAATTAATCAATTAATAAAAATTCATGTTCAATTAATAATTAATTAGCAAAAAATATCAATACCAATAAATAATAGTTAATAAAAATGAAAAAACAATTAATACTTATTTAACAAAAAAAATTGATTAATTACTTAATAACAAATACATTACTGCCCGCCCTATTCCCCTATAAACCCACAACCCACTCCAATAATAAAGTAATACAAATATTATAATTATCAATTAATAATAATGAATTACCAATTAATAAATAATTAACAATACATTCATTATTAATACCAATAATTAAAAATTAATAATTACTTAATTGAAATGTAATTACTTCCCACCCTATTCCCCTATAAAACCACAACCTGCTACAGAACTAAAACACAAAATCTAATTAAAAATAATTAATAATTCCTAAAAATTATTATTTAATATACTATAATAAAATTACTTCCACCCTATTCCCCAATAAACCCAGGACCTGCTACGGTACTAAAACACAAAATGTACTTTTTCAAAAATTGCTAATTTCTAAAAAATGTATACATATATTTAAAAAAACAGTACAAACTGAACAAAACATATAGAACTCATCCATATAAAATACATACTAAAATACATAACACTAATATAAATATTGATATTATTAACATCGATAATTTAACTATCGATATTACTAACATCCATATTTGCAACATGTATATTTCTTACATTAAGTTCGATATTCTGGTTGTCGATATTCTTAAATGTCGATATTCTGTCACTACTATTTTTAAAGCTCAATATAAATGTACTTCGATATTTAAAAATTGATATTTTTTCTGTTCACCCATTTTGAATAGTGCTTGTTCTCATTGTTGAGATAACCTTCTCAATCACAGGGCCTATGTATGCTACAAAATTAGAATGACACAGAAATTTGAAGAATTCACTCTAGCTGAGCTTCTACATACCGAGATGATAATTATTTATCTTTTGATTCTGGATGAAATGTGTATTGTGTGCATCCCAAAAATGTGTCAAATGTTTGGACTTTATTATGTAGTATGTATGTTTTCCAAGGAAAACAGCCTTTATAACAATGCCTTTACCACCAATTCCTTTACCATGCTGCCTTTACCACCCATGCCATACAGTTAAGTATTTATGCCTTTGACAAGTATGTTAAGTACTGGTCAAGTAAATATATATGGGTATGTTTACTTATATGTGCCATAAGTAGCCATAACTCACGTAGAGTAATGCAGTCTTGTCATCAATGATGTAATTTCAGATGTTGCAGTGATGTTATTAATCTTTCAGGACCCCTACACAAGGCCTAGGAGTGCAGGGTATACCTATGCTGCTCCTTATATCTTTTTAAAATATTTTCAGGTTTGGGGAGTAAGTCCTTGAGTCCTCGAATGGCTGCCACAACATATGTGTTCATGTTGTGACCAGTGAATCAGAATGCTTACTCCTTTGGGCTCGCTACAGAGATGGGCCTAGGGATAAAAGGCCCCCTCTCCAAGCCCATCTGAGACCACCAGGGACCCTATCCCCTAGACCGATATCTTAAATGCAGCCCACCTCCATGAGCCTCAGGGCGGCTCTTGGAATCCGATTTCTCAAGGTTGATATGCTGCATAAAGAGGAGGAAATTTATGGCCCCCACATTGAGCCTCCAAAGCCCCCTGGACTCTATCCTAAGGAACCAATATTTTAAATAAATGAGGAGGGTGTGCATGGCTCCCTCCCAGAGCCATTCCATGGTCACAGAAATCTCATCCCCCAGGGTCAGCTCCTTGACAGTGTCCACAGAGCCCTCCATCGCAGGCAGGGAAAGTGTAATGTGCTATACAATGTCCTTACCCAAGCAACGACAAACACATAACACATAATTGTTCCCATAACAGTGGGAGCAACAGAAAGCTGCTCATAGTGCATGGGAACAATGCTGGCTAGTGCTAAATCTGGAATGGTTGCATGCAGAGGAGCCAGAGGGGTTGGTCGCATTAGAGCTCCCACCGCACATCCCAATGTACTGTCATGCAGTAAGGTGCCCCCAGTTGACACTGGGGCACTCAAGAATGAAACAAATCTGTGTGTGTCCCGGATGGGACTGGGACACCCACAAGAATTACATTTTCTTACTATTACTAGAAGAGAAAGGGGCACCACCAAATATTTTTTTGTAGGGGGCTGCAGGGAAAACAGCAGCCCCCAGCAACATACAAAACAGTAATGTGTCTATTATGTTCTGCCCGCCACGGCCCCGGGAAATGGTACCGCCCGCTAAGGGTGCGGCGGTCCCACATAGACAATTAGGATGCTCCACAATGGCAGCCGCATGCCGCTTTTTTTGTATTGCGGCGGGCGGTGCTGTCAGCAGCACCCGTCGCAATACAAAAAAGGCATGTGCGCATTTGCATGCACAACGTGGCAGGCACTGCGCGGTGCTGGAAACCGAGCATTGTAATCTGGATGGCATAAAATGCCGTCCGTATGAATAACGGGCCGGTCTCTGACTGGACGATTGGCTCCTTGAGTCCAACCCCCTGCTGAGTACGGCTCATGTGCAGCAGGGATTGCGTGTGGGACCTGGCTCATGTTCAATGTGGGGTTGGCTACCCACAGGAACTGGACACGGAATCTGGCCTACCCTATGCTGAGCCGGCCTAAGGTGCTACTTAAATAAAAACATATTATTTTACCTTAAAATAACTCTAGAAATTCACTGGAAAAAAACAAGGTAAAAGTAGCGTTGCAGTTAGGTATGGTAATAGTAACTTACTCTGCACTAAGAAAAACATAGAAATTACCTTATAAAAAATAAGATTAAGGGACATAATAGTTAGGTGAAAATGTAAGTAAAACATAACAATTTTCACGCCCCCATATTACATCACTCATGACATGTTCTATAACATCATTACTAATATCACTGCAATATTTGCAATTAAACCATTGATGAGAAAACTGTGCATGGCTGGGTGCAAGTTACGTTTTCCCGGGGAAAGAACAAGGGGGTAGTATAAACATCAATTGGGAAACAGCAGCAAAAAAAGGAAGATAATACAGTAAACAGGTGTACGCATGTGATGATCCATTGTAGCTGGAGGTACCATGGTGAAAAGTACAAAGTCAGACGAATTGGGTGTGCCTCCTCCCCTTACAGTAAGAATTTGCTCATTAGGAATCTTTTGGCTTCCAATTTAAACAGCGTTGTCGAGGAGAGGCTGCGTACTTCAGGTGGCAGAGAGTTCCATATCTTTGGGGTAGCACCGGAGAAGGCTCGGTGACAAGTTCTCTTTTTGTTAAGGACAAGAGGTTTCAAGAGGAATGTAGAGGTGCTTCTTGCCCTCTCACCACAAGATAGTTCAAGTTTTGCGCCAGATACGTAGGAGTTTTGAGGTGAAGGGCTTTGTGTGCCAGGACTGCAATCTTTAGCTCAATTTGGGCTTCAAAGGGTAGCCAGTTGAGAGATTTATAGACTGGGGATATCTGCTTGTTTCTTTTGGCGCCTGTAACCAATCTAGCCGCAGTGTTCAGTGATGTCCTAAGTGGGGCCAAGGCATATTTGGGTAGGCCACATAGAGTAACACTGCCATAGTCTAACCTTGGCAAAACAAGCACTTGGACCACCTGCTTGAAATCATTTAGAGGCAGGAAATGTTTGATATTTCTGAGGGTTCTCAACAAGTGGTTTGCACCCTTACATACGTTGCTGATATGAGTCTTCATATTCAGGTGTTTGTCTAAGGTGACTCCGAGCGATTTGCCTGAGCCAATGATGATCGGAGTGCAATTGAAAGCAGTGAGGTGAGACAGCCAGAGATCTAGCTTGGGGATGCGGTTCGGGAGGAAATGAGCATTAACTCTGTTTTGGAGATGTTGAGTAGGAGAAGGTTCTCAGTTAACCAATTTTGCGTAAACGTGAGTATCGAGTTAAGTGAGATGATGCTTTCCGGGGATGACATTTTCAGATAGAGTTGTGTATCGTCGGCATACATGTGGAAGAGAATGTCCGTGGAGTTTAGTGCTTTAGCTAGAAGCTCAAAGAAGAGGTTGAAGAGGATCGGTGAAACGGCGGATCCTTGGGGGACCCCCATGTGTACTGGAGAGGGCTGAGAAAGAGAATGATTTGCCTTGACTCTTTGTATTTGATGCCTAAGAAAGGGTGAAAACCATTGAAGCACCCGATCCGAAAAACCCATTCTGTTTTGTAGGATGTATAGGAGGGTGTCATGATTAACCGTGTCGAAAGCTGAGGAAAGGTCAAGGAGGATCAGTAGGCAGAATGAATTTTTGTCTAGTATTTTCAAAATGTCATCCATAACGATTGTGAGGGCCGATTTGGTGCTGTGTCCCTTTTGAAAACCAGATTGATGCTGGTCAAGAAGGTAGTAAGTCTCTATGTGAGCACAGAGTTGGGATTGCACACATTTTTAAAGGAGTTTCGCTAGAGTGGGGATGTTGGAGATAGGATGGAACTTATTGAGATCAGATTTGTCAGCATTGTTTTTTTTAAGAATGGGTGAGACCTGGGCTGCTTTTAGGCAGTCAGGGATCGAGCCTTGAGATAAAGAAGCATTTACATTCCTGGTCCAGGTGGGGATGAGAGCGCTCTTGATTTCCTTGAAGATGGCCGGAGGTAACGGGTCACTGAAGTGGTTAGACGGGTTAATAATCTGTAGAATTTTTTTGATGTCACTTTCACTAAAAGGGGAAAAGGTGCCCCAAGACGCATTGTTCTTGGCTATCATGAGGGTAGCGTTGCACTTTTCAGAGATGTCATGGGGTGAGGCAGCAATAGAGGAGGGCAATAGCGACTTCTTAGAGGCTGGGTCAACAGTGATGAGTCGTGATTTCTCTGTGAAAAAGACTGCAAATTCCTCACAGGAGGGTGGGTTGCCACAATGATCAGAAAGGTTAGGACCGTTAGCCGATTGATGTTTGACCAGCTCGTAAAGTTTCCTGGGACGGTTTGCTGCTTGGTCTAGTTGTAGTCTGAAATAGTCAGACTTAGCTCTCTTGACTTGTTTATTGTAGAGGCTCCTGACTGCTCTCAGGAGTTCTAGTTGGTACCAAGACGGATTGGAGCGCCAGGAACGTTTACCAGCTGTAGGGTTGCGACGTTGTGAGTTTAAGCTCTCATTGTACCACGGTGTAGATATTTTTGATGCAGTATTTTTAAGCTGGAGTGGAGCAACGTCATCCATGATGACGGCCATGGTTGAGTTGTAGGAGTCCGTGAGAGTTTGCACCTCGACCAAGTCGGCTTGGGAGAAGAGGACAGATATACATTGGGCAGCTAGATTATCAAGGTTTATTGATCTGAGATCACTTTTCCATATCATTGATTTAAGAGGTAGGTTGAGCCTTCTTCAACACCACCTCCCTGTTGATATAAAAGAGGATGCTGTGATGGTTTGACCATTTACAAAGGATTGTAGATTCTAAGGTGATGGTCTGTTCTTTGTAGATGATGAGGTCTAGAGTTTCACCTTTATTGTGGGTTGGTTGGTCACAATGCTGAATCAAATCTTGATCATTTAAAAATGATTTAAGGCAGGATACCGCAGGGTCATTAGGGTTGGACCAATGCAGGTTGAAGTCCCCAAGGTAGATTTGTGACACAGCAGAGTCAACTTTGCTAGCGATGATATCAGTTAATTGCTCAATGAAAGGGAGATTGTCCCGCGGTGGGTGGTAAAAGGTGTATAGCTTACAGATCGGTAGGTTCTTACTTGCAATGCTAAGACAGAGGTATTCACAGGAAGACGGGGGAGACGACTCCAAGTGCGAAATCGGGAGAGTATTCCTGTAAATACAGGCTAGACCCCCACCCAGCTTCAGAATTCTGTCAAGCCTGATTATGTCATGAGTGGGAGGTACTAGGAGGTCTAGGATAGAATTGGAGGCTGGATTAAGCCAGGTCTCAGTGAGAATGATAATATCTAAGTCATATTGTTGGATGAGGGCAAACATATCTGAGGCGTGCTTTCTGGCTGATATGCAGTTTAATAATGCACTTTTGAGATGTGGGGAATTTACGGGGGAAGGGGTCTGGGTGACTTTCACCCTGGTCAGGTTGTCGGAGTTGCTGCATCTCAGACTGCGGGGAGGGACTCTATTTGTGTTGGAGAGGATGGAGTGTATATGCCTCGGCGGGGTCAGGCTAGAGTTGGTCCGTGAAGAGCAAGAGTTGAGATGATCTTGGAGATCAGTGGATGCCGAGAGGGACTCATTGCTTCTGGGGCATGGTGTGGAGTTTGGTGAGGGAATATGTTTAAAAAAGGAGGGGGCTAGCAAATGACCTATGTGATCCGTGTTCCCTGTGGTGCCTCTGGGCCAATTTAACGAACTGAGCATGTTGAAAAGATCATTTGAGAGTGCTTTTAGGTCATGTATCTCAGCCGTAAGACAAGGCAGTTGTAGAGACATATCATCTAGGCGTACTGCTAAGTCTGAATTATGGGCGAGGGATGTAGGGTGTGCCGGAGAGGCAAGCGGCGTTGGAGGGTCTTGGTGAAGGTTTGTGGGGACCACTTTGGTGGTGAGAGTACTAGAGGACCTTTTGATGGTGAGGTTGGAGCCATGGCAAGGGGGGGAGGCAATTGTGCTGACGAATATTACTTTATGATCTAATTAAAATCAAGAACCTATCCTAGTGCATACTAAGTGTAATGAGATTACTGTTGAGACAAAGTAGTGGCAATGATATTGGCTGACAAACAGAAAAAAGAAAAATATTGCAACATTATCACGTTAACTCATTTCATTTCATTAGTACCCCTGCCCCTCCATCCCTTTGTCTAAGGTAAGATTAGCATAGGAAGGAGCTTGTGCAAGTTTTATTTTAGATCACCCTGCTTCACCCGCATACCTGTGTGGATCAATGGAGTCATTGTTCCCTAAGAAGACAGTTGTTTGTTCTGAACTCAAAAGCTATGATGACTGATAAGCCTGGCTGGAGACTCAACTAGCCATTCTTTAGCCTTCAGAAAGGAAAGAGTGTTTACAACTTTTGTCTGTGTAATCCTCAACTTGTACTCCAATGGAAGTAAATATTTCTCTGTACCTAAATAATGTTCTAATGAGGCTTATACACTCTACTTAAACTCTTTGTATCTTATTGAAATAAACAATCAATATAAGAGCCCTAATGTCCTTTCACTTTTGTATTTTCCCATAAAAATGTGTTGACTGTTTAGGAAAACTAACTGGAAAATCAAGATAACAGATTATACCTAAGCAAAGATGAAACAATATATTCTAGCACGCTGCATTATCACATTGAACTGAAACAATCGTTAAACAATAGTTACCACTTGGCATTTGTAACTGGACTGTAACTGAAATGACATGCATTTAAACATATGAATATATGAAATGCAGTTGGGAGTACCTAAATAGGAAAAATGTGAAGATTATATCAGCTGCATTCAAAGCATCCCGGATAACACATCTCTTGACCTCTCCTCCCAATTTAGCAAGCACTTTTTGATGTGTTTTGCTGTGTTAGTCCTAACAAGTGAGTTGTGAAGTTGTGTGCTATTTTATTTCCAGATTGAATGTGCATCATACAACATCATATGTATAAGCTGGAATTAGTTGTCCCATCTAAACTGGAGTTTGCTATAATTTGTGTGGTCAACAATGGCCTGAACTCACTTTGTTTCCAAAAGGTAGAGGTAGAAATATCTTGGAATAAGTACATCATGACCTTTGTAGAAAATTTACAATTCTGCTCTTTTCTTTCATTATTTCATCTTTGTGAAAATATGATCTTTTTTTAATCTAACACCACAGAACAAGATTCAAAGTAGATCTCAACCTGTAGGTTTGGCATTACATTTTGCAAGTCGAGGACAGCGTGCCTCTGGTAGACATTGGGAGGGTTCTTTTTACTCTGCATTGCTAGCATCACTGTCTTTGTGGTTGCAAACACTTCCTATGACATCCCGGAGCCTTTTCCGCAGGCATTTTAAGTACAGGAAGTCATACTCAAGTAGCACTATTTTTTGTAGTCACAAGTACTATTAATGATTCTCCAGCCAGAAATCTTCACCTTTGTCTTCCCTACTCTTATGTCTGGTGACTTCCTCCACAAGTGAGAAAATCTCAGCACACAGAGGTATATGTTTTTATTTTAAATGTTGAAGAGGCAAGGTGGAGTGACTTTAAAATGAGAAATATTTACAACTACATGAGTTGGGTTTAGGGACATTGATGGAGGGGTTAGGATGAGACATGAAAATTATTGAAATATGTTGTTATTTAGTGTACCATGCTTGAACTGTCTGCCTATTTGTGAAAGGCAAGGGGCAAGACAGAGTGGCATGAATGGTGATACAAGAACTAGTTATGGTGAAAAGGGTGTTGACTTCTTACCTGGCCTTACATTGGGGTTCCTAAAGAAGGCAGGACACATAGCAGGACAGGGTGCATGGTAGTGATTGGATCACTCGAGGTAAAAATATCGAATGCCAGAATATCGACTTCCTATCTACAAACAGGTAAGTACAAAAATATCGAATCCAAAATATCGATAGAAAAAATATAGACAGTCAAAATATCGAATTTTTTAAATATCTTAAAATTGATCTAAAACTAATATTATAATAAATATAATTAATTTAAACATACTTAAAATACACTTTATTAATAAATAATTAATGTAATTAAAAAAAAACATGTTTAATTTTAAAACACACACATATATATATATATATATATATATATATATATATATATATTCACTGAAAAAACCATAGGTTATAGACCATATATAGTTAGGAATTAGCATTTAAAAAACCTTATTTTACTCACACAAAACCATTGAAATTCCATATATAGTTAGTTGCACTAACTATATATCGCGCACCCGCAATCCACTGCTGATGATGTCACATATTACATCATCCATGACATGGTCAGTGACATCACTGATGACATCACTGATGACATCTCAAATGACATCACTGATGACATCACTGATGACATCTCATTTGACATCATTCTTGTGCTAATACGATAAACCTCTTCAGACTCTAATATAACCTTAGATACACTCAGTGTATACAGACACTCACACACTGTCACTCATCCATGGAGTTACTCACACATCTAGTCAGTCATGCAAAGAAACAATCTCACCTCCATTCCCTCAACTATACAGATATACACATTACTTATTCAAACATATACTAACACATATTTACTCTCTTATACAATCCCTGATACAAGTTCACAATGATCCATACAGCCACTCACACATTCAGTGGCTCTCATGCACAGTTATTTATATATGCCAACTCTCACATGTACTGTGTTTTACATATGTACTTACTATGACATGTAGCATTGAGATATCCATTCACTCATCAATACACTCATGCACACAGTCAACCGCCCATGTAGCTGTTTCCACATGCACTCTTGAACTCATACACCTAGTGAATCAACTGCTCACACATCTATGCACAGAGTCACACACCTCCCAGCCACCCCCACACAAACTCAATTTCCCATACAAATACTTCGGCAACCAATCAATAACACATATAACCTCTCGTATAGCTAATGATCAACACATGCAGCAGTTTACATCACAACAGACATACTGATGCACATATTCAGACAGTTTAGTCACTAACCCATGCATTTAGTACGACACATTTATTCACCCACTCATACAGTCAGTCACGCACCTACTAAATCCTTCATCCAGACACTTATACATCCACTCATTCTTCAATAAATCAAACATATTTAAACTTTACAGAAACACACAGTCACTGGATGATGTCATCAGTGATGTCATCAGTGATGTCATTTGAGATGTCATCAGTGATGTCATCAGTGATGTCATTTGAGATGTCATCAGTGATGTCATCAGTGATGCCACTGACCATGTCATGAATGATGTAATATGTGACATCATCAGCAGTGGATTGCGGGTGCGCGATATATAGTTAGTGCAACTAACTATATATGGAATTTCAATGGTTTTGTGTGAGTAAAATAAGGTTTTTTAAATGCTAATTCCTAACTATATATGGTCTATAACCTATGGTTTTTTCAGTGAATTTCAATGGTTTTTTAATAGCAAATATCATAAGCTGTCGAATGTCAAGTACGTGGTAAGTAAAAACATTTTCGTGTTTATGCACACTGATCTGCTTTGAATGCTGCCCCCCCCCCTCATTTCTATTAGGAGTACTCTCTCTTTGCAGATAGTGAAGGGTAGTTAACGCAGGCCTTTGCCCCCGTTGTAATCCGTCGTGCCTGCTTCTCTCTCCATTTCGTTGATTGTTCTCTTTGGTTCATTCTCTATATACAAACAAGCACAGAGTCGCAATACTCTGTTTAGTCTTTGCAGATAGCGAAAAATCGTGTAAAAAAACAAAAGGAATCGAGCAAAATCAGTAGGCCACTAATGGGATCTCTTTTTGACCTGGCTAAAATAGAAACATTAGGAACAACCTGTTGAAAATAGCAATGTGTATGTACATAAGCGGCGTTCATTTGTGTTCACAGTACCCCTTGTTGATTGTTTGAATCGAGCATTGAATTGTTCGAAGTTGGTTCTCTTAAGGATCTTCTCTGCCTGCAAACGAGGAAGAATAGGAATATTCTCTCTCCCTTTGCAGATAGTGAAAGGTAGGTAACGCAAACCTTTAACACGTCGTGCCTATTTCGTTCCTCATTAATTGATTGTTTGCCCGAACATTGACTGTTTGGGAATTGGTTCTTTTTGGAGGTATTCCCTGTTTGCAAATAAACGTAGGAAAATCTTTGCAAGTAGTGAAAGGGTAGGTAATGCGGACCTTTGTCCCCCGTTGTAATCTGTCATGCCTATCTACTCCCCACTGATTGATGCACCTGTTTCACCCGGACCATTTACTAGAGATAGGTCATCTGGCCCGACCAGAGAGCACCCCTAGTGAAAAGGACATATGCAATAATAACAAAGTGATCACTGTATCCTGTTAACAGAAACTTTAGCATGAAACAACCTGGAAAGAAAGGAATAGGAAAACGAAAATCAGTAGGCCACTGATGAACTTTTTATTAAATAACAAACAAAGAAACGATAACAATACGTAATGATAAAACCTATTATTGTCCTAGAAACAAGAAACGTTAGAAGTAAGCCCGTAATAAGAAACCTGAAAACAGTAAGAGAAACCAAGTGTGACATTGCAACGGCCACAAGGCAACGATGCTTCATCGCCCCTCACTGCCCCAAAACGTGTCTGTCCCACCGCCTGCCACGCCCAAATAACGGCAAACTGGGAAAGATACAAGTCAGCAGACATCCGCCCCATTCTGGAAACTTTATCGGGATTGTACTGGATTGAGTGTGATGTCACAAACATTTGTGCGGATCTAGATTGTGTTAAGGAATACAATAGGTTAAGAAGAGAGTATGCGCCACATTTGCCTCAATATCCTTTGTTTGAGAAACAGGTTTCCGGCTACGCCCAGCCGGAAGCAACACATATAAGGCGGGTCCTGCTGCCAACCGTCGGCCAGGAGATCATCACGTAGGGTGTAGCCGGAGGAGAGGCCGAGGCCAGCGGGACCCAGCCAGGGGGATTGCTACGACCACCCTGGAGAGTTGCAGGGGGGGAATGTCCGTGTCCTCGACCCTCCCCTCTCTCTCCCAGTCCGGCCACCATCAATATAGAATATTTAACTGGCTTTTCTTTCGCGCTCGGTGCCCTTCAGAAGCTCTCCCCGGTGAGGGGAACTGGGGCTGCGAGCTGCGTGCATCTTAGAAGGCGGTGACTCTATTGTAAACTCGATCTATCACCAGCACTTGGAGCATATTTTAAATCCTGAACTTGATTTTACTGTATTGGTGCATTTTTATCTGGGGGGCTTAAAGAATTAAGGGGAATGAATCTGTGAGGCACACTGACACCCTTAACATCTTTTTACTGCTTCCACTCGGCCCAGCCGCTTTTGCCGACATTCGGCGACGGTGGGCGCCATATTGAGTGAGGGAGGCGGGGAGAGCGCTCTAGTCGCGCCGTCCTCCCGCCCCCTTTTCTCCCTATAACATGTGTAGACCGACCAGACGGCACAGCGGGCTGGCGCAGTGGGCGCGCCGGATGCGCGCCGAAGCCGCGCCTAAGCGAAGCCCGTCTGCGCCCGTCCGCGACCGGACTGCGCCGGGCGCTGGGCATGCTGCTCGTTTACCGCGCACTATTAGGTATGATAACACTGTTTTACTCGCCTTACGGTCGCAAATTGATATTAAGTGCTCGCGCTGCCCCCCTATCGATCCCCTCATTAGCCCCCTTTTATGTTCCCATTGCAAATGGACACCCCCCACAATATTTTTAGATGCTCCTCATCTGTCTTGTTCTTCAAAGAGTAATCCCACTCACTTTAAGGCAGGTCTTATTAATGCGAGGTCAGTAGCTTGTCATGGCCAAGACATACATGACCCTATATTAGATCATGAGTTAGAAGCTCTTTTTATTACTGAAACTTGGCTAAATGACTCATCCAACCCCGACCTGGCTACTGTCCTCCCTCCAGAGTTCACCATCTTTAGGCGAGACAGACCCACTGGACGTGGTGGTGGAATAGCACTTATCATTAAGAAGGTCTTTCCCTGCCACATTTTTGATTTGGGCCACCTTAAAGACAGTGAGGGCATGGGTTTTTCGATTAAACTTAATGCCTCCACTTCCTTTTCAGGGGGACTTTTATATCGTCCTCCTGGAAATGCCACTTCTTTTCTAGACTCTCTAGATGAGGTTCTTGGAGCACTTATGCTACAGTACCCCAATTTTACACTTTTAGGTGACATGAACCTTCACTTGGAATCTCTTGTTGACCCTCACACCATCTCCTTTCAACATTCTTTAAATATGTTTGGACTTTCCCAACGTGTTACTGCTGCGACCCACCGTGCTGGACATACTCTTGACGGCATTTGCACTAATTTTACACCTTTGATCACATCCCTTCCACTATCCCAAATTTGGACTGACCATTGTTTTATTCCATTTGATATTGCATTACCTGCTTCTATCTCATCCAGTATAAACCGACCCCACGCTATCTTCACAGTCAACTGGAAGAAAGTGGTGGAACGCATCAAGCAGGACGCTCAACCTCTCCCAGATCTCCCAATCATAACTAGAGATGTTGCAGTTGATTCTTGCAATTTCCGCACTTGGCTAGACCAAATTGTTTTGGACAATACTGAATCTGGAAGCCACCATGCAAAATGCTATAAGAGGAAACCAAATGCTCCCTGGTTCACCCACACTTTATCCGACAGTCATCTCCTCTGTCGGAGATTAGAAAGGCAATGGCGAAAATCGTACGACGAGGCTGCAAGAGCACAGTACGTCCAACAGAGGAAACTATATCTTGCCAATATTAAAACAGCAAAAAAGGACTATTTTACCAGGGTTATAAATGAAGCTCAACATAACCAAAAAACTGTCTTTAAAATTGTCAAATCTTTTACTCATCCTAAAGCCTCTATGCCCGAAATTCCTCCTTCTGAGAGCCTGTGTAATCAAATCGCAGACTTCTTTGAAGACAAAATAGTCAGTATTCAGATGCACTTTCCTCCTCCTTCGACCAACCTCCTAGAGGTTGTCGACAACCACCCTCTGCTCTCCGCTTTTAAACCGGATTCCCTCCAACAAACAAGCAAGGCAATTCTGGCTTGTAAATCTGGAGCCCCCACTGATCCCTGTCCCCCTATCATCTTACATCACCTGATAGAGACAGTAAACCCATACATAAATAGTCTTATCAATGCATCTTTTGAATCTGGGCTTGTGCCGAATGATTGGAAGAAGGCCATTGTAAAGCCTCTGATGAAGAAGCTGAACAAATCGCCCACGGATCTTAGCAACATGCGCCCCATTTCCTTGCTACCTGTTCTAAGTAAAATCATGGAACGGTTAGTACATGATGAGCTCAAAACATTTGTAGAGGCCCACAATATCCTGCATCCTCAGCAATCGGGATTTCGTGCTGGCCATTCTACTGAAACAGCCTTGATCGAATTAGCTGATTCTGTCAAGTTCCTGCAGGATGAGGGAAGGCAGACAGTCCTCGTCCTGCTTGACTTGACAGCAGCATTCGACACCATCTCGCATGCCATCCTGATTAACAGAATGCGAGAGATTGGCGTGACAGACACAGCCTTGGCATGGGTCATTTCTTTTCTATCCAATAGGTCCCAGACTGTGTCCTTGGGTCCCTATCTATCCAGCGAAAAATCCATTTCATCAGGAGTGCCACAGGGGTCCATATTAAGCCCTCTTTTTTTAACATCTATATGGCCCCCCTTCTCGCTGTGATAGAATCTCATGGGATCCTTGTCACGTCTTATGCCGACGATACACAACTTGTCGTTACCATCGATAAAAAGTGGCCTGATGCAGATCTTCGTTTTAAAAACTGCCTCTCCGATGTTTTCTAATGGTTGAACAAAAACCATTTAAAATGCAACAGTGCTAAGACAGAAATTATACCGCTGGGTAAAGATTTATCTTTCTGTCCGAAAGACTGGTGGCCCTTGGGATCGGAGGCCCCCCCCCAGTGCAGTATCATCAGCACGGAATCTAGGAGTGCAATTTGATTCACTCCTTTCTTTCGATCACCACATCAGGATTACGGCTGGACGCTGTTTTGGTCTTATTAAATCACTGAAAAAATTCTTTGATTTCCTCCCCATTGCAGCTAGAAAATCAGTCGTGGTAGCTTTAATACTTTCCCGACTTGATTACTGCAACGGATTAATGGCTGGAGTAAAAAAGTCCACCCTTAAGAAGCTGCAGACTATACAACATGCAGCTGCGAGACTGGTCTTACAACTCCCCAGAAGGTCATCAGCTTCAGCAGCATTGAGAGCTTTGCACTGGCTACCATTGCATAAAAGAATTCTTTTTAAATTGCTTCTCACCGTTTTCAAATCCATGCAAAATACAGGTCCCCACTACCTTACAAATCGCTTTATGCGTTATAATCCTCCGCGATGTTTGAGATCATCTGGGACTAACCTCATCATGATTCCCAGATTTAAATACAAAACCAAGGGTGGGAAAACTTTCACTGTCTTGGCAGCCAAGGCATGGAATAACCTACCAGTCAACCTTAGACTGACTGAAAAGGAGGGTCTTTTCAGAAAACTCCTTAAGACATGGGTGTACAAGCAATCAGATACCTCCGTACTGGCAGCCATTTAGTTTCATTGTTTCTTCTACTTCATTTTTCATCTACCTACTGTTCGCAAGCTCAGCGCCAAGATGCTCCCCTGGGAGTGAATGTTCGCGTTTTATAAAACCCCATAAATATAAAAAAATAAATATCAACCAGAGGCCGAGGCCGACCGGATCCGGCCGCGGTGGCGGTAACCCTGGAGAATTGCAGGTTAGACCCTCTCTCTCCCAGTCTGGGCCAGCATCCATGGAGGGCCTGGGAGTGGAGAGGCCACTGCACGAAAGGCCCAGGAGAGGCACCACGCGCCAAGGCCTGCCCCACTGGATGAGCCAAGGAACCCGTTCATGGGGCCAGAGCAAAGGGCGTCCGGCCGCCATCCACCGGAGGTCCGGCCCAAAGACGGACGGGACATTTCTTCTTTCTTTTATAATGGCTGCGACAACACTGGGGGGGGATGTCTTGCACATGCCTCCGACCCCCCCCCCCCTCGTCCTCATCGCCTGGTCCGGCCATAACAAATGTCAAGCGAGACGCCGTGGGGTGCACTGGGTGGGAGAGACGGTGCGAACAGGCCTCTCCCGCCTCCCCAGGTGGAGGCTTCCCAGCTGCACCCTCAGCGCTCCAGGCGCCCGGAAAAGGGTTCTTCCACTGTGGCGATGCTGCAACGTCTCGCCCGGCAGGGTGGAGCCCGTCCGCTCATTTGACCCCGCGATCGCCAGTAGCTACCGAACTCTCAAAATGGCGGTCGACCTGGCAAGAGCGGACCCAGCATGAAGAAATGGCCCGGTCACTGGTTGACTCCACCACCGTAGTCCTCCACGACCTTGAAGATTCTAGAGGAGCCGCAGGAGTCCCCGACCCCCGCAGACACCCCCGATGGGGAATGACTGCCATGATCGCCCGTGAAGTGACGAAACTGTAGCCGCGGGACGTCGGCGCTCCCATGCTGGCGCCAGCCTCAGTTTGAATGACTAGAAACCTGCAGACCTCAGTTCCGGTGAAAGCACAGTGTGACCCGGTAGGAAAAATTGTTGCACCCCCTCCCCTTTTTGACTGATGGTTCAAACCACCGATCCTTTCCTTTGCCCTTTTAACGGAACTTTGGACTGCCCCCCCCCCCCCCACGGCGCCCCACGCCGTTATTTGCTGGGCGGCAACTTACTAGACATCACCTTCGTGCCATCCAGATTTCAGCGCGTTCTGCTGCCTTGGAACTATTCGCACAACAGACCGCTACTGACAACCCACCCCCCGGGACGCCCCACGCCGGATACCCAAATCAGTGCGGCACCCAGGCAACATCTTCTGAATTTTCATAATTTGAAAGAACTAGTAACATGTCCTCATCAGGAATTTCCTCTTCAATCATCTCATCAGGAATCTCCTCATGAAAAGTCTGCAATGATGGTTCTTGTAACTCTATGGTCTCCAAACATTCGATAAATTCGCCATCAAGAGATTGATCAAAAAAATCATTCAAGTCATCTCCTCCTTGTGAGAATATTTCATTATTGGTGCTGTCAATTTCATTAAATGTAGTGGATAATTCAAAAGAAATTGCCACGGTCTCTTCATTGTTTAAATGTTTTTACTGTTTTTGTTTTGTTGTATATATTTATAAGTTATTAAAGTTTTATATTCCTACTACTTTGTTGGAGTGCTATATATTTTTAATGTGACACATAATTGTAAAAACTTTGATGTACAAAGAGTCATCCCTGGAATCTTCCGCTTCAGGCTCGGTCCCCTCCCCAATCACAATACAGGATGGTTTTCAGATAGTAGGAACGCGTGTGGTTTGACGGATCTCATCGGGTGTGGGCCTTGATCTACTATAACTCCTTTGAAGAGGGGTGATTCTTTACAGCTGGGGCCATAAACTACATCTGCAGGGCTAGCTGATAGCCTGGACAATCGGACACAGAGGAAGAGGAGTGTCAGAGGGTGCGGTAGTGAATAGGGCGAAAGGGAGGTGTCGGGCGGGCACAGAGTGTGATTCTCAGGGAAGAGCAGCGCAGATGGGGGGAGGTTTATTGCCGATGCATAAGACAGAGAGCGGGGGTGACCAGTGCCTGGGGAAGATGCTTGCGAGGGTGGGGAGCCATGCTACGGATCAACAGCGTGCAGAGAGTGGGTCTGGTCAAGGCATCTAAAATGGCTGCCGTGCACGACAAAAGTGTGGCATTTCAAAAAAGGCAAGATGGCGCAGACAATGTTTTTCAACACTTCCTCATTTCCTTCGAATCGAACGTTAACAGACGTTGGTGCATATTACCAAAGTTAAGCGATATTTATCGCTAACGATGCTTAGCAACGAATTTTTTACCGCTAAGCATCGTCAGAAATTATCGCAGATAAACCTTGCTATTATCAAGGTTTATCGCAAATGCGATAAAAAACGGCCGCAATGCATGAATATCGCTAAAAAGTCAGCGATATTCATGCATTACCGAGCTAATGCTCTTAGCCATGTTATCCACCTCCCATTGGATAACATGGCTAAGAACTGCTCAGGGCAGGTGTTAGTTTTTGGAGATATTCGCGCTTAGCGCGAATATCTCCAAAAGTTGGTAATAGGAGATAGATATCTTGCATGTTGTAATGCAAGTTATTGTGGTATATGGAACTCATACCATAATCTCTCAGGAAAACAGAAACTGATCCTTTTGGGACCGCCTGAGAAGGCCTAGGGGGTGAGGGGTACTCTACTTTGCCCCCTTTTCACGTTCCGAACTATTTTATTTTACTCTCTTCTGTAATTACACAAAATGGCAGCGATAAGATGCATCAGACACAGACAGTGAGAGAAAGGAGGCCGGAGATGAAGAAGAGATGTCAAATACACATTGGAGATAATATAGTGGGAGAAGGAAAGTAAATATGAGTAAACTTACCATGTAACATAAAAATGTTGCACTCTATACTATAAGTCTCATTTTATACTACAATCACTTCGCTACAACCTCATAAATTAAAAATAAAAATGAATAATGTCTCAAACAATTTTTGATTTCTAAATATAAATTTATTCTTCTGAATTTTCAAAATTTGAAAGAACTAGTAACATGTCCTCATCAGGAATTTCCTCTTCAATCATCTCATCAGGAATCTCCTCATGAAAAGTCTGCAATGATGATTCTTGTAACTCTATGGTCTCCAAACATTCGATAAATTCGCCATCAAGAGATTGATCAAAAAAATCAATCAAGTCATCTCCTCCTTGTGAGAATATTTCATTATTGGTGCTGTCAATTTCAATAAATGTAGTGGATAATTCAAAAGAAATTGCCACGGTCTCTTCATTGTGAGCCATTTTATTTTGAAATTGCTTGCTGTAAGTTGCAGAAAAAAATAATCACTTTCATTTATCGTTTTTAGTAATACATAATATAAAACTAACTTTATCAAGTATTTAGTATAACAGAAGGACTGTAAATAAATAACAGAAAACATTTTTCAAATTATCTTAAAGTGTACAACATAGTTCCCCTTACAAATTAACAACTCACCTTTTTAAAAGTAGGAGAAGTGTTAGTACTGTGTAAATCAAACACCAGAAATTGAGCACCAAAAATTCCTCACAAATATACCTCAGACAGTAGTATCACAAAATGGCTGTGGTTTCCTCTCATTTTAGATATATACATAACCAATTAACTTTCATCACACACACACAAATACAAAACCAAAGTAACATTTTAATTGGTTCTAAATTTCAACACTTTCAAATGTGTTTTCCCCATGCAATTTTCCATAGGACATTTAGATACGTCTACAGCCTGAATGGCTGAACGGAATTACACCAAACTTGGCAAAATGGTACATCAAACCTAAGAGGTCAGGGAGGATCTACTATGCCCCCTTATGGTCATTTGCCTCTTCGCTTTGGCCTCCTCTTGTCTCTCGATCCTACCGAGAGACAAGATGGCGGCCGCTACGGACTGTTTGGAATGTTTACAGACGCCGGAGAACCAATCAGCTTCGCAAAGCTCCGTAACGCGAAAAGTACGCGAAGCGGAGCGCTGTTACAGATATATATCTTTTTTTGAACGTTAATTTCTCAAAATCCACTGGAGCACATATATTGAGACCTAGCAAAGGCACATCGGGCTACCAGTCCCTAATATTTTGCCAAGTTTCGTGCAAATCCATTCAGCCGTTCGATTATTATTATTTTCTTTTTTTTTTGCCCCGCGGGGCCCTTTTAAAACCTCCACATCAAACCTAGGGGGTCAGGGAGGATCTACTATGCCCCCTTATGGTCATTTGCCCCTTCGCTTTGGCCTCCTCTTGTCTCTCGATCCTACCGAGAGACAAGATGGCGGCCGCTACGGACTGTTTGGAATGTTTACAGACGCCGGAGAACCAATCAGCTTCGCTTCACAAAGCTCCGTAACGCGAAAAGTACGCGAACTGGAGCGCTGCCCGGTCCGCTGTTACAGATATATATCTTTTTTTGAACGTTAATTTCTCAAAATCCACTGCAGCACATATATTGAGACCTAGCAAAGGCACATCGGGCTACCAGTCCCTACAATTTTGCCAAGTTTCGTGCAAATCCATTCAGCCGTTCGGGCTAAAAGTGAGGCCAACCGCCCTATGGAAAACTCAATGTTAAAAACACATTTTGGGACCCCCCTTTTTTCTCAGCCCCCCCTTGACAAACCCCCCCAAATTTTCAGTGGCTGCTCAGAAACAAAATGTTCCATTTTCCTGAAAATTTCAGCCAATTCCGTCCACAAACGCTAAAGTTATTAGACATAGAATTTTCAAAAATCCCATAGAGAAAAATATCCTAACTATATATACCTACTGGCGACCGCCAGTAGGTAATATATATATATATATATATATATATTATTAACAAAACATATACAATAATTTTTCCGTAGGATAGCGAGAGGATTAAATTTACTATTCCCACTCCAGTGAGCGCAACAGTAGGGCAAGCGTTGGATAGTGGGAGGGTACAAATTACAATTACCACTCCAGAGAGAGCAACAGTAGGGAAAGCGTTGGATAGCGTAGGAGTAAAATTTACTATTCCCACTCCAGAGAGCGCAACAGTAGGGAAAGCATTGGATAGCGTAGGGGTAAAAATAACTATTCCCACTCCAGAGAGTGAAACAGTAGAGAAAGAGTTGGATAGCGTAGGGGTAAAAATTACTATTCCCACTCCAGTGAGTGCAAAAGTAGGGAAAGCGTTGGATAGCATATGGGTTAATAATAACTATTTCTACTCCAGAGAGTGCAACAGTAGGGAAAGCGCTGGATAGAGTAGGGGTACAAATTACAATTACCACTCCAGAGAGTGCAACAGTAGGGAAAGCGTTGGATAGCGTAGGGGTAAAAATTACTATTCCCACTCCAGTGAGTGCAACAGTAGGGAAAGCGTTGGATAGCGTAGGGGTAAAAATTACTATTCCTACTCCAGAGAGTGCAACAGTAGGGAAAGCGCTGGATAGCCTAGGGTTAAAAATGACTATTCCCAGTCCAGTGAGTGCAATAGTAGGGTAAGTAAATACTTCATATATAAATATAAATAACATAAATATTAATACCAATCACAAATTAATTTAAATATTTTACAATTTTATAAAATATATTAATTAATCAATTAAAATTACAAATACAAATTAACTAATATTAAAAATTACCTACTATTACTAATTGTTTACCAATTACCAATAAATTAATTTACAAATAAAAACATTTAAAAAATGTAATCACTTACAATTAAATTACTTCCCAAACTATTCCCCTATAAACATACAACACACTACAGAAAATAATGTAATAAAAGTAACATATTTATCAATTAATTAATTACAATAAATTACAAATTATATTTTAATTAATTACCATTTAATATTTAATTAACAATTAATTCTAAATAAATACCAAGAAATAAAATAACATATTTAATAAATTATAATTAAATTACTTCCCACCCTATTCCCCTATAGACCCACAACCCGCTACAGAAAATAAATGACTAAAATTAACATATTCAGCAATTAATCAATTAAATCTAATTACCAATTATATTTTAATTAATTACCAATTAATAATTGACAATTTTAAATAAATACCAATAAATAAAATACCATATTTAATTAATTATAATTAAATTACTTCCCACCCTATTCCCCTATAAACCCAAAACCCGCTACAGAAAACAAATTACTAAAATTAACATATTTATCAATTAATCAAGTAAAATGAATTACCAATTATATTTTAATTAATTCCCAATTAATAATTAATTGATAATTAATTTTAAATAAATACCAATAAATAAAATAACATATTTAATGAATTATAATTAAATTACTTCCCACCCTATTCCCCTATAAACCCACAACCCGCTACAGAAAACAAATTACTAAAATTAACATATTTAGCAATTAATCAATTAAAATTAGTTACCAATTATATTTTAATTAATTACCAATTAATAATTAATTGACAATTAATTTTAAATAAATACCAATAAATAAAATAACCTATTTAATTAATTATAATTAAATTACTTCCCACCTCATTCCCCTATAAACCCACAACCCGTTACAGATTTATATTACACAAATATTAAAAATTATTATTAACCTACCTTAAATTCGATATTTTTGTTGTCTATATTCTGTCTAGTCGATATTATGTCCATTCTATATTTTTGATTCGATAATATGTCCATTTTATTCGATATTAAAATTTTCTAGTCGATGTTTTGGTAGTCTATATTCTGTCTAGTTGATATTATGTCTATTCTATATTTTTTACTCGATATTATGTCTAGTCGATATTAAAAACTCGATATTTTGACTCTATACCGTAGGGATTACATGCTCATTGAAGGGGGTGAGCTGAAGACGGGATCTAGGTCTGCCTCCAGGAGAAGCATTTCTCACCTGTATCCATAAGAAGTTCTCCTTCATCCTCCTTTCATTCTTTTCCTTTTTGTGAAGCCCCCCCAATGTTTGCCTCCAACACCAATGCATTAACAGAGTCTGCCACCTCCTGCCAGGTGGCTGTCTTTTTTGCTCCACTGAGGGTATTTGGCAGCAGGCCATGTATTTCCTTGTAATCACCATGTACAAGCATATCTGCATAAGTCTTTCTCTTCATCTGTGAAGTCCCTCTTCCTGTTCTGTGGTCTGCCTGTGTTTTGAAATCTGTAGGGGTTGTGTGTTGTCTTATTTATGTAGTTTTAAGGAGAATACGATGGAGTGTGGTATCTCTCCGATCTTAGGGGCTTATTAGGATAGCGGATTTTCCGCATCCTCTGGGCCGGCGGAAGCCACCGCCGGCCCGGAGGATGGGGAAAATCCGCTGCGGACCCACCAAAGACCCACCGCCACATTAGGATGGCTGGTGGGTCCTGGTTTCCGTCCGCTGCTTTTCCGCCGCGGTTGGCTTACAACCGTGGCGGAAAAGCTCTAATATGGTGACGGTGTCTCTCAGACACCGTCAGCCAGATTAGGATGGGATGTGAAACATGCTTTTCCGCGGCTGCTTTTCCGCCGTGGAAAAGCATGTGTAACTTCACTGCGGGGGCCCGTTGCGGGCCCCCTAGGTGAAGGGGGGGTGGGGGGTGCACCCCCCGGCATTTGTATGCAGAAAGCGGCAGGCACCGCCTCTTTCTGCATACAAATGCAACACCTGCATTTTTGACATTGCTGCGGGTGCAGCTTGAAGCCGCACCCGCCGCAATGTTAGTAATAGAGGATGTGACCGCCAGGGTGGCGGTCACATCCTAATCGCACAGGAGGGAACGCCACAGCCCATGCGGACGTTCCCTCCTCCTCAGTGATCGCGGACGGACGAAAGTCCATCCGCGATCATAATCGGCCCCTAAATGTGGTAATCTATAAGTGAGTCATCACTTCTGCATGACCTACTGTGAGCGACGGGCCTATTCTGTCTGCAGTGCAAAAGCTTAGAATTCATAGCCACTTGAGCTCAAAACCATTCTGGATCTTTGATTCATTCAGTACTGCCTGAAAAAGTATCTGTTTCAAAGTTCTTAATTCTTCATCTTAAATGCCTTGGGAAACTCTATTTCAGCTCTATACAAATAGATAAATGAAGAAGTAAATAACTAAATATTTATATATTTTAATTGTTATTGTGTGTCAGGCTTTTGTGTTTTGAGTTGTGTTTATGGTGTTTCCCTATTCCTTTTTATTTGGAGCATTCCATCCAGGCAGTAGAAATTCTTGTTATAGCACATATTGCAATTTTAATTTTCGTAATAAATATCAGCAGGCAAAACCAGACAAAAGTATGGAAAAATGTCCAGTATTTACCAACATGCAGAATTTGGTGCAGTAATCACCAAAATCTGCATATTAGTCCCCTAACCCTCCTAATTGGATTGGATTGTCACATCTGAAAAATTGTGAATCAGTATAGTTGAATTTTATCAAGTGCGATAAATATCACACCAATTACTGGTCCATTTGTAATAAAAGACCTATGTGGAGATTCCATCCAGGCAGAAATTTCTCCCAGGTAGAAATGTATGTGTTCCGATATCTCTGAATGAATGAAATAGAATTTCGAAAGCGCAACAATTGCCTGGAGATATCTAGGCACCGAGTGGAACGGACTGCATGAGGACTCTGGAAAAGGTCAGGTTATTTATTGAAGAGCCAAGTCTTCAGGCTCTTCCTGAATTCCAATAGGTTAGTCTTGGATTTTAGTTCTATTGGAAATGAGTTCCACAGCTTTGAAGTGCTTAGAATGAAACCTCTCCCTCCCCAGTTGGTTTTCTTAAATCTAGGGATTACGAGATTTCCGCTAGTGGATGAACTCAGGGAGCGTGCCAGGATATAGCGCTGAAAGCGCTGCTTCAGATACTCAGGGCCAATGCATTGAAGTGATCTGAAGGCAATGCAGAGTGCCTTAAATTGAATCCGTTTATGTATAGGAAGGCAGTGTAGTTGGATCAGTGCTTGAGATATTGATTTATGTTTTGGAATGCCTAACAGTAGCCGTGCTGCGGCATTCTGCAGAGTCTGTAGATTATGTAAAAATTGTTTCCGAATATTGATTAAAAATGCATTGCAGTAATCTACTTTAGATGAGATAAGAGTAGTGACTACAGTTGTTTGCAGACTAGACGGAATAAAAGGCAACACTTCTCTTAAGGTATTTAAGATAAAGAAACAAGCAGAGGTGTCAATGGTTACTCCAAGAGGTTTTGCTCTGTCACTGGGGATAGGTAAGTCCCCCAATTCCTGGGGCCACCAGTTGATCGACCAGAAAGAGGGATTATTGCTGAACAGCAGGACCTCGGTCTTCAAGGAATTAAGTTTTAGACAGTTACCACTCATCCATTTCCCAATATGAGCCATACAGTCATGAAACTGGGCAGCTGTTGCTTCGGGATTGTTGGTGACAGACACAACAATTTGTGTGTCATCCGCATGGCTGGCTGTAGCCAAAGATGGCTGCATTAAGTTGGAGCTCTTGTGCAGTCAGCCGTGCTCCTTTCTGTTCTTGCCTTCCTGGAGGTAGTGGTGGCGCCACAGCTTAGACCGTGAAGTTAGAGTAGTCCCATTGAGAAACTAGATATAGAGTCTGATGGTGGCATATTGTTGAGACATTACGTCTGCCTAGATGCAGGGCCATACATGTTCCTTGAGTGGGAGAAGAGGCATTGCATGGGGATCCGTTAATTCTATGCAAAGGAATTCAACTGGGGGAACACCCAGATTCAGAGTGCCACCAGTGAATGGGATTCGGGCTGGGCTGATTGCACCTTGCGGGATGGCAAAGTAGGTGAATGCAGTGGAGAAATATTGAAATATCTCATCTGGAACATGGCATGTGTGGCAGTGGGCCAAAATGAACTGCATAAATTACAAACTGAGGGGCACGTTACCTTCAGAATGGCACCCACTTTGTGAGCACCCCGAAAGGCTCCACACCCTTAATTTTCGAGACTGGAATTGGTTCTGTAAGCAGAATGTGGGATTACTCTGGTAAGCTGTGCCACACACATTGCTGCGTTCCATAATTTGAACTTAAATGACTTTGGGCTCTCTGCCTTATTTAGGCCCTTTTGACAAGCTTTCCCCTCCTACGAATTGCTGAGATTGCTGGAACAAAGAAGAGAATAGAAGCCTTCTATTCCCACATGGCACAAGATCGAAGAGAAGGCCACAGCAATTGCCTGGTGGCTCCTTGGAAAGTGCTGAGCTAACAGAAGGCAAGAAGTCACTGCTCAAATCAAGAAATGCCTTGCATGCCAATCTTAGTTAGAAAACAGGAATGATTTTAACAGGTGAAAGGCATAGAGGTGAATTTGTGGTTTTGAAATGCAGAGAACTGAAGATAGAGCTTGAGTTGTTCACCTGTAAAGGTTAAGTGCACACATTGGAGGGAGAGATTAAGAAACTGAGACAGCACTCAGTAACATATACAGGAATTCTCACAGAAAGCCATTGAGTCTGTGGTGCTCTTGGGAGGAAGAAAAGTAAGATGGACAATCTTTGGAGGTGCGCCCACTTGAGAGATCGGGAAACACTGACAGCTATTCTGCAAGAGGCCCTTCTTGACAAGATGAGAGGGTTGTTAGCAGAGTTACTGGATCTGGATGTTTGGGTGGAAAAAGATTGTATGAGGAAGGACTATGGACAGCCTTCCACAGCATGAAGGGAGGAGTCTGTGTCAAGTGGCATGGTATTGGTAGTGATGCAGTCAGTGTAGTGATGAGACCGGATTCTCCATATGGCAATATAGAAAAGGACAGCGCTACTAGGGGAGAAACAACTCTTGTTTTTTTCTAGACATGAACTCTCACATATTGGCATGGAAGAAGGCAATCCTGGCTAGCAGGAAAAAGCTGCAGGAAAAGGGCCTTACAGCCTCAGTGAGCTTCCCTAATACAGCTGAAAGCGTTGAATGATGGGAAAACATATGTGTTCTCCCAGTTTGACATGACTCCAGCATTTGTGGAAATCATGGATTCCACCTCAATATAATGAGGCCAAGTGCATGGAGTGACTGGGGGACACTATGGGAGGAAGGAGAAATTGTTACTCTGAGTTTTGCGGGTTGGGACACTCCTGTGGCGAATGGAGTGAATGGGGATAGACATTGCAGGAGAGTATGTTTTCTTGTTGTGTCACCACTTTTTTCCCCCAAAATTGCAATTTTCTTTTTTTAAGACTAATGAGAAATGTTACCTTTGAAATTTGCTAGTTACCTTTTTTCTTCATGCACGAATCACTGGGAGTAACAGACACCAAATAGAGTATTATCAAGGAGATGGTGGGAATTCACGATTCTGATAACTTTATTCTGAATAAAACATATTTAACATATTTGACCAACCGATTTGACCAAACAATTTTTGAAAAAAAATACATAATTACATTTACTTGAAACTATATAATATGATTTAACATCAATAGTTGCACGATGATAGGACATTTATTTTGTATATGTTGAAATATTTAAAACTGAGATAAAATATTCTACCTTTAGGTTTGTGGATCTTGAGTTGGAATAGTAATTATAACTCTCTCTCCACAATGGATGCACACTTTCCCCAGTGAAAGTAGAATTGGAGTAAGAATAGTGATTTTGTTACTCTCCCCACGGTAAATGCACATACACAAATATAAGTGGCGCTAGAATTAGAATAGTAAACCTATCCCAGACCCACTCCCAAAACCCCCACTTTTTATGCACTTCCCCAATGTTTTTGGGCCTGGAGTTAGAATAATAAGTTTGGCCATTCAATAATGTATGCACTTTACCCAATGTAAGTATGAGTAGAGTTAGGATAGTAACTTTACTCCCCAAATATGCAATGTCCTCAATGTTTCTCTGCCTGGGTTCAGAATATTAAATGAGATTTCCTCCAAAGAAAGCACTGTGTCTAATGAAAGTTGGACTGGAGTTAGAGAATGAAATATGACACTTTTACATATGTTTTTTCCTCAATGTTTGTTGGACTGGAGTTAGAATAGTAAAACTCCAGACCATCCAGAACACCGCGGCCAGACTCGTCCTTGGCATCCCACAACATGAGCACATCACCCAACACCTGCAAGACCTCCACTGGCTCCCCGTCAAGAAGAGAGTAACCTTAAAGCTACTCACTCCTCACACCTACAAATCCCTCCACAATATCGGACCCAAATACCTCAATGAAAGAGGCACCTTCCACGTACCCAAAAGAAACCTCTGCTCTGCCGACCTTGCCCTAGCAGATACCCCACTCATCCACACAACCAGAGTGGGTGGAAGAGCCTTCCTCTACATCGCGGCTAAGGCCTGGAACGACCTCCCGGTCAACATCAGACACTCCCCTACTCTGCACACTTTCAGGAAGATGCTCAAGACCTTGTTTTTTAGCTTACTCAGAGCTGCACCCCCCCCGTGCCTTGAGACCCTCATGGGTGAGTAACGCGCTTCAAAATTGCCTGATTGATTGACAGTAGCATAGGAGGCTAGAGCCACAGCCCCATTCAACCTCGAGGAAGCGGCTGGCGTTAGGCTGGTGCGGTTTTCAAGTCGGTTTGGCTGCTCCCAGTCCGCACGCCGTGTCTTCTCTGGTAGTGACTTCTGCTCAGAGCCTGCACTTGTCACTTCACCTGCCACCCCCATGTTTTTCTGGTGCAGGAGCAGCGAGGAGTAGCAAGGAGCCTTGAAGTTATGGAGCTGCAGTTATGCTGCTTACTTGATTGAGCTCTGCCCACCCATTCTCCCTCAACTTCCTATCAACTCTGTCTGGCCCTCCAGCCTGCCAAGGCCCATTGAAGGCCTACAGAAGGAGCACTGAAAGACATCAGGCAGGCTTAATTGTGTTCTTTATAGCTAAGAGAAGCTGGGCACTTAACTTAGTGTGCAAGCTGAAAACCGGCCCCAACGTGCATTAGTAGAAAAAAATTCAGACATTGGAGGCTCACAACGAAGATATACCTATACCCCAATCAGGTTACCTCCTCATTTGTCAATCTACATTGCGGTTGAAGGTGAAATCATCACCAACAACTGGGATTTACTTCACTAGGAAAGTAGAGGGCTGTACAAGGGGTAAGAAATGGCAGTACTCCTTCCTTCGTACCATCAGCAGAGAATATTGGCAAGTGAAAGGTGGAGCAGCCACACCAAGTTACAACTAAAACACAATGAGGTCAGGAAGATTAAGGAAAGAAACAGTGAAAAATCGTAAGCAGGTTAAAGAAAATATTAGAGCCCAAAGACGTGTGTGTGGCACTATTATCTGCTACCTTTGCGCAACACTTCTCAGTGCCCGGGTACTCAGCCTCTCTACCTCAGCCCTTAGAACAGGAGCTTCACCCTTCAGGTTGCACAATAGAGGTGGAAACTATAACACTACAGGATCAACCAAATAAACAAGATAATATGCGAGATAAAACAGCAGGTGGTGCACAAAAGAGAACCCTTAGAGATTACTTTAAGAAATGCGGAACTACATCTTCAGTTTTAAACAGCCCCAATGAAATTATGAAATCACCCGCACAGCCCTCATGAGCATGCCTAAAAGTGGATCTTGCGTTAATCAAAGTTCAAGCTATACTCCATGAGCAGCCCTAGACGGCCTCGTTAACGGAGACGAGCATTCACCAAACTGGACAAGAACAAATGGCGGTATTCATTTTTTTCTAGATTATACTATATGTAATAAGGAAATGCTCCCCTTAATTGAAAACAACACCATTGCTGCACGAGGAGACAGTGATCACCAACCCCAAGTAATCACCCTGAACTTCTTTGCAGCATGGCATGCTATGACAAGCCTGACAACAAACAGAGGGGCATATTAGCAACAAATAGTGATAATTATCGCTAAATGTGCTTAGCGCATTTTTTATTGCCGGATATTATCGCAGAGATAACGTGCTATTAGCAACGTTTATCTCCATAGCAATAAAATATCCAGCGATAGCGGCTCAATGCGTGAATATCGCTGGATATCCAGTGATATTCAGGCATCATCGCTAATGGGGGCTTAACCTGAATATCCACCTTTTATTGGATATACAGGTTAAGAAGTGGTCTGAGCAGGCGTTAGGTTTTGGCGATAATCGCACTTAGCGCAAGTTTTTTTTCTCGCTTCGCCTCCCTTTCTAATAGGCGATAACTGTGTTAGTGACTGCTTTCAGTCGCTAACAGGTTGGGTTCGCCCACTTTGCATGTCATTAACTGACATACAAAGCGGGCCCCAAACCTGTAGCTATCGCCTACAAGCTGTCGCTAACTGCTGTTAGCGACAGCTTGCTAATAGGGTGATAAAAATATCGCCGCTTTCGCGGGAAAAAGTCCCACTAAAGCGGTGATATTGTCCTTGCTAATATGCCCCAGAATCTTCACAGAGAACCTTAAAAGGTTGAAATGGTCAGACTTCTCGATACCGACAATAATGTCATAATGGAGAGCCCAGTTTGATGCAAGGAGCGCAGACAACACTCCGCTCACCACATCATGGGAGATTTTCTCCAGCCAACTGATTAAATTGTTTTCGTTCACCCCACGAAAAACCAAAAGAGACAACTTAACTACGCATCTGTCAAATCGAAAAAATAAATAAATCTATGTAATGCAGCATTAAGACAAGCATGAAGGTGACCGGGGTCGAACATCTATTTAACTTCTGCAAGCAAGCCCAACAAGCACTTAGGAAAGTAATAATCCTAGAGAAACAAAAATGTTCCAACCAGTTTTGGACAAAATTAGTCCATGCAAGCAAAAACCAGAATTCAAAGACATTTTGGTCTCTCATGAACGGTAGAAGGCAAGGAGGTCAAAGCAGTGCAAATATCCTTGATGATGAATAGGTATTTTTTCTAACGGCCCACTTATAAGTGCCCTCATCAATCTAAGTCAACTGCCATTCCCCCTAGGCTCAATACAATCCGGGATATCTGAGCAATTTGTAGATATGGTTACCCAGACACCATCAGTAACTGACACCACATCCCCACTCCAGCAAGAGGAACTGCCTCAATAGGCATCAAAAGCATTAAAAATACTGACAATCCGAATGGCATGAATTATGATCAAAGGTCGTTCAGACGGGGCACCTGGATCAAATGGTCTTCCTCAGGCCCTGTTAAAGCAGGATACTGACTTTTGGGCCGAGCACCTGTTACCCTTATTTGGCTACTGCTGGGTTAGCCAGCTTTTACCAGAGTCCTGATGTGGAGCCATCATACATCCAATCTACAAAGGTAGCATGAGATCTGACTCTAAAAACTATAGGATGATTGCCCTTTTGGATGTTGAATCTAAACATTACGCCAGTTTGTTGCTTGAAGACCTGTCTTCGGGGACTACAAACAATTATCACACACCTTTTAATCAGACAGTTTTTGGAGCAAAATCAGGAACTATTACAAACCTGCTTGTGATACCAGTACTGATGGACAAAGTGTTGGCCCTAAGAATGCTACTTCATTACTGCTTTGTTTACTTCAAGGCAGCTTTCGACCGTGTGCCCACGGGACGATTATGGTCCGAACTGCAGATATGGGGAATTCCACCTGCCCTCCTAAAGGCTTCACACCAACACATGGATCCGTATGAAATTGAGAGATGGATCTCACATTCTCAAGAAAAATACAAACATCACGCAGAGTAAAACAAGGGCGTGCGTTGGCGCCCCTCCTTTTTAACCTTTTCATTTTGGATCTATCACAGTCACTTGAACACGTTAATTCCCATCCTTCAAAACTTGGTGGAACCAGGGTCAGCAACCTTCTGTATGCAGATGATCTTGTCCTGTTTAGTCATACAAGGGTCGGCTTGCAGAGGCTGCTCAATCGGTTGCTTTTCTACACTACCTCAAATGAGTTGGAATTAAATTTATCAAAGACAAGGGCAATCACCTATGGGACAAAGAAACATCAAAGCAGCAGATAGTAGTTTAATGGTAAAAGCATTGAAAGGGGCGCCTGATACAAATACCTAGGGTTTCTTGTGGACAGAAGGTGTACCTTCTCAAAACATAGAGGGATGAGGTCGGGGCCAAAGCTCTGACTATTCAGGTAGCACTTACGAAGCTTGCAAGGCAGCTATCCGGTCCAAATCTGACCCCCTTAATAACCGTTATGAAGGCTAAAATCTCTAACTATCTATCTTACGGTCAAGAGATTATGTTGGGGAAAGATAACTGCTTAGTGAATAAAATAACAACACGAATCTTTAGGCAAGTGCTAGGTCTACCAAAAACCTCATCCCCTGCCCAGATACGGCTTGACTGTGGACTTCTAGATCATTGAGCGGTAGAGGCCGGAAAATTTATCATGTTGTGCAATAAGCTACGCATTTCCAGAGAAGCAAGCTTGGAGGCTATGCTGTGGCAGGAAACATTATCTAGTCAGCTGGGACGATCACATCGAAGCTACCTAGATGACTCCTTACAACTTTTGGAAATGAAAGAAATTTGGAGTACCAATCCATTTAATCAGACCCTCAAAATGTACATCAAACAGAGTGTTCGTTTTTGGTCCTTTCATTCGGGCAGAGCACAACTGGCACAACGTAACATGCCTAGACAGTCATATTGATCAACTTCTACGCTCCCACGCGCCAGCTTCGATCGACCAGCCACGCCCTCGCCGCCGTCCCCCGCATCCGAAGAGCCACCACAGGAGGAAGGTCCTTCTCCTACCTGGCCGCCAAGACTTGGAACTCCCTGCCGACCCACCTCCGCCTGACCCAGGACCACCTCGCCTTCAGGAAGCAGCTCAAGACCTGGCTATTCGAGCAGTAGCGGACCCCCCCCCCCAGCGCCTTGAGACCCTCCGGGTGAGTAGTGCGCTATACAAATGCTCTGATTGATTGATTGATTGATATTGGGGTTTAAGCTAGGGATTGTGGGCCCATACTAGTCGTGTACCGACGCAGTGTTTTGAAAAAAATAATTCTGGCTCTCAGAATTGGGAATGGCCCTTTTTGCCTCACTTACCCAGCTGGTGCCACATACACGACAATACAATGTGCAGGGGGTGTGGGAGCAGTAAGGAATCAATAGAGCATGTGGTATGTCTCTGCCCTGCACTACTTAATGATTGAAAGACTCTGCTATGGGGCGAATGGGTCAAACTTGGTGTTCGCTCCTGTCAACAAGATATCCTTGCATCCTTGAACCCAGAGAATCCGATGTTTAACATCCGGTTCACTAAGTTTGTCCTAAGAGCATCAAAAATAATTACTCAGTGGGGGAGACAGTGACTTAATTACTACCAATCTGCACTGGGTTGCTCTAAACTCATTAAGATGTTAATTTGCATATTTTATTGCACCCACTGATGCTCTGTCTGGTACATCGACTGCCTTTTCCAAGGCTTTGTGTTCCTTGAGCTTTTAGAGTTCTTACCATCTTTTGTAGGGATTTATCCTTTTAGAACTTCTAAGCCAGTGGAATTGCTAACAGGGTTTTAATAATGATTAGAGTCCTATATCCTTCTTTTAGTATGATGTTAAAACTTAACAATTTATTATTGTTCCTTAACTGTGATTTAACTGAAGGGACTTTCGCCTACAATTAATCCTGTGACCTCCTTGAAGTGCAGTCTTAATTCAAATAGCATGAAATTAGAGAAACTATGAAATTTTAACGGGTGCCTATTAGGTCTTACGCTATAATTTATTGTTAAATATAATCTCCTATCTTTTGCTATTTATATCTGACACTAGTAATGGATTAAGGGCAGTATTCAAGATTTCCATAGAATGCGAAGAAATTATGCAGTATGGATTTAGAAACCAGTAAATGTTTTCTTTATTATAAATATTTTAACCATTAATTGATATATATTTTACTGTTTGTACGCTCATTATTGTAATGATTTTTATCAATCAAACAATAAATGCTTGAATAATTTGTTTAATTTATTGCGATTTTTCCCGTTAAGGAATCGCAAAAATGCGATTTTTCCGGAATCAGCCAATCGCAATCTTGATGCAGTTTGATGACATCACCATCCAGGAAGTGACTGACTACCCATGCTGCAACAGTATCGTTTGTGAGAGAGTGGGAGAGTGAGGATTGCTACTGAGGAGCCATGGCTGAGAGTGGGAACAAGGAATTGCCTGGAACCTAGCAGGAGCAGCAAGAAGGAGACACTTCTAGAAAGAGAAAGCTGAAGTTCTCAGAAGCAGAACTGGAAACACTCATTACAGAGATGGTGCCAAACCACGATTTGTTGTTTGGAAAGAACTCACTCAAGGTGCCTGAGACAAGGAAACGACGCATCTGGGCAGGCACACAGGCTAAAGTCAATGCCCTGGGAGTGACACACAGGAGTGTGGAGGTACTGCGCAAGCGCTCAAAAGAAAAGTTGGCAGCCAGGCTGGAGCAGTCACAGCTCACCGGTGGAGGGACCTCCAATGTACCACAATCCACACCGCTTGAAGAACTTGTAGAGGGAACACTGGCTACAGAGAGTGTGGCAGGCGTGTCTGGGCTAGACAGCTCCGACAAACCAGCTTCCAGACCAGGTAAGATGCATGCCATCACACCCCAAATCCCCCCACCCACCCCCTGCAGCATCCTAGGGATTAGGGGAACCACATGTCACGCTAGAGCAAGTACACAGGCAGTCACAGCAATGCACTGTGGGAGATGTAGTCACATGAAAAATAAATGTTGTGAGAAGCAGCCACGCTAGGCAATTTTCACATGTGCAGGTCAGGAAAGGGGAATAAAAATAGTAATGTAAGGCTAAACTGTGAAATATTTTATTTTCACATTGCAAATTAGTAAAGTAAATTAATGTGTGCTGTTCTATCCACGGAAGCTTGTTTCCTTCCCAGTGTAAGAATTGGCTTTTGTAGTTTGGTTTGCCCTGTTCCCATCATGCACTGGGACAGGAACAGACTAATTTGCATACAGCCAGGTTCTGAAACTGGGATGGTGCAGTGAGCTAAAAAACGGTGTTGGATCTAGCCCTGATCTCTTGACTGGGTGAGAGTTTTCTGCTTAATTCAGAGACTCTGTCCCTCACCACCCCTTGTTGTAAATACTGTTCTATCCACAGCACCTGCAACTAAAAAGCCCACATGCAGTGGAAGAGATACAGAACCTCAAGACTCTAGATACGCAGGGCAGGAGCAGGAAACAGATGGGGGGGACAGCCCTGTCATTCCACCAAAGAGACCCAGGAGGAAGATTGTGAGGCCATTGGCAGTCATGGAGGATGATGAAGAGGACACCAATAACAATGTGCAGTCTGATGAAATAGGTTCACAGCAGGAGTCAAGGCCCCAACACAGCCAAGGTCCACAGGGCACAGGCAGGCGCAGACCCCGCACGGCCAGCAGCTCCGTTGATCAGCAGGAAGACTCGGTTTTCGCAGGGCTGGAATTACACATGCTCCAGGTGCAGCGCCTACAAGCCAAACACATGAAGGCGTTACAGTGTGAGATGAGGGCAGGGCTCAGGGGCATATGGGAGGGAATGAGGGGTGCTGTGCAAGTGCTTTGTGAGGAGTTGCGTGCCGAACGCGCTGCAAGGCGCAGAGAGCTGGGCCGCATGGACCGGTACACGCGCGCAATCAACCGCCTGGCCTCAGCAACCAATATTCTGCCCAGGCGCACCATTGCAACACAGCGTGAGTTCTCACACGGCTTACAGGACATCGCCACTGTCGTTGTGCCGTCCACATCTGCTCTGGATGAACTGTGTGCCCTACTTACCACAGGCCCTGGAGTACTGACTCCAAGTGAGGAGGACTCCCAGTCAGTGTGGAGCTCCACCACCCCACCACCCACCGTAGAGAGGCGCCGTAGTGGCAGGAGCAATAGGCCTGCTACATACCATTAGAATGTGCGGCCAAATACCAATGATTAGCAGGGGCCACATATGGACAACTACAGTGTTGACTTTGCAGTCACTCAAGTTACATAGTTGCACTGTGAATTAAACATGTGGATTATATTGGGAGTGTATGTACTTGCCTATAAGGATGTGTGGCATTGTTGCTGTAGCTATTAAAACACAGTTGTACAGATTGAAGTTGTCATTGTGTCATTATTTCTCTCCTAGAAGTAGTTGCGCGTAATCTCATCACGCCTCTGGCGCCCAGCTGCAGCACCAGCTACACCAGCTGCCATGCGTCCAGGTCCAGGCCCCTCCACATCAGAGGATTCAGTTTCGCTCAACTCCACTGGTGTGCCTTTCCTGGTAGCGATATTGTGCAGCATGGCACATGCTACAACAATTTTGCAGCAAGTTTCGGGGCTGTATTGGAGTGCTCCTCCACTTTTATGTATGCACCGGAATCTGCTCTTCAATATGCCAAAGGTTCTCTCAATGGTGCCTCTTGTTGAAATGTGTGCCCGGTTGTAGCGCCGCTCCCCAGCATTAGCAGGATTGAGATAGGGTGTTATGATGAAATCCAGGCCTGCATATGCACTGTCACCTGTGGTTGGAAATGTAAACGGTTAGTCACTGGAATGCACATGCTAGTCAGTTGAAATGTGTCCTATGTATAAGAGCATTTACCTAGTAGGTATCCCTCACCAAAATCACCTCTTGAGAGTCTACGGTATAGCCGACTGTGACGGAAGATAAACGTGTCATGTGTGCTTCCCAGATACTTTGCCACTATGTCAGTGATGATGTGCGATGTTGTAAAAGTCCTGCTTGGTCTGTGCTAGTTCCTGTGGGGTGCTGGGGAAGTGTATGTGGTGTTGCATCCTCTGTGTCATGGCATCGAGGAACGCATGGAAAAAGCGCGACAGGGCACTTTGTGACACCCCTCCTGCTGTGGCTATCACCCCCTGAAAACTACCTGAGGCCAGCAGGTGTAGTGAACACAGGACCTGGATGTGTGTGGGTATGGCTTGTGTCCTGCGTGTTGGGTGTTCTAGATAGGGTCTGAGTTCTTCAATTAATTCTAGTATGCTCTCTTCCTCCAGTCTGTAGTGGGTGTAGATGTCCTCCTCAGTGTGCTGGTAGATGGTGATGCGCGCACGGAATATCCTCTCCTGCAGTCTCCTCCTCTGCGCCACAGCTCTCACTCTTCGCCTCCTTGCTATCACATAGAGCCCAGACATTGTGGAAAAGAGTGTTGCATTGTGGGCTTCCTTAAATACATTGCACCTGGTTACCACCTGCTCCCACTTGGTGGTAATTGCGATTTCTAAAAAAGCGAATTTCATGTATTCGCAATTTGCGATTTTTTGATACATACCATTGCGAATCCTGATTTGCGATTTCCAGATTTGCGAATATCGCAAACTGGGATAATCGCAAATTTGGGAATCGCTATGGATTTCGCAAATTTCTGGCTCTCGCAAATTTTGGAATTCGCTATATTAGCGATTCCTTGAATTGCGATCAATTTTGCCTTCATACATTGGAAATTGCTAATTTTCAGTCGCAAACGCTATTATTACCGATTCGCAGCATTTGCGACTGAAAATTAGCTTCATACATATGGCCCTTAGGCCCTTATTTCGACTTTGGTGGTCCTACCGTGAATGGTGCAATGCAACATCCACTGTAGGACTGTAAAAGCCATGGTGCTGCTGCCCATCATTAGGGGTTAAATTCTGGTCTGGCGGGTGGTGCTGCGGCAGTTAAGGTGGCGGTCTGTCAGGCTCATAGAAGAACCTGACATGCAGGCCGCTGTTCTCAGAGCGCCGACTGCACCTTCCTGCACGGTGTGGCATACATGTCACACTGCGCATGAACTGGGGGTGCAAAACCAGAGGGAACTACATGTACCCCCCCGCATGAACCTCCAGGCCCAGGAGAGTCATGGGTCCCTGTTAGGGCTCCCTTTGTTGCCTCACAGACACCATGTGCATGGCGGGCTCACCACCTTGTAAAAGGTGGTGGGCAGGCCACTCATATTATGCTTAGCAGTGCTGCAGTGGCACTGCTAGCACATTAGCGCTCCTGACAGCTGCATGACTGCCGTGGGGTCGCACCGCCACTACAGGTTCAATAAGGGCCTTAGTCTATGGCCTTTTAAGGCTCAAATGAAGGACAATGACAATAAGTTGACCCACTTGGTGCTGCTATGGCAGCTAAGTTTGCTTGCACTGCGGAGGGGCTCTTTAAGTTTATAACCAACCTAGGATCTAAGCCTCTCAGGGACCTTGTGGCAGTATAAAAAGCCAATTGTTTAACAGTCGCAACATTTGACTCCGGAGTTTGGGGGATCAAAAATGATTTGGCCATTTAGAGAGTCGAAAATGAGTGCTTGAAAAGACTGCTGGGGAGCCCACAGAGCATGGCTACGCATACAAGCCATGCTAAACTTAGTCTTGATTAGGTTAATAATCTTATTAGAATTCGACTGCTCCTTATGAGGCTATCTATTTGGAAAAAGCCAGAGACCAATTTCAGCCCAAAGGTGATAATGGAGTACAAAGATTTATGAAGAATGATAAGGTTGCCAAAATTCCTTGGTTAATGTATATAAAGAATACAAGTAATAGTCTTGGTTTCCCTGAACATTATACCATTCCAGAGGCCCTTTTACCAGCAGCCTTTAAACAAATTCTAAACAATTGCTTCTGGAGATGTAGTAGGAGTAGAAGAGACTTTACGGAGAATAATAAAAGCAAAGTTTGTCAGTATAGTCCTTTAAATTCTGGATTAGGTATGAAGTTGCACCTTATATCAGCAGGCTCTGCTGACCAGGTTAAGATTAAGCACTCTCCACTTTATGGTCATTTTTCCCGAGTCAGTTAGGTATTCAACTTTTCTAGATGTGTGCCCATGTGATGGCCATTCTGCACAATTTACTTTGCACCTTATGTTATTTTACAAATTTTAATCTGGCATTAGAAAATGCACTTTAATACAGCTTTCAGAGAATATTATTGTTAGACACTACAAGCAAGCCATGTTTTAATTACAATCACTCCTATCTCCTTGAGTGTATTCCGGATAGCAGTGAATTACATACACTGTGTAATCATTTAGAGCAAATTTGGCTTTCAGAGAAATATGTTTGATGGCTTTGTTGTATTTTACATCTGATGCCTTTAAATTGATTTTCTCTTCAAATATGTATTTATTTACTAATTGTTCTTTTATTGATAAATTGTATTTGCCCTTAATGGCCTGCTGGACGAATACAGTTTTTTGATGATGATAATGATAACAATAAGTTAAGAACGTCTTCTTGCTTGTTTGCTCCTGGTGTGAAACTTTGGGTATCTTCTTAAGTTCTTCCAGAACATTCTTTGCTAATTACATTTTCACCATGATATTTTGGGCCATTTGTGATTACTCATTCAGTCAGTTCAGTAGCTTTTCACTTGAAACTGAGTTCATTTTGTTTTTCATGCTACGCAGATGAAACCATATATTGTTGTTCCATATTGTTGTTGAGCAATGCCAAACTTAATATGATGTTCAAGAAGCTTGTGATTCTCAACTTTTGTGAGGACATAATCAATGTTCAATACACTGGAAGGCTATGTTGTGGTGAACGCCCTTGGGAAGGTGCTTCTTCAATCCATGCTCCTTTGCTGGTTCGTTACGTTTTCCAGAGGCATCCTTGTAAACCCAGAGCAACAGACTGTGGGTAAACTGGTACATCTCAGACGAGGATTCAGAGTACAACTCACTGGCAGTGACATGCTCTTGTGTCCTTGCATTGTGCAATGCAAAGAAAGAGTCTCAGTTACTCAAGTATTTGGAGTATGTAAGAGGTTTAACTTCCTCTACCTTTGCTAGCATCAGTGTTTCCAATGTTGCAGCCACTTCACGGACTATGCAGAGTTCTGAGAGTACAGAGACATAAGGAATTGCAGACATGGGGTTCTTTTTCCTTTGCAGTACATTGCTCAGAAGTACAATTTTCCTTGATGATTAAGCAGATGTAACCTTACATCTACATCATTCAAAGATGTCTGTCTCTCTAGTGTCTTTTGTCTGATGATCCCAAACCAAGACAGCCTTTACATCAAATGTTGTGGTAATTTCACTGCCTGTCTTAAGCATATATAAGCAGGCTTCACCTTGAAAAAGATGCAATGTAACTCATCCAGTCCCTAGTTTGTTTTTGTGACTACTGCCATTCTTTTTGTCTGTAATATTTTCATTTTTCCATCAGGATTTTACATGGAATTGGATTTCAGGAAAGTTATGGTGGGCTGGCTCTCATCCCTGATTCAGGGAAGTTTTGGAGCCTTGCTTATGAACCTTACTCTTACCTCTCAACTGCAATCAAGAACCATCAAGATTACCAATGACATTTTTGCCTTTCTAGCTTTTTTTCCTATTTGAGATCTGCTTAGGGAAAGGCTGAACACTTTTCCTGTGTGTATTTAAGTGCAGGATGGCACAGCAGCTACTGGGAGAAGTCAACCTTCCCTCGAGCAATCGAGAAAGGAATTAGAGAGACCTTCTTGGCATCCAGTCCTTGACAGGATGCTTAGGTGAGAAGATGAGAAGATTCTCTTTGCTGCAGCCATGTCAGAGTAGTCTATTGCTGTTGGGGGGTGAACATGGCTAGGTTAATATAGCTTGAAGCAGCTCATGAATGAAGGAATGCATTTCTTTTTACTCTGTGGGCTAATCTCAGATGCATATATTGCTCCCCTCAACCAGTTTTCTAAATGTTTCAGCTTCCACTGGAGTTCCTGGATTATTCCTTGTAGCACTTTCAGGATCATGATGGTATTTCCTAGCCTACCCATTTCCCTGAATAATGCGACAAGATCTTCTTTTTTGCTTACTAATGAAACGCACCCAAGACCTACAAGCTTCCTACTGCTAGTGGTGTTGAACATATTTTTTATATCTTGTGACTTTCTCCCCCTTGCATATCACTATTTTGTTTGGGGCTTTCATGGCTCTTGTAGCCATGTTCCCGTGGTCCACCCTGTAGAGAAGTAGATACTTCATGTTGCTGCGTAGCATTTTTATGCCTCTGCAACTATCATAATTGGGGTGTGGGATTAATAGTCTTGCTCTGCAGCGCATATCTAAATTGGGTTGAGTTTCAGGGTCCTATGTGACAGCTACCTTGTGCAGTCTGTGTCCTCTTAATTTCCCATTATGCATCCCAGATTTAAGATCAGCTTTGTGAGAGCTTTCACCTTTTGAGGTAAAATGCCAATATTTGCACTATTGGGGGAAATAAATGTAGTCAGAATATACAATCACTGATGCATCAAGTCACTATCTACTACAATACCCCCAGTAAGTCTCTGGTCAATTCCACCAGAGTTGTTACTTGTAAATATGGCTTCATCGCCACAAGTGGGCTCACTTTTGCCCCTGCTGCAGCCTCTCAAATCTGTACACAGGACCATAATCTGTGCCCTATTTTTGTCTTGCTGGCTATTGCTCACAATGTATGCTATTCAACTCAGTGTTGTGTTTAAGGGGGTCATGTGTCATCTCTGATGCATGGATTATTAGTTGGAGCTTAGTCCAACAGGGCCTCCCCAGCAACATTAGTTTTACAATTTCTGGGGACTCCCTGTGCCTTCAGTTGAAGTGTTCTCAAGAAAGAACAAGGAGAACCCTACTCACATAGGAACCAGGGCATTAATATATAACAAGAAACAACGGCTCCTGTGGTGTGGTACTATATACTGTATCAATCAATTTAGCTTAATAGCGATTTATAGAAACACAGAAGGACTAGAAGGGATGTCAAAAAGAAATACACCAACAATTCGAGAGAATTCTCAATACTGTTTATATACTACAAAACATTGATTGCAGAATTATGCAAGAAATACTCAGCTTGTCACACACTAATGTAAACACAAAGAGGTGCACAGTGTCCCAAGTGTACATGTGAAACCAAAACATAAATATACAAACAACATATACATATATGAGCAAAGTGGTTTCTCATAGGATAACAATTTGAAAGGAAAATGACCAAAGATATTAATAATTAATTATTTTAGTGTCTATACATAATCCTAGGCACTAAATATTGGTTCAATTCCTTATGGCGTCGACGGCGTTTCGACCCTCAGGAATGTGGGTCTCCTCAGGACAGGACAGGATGCCCTTCACTCTCTGACCATTACAGTGGTAAGTCTTTCACTTGCCTATTTCGTACTTTTACAATAAATGTCACTGTGGAACTGAACGAACCTGTTTCTACGTCAATTTTCATTCATTTTTTCAATTTCTCTATATATGACAACAGTACCCGGCTGGGCTACCTGTAAGTCATTCTTAATTTTTACCACGCGTGGGTGAAAACAAGTCATTATTCAGGTAAATTGGTCCCTTGTCCATATATATAATATAATATATATGTAAAGAATGTCACACACTATACTTTTCCCCTACTTCGTTCTTCTTAATCGTAGATGTCCCCCAATGTCCTGTCCTGAGGAGACCCACATTCCTGAGGGTCGAAACGCCGTCGACGCCATAAGGAATTGAACCAATATTTAGTGCCTAGGATTATGTATAGACACTAAAATAATTAATTATTAATATCTTTGGTCATTTTCCTTTCAAATTGTTATCCTATGAGAAACCACTTTGCTCATATATGTATATGTTGTTTGTATATTTATGTTTTGGTTTCACATGTACACTTGGGACACTGTGCACCTCTTTGTGTTTACATTAGTGTGTGACAAGCTGAGTATTTCTTACATAATTCTGCAATCAATGTTTCGTAGTATATAAACAGTATTGAGAATTCTCTCGAATTGTTGGTGTATTTCTTTTTGACATCCCTTCTAGTCCTTCTGTGTTTCTATAAATCGCTATTAAGCTAAATTGATTGATACAGTATATAGTACCACACCACAGGAGCCTTCAGTTGAAGTGTGGCAGACAGCACAAAACCCAGGGACTCCGTTGTCAACTTCCCCTCCCAATCTGGGCCCAAGGGACAAGCTTTTAAACCATCAACTAGGACTACTCTCTTCATCACCAGTGTCTGAGATTCCCCTACTTTCCCCGTCTCATCATTTTTGTAAATTGTGTGCTAATCTGCCCTTGCTCTCCCACTGATGAAGGGGCCTTTGATATCTGTCTGTTGGTTACCCTAATTTTACTGGTTAGAATTTACTCATGTTTCAGATTTGCTGTGGATCCCCTTTTCATCCCTAGTGATCCTGGTGTATTTCTCCTCCCCAATATAATTGTGTTGACAGCCAGATAGATACAGTCAAAGTGCATGAATATTTCATAGAACATTATTTGGTGAACATTTTTTCAGGTAAACAAGTTGGCCCAGAGCATTGTATCTGCTTAGGGCTGGTGTTTTTTAGCCTTCTTTTTAAGTTAAGCTTCCAAGCTCATAGGCTCTCATCCTAGATGTCTGTCACATGATCACTCCACTCATAAGGGTTTATGTTGTATAATTGAATTATCTCTTTAAATAGCTATCTCATTTTTTCTTCATTTACATGTTCAATAAAGTGTTCTTTTGTACCACCTAATTACAGAACCATGATATTAGGTTTAATAAATTACATGAAACTATTTTGCGATTACTTATTTGTAAAGATTTACAACAACCACAACAAGCAATTATAATTGGCTACGGATATGTCTGTTATGCCCAAGAAAGAGTTAGAAGACTGTACCATGTTTCACATTTATTAAAGCTTGAGAGTTGACTGCTAGTGTTGAATAGAATAACATTGAAAATCATCAACAGACTTTTGTGTAGATTTATAAAGAGATGCTTGCAGGTAAAGTGCGGATGTGATCTAAATAAAACTACCGAAAAAGATATGAATCCGCAGTGAGATGTTGTTTTAGAACTCTCCATGGAAAAGTGTTTAAATAACTGACAAACATGACATTGGATGACGTATTTTTCATGTGTCTTGGCAGCAATAGCCACTAATACCTTTGCTGAAGTAAGGACAGTGTTGCAAATGCTCCAGCATGATTCAAAGATAGCCCTACATAGGCCGCAAGTTTATTGATTTGCCTACAGGTCCAAGAGTATATTTATAATGGACTTGGAATGCTTTTTGTGAATTGTGTTTAGGGAAAGTTGCCTGTATTGCAATGTATAAGCCAATTTTAGTTTGTGACATGCACTAGGTACATCAGCCATTTACAAGTCATTGCAGTCAAATGCATCAAAATACCCTGAAGTATATAAATATACTGTCCTGTTTTCTGTTTTCTTTTGTGGGGTTTAATGTTGTTTTCTCTTCGTTTTTCAAGACTTTCAACATCAGTGCTTATCAGTAGTTATTCAGCTACTTCACTCCTAAAATAGTCAACAACTTGATTTTCCATTGTTTAAAAAACATCAAGTTTCTGCAGTGATTGTTATAGCACATATTTAGTTTAAAGTAAAAGTAATGCAGGTTATGTAGTGCCTTCCCATTGGCAGGGTGTCCAATGGACTTATGTTAGACCATTTTAAGCACGTGTATTGCACTCTAATTCACACTCAAATCTCATTACACTCTCTCACATTACATTACCCCTCACACTAACTCTGTAAAGACTCTGGGGGTCATTATGATTGCGGATTTTCCGCTTACTCCGGGCCGGCGGAAGCCACCGCCGGCCCGGAGTATGCGGGAAATCCGCCGAGGAGGCCTGAAAGACCCACCGCCAATTCAGGATGGCTGGTGGGTCTCACAATCAGTCTGCCGCTTTTCCGCCGCGGTCGGAAGGCGACCACGGCGGAAAAGCGCTAACATGGCAGGCGGTGTCTATCAGACACTGCCAGCCATATTAGGATGTAGGGAAAGTCATGCTTTTCCACGGCGGCTTTTCCGCCGTGGAAGAGCATACGGACAATCACTTTGGGGGCCCGTTGAGGGCCCCCTGGGTGAAGGTTGCATGGGGGGTGCACATGGGGGGTACCTATGGTACCCCCCTGCCTTTGCGTGCACGAAGCGGCAGGCACCGCGCGGTGCCTGCTGCTTTGTGCATGCAAATGCACAGCTTTCGTTTTTTTTCATTGCGACGGGTGCTGCTTCAAGCAGCACCCGCCGCAATGTAAAACATACAGGATGTGACGGCCAGGGTGGCGGTCACATCCTAATTGCCATGGAGGGACCGCCGCTGCCCATGCGGACGGTCCCTCCTACTCAGGGGTGGCGGACGGACGCAAGTCCGTCCGCCATCCTAATCGGCCCCTAAGTCTGGTTTACAGGACTAATAAGGGATTTAGAAAATTGAGAGTGTGATATTAAAATGTTTTAACAAACAAATTCCTGGTCACAGTTAGGAAGGATTAGCTAAAGGAATCACACACAGCATTGGAAACCATGCATCTATGAATTTTGTTGGTATGTAGAAAGTCTTGTCTCATGTTTCCACCACTATCTCATGTCCATAATGACAACACTCTTTTCACAGATACCTGCCAATACACCTTGCAACAAATGTTTAAAGCATAAGGTGTTTGGCAGCTCAGCTGCTATCAATACTGAAGTGTTAGAAAATGGGGTAGATGTATCAAAGGACTTTACCCATTTTGTGTCTATGGGTAAATGTGATAGTACATATTGGCCAAGATTCATATGACCCAGCCATTTCACCAATCAGTGAAAAAAGTAAAAGCTACCAAAAAATACACTTGATTTTAATAGTCCAAAATTCTCTACTGTGTATAAAATATTTAGATCAGACCTAACATAAGCTTCTAAACCCTGCACCTTTAATCCAAGAACACAAAACTGAAGGAAGTAAAATGAAGTAGAAACAATATTTTACTGATATCGCTAAACAAGAAAACTCAAGCAGAATAATCTTAGACCCGTCTTTCTTGCGGCTACTTTGTATAAAAAAGTTATACTGCTTTGCTCCTCTCAGAAATTAAAAAGGACTCATTCGCTCTCACATTTCTTTGTATGAATGCCACTTTAGTTTGTGCTTGTGCAGGTGTTTATCAGTATTTATATGGCTACACTGATGACAGCTGTTTTCCATTCAGAGGAATTTTTTCAGCTTTTTAAACCTAAAACAAGATAGCTTAAGGATAAAGCACTCTAATGTGCCTTGGTGTGTTCCATATACACAAGAGGAAGGATATTTTGTGATAGAGGTACCTGTTCACAAAGCTACTAACTTTTTTATTGGATTTCCCTTTGAGTCTCTAAAACCATTTTGCTGCAAATATCATAAGTCTTCACTAAATATTGAATGCAGAAATCAAATTTGAAAATTATTAGAGTTGGAAACTGTAGGTATGCTTTTGTGCAGGCCGATAACTGGGTCTGTATTTTAATTATCTGAGCTATTAAGTCACCTACTAACTTAGTGTAAGCATGCAGTGACCTAAATTAAAATACTTTTAATTTACCTTCACATGCTGCACAAGCAGCAGAATATTTGTGTTTCATGTCTGGAGAAAGCTGAGCCAGTCTAACAGTGGGAAAGATGGTTTAGTTGGTTTGCAAAGGCAAAGGGCCTGATTCACAAAGGTAAAGTGAAATGAAAGTCTAACTTTACGACTTACGGTATTTACAAAGAGCATTTACTACGCGTAAATGCCCTTTGTGAATGCCAAAAGTCGTAAAGTTCAACTTCTGGTATTCACAAAGGGCATTTACGAGTAGTAAATTCCCTTTGTGAATACCGAAAGTCGTAAAGTTAGACTTTCGCCAAACTTTACCTTTGTGAATTGGGCCAAATATGTGTGGAGGTTTCAGTATCGGAAATACTTTTCTTTCCTGAGTGTTTTATCATTTTGAACTAGTAATTGTGATGCAGAATGTGTTAATGCCTATTGTACCTAACACATATAAAGTGCATTAGCATCTTGGATGCTCATCCTCATGGTATCTTCCAAAACAGATATCTCTGAAATTAATGTTGTTTTCCCTGAGCTGTGAGTCTTTCTTTTATGATGACTGTTTGTACTGCTGTCAATATTGTTCCTAAGGGTGCAAGCATTACTTCTGCAGCTAAATCTTTTTGACCATTCTTTATTGTATGATAAAGGTGTAAATAACAGTTTCGCAGCAACGACCCACTCATAGGGCCCTATCCACAAAGGCAACTTACATGTTGAGTATATGACACTTTTGAGTATGTTTTTACTTTTTGCTTATTCACAAAATCTGAGAGTAAGTTACTAGTAAAATGACAGTAATAAATCCAGCACCAAACATGGCCGCCAAATGGTACTGCTACACCTTCCCATATGAAAATAATGGAGGAAGGGAATTACATTAAAACAAATCTGAAAACGTTTTCTTTTACTATTATTAAAAATTATTTAAAGTGATGTATAGAATGAATTAAAATGAATTTTGTTAAATTATTGTTTCATCAATTTTTTAATTCAGAATTGGGTATTAAAATATGTTATTATTAGATAATATATATTTGCTATTCTTATACATGTTTATATTAAATGATATTTATTTATAATTGTAACCATTTTAAATAAATCATTTTAAATAAATGAATTTAACATTGGTTCATAATGTGTTTAATTTTAATTCTGTGCCTCTATTGTTAGGTCTGGTGCTAGCCATGACCTTTACATTTTACTAAAATTATATGTATAATGCTGCAACCATCTATATTCATTCATTTGTCTGTTGTGTCATTCAAATGTTGCTACTGCCCAATACGGCATACAGCATTGAGGAAATGGGTCAGCCTACTTAAGCGACTAGTTAAATTCACTTTGAGTGACTGCATTTTACTCTCTCACAATGAGCACATCTGCAGACAGGGTAGTCCCTGTCAACACTTGAAGGAGTGAGAAGCATATAGCTTGGTTGAATGCCTCTGCCTCCCAAAACTGTATTCATATATACCTCTATGGGGGGTTACCCTTGGTTTCCAAATCAAATTATTGTCAGTGGGTTTGTTGCATGTCCCAGTATATATTTCTACCAAGTGCAAGATCAACACCCAGGTAAATCATGTGAGCATTACCTCTTGTAGGATATTTAGTTGGGTTCTCATCCACAAGTGTCACCCGTGGCCTGTGTCATCATCAGATCCACGTCCTATTCACCTATATTTTATATTCCCTTAAATGTATTTATTTTGTAAATTATTTTTAGTAAGAATTGTAACTGCCTTGTCTTCCTGGTATAGTTGCTCTTTTATATCTTCATCAATGATTTATACATCATCAACAACTGAAAGACACTCTGTATTCTCTTGAAGTGTTCTAATTTTCTGTAAACAAACACACCAGAGCAATTTTATTACCTTGTGACAAACAACTGAACACATATTGGGAACCTGCAAATGTGAAAATCATTGTGTATTACGATTCCGGGGTTATATTTTAGTTGAAAAGATGTTCGCCATGTCAAGAATATATCTTTTTTGTACGCAAGATTTGTCATGAGCCAGTTCTATGTTTATTCTACATAGCATGGAATCAATTGTGACGATCGAGATTTCTGAAATCCAGGTCTAACCAGTGGGTGCTCTTGGGTTTAGATACTGGCAACATTGTTTTTTTTTATAGTAGAGGGATATTGAATTCCAGTCATTAATAATGCTCCCTGCAGCAAGGTTTCCATTTATTTTGAGTCGTGTTGAGCTTTGTTATTATGTGTAATTCCATTAATACTGCACTTTTGTGAGTCTGTTTCTTTTACATTCTGACTTTCCTGCCTGTCAGACTACAGTCCTCTACCAATGTATGGCACCAAAGCTCTGTAGTTAGATGCTAGGGCGCACTGAAAATTGCTATTTTTTTGTCTAGCTCCTAAAGTGGGAGTGCATTTCAGAAAAACAAAAAACAATGTCCCTACTGTGGAAGGATGTGTGCCAGAGTCCTTGTTTATTTTAACTGCCTTGGACCTCCAAGCTTTGCATGGTGGACCCAGACAAGAAAAGAATTGTGACTATCACCTCTTCGTAAATGGGTTGGGATGACCAGCACTGGGATCCAGCTACCATCCGAGTGAACAGCTGTAGGATCAAGGTTTTTCTCCGGCTGACCTAGCTGATGCTTCACTTTGTGGAAACCTTACAGTTCTCTCACCTTTAAATGGGATGGGGGAACTGTAAGTTTGGCTGACGGACATTCATGAACCCCTAAATGAAGAGCAGGATGCATCTGAAATGAACTGAAATGCTCTCCATAGGCTTTGAGAAGTTGTTAAAAAAACATATGTCAAACACAAGGAGATGATGGACGGAGCGCTGAAACTTTTCAGATACTCTCCCCCAGTCAGAGATCTGGGTTGAATCCATCATCATTTTTTTGCTCACTTCGCCACCCCAGTTCAGACACAGCAATATGCAAATCAGTCTTGACCCTGTGCCTCGTGGGAACAGTCCAAACCGAACTGCCAAGCCATGTTTTCCCTGGACCGGAACCAAGCATCCTGGGACCGGTTTCGGGGTAACACCCCTCATCAGCCAGGCTAGCTTGAATCCCGTGGCAAAGTGAGCAAGGGACCCACGTCTGGGCATGCCATGCGCATTTAGGGTGAACAAAGCAAAAACAAGGAGATGATGGACTGAGCACTGAAACATTTCAGACACTCAACCCCAGTCACAGATTCGGGTTGAATCCATCATCATTTTTTAGCTCACTTCACCTCCCGAGTTCAGACGCAGCTATATGCAAATCAGTCTTGACCCTGTGCCTCATGGGAACAGTCCAGACCGAACTGCCAAGCCATGTCTTCCCTGGACTGGAAACAAGCATCCTGGGACCGGTTTTGGGGTAACACCCCTCATCAGCCAGGCTAGCTTGAATCCAGTGGCAAAGTGAGCAAAGGACCCACGTATGGGCATACCCTGCCAACTTAGGGTGAACAAAGCAAACACAAGGAGAGGATGGATGGAGCGCTGAAACTTTTCAGACACTCACCCCCAGTCACAGATCTGGGTTGAATCCATCATCATTTTTTAGCTCACTATGCCACCCCAGTTCAGACACAGCTATATTGAAATCAGTCTTGACCCTGTGCCTCATGGGGACAGTCCATACAGAAGTGCCAAGCCATGTCTTCCCTGGACCAGAAGCAAGCCTCCTGGGACTGGTTTCGGGGTAACACCCCTGATCAGCCAGGCTAACTTCAATCCAGTGGCAAAGTGATCAAGGTACCCACGTCTGGGTATACCATGCCAATTTAGGGTGAACAAAGCAAACACAAGGAGATGATGGACTGAGCGCTGAAACATTTCAGACACTCACCCCCAGTCACAGATCTGGATTGAATCCATCATTATTTTTAGCTCACCTCACCTCCCCAGTAATGACACAGCTATATGCAAATCAGTCTTGACCCAGTGCCTCATGGGAACAGCCCAGAACGAAGTGCCAAGCGATGTCTTCTCTGGACTGTAAACAAGCATCCTGGTACCGGCTTTGGGGTAACACCCCTCATCAGCCAGGCAAAGCGAGCAAGGGACCCAAGTCTGGGTATACCCTGCCAACTTAGGGCAAAAAAAGCAAACACAAGGAGATGATGGACGGACCGCTGAAACTTTTCAGACACTCACCCCCAGTCACAGATCTGGGTTGAATCCATCATCATTTTTTAGCTCACTTCGCCACCCCAGTTCAGACACAGCTATATGCAAATCAGTCTTGACCCTGTGCCTCATTGTAACAGTCCTGACCGAACTGTCGTCATGTCTTCCCTCGACCAGAAACCAGCATCTTGGGACCGGTTTCGGGGTAACACCCATCATCAGCCAGGCTAGATTGAATCCAGAGCCAAGTGAGCAAGGAACCCACGTCTGGGCATACCCTGCCAACTGAGGGTGAACAAAGCAAACATAAGGAGATGATGGCTCGCTTCAAACTGGAATGACATGGCGAGCAAAAAAACTATGGATTTAGTTCCAGATCTCTGTACTGGGGTGAATGTATGACATTGTTCTACATTCTGTCCATCATTTTTTTTTTCTGCATTTGTCACCCTGAGTGGGACGGGTGTGCCCAAACATGGGTCCCGTGCTTTTCATGCCTCTGGAGTCAACCTATCCTGGCTGATGAGGGGTGAAACCGCAAAACCAGTCCTAGGATTCTTGTTTCCAGGCCATGGAGGACCTTGCCTGGCAGTTCGGGCTGGACTGTTCCCATTGGGCGCAGGGTCAAGGCAGATTTGCTTACGGCTAGGTTCAAACTGGAATGGCATGGGAGCAAAATAACAATAGATTTAGGCCCAGATCTCTGTATTGGGTGAATGTAAGACATTGTTCGGCATTCTGTCCATCAAGTATTCTTTTTGCATTTATCACCCCGAGTGAGACGGGTATGCCCAAACGTGGGTCCCGTGCTCTCCATGTCTCTGGAGTCAAGCTATCCTGGCTGATGAGGGGTGAAACCCCAAAACCGGTCCTAGGATGCTTGTTTCCAGTCCAGGGAGGACATGGCTTGGCAGTTCGCGCTGGACTGTTCCCATTGGGCGCAGGGTCAAGGCTGATTTGCATATGGCTGGGTTCAAACTGGAATGGCATGGGGTACAAAAACAATGGATTTAGGCCCAGATCTCTGTACTGGGGTAAATATATGACATTGTTCTGCATTCTGTCCTTCAATTGTTCTTTTTGCAAAAAACATGTCAGCACACAGCTCCCCTAGAAACCAATTGTGGACCATCTGGAGACTTTTCATGAACAGGTGCCGTGGTTCAGGGCAGAGCAGCATGGCTTTTTGTTTGCATTTGAGGTGTCTAAACAATACATATAACTGAGAAATTCTCCAAATTAATGCATGTAGTTGTGACAGCAGAAGTAGGAAGTAGAAAGAGGCAACTTCGACTCACATATTCTGATTTGAGCTGTTTACAAACGATGCATTAATATGAAGAAATTCTGAGTTATATGTGCTAACTTTATACACCTCAAACGTAAAAAAAGCAGGCACTCAGTTGTGAATTGAGGCACCTCAGCTGTTCATGGGAGGGCACCTGGAATTTTCACGAGCATTCTAGATTTCACCCTTTGCTCACTGCCATTTCTATTTATTTGTCTGTGCATTATTGCAGCCACAACGATAATGAACGACTGCAAAATTGCTAGTAATATTATTATGTTGGAATCACATTTACAGCTTTAATTTAGAAAGGTGCCATGTGCAATCATCCTGAACTTAGAGGCAATTTCAGGGCATGTTTGTACTTTAATCAGTAGAGAGCATCGTAAATCCATCTCAGCCCCCCACCCCTCTTTATGAATTGTGTATAAAAGGTTAACGGGATGTCTGCAAAAATTTGCAGGCACAGGGGAAAGAGATAGCTCCATTAAAATAAAATAATTTTTTAAGGTAAGGGCCCGACATTTATGGATCACCCATATGTTTCAAATAGCTCACCTAAAGCTGAGAGCTTTGTGCCCTTTTTTTGGGTCTGGCTTAAAAAAACTACTTTTGTTGCTACCCATGTCCCATGCAATAAAAAATTTGCAAAAAAGAAAATACGTACATGTCGGGCTTCTTTATCATGGATGCATCAGGAGACAGGTAAGGGTCCAAATGCCTTTATTGAGTACAGTATCTTATCTACGTGCCCACACACGTCAGCCTACTTCAATCCCTTATCCCTGAATGCCCCCTCCCACACGCTTGACCGGATGTAGTATCCAGTTCCCTCAGTGTCCACTTCATGTCCTGCAGGGTCCTAGTGCCCTGTCTGTTACAAAGACGTTACGAGAAAAGTGAAACACAGAGGTGTGTAGATAGAGGTAGAGAAAGATGCAAGCCTGCCTTGGCACAGGCCTGTGTGCCTCTCTTCATCACATTTCTATTAGTCTCTTTTGACGTCTACAAACTCTTCTCGGGCTTGCTTCCGTCTGTTGTTCTTCACCTGGCCCTTGCTCTTCTTGTTCTGCTGTTTCTTCGTCCTGGTCCTCCCTTTTCTCCACTTTTAGTTTTTTGAAATGTGAACTGTTTCGTGTTATCGCTAATGTTCAGACTCTGCCGTGATCATTGGTCCCTTTACTTACATCACTACTAGCGGGTCTTTGGAGAACATCCTGTCTGATTTTCTTTGTTGCCTCTGACTCACTACCACTGTGTCTCCTTCTTTTAGGTCCGGCACACTGGCGTGTCGCTTGGCGTCCGCGTATCTCTTCATCTTTTCTTTCACCTCTCTGTCTTTTTCTGCAATGTCGCTGTGATCATATGCCACTGTTGCCTCTATTTGTGGTAGCCTCGTTCTGCTTGTTCTTCCCAGTACGAGCTCTGCTGGGCATCTTCCTGTGGAGCTATGCGGTGTGTTTCCGTAGTCACGTAGGACTTGGCACAGGGCTTGACCAAGTGATATTTGTGCCAACCTGGCTCTCTGAACGGCCTTCTTGATTTTTCCCATGAATATCTCCACCATTCCATTCGCTTGAGGCCACAGTGGAGTTATATTCCTGTGGTTTATCCCCAGGTACGTCATGAATCTGTGAAAGTCTTCCCCTGAGAATGGAGGACCATTGCCTGTTTTTAATGTTTCTGGTGAACCCCATGCTGTAAAGATGTCATCCAGTATCAGTAGTGTTGCTTATGTCTATGGGGCGTGTCGTACTATCGGAAACCTTGAATACTCGTCGATGACCACAAGCAGGTAGTTGCCTGTGTCCTGGGGCCCAAGGAAATCAGCTGCTAGCGTTGTACACACCGCTCTTGGAAGTTCCGACATTTGTAACAGTTCATTTCTAGCCGGTGCTCCTGTTACTTGACAGAGGTGGCATGTTGTTACTGTGTCTTCTACCATGCGATCTAGGCCAGGGAACCACACTTTCTCCCTTATCAGTATTATCGTTGCTACTACGCCTCGGTGAGACTCATGAGCCAGGTTTACTAGTTGCCTCCTGAGTGAGCTGGGTATCACTATTCTTGTTCCTCTCATCATGATCCAGGTGTCGGTTTCTGACAGTTCCTCATGGATCTTCTTTAGAGCTAGCACTTCTTCCTTGCATACTCCCGTTCCCCAGGTGCAATTATTGTTAAAATGCCTCCATCTCTGCCTTCTCATTATCTCCATGGCTGTCTGCATCGTGGCGTCTTTCTGGGTCTCTCTTGCCAGCTCTGTTATCGTTATGTGCGCTGGGGTGTTTTCAGTACGAAATTTAGATATTCTTCCGCTATCGATGTCGTCTCATGTGTCAGCGGCAGTGGATGTCTTGACATGTAGTTAGCCGGGTTGTGTTCTTTCCCTGGCTTGTGTACAATTGTGAAGTCATAATCCATCAGCCTTATACTCCAGCGTTCAATCCTGGGTGGCATTTTGGTTGACGGGCTGCCGTAGATCGTCACTAGCGCCTGGTGGTCAGTTATGATTGTGAATTACTTTCCGTAGACAAACATGTGGTAGTGTTCACACGCCCATACCACTGCTAGGCTCTCTTTTTCTGGGTGCGAGTATGCCCTTTCAATGTCTGTTAAGCTTTTACTTGCATATGCAACAATCTTCCTTTGTGAGTCTCTCCCTGGCAGGTGCTGCGCTAGTATTGCTCCTAGCTCTACTGGGCTGGCATCAACAGTCAGTTCAGTGCACAATAGGGGGTCAAAATATGCGAGATGCTCCACAGTCACCACCGCTTTTATTATTTCTTCGAATGCTTTGTTGCATTCCTGAGATCAGATACATTTCTGCCCTTATTTTGTTAGTTCTCTTAATGGTGTGCTCACTGTGGCGAAGTCCTGTATGTATTGCGCACAAAAGCTGGCGAGTCCTAGAAATGACCGTACTTCTGCAACATCCGTCGGTGCATTTGCGTTCTTCAGTGTTTCAACTTTGCTGGATTCTGGCCTCATCCCTTGCTTGGAAAAGATGTGTCCGAAGAACACTAGTTCCTCTCTTCCCTGCTCGCATTTCTCTTCATTTAGCATTAGGCCTGCTCGCTCCAGTTGTGTGCACACTTGACGTAGGGCTGCATCATGTTCTTTGCTGTTTTTCCAAATACCAGAATGTCATCGCTGTAGTTCAGGCTGTTTCGTATTGGTCTTATCACTTGTCTTACGGTCTCCTGGAATATCTCCGCTGCCGAAGATATTCCACAACTCAGACGCTTGTATCCGAACAGGCCCAGGTGCATGGAAAACGTCATGATGTACCTTGACTGGTGGTCCAGTTCTAGTTGATGACACCCTTTGCACAGGTCCATCTTCTAGAACCAGCAGGCCCCAGTGAGGCAACTGATCATGTCGTTTAGGTGTGGCCCCGGGTGTCGTTCCCTTGTGATTGCGGTATTTGGGATCCTCATGTCCACACAGATGCGAATTTTGGAGCGGTTCTTTTTGGGGACGACCACAATCAGAGACACCCAAGGTGCTGGTCCTTCAGCAGGTTCAATTATATCCTGTGCTACCAGGTTTGTTATGTCTTCCTCAACTTGTGACTGTAGGTGTATTGGTACTCGCCTATGATGGTGGGCCACCGGCTTGACCGCCCCATTAATGTGTAGAGGTATCTGTTTTCCTTTTATCTTCCCAAGACCCTTCAGTAAGGCTGGGTACTCTTGTAGGATATTTTCTGTTTCTGACATGTGATATGTCAATCAATCAATCAATCAGAGTACTTGTAAGGCACGCTACTTACCCGTGAGGGTCCCAAGGCGCTGAGGGGAGGGGGAGGTGCTGCTACTGCTCGAAGAGCCAGGTCTTGAGGAGCCTTCTGAAGGTGAGTAGGTCTTGGGTCTGCTTTTTTTTGGTTACGGTGAGTGTTCCAGGTCTTGGCAGTGAGGTAGGAGAAGGATCTGCCGCCGTTGACGATCAGTCAGGCAGAGGCGTTTTGGATGTGTTGTAGTTGTCATAGGTGTTTGGCTGGGATTCCTGCGTAGAGTGCGTTGCCGTAGTCCAGTCTGCTTCTGACGAGGGCCTGTGTCACCGTTCTTCTCGTTTCGGTCGGGATCCACTTGTAGATCCTGTGGAGCATGCGGAGAGTGTTGTAGCAGGAGGAGGAGACGGCGTTGACCTGTTTAGACATGGAGAGGGGGGAGTCGAGAATGAAACCTAGGTTGCATAATTGTCGGTGGGTATTGGTGCTGTTCCCAGTGTGGTCGGCCACCAGGAGTCGTCCCAGGCTGAGGGGGTGGGTCCGAGGATGAGGACCTCCATCTTGTCTGAGTTCAGCTTCAGACGGCTGCTCCTCATCCAGTCGGCGACAGCCTTCATTCCCTCGTGGAGGTTGGTTTTGGCGGTGTGTGGGTCCTTGGTGAGGGAGAGGATGAGCTGGGTGTCGTTGGCATAGGAGATGATGTTGAGGTCGTGATGGCGGGTCACTTGTGCGAGGGGGGCCATGTAGACGTTGAACAGCGTTGGGCTGAGGGATGTGCCCTGGGGGACACCGCAGATGATGTAGGTGGCTTTGGAATGGAAGGGTGGGAGGCGGACACTCTGGGTTCTGCCGGTGAGGAAGGACGTGGTCTAGTAGAGAGCCTTCTCTTGGATTCCAGCTTCAAAAAGGCGTGTCTTTAGAGTGCGATGGCAGACCGTGTCAAAGGCGGCTGACAGGTCCAGGAGGATGAGGGCTGATGTTTCGCCATTGTCTAGTTGGCGCCTGATGTCGTCTGTGGCGACGATGAGCGCTGTGTTGGTGCTGTGGTTTCATCTGAATCCGGACTGGGACAGGTCCAAGATGTTGTTGTCTTCCAGGTGGTGGGTCAGTTGCATGTTGAAGATGTTCTCGATGACCTTTGCCGGTAAGGGGAGCAGGGAGATGGGCCGGAAGATCTTGGGGTCCGCTTTGGGCTTCTTGAGAAGGGCGTTGATTTCGGCATGCTTCCAGCTTTCCGGGAATGTCGCTGTTTCAAAGGAGATGTTGATAACCTTTCGTAGTTTGGGTGCGATGGCTGCGTTTGCTTTGTTGAATACGTGGTGAGGGCACGGGTCAGACAGAGATCCTGAGTGGATGGAGTTCATGACCTTGCGTGTCTCGTCGTCATTGATATTGAACCAGGAGGTCAGGCGGTTGGCACTGGTGGTCTTCACAGGGGGGGTGGAGTCTGGCGTAGTCAGGGCGGTTGTGGTGTTGAAGCTGTCATGGATGTCAGCGATCTTGCGGTGGAAGAAGATGGCTAGTGGGTTGCACAGTTCTTGTGAGGGCGGGATGTCGTTGGCGTTGGCGCTGGGGTTGGAGAGTTCCTTTATGATGCTGAACAGCTCTTTGCTGTTGTGTACATTGTTGTCCAAGCGGTCTTTGAAGGAGGATCTCTTGACTAGTCTGATGAGTTGGTGCTGTCTGCGGGTGGAGTCCTTGTGGCCTGCGTGGTTGTCCAGTGTGCGTTCGTGGAGCCATGTCTTCTCCAGTTTCCGGCATGTGCATTTGGAGGCCTGGAGCTCGTTGGTGAACCAGGTGGCTCTCTTGTTGGCGTGGCTGTTGGAAGGTTTCTTGAACGGGGCGAGGGTATTGGCACATTCGTCGATCCACTGTCTGAGGTTGCGGGCTGAGGCGTCTGAGTTGGTGGGGTCGGTGGGTGGGTTCTTGGCGAGGGAGGTGATCAGCTGGTCTTCGGTGACTGCTCCAGCAGTGGCGAGGCAGCTGTTGGGTGCGGTGGTGCGTGGTTGGATTCTTGAAGGTGAAATGGATGCAGCGGTGGTCGGTCCAGTGGAGTTCGGTGGTGTGGTCGAAGGTGACGTGGGAGCCTGTGGAGAAGATGGGGTCCAGCGTGTGGCCGGTGGAGTGGGTGGGTGCGGTGACGAGTTGTCTGAGGCCGAAGTTGGCGAGGTTGTCGATCAGGGTGGCGGAGTTGGCGTTGTTGTTGTTCTCGAGGTGGAAGTTCAGGTCCCCGAGGAGGATGTAGTCCATGGAGGCGAGTGCGTGGGTACTGGTGAGGTTGGCGATGGACTCGCTGAACTGAGCCCGGGGTCCGGGGGGTCTGTAGATGAGTGTTCCTCTGAGGGTGGTGTTGGGGTCGGTGTGTATCCAGAAGTGCAGGTGTTCGGCGGTGTTGAGGGTGTCGTCTGCATGGGTGGCGACCTTGAGGGTGGACTTGTGGATGATGGCCTTTCCTTCTCCGATCCCATTGGCGTGATCCCTGCGGGTGATCTTGTAGCCATGATGGCTATGGCGATGTCGGGTGAGGAGGAGTAGTATCACCAAATCTCCGTCAGGAAGGCCACGTCTGTGGTGGAGGTGTCGAGCAGATCCCAGCGCTCGATGGTGTGTTTGCGTGTGGAGCGGGTGTTCCGGAGTATGCAGCGGAGGTGGTTAATTTACATTCATCAACATACACAAAACAGAATTTAATACTGCATAAAAAGGCTTCTGTGTGTACCCAAAATTATTAAACAAAATAAGATGATGTAGGTCTTCATGCCCAATGGATTCGGGACTAAGGGCTAGATGTAGGAGCCTAAATACCGGTCGGTAACAGCCGATTTCGGCTGTTACCGACCGTTATTTAAGAATTGGCATGTAGGGGCCCTATTTTACCGATTCGGTAAAATTACCGAATCGGTAAATTTACCGAATCGGTATTTTTACCGATTCGGTAACTTCCAGATGTAGGTGGGACTCTTCTGAGTCCCAAAGGCCTTTCAGATTCGGTATTTTACCACCCAATCCAATTGGGTGGTAAAATACCGAATCCAGGTGTGCATGCACATGTGTGCATGCACACCTATGCCATGTGACAGACAGACATGCCCTTAGGGCATGTCTATGTGCCACATGGCACACATGCCTGTATTCAGGGTGCTAGAGGGTGTCAAAGTGACACCCCCTGCACCCTTACTGGATTTGGTATTTGGTATTGCCCATTGATTCCTACGGGCTTCAAGGCCCATAGGAATCAATGGGCAATACCGAATCGGTATTTACCGATTCGGTAAATACCGATTTTTACAGAATCGGTAATTCAATTACCGATTTTACCTAAATCTCCCTCCTTCTATTTTACCGATTCATAAATACCGAATCGGTAAAATTCGGTATTTATGAATCGGTAAAATAGAATTACCTACATCTGGCCCCAAGTCCCTACTTCAGGGTCAATGTAATTGTAAAGCTGATTCACTGCTTACGTAAGATCTGGTAAATGCCACTAGGTTGGCTATGTTTTCCTGGGGGCAGGCTGAGCTTGGGTCCAAAATCTAAGGGAACAATAATAGTAGAACAGGTGTTATTATATTTTTTCCGGGCCTAGAGAGCCTTCACCTGCATGGCCGGGTCCAGGAGCTCCAACCAGTTTCAGGCCCAGGAAGACCTCCCCCACTACGCCTGCTTGTTAAGGTGCCTGCGGTTCCTGGATCAGAGTTCCGTCATGGGCCCCCTCGCAGTCCGGTGCTTGAGGTCCAGCTGGAACTCTGAGCATACAAGCTGCAGAGTCTCCATCCCCTCCAGGAACAAGCAGAAGACCTTTCGTTGAGGCACAGTGAAACCAAATGGCCATTCTTCAAGCCCGACCATCTGGTCATGTCAAGCCCATTGGCCATCTAGTTGTGTGCAGTACTTTCCAATGGTGCTACTAGATGGCTGGGCTGCCCTGTAATGTCCCAATAAGGGCTTATTTGCTTATGCAATCCCAGCCGGGGCTCCAGGATGTCAAGCGCATTCGCTCCTTAGGTCCCCTCTGTCACTCTGTGTGCATGGAAAGGATGGTGTTTTTCCCCTGGACTACTAGGGAGAGGGTACCTCGGACCCCCTTGAAGTCCAGCGATTCTGAGCTGGGCGATGCCAGTGCCTGGTCCATCCACCGGGGCCCCCAGGGGCCTGGGTCCACTCCTGCCTCCCAGCCCTGCCAGGTGGGCCTTTCCTCTGAGCCTGCCTTCCCTAAGAGCAGGCAGGGACATGACGTGGACATCCAAACTGCCATGGAAGTCCCAATAAGGGTGCAGTTGCTTGTTAAGCCCAGGCAGGGCTCTAGAAATGTGTGTGCATTTGTGTTGGAGGTTCCTTCTGTCCCTCAGCGCACACAGAATACAAGTAAGGGCCTTATTAGGGACAGGGTACTCTAGACCCTCTTGTCGTCCAGCTGTTCTCAGCTGGGTACTGCCAGGACCTGGGCCGCTGGGGCTGCAAGGGGATTGGGTCATCGCCGACTCCCATAACTGTACAATGGGCCTTTCCACTGAGCCTGCCTTCCCTGAGAGCAGGCAGGGACATAAGGCTGTCATCTCAGCTGCCCTGGAAGTCCCAATGACAGATCATTGGCTTCCTTAAGCCCAGACAGAGTTCTAGGAGGTCAGGTGTGTTTGTGCCGGTGGTCCCATCTGTCCCTCGGTGCACACGGATTACAAGTAAGGATGACAGCCTAGCTCTAGATTATTAGGGACAGGGTACTCCGAACCAACTTGTGATCCATTGGTTCTCAGCTAGGTGCTGCCTGGGCCAGCCTGCCTGGTCCCCCAGGGGCCTGTGTTCACACCTGCCTCTCAGTGCTGCCTGATGGGCCTTTCCTCTGAGCCTGCCTTCCCCGAGAGCATTTAGTGACATGAAGCCGACATCCTTGTGCAGGGAGGCCTGCCTGGGTAGGGTCCTTCCAGCGCTAATTGATTGGGCACACTTGGTCTGTTTTGGGATGGACTGCTTGGCCAGACTCAGCTGTTGTTTCAAGCAAAGAGTTTCCACCCTGCCAGGGACTGTCTAACTCAAGGGTCTAAAAATAAGTGGAAATAACAAGGACCCCCTGTTTGACCGATTACAGACAATTCCTAGGTCAGGGATATAACATATGAAGATAACAACCTAGGCAATTCACTATTTGCTTGTCAATAATGATACTAGAGAGGAAAAAAATAAGCTAATGACATGTGACGTTATTGCTTTTTATTCATGTAAGAAATTTTCTTTATATATAAAAACGGTTTACACATAAAACGACATTATTTAAAATGGTGTTTAGCTTGTCAATGGAAAGCTTCAACATCAACAATTCAAAACATAAATTAATACAATTACATTTCATTTAATAACATAAAAGACACAGAAATAATTTTCAATGAAAACACACAAATGTCATAATATTAATGTCAGTGGCACAATATTATTGTCGACGCGTATTTCGGCGACCAGCGCCTTCTTCGGGAGTAGCCATGTGTAGTCTGAAAAATATAAAAATATATACATAGTCGCCGAAATGTAATTGTATTAATTTATGTTTTGAATTGTTGATGTTGTAGCTTTCCATTGACAAGATAAACACCATTTTAAATAATGTGGTTTTATGTGTAAACCGTTTTTATATATAAAGAAAATTTCGCGCCCTCGGTCAGACCTCCGATGGGGCCCGGGCTCCGTGTGCCGGCCCTCCATGCTGCCAAGCACACGGTGGTCTGGGGAAATGGGCTCCACGGACAAGGCATCCTGAGAAAATACGTCTGAATCATTGCTAACCGTACGAAAATGAAGGGTAAATCCGTACGACATCGACCCGCACAGCGAACCGTACGATTCGTAAAAATGCCGTACGACCCGCCAAGTACGATCCGGACCAGGGAATTAGTATGCGATTCATACGATATCGTCGTGTATGGGCAATTCGTACGGAGCGCAACACTATCACATACGCACCGTACCCCTAAAATCAAGGGGTGTACGCATGGGGTGTACGCACCGTACACCTACGACACTGGGGTGTACGAACCATACCCCTACGGTCCGTACCACTGCAATCATGGGGTGTACGCATTGTACCCGGAGGGGTTCGTTTCGGACGCATTTCGAGGTGAAATCTGCTTTTACGGATGTTTTAAGCTCCCGTAGAAAAAGAGTCGTACGGAGTGTTGTCGATACGATTCGTACTTGCTAGGTCGGAAAATGTAGCTTCCGACCCAATCCGTACTGCACGTTCCGAATGCGAATCGTACGGATTGGTGAGTTGTACGATCTTCGGTACGATTCATATGGGTAACTGCTTTGGGTACACATCGTACTACATCGTACGAACGGGTACGGTTCTGCATACGATTCGTACAGGAAAAACGCTCCGTACGGCTATTCGGAGGGCATTTTACCGAATCGGAATTGGACCCATAATATTTAAAAAACTACCCTCCAAATACCTCAATTAACCCAATGACCCCAAAAATAATTTTACCAGACTTTTTTTCTTTAAAAAAATCAACCTATCAATAATAGTTGTAATAAAAATGCCAAATAAGAAAACACCAAAATAAAAAATATTAAAGTGAATTATAACTTAAACTTTGACATTATAGAAAATCACTTAAAAAATACTTACGGTCTATATTTTGATCTGCAGTTTTTAATATATTTGATATTTTGACCATGGTATTATGGTTAAGCAATACTTTTCAATAGATATTTATTTGGAAAACTATAAAAACGAGCATAGGAGAGCTGATGTGGAACTAGCTGATAGGACCAAACAGATCTTGTTGATGAGTGACATGTTTATGTATTCATTTGCGTGTGATTTCACATAATGCAAGCCTAGGCCAAGAATATTAGTGCACTTTACAAACAGATATTCATACATATAAAGGATTGTTCAATAACAATAACAGTTAACACTCAAACCAATGGTGAAAACAGCTTCAGTCAAACACTGTTCAACAGGGTGTCCTCAGAAATTTGAGAAAATATGGGGTGCATAAGGGTACTGATTTTGTTACCATGGACATATCATAGGGATTACATGTGGCAAGTCCCTAGGGATGGGTTTGGAGACATGCAGGAACAAGAGGGATTCCAGTAACTCAGTACTGGAATCACAAGTTATATCTGAAAGTTATGTTAAATGATAATTTAACTATGTCATGGCTGAAATATGAAACTTCGGACACTTAACAGATACTGTACTGTAATGCCTGGTTGTTAAAATTCAATAATAAAGAGATTAAAAACCATCTGTTAATGGAGGGAGTTACTCGGGCATCTGGCCTAAGAATGGAGCACATGGGAAAACTGCTGCCAATCAAAAATACTCTAGAGTCACCGCCCCCTAGAAACATACCTTAATAGTAATACTATAAAAAACTGAAAGGACTACTTGAAGAACAAACATGATCTGTACAGAATATGGATAGCAGTCAAAAACACTAGAGGGTACTTACATGCAACAGCAGGTAATTCTCTGTTGTTAGAATATGACTGTAAAGAGAAAAGAGTTCTGAATAGTTTCTTGACCAGAGAAATGATGGAACTCTAGAAAGTCAAACAAGGGCTTTGGCTTCAGAAGATGCAATTCTTTGGGCTTCATGGAAACCAGGCTCTTGGACCAATTTAACCTGGCTTGGGCATGGTAAACAACCATTACTACAAATCTTTTATCTTGCATACCATCATCCCGCATACCTTGACGACGCATCTACCATGACTCCTCAATGCCAGTACAACGCATGGCATTACATTTGATATGCTTTTACCCCGCATGCTTTTACAATGAAATTCGTTGTAAATGCATGAATGGTAAAAGCATATGTGTTTTAAATGTAAGTATATGGTAAGTATAGGGTTTTGAGTTGGGGTGTAAGGGTATATGTTATGGGGGTTCAGGCGTAATTTTAGGGTTAAGTGTATGATTGTGTTTGGGGGTGCTGAGGTATATTTAGGGTGGGTTTAGGTTTTGGGGTGTTGGGGTAATTTTAGGGGTCAGGGTGGTTTAGGGTTTTAGGGTGTAAGGGGTAATTTTAGGGTTCAGGGTGCATTTTGGTTTTGAGGCACCAGGGTATTTTTAGGGGTCAGGGTGGGTTAGGGATTTGAGGTGTGGGGGTATTTTTAGGGTTCAGGGTGTGTTTAAGGTATTGGGGTGCAGGGGTATTTTTGGAGTTCAGGATGCGTTTAAGGTTTTCGGGTGCAGGGGTATTTTTGGGGTTCAGGGTGCATTTAGGTTTAGGCATGCTGGGGTACTTTTAGGGATCAAGGTGGGTTAGGGTTTTGGGGTGCAGGGAAATTGTTGGGGTTCAGGGTACCTTTAGGTTTTGGGGTGCTGGGGTAATTTTAGGGATCAGGGTGGGTTACGGTTTTAGGGTGTAGGGGGTAATTTTAGGGTTCAGGGTAAGGTTTGGTTTTGGGGTACTGGGGTATTTTTAGGGGTCAGGGTGGGTTAGGGTTTTAGGGTATAGGGGGTATTTTTAGGGTTCAGGGTGCATTTAAGGTTTTGGAGTGCAAGGGTATTTTTGAGGTTCAAGGTGCGTTTAAAGTTTTGGGTTGCAGGGGGAGTTAAGGGTGCGTTTAGGGGTGATGGGATAATTTTTGGGATTAAGGTGGATTAGGGTTTTGGGCTTCAGGGATATTTTTGGGCTTCAGGGTGCGTTTAAGATTTTGGGGTGCGAGGGTATTTTTGGGGTTCAGGGTGCATTTAGGTTTTGAAGTGCAGGGGTAATTTTGTGAATCAGGGTGGGTAAGGGTTTTGGGGTTCAGGGGTATTTTCGGGGTTCAGGGTGCATTTAAGTGAGGGGGAATTTTGGGGTTCAGGGTGTGTTTAGGTTTTGGGGTCTAGGGCGAATATTTTTGGGTTCAGGGTACGTTTAAGGTTTTGGGGTGCAGGGGTATTTTTGGGGTTCAGGGTGCATTTAGGTTTAGGGGTGCAGGGGTATTTCTGGGGTTCAGGGTGCGTTTAGATTTTGGGGTGCAGGGGTAATTTTAGTGTCAGGGTTTGTTTAAGGTTTTGGGGTGCACAGGTATTTTTGGGGTTCAGGGTGTGTTTAGATTTTGGGGTGCAGGCGTAATTTTAGGGGTCAGGGTGGTTTATGGTTTTGAGGTGTAGAGTGATTTTTTAGGGTTCAGGGTGCTTTAGGGTTTTGGGGTGGTGGGGTATTTTTGGGGTTCAGAGTGGGTTTAGTTTATATATATATATATATATATATATATATATTACATTTATAAAAAAAAAATATATATATATGTGATCAAGAGCACTAGTTGCTCGAAACGCGTCGCCTGAGAGGTTGAAATAAATCTCCCTTACTGCAGCCTTGGGTCCGTGTCTTCTTTTGCAGGAGTCTGCTGATTTGAAGATTTGGTTTATATATATATATATATATATATATATATATATATATATATATATATATATATATATATCTATATAAAAAAGGTAAAGCACTTTTACACAGTTTATGACTTCACCACGCATGCATTTGCGTTGTAAAGTCATGTGTGGTAAAGAAATATAAGAAGTGAAAGTTTGCGGGGTAATGCTATCGTGGAGTAACTGCATTTTCGTTGTCAAAAATGCGGAGTAATGGTATGCGGGATGAAAGTATGCGGGATAACATCGTATATTCTCATGGGTAAACAATCATTACCACAAATCTTTTATACCGCATACCATCACCCCGCATACCTTGACGGCACATCTACCATGACTCCGCAATGCCATTACAACGCATGGCTTTACATTGATATGCTTTTACCACGCATGCTTTTACAACAAAATTTGCTGTAAATGCATGAATGGTAAAAGCATATGACCTAGATGTATCAAGCCTTTTGCGAATCGCAAAGGTCGAAATTTACAGAATTTCGGCCTTTTCCGAGTTGCAAATGGTCTTTTTGCATGTTTTGGCATGCATCAAAATTTCGCAAATTAAGGAATCGCAAAAATTTGCGATTCCTTATTTTGCCATAGCATTTAAGGAATCACAATTTTTGCGATTCCTTAAATGCTTTGTATGTAGCATTTTTGAATTGCGAATTTTGGTTAAGAAATCGCAAATTAACACCAACTTGTAGTTAATGTTAATTTGCGAATTCTTTAAAAAATGCACAATTTGACATTTTGAAGGAGGCATGTGACGCACACACATGCCCATAGGGCATGTATGTGCGCCATATGCACACACATGTACATTTCAGGGGTGCAGGAGGGTGTCTTTAAGACACCCCTGCACCCTTGAAATAATTCTCAATTTGCGATTGGCAAATTGCGAATTCGCAATTTGAAAATTATTTCACAATCATTCCTATGGGCCTCCTGGCCCATAGGAATGCATGGGAAATTATTCCTTAATTGCGAATTCTCAAAATGCGAATTCGCAAATAAGAAAGATTAAGAAATCGCTAAAAATTAGCGATTTTTTACATACATTCCATTTTGCGATTTCTAAATAGCGATTCCTTAAAAATCGCTATTTAGGAATCGCAAAATGGAATCTTGATACATCTAGGCCTATGTTTTTTAAATGTAAGTACAAAGTAAGTATAGGGTTTGGAGTTGAGTTTAGGGGTATATGTTATGGGGTTCAGGGGTAATTTTAGGGTGCATTTTGGTTTTGGAGCACTGGGGTATTTTTAGGGGCCAGGGTGGGTTAGGGTTTTGGGGTGTAGGGGGCTATTTTTAGGGTTCAGGGTGCATTTAAGGTACTGGGTGCAGGGGTATTTTTGGGGTTCAAGATGCATTTAAGGTTTTGGGGTGCAGGGGTATTTTTGGGGTTCAGGGTGCGTTTAGGTTTAGACGTGATGGGGTAATTTTAGGGATCAAGGAGGGTTAGGGTTTTGGAGTGCAGGGATATTTTTGGGGTTCAGGGTGCGTTTAGGTTTTGAGATGTCATCAGTGATGTCATGAGTGATGTCACTGACTATGTCATGAGTGATGTAATATGTGACGTCATTAGCAGTGCTTTGCGGGCGCGCCAGTTATAGTGAGTACAACTAACTATAACGTGGGAATTTCAATGGTTTTGTATGAGTAAATTGTCCAGCTAACTATAACTGATATAAAACCTATGGTTTTTTCAATGAATTTGCTAGGTTTTTTAAATGCTAATTCCTAACTATAACGTGTGTAAAACCTATGGTTTTTTCAGTGAATTTGCAAGGTTTTTTAAATGCTAATTCCTAACTATAACGTGTGTAAAACCTATGGTTTTTCTAGTGAATTTGCAAGTTTTTTTTAAATGCTTATCCCTACATAAAATATGTGTAAAATTCTTTTTTTTTATTATGAATTTAAATACAACATCAAAACACTGAAAGTAGTTTTTTTTCTCCTTTCTTTATTGCCCTTCCTTTAGTTTTTCAGTCCCCTTAACTCACTTCCCTACCCTTAGTCCCCTTCTTTCAGTTACTCTTCAACTCCTCTTTTGTCACTCGCCATACTCCCCTTTTCTCACTCTTTCCCTCAGTCCCTTCCTTCCCTCAGTCATTTCAATCACTCATTTATGCACTACGCTTTCATTCAAAAAAATGAACGACACAGTGTTTAAGAATATAACTCTTTTTAGAGAATTGAATGAGTTCTGAAAAGAACTGTTTTTTTTTCTTTTGTTGTTTTATATTTTTTTTTCCCTTTTTTTAAATTTTGAGATTTTTTTTTTTTTTTAAGAAAATTCAGGAACTGCAACAAGGAAACTGTTCAACCGGAACAAAATAAATGAAAAATAGAAAAAAAATTATCTCCTTTCAGAGCATTTATGATTCTGAATCATGCGTTCAATTAGATTCAGGCTCTGTTGTCCATAAACAATAATATCAAAACATTTGGTGCACCGCATATGCACATGTGCCAAATATGGCCTAACGTCCATTTCTGCTGTTGCTGGCGATGGAGGGGGAGCTGTAGATGTGCTGACCACAGCTGGTGGAATCTGCTGGGCCAGAGCTCTTGTGGCTGCTTGTGCATATTGCACAGGGTGCACATTTTTTACATGTCTTACCATGGTATGGATAGAAAAAGAGTATTTTTTAAGAGGGTTTCCCCTTGAAAGAACAGTACCACAAAGGGTACACGTTACTTTAGGGGCATTTACCTTTTTTTGATGCTCAGGAAAAGTAAAAAACTTCCAAATAAAAGAAGATTTCCCTTTCTTAGCTGGCTGGCGATATTCCATGTGGGAGTCAGATGAAGAAGATGATGTTTCTTGTCTTTCTGCCATCCTGTTCTTTTTTCTGCTTCCTTCTCCAAAAAGGGTCCTTCTTCCAGGAGAATAAAGCAAATAGTGAGGGAAATGGGTGGGGTTTTGAAGATTCTAGATCTGAAACTACTATGAACCAATGAAAAATGTTGTTTTTGAGTCACATGACGTGACTTTTTTTTTTTTTTAATTCAATTGTGAGGTGCGTGACCGGGTGCGCGCACCCCTCCTTTTCATGTTTTGAAACTTTTATGTAAATCGGGTAAAACACCATTTTATTCCGACGTGCGCGACCGGGTGCGCGCACCCCGCAACTTTTTAGTAAAAAAATTAATGATTTTTTGGGCCTTCGGGGTCCTTAATGGACCCCCTGAGAATACCTAGGGGGTCAGGGAGTGTTTACCAAGCCTCCTTCTCATGTTTTGAAACTTTTATGTAAATCGAGTTAAACGCCATTTTGAGACGGGGTGCGCGCACCCCGCTATTTTTCAACCCGTCGAGATTCTTCTGGGACCCCTTGAGAAGGTCTAGGAGGTCAGGGTGTCGCTACCTTGCCTCCTTTTTACGTTTTGAAACTTTTATGAAAATCGGGCAGACCGGCATTTTAAAGTGACGTTCGCGACCGGGTGTGCGCACCCGAGCGCGCACGTCAAGTCATGTGACTCAAAAACAACACTTTTCATTGGTTCATAGTAGTTTCAGTTCTAGAATCTTCAAAAACCCCACCCATTTCCCTCTTTATCTGTTTCAATCTCGTGGAAGAAGGACCCTCTCCAGCTTCTCTGAGAATTAACTTAAATGGCAGCCAGACAGTAATCATCATCATCTGATTCTGAAGAACAGTATCGACTTCCTCAACGGCGAGTGAAGGTATCTTTTATTTGGCAATTTTTTCGATATCCTGAAGGACTAAAGAAGGTGAATGCACCTAAAGTCACGTGCACCATTTGTGACACTGTCTTTTCTAGGGGAAACCCTTCGAAAAAATATTCATTTTCAATTCACACGATGATGAGACATGTGAGGCAAGTGCACCCTGCGCAGTTTGCGAAGGCATCCACTAGAGCCCTGGCAACACAAATGCCACCAGCTGTGGCCAGCACTTCATCGGCAACACCTCCATCTCCTTCAACTGCCGAACTGGACCTGAGGCCATATTTAAAGAAGGTGCACATGAGGTGCAACAAGTGCAACGAAATTCTTGTATACTCTGAACAAAGCCTTGTGCTTGTTGAAAAGCGCATCATGGAGCATGCGTGCACAAGAAGGCGATAATTTTTTTTAATTTCAGTTTTTTGTTGTTCCTGTTAAACACTTTTGAAGTTCAGGATTTCAGTTTGCGTTTCAAAAACCCCCAAAAAAGTATAAAACTTTGTTAAAAAAAACAAAAATACAAAATAACAAAACCAAAAAAAAGTTATTTTCAGAACTAACTCATTTTTCAAAAAAGAGCTCTATTTCTTATGCACTGTGTCATCTTTCTTTTGAATGAATGTGTAGTGTATAAATGGCTAGCTGAAATGAATGACAAAAATGGAGTAAGGGACTGAGCAAATGAGTGAGGTAAAGGAAGTATAGTGACTGAAGAAAGTGAAGTAAAAGAGTGACTGAAACAATGAGGCAGATGTACGTTACATGGTGCATCTCTGCAAATCAGCAGCGATGCGCCAAGTAACCTACGACAAGCAAAACCACCCAAGCGCCACCACTGATGTTCCACATTTATAATGTGGCACACCATGGGACAAAAACGGCACAGATGCGTGACGCATCTGTGCCGTAAAGGTGTCGCATTGCTAGAGTTGCGTCACATGCGCGATGCAGCTCCAGCAATGCTCCTGGGGGGCCCATTCAACTAATGCTGTGTCAAGCCTTACGCCTGCTTCAATCAGGCGCAGGGTTTTGACATAGCATTGGCCTAAAAGTGATTGAGTGAGATCTTGTAGATTTCACGTAGCCATTTTTAGCAGGCGTTCCTGCGCAGGAACACCCACCCCCCTGCACCATAACGCCTCCTTAAGGCACAGGGCTTTACAACGTGACGCATCTCCCAGAAAAAATATATATATATATATATATATATATATATATACTTGAAGATGAATTTTTTTAATTAATTTTAAATAAATTTAAAAAAAAATTATTTCTTGGAGATATATATATATATATATATATATATATATATATATAGTTATAGTTAGGATTGTTTTCCATAGGAAATCCGCAACATTCTATTGGGAATAACTTTGGCGCCGGTGGACGAATTTTTGCGAATTTCTCAAAGAAGATGGCCCGCTCCGCTCCTTCCCATAAAATTTGGGGGGGATTCGTGAAGGGGGGGCCGAGATAAAAGGGGGGTCCCAAAACGTGTTTTCCCCATGTTAATTTCCATAGGGCGGTTGGACTCACTTTTAGCCCGAATGGCTGAATGGATTTCCACCAAACTTGGCAAAATTGTAGGGACTGGTAGCCCGATGTGCCTTTGCTATGTCTCAAGATATGTGCTACAGTGGATTTTGAGTAATTAGGTTAAAAAATATATATATATATCTATGAGCGGGCCCCGGTACGCACACCGGGGAGCGCACCTGGCGCGTAACGCGAGTTCGCGAGCGGAAAGCTGATTGGCTCTCGGGTGTTTGTCAACATTCTAAACAGTCCGGAGCGGCCGCCATCTTGTGTGTCGGTAGGATCGAGACACAAGAGGTGGCAAAAACAAAGGGGGAAATGACTAAAAGGGGGCAGGGTAGACCATAGGTTTGATGTGGGGGGGGGCGCCTGGTACGCGCACCGGGGAGCGTACCAGGGAGCGTACCATGGGGAAAACCCAGTGAAACAGTAAAATAATAATTTAAAGTGCTTAGAGGTAGGGTAGCTCTGAATAGAGTTGTTGTGTTGTGTGGGTGATTTAAGTACCAACATGTAGGTACCAACATGTAGGTACCAATGCAGAGTCTTAAATTCAATGTACACCTTCTTTTCTGTAGATATCTTCAATGTTGTTACAGAAGTTATTGTGGTATATGGAATCCATACCATAGTCTGTCAGGAAAGCAGAAACATATCCTTTAAGCACTCCCTGAGAAGACCTAGGGGATCATGGGTAGTCTACCCTGCTCCCTTATGATCTTTTAAAATTGCACAGTATACTGTAAGTCTCACTTTATATTATAATCATTTTGGTACTAATTCATGAATTACATATAAAAATGAATAATGTCTCGAACAATTTTTAATTATTAAATAAAAATGTATTGGTTAGAATTTTCATAGTTTAATAAAACGTCCAGCATCAGATGATCTGGAATCTCCTCAAAATTGCATGATTCAATATCTTGTAAACAGTCAATAAATTGTTGGTCCAGAGACTCATCCATAAAGTCCTCGTCAACAAAATCTTCTTGAACAATCTCCTCATCGGTAATTTCGAAAGAAATATTGATGATTTCTTGTTCTCCTTCCATTTTCTTGCTGTAAATTGCATAAAAAATAACTATATCAGTAGAGTTAGGGCACTGTTGGGTTTAAGTTCAGAGAGGTACTTCTGAGTTTTTAACAGTGACGTTATCTTTGGGCAGTGTATGGTATCAGGCAGGAAGTAGAAATATAAAAAAGTGTATGTGAGGAAGCCTAAGTAAATTCATAATTATACCAGAGAAGCCTAACTCAATCTATAACTATAACACAGAAGCCTATCTTAATCTATAACTTTAACCGAGGGACAGTAAATAACTATCAGAAAACGTTTTTACAAATTAACTTAAAGTGCCCTTTACAAATTAACAACTTACCTTACAGAAAGCTGTTGAAGTTTTATGAGAATATCCTTTAAAGATGTACCTCAGGTAGTTGTAGTCAAAATGGCCGTGTTTCCCTCTTATTTTTCATTTATATTCATGTACATAACCAATCAAATGTCAGGAAATAAAAGTAGAAAATGAAAGTAACATTTTAATTGGTTGTAAATTCTAACACTTCATATGTGTTTTTGTCATGTAATTTACCTCAGGCTATTTAGACAGGGCTACAGCCCAAATGGCTCAATGGAATTCCACCAAATTTGGGAAAATGGTAGGGACTGGTATGTAGTAGGGCCTATTTTATATTTGGTGAAAGTCTCTCCAGTGGTTTTTATGTAAATTAACGTCTAAACTTTTTTGGGAGCGCTTACCGGTGCGCGCCCCGGTACGCGTACCGGCAGCGCTACGGGAGTCCTCCATCTTGTGTTTCGGTAGATTTGAGACACAAGATGGAGGACAAACAACGTTGGGAATGGGTAAAAGGGGGCACGGTAGACACCCCTTGACCCCCTAGGTTTTCTGAGGGGGGCTTAGAAGGGCCCATATAGGCCTAATAAAATATATATTTTTTAAATTTTTCGCAGGGGGGGGCGCCCAGTAAGCGTACCGGGGAGCGTACCGGGGAGCGTACTTTAGTGAAAAACAGTGAAAAAAGTTAGAGTAATCATTTTGAGTGATGAGAGGTAGGGTAGCCCTGAAAAGAGCTTTTGGGTTCTGTGGCTGATTTAGGTACTACAAGTAGGTTCCAATGCACAGTCTTAAATTGAGGAGGAATATTCTATTCCCCTCATCTGAGAAGTGCACACCATCTCCTCTGTAGATATCTTGCATGTTGTAACGCAAGTTGTTGTTGTATATTGAACCCATTCCATAGTCTCTAATGTAAGCAGAAACAGATTTATTCACATGTTTCCGTGCTTTCTCAAATTGTGGACAAAATTGGTTGGACCACTTCCATTTCTGTCTTTGGTATATATTGGAATATACCAAGGCAGTTTGTGGAAAAAGTGTCATCAATTGCCCAAAGGTGTCCTTTAAAACCATTTCCAGACCTACCCCAGTCAAAGTGCCTAGGTCATTTCCACCACAGTGCAAAATTGTGAGGTCAGGGTGTGGCAGATGGTAAAAGGTTTTCACCAATGGTATCAATTGATGACATCTCAATCCTCTTTGGCCAATCCACTTGATGTCTACATTTGGTAAATCAAGGTTGTGAAAATTTCTGATAGCTGCATACCTTTGAGCCCAGTGGATGTAGCTATGTCCAATAATCCAGACAGAATACATGGTGAGAGGAGGTTCTGGTGCAGTCAGATGAAGTGTCAGAATGAAATGGCAGTTGGAACAGTAGGAGTTTGCCAAAAAAAACCTGTGGAGTTTCAGTGCTCTTGAATCACAAGCAATGATTGGTGGATTCAGATAGTTGAAAACTGAACGTTAGGGTGCATGGTTCTGTTCTGTGAAAGAAGTAATTTGAATGGTTAAGAAAAAGTCATTTAAAGAAACATTGCACCGGATAAGCTGGTGTATTGAGAGGTCAACCATCCTTGCTGAGTTCATTTGCAACATTGCCTGAGAAGTCAGTGAGGAGGGAGTTGCTATGGTAACAGGTAGAAAGGGCTGAGGGGGGAGGGGGTTGGTTTGAAAATAGAGAGGGAAGAGTTTTGATTGGTTAACATGAGGGATATGTGAGTAGAATTAGAGATTTTCTGTGCCATTCATGGTTGCAGTGCCTGGAGTACATACCTTTTGCTCTGCTAAAGAAATATTGGTGTGTGTGTCTGACACTGTTCTCAATCTCCCAAAGCATTTGTAAAGGTGAGTAATGATTCATTTAATATAGATAGAGACTTGTATACTCTATGGAGAAGATTTGGAAGCAAAATGTGGTTTTTTAATGTGACTTTTTTAAATGTTTTTTGAACATGCTTGATAAAAAGTTGTTGCTGGAAAGAGGAATTGTATTTTGTAAAAATGTGAAGTTTCAGTAGTGACCTGGAATGCTTGTACATATGACCTGCGCTTTGTTTCTAAAACGTTATTTAAAAAACGATTTGGGGGCAAATGAATGTCTTTTACATTTTTGAGAAGGAATAAATAGTGTGTGCATGATTAAATAAATATATTTGAACCTTTCACAATCATGTCACCTGTGTTACCTCAGATTAGTAAGCACATTGAGCTTCTTTGCTGTTGGTTTGTGTCATGTTTTTTGATAATGCTTGGTATCAACATTTGCAAAATAGAGGATTTGTATTTTGTGAAATAGTGAGGTTTCAGTAGTGAAATTGAATGCTTGTACATAGGACCTGTGCTCTGTTTCTAAAATGTTATTGGAAAAACGATTTTTTGGGCAAATCAATGGCTTTTAAATTTTTGAGAAGGAATAAATAGTGTGTGCATGATTAAATAAAAATATATAAATGAATATTTTTTTGCAGGTTTCCCCCTGGATAGTACAGCGCCACAGATGAGACAGGTCACCTTTGCAGCGTTTACTTTTTTGGAACCCCTTGGGATTTTATAAAACTCCTATATAAAGTGCTCCCTAGGTTTGTATGGGGGATTGTCTTCTGGCAGGAACTGCCTTCTCTCTTCTTCCTCTTCCTCCTCCTCCTCCTCCTCTTCTTCTTGACCACCAATGTGATGTTCTGGTGGTCCTTGTGGTGGTGGTGGTGGTGGGGCAGATGCTTCAGCTGCTGACAGTACTGTAGCCATATCTCTAAGACAAAAGCAGGTCTTCCTCACTCAAAGAACAAAGTGAGAATGAGGAAAAAAGGTGGGGGCTTTCATCATTTGGAAAACAAAACTGTTCTGAACCAATGAAAAGTGTTATTTTCAGATCACATGACCCGACGCGCTTACGCTACGCGCCCCGGTGCGCGATCGTATGCGCTCGAGCGCTTCCGGAAGCGCGTACGCCGTGCGTGATAAGACGCATCACGCGGCTACGCGATACGTCACGATGATGTTTTCGTTCGCGACAATGGCGCTAACGGGACGCTCCCCGGTACGCGCACCGGGGCGCGCCGCAAGACTGCGCTTACCGGTGCGCTCATCGGTACGCGCACCGGGAGCGCTCCAGGGCAACAAAAAAAAAGTATTACATAAATATACCATATAGGATTCATTATAAAATAGAAATTAGCTATTAAAAAACCTATGAAATTCACTGAAAAAACCATAGGTTTCACACCAGTTATAGTTAGGAATTAGCATTTAAAAAACCTATTAAATTCACTGAAAAAACCATAGGTTTCACACCAATTATAGTTAGCTGGAAATTTTACTCGCATAAAACCATTGAAATTCCCACGTTATAGTTAGTTGGACTCACTATAACTTGTGCGTGCAATGCACTGCTGATGACGTCACATATTACATCACTCATGACATGGTCAGTGACATCACTCATGACATCACTGATGACACCATCCTTGTGACAGAGTGACAGACCTCCTTTCACTGTAAAGTAACCCTTGAAACACATACTCAAAAATAGAAACTCAAATTTACAAAAAAATGGAGATACCCATACCAGTTACAACAACCAATTCAATAATTCCACCATCTATATACACATCCACTCATTCACCAACAGTTCTATATAGTCACTGATACATATACTCACTCATCATATGTAGTGATACACCTATACATCCTGTTACACACCGACAGTCATCCAAAAGTTACTCACACATGCAAATAAACTATTGAACATCCATTTATTTGCATATACAGCTATACACACACTACCACCTTACTTCTAAGGAAACTTAGACATACTTACTCTCTTAAACAATCACTTATAGAAACACATACTTATTTAAACAGGAACTCTTACAATCCCTCACTCTCACATATACTCACTTATATACATCAATATTCACATATACTAGATTAAAACATATGTAGTTACTGATAAAGACACTAGTGAGACAGTTATTCACTCACTAAGACACACATATACTCACTCATCCACCCATACAGTCCTGCACATGTGCTGTCTTCAAAACACATACAAAGAGAGAGTCAGTCATTCATGCATCTATGTGCTAAGTAATACCCCCACCAAACCATACAAACACTCATACTGATACTAAGAAAAACATCTAATAACCCTTATACATACACATGTAGCTACTCACCAACCCATGCAGCCACTTATACACAAAGTGAAACACTAATACATATATTTAAATATGTAAACATTACTCTCTAATATATGTATTCACTAAGATACACTTAATAAACCAGTTAACCAATCATTTTTTTTAATAAAAAAACATCCATTTAGACACTTATTTAAACATTTATTCTTCCATCAACTTTTACATATACATATATAAAACATATTTATTTTTCAGAAAGACACATATTCACTGGATGGTGTCATCAGTGATGCCATGAGTGATGTCACTGACCATGTCATGAGTGATGTAATATGTGATGTCATCAGCAGTGCATTGCATGCGCAAGTAATAGTGAGTCCAACTAACTATAACGTGGGAATTTCAATGGTTTTATGCGAGTAAAATTTCCAGCTAACTATAACTGGTGTGAAACCTATGGTTTTTTCAGTGAATATATATATATATATATATATATATCAAACCTAAACTCCTCCTTAGGAAAAGATAGTCCGGGCCACTTGTAGGTGCAAAGCGTGTTTATTAAGGAAAGTTTCGCTCGACGCGTTTCGCAGGGAGAACCTGCTTTCTCACGAGAACGAGAAAATGTTTTCTATGCAATATAAACAAATCATGTGGTATTGACGTCATACCAAAGCAATAGATAACAGACTCGCTGGTCATGCTGCGGGCTAAGTTCAATTTAAACTCAGTAATCGAACACCAAAATACATACATTTTCTTCATTTTCATGTTAGCTTCATTCATAATATGACTGTGAAAAAAACAATTAATACAATGTATTTAGCAATGTATTTAGCACTATTGTTCATTAGCTACGCGACAGTATATATATATATAAATTAAGGCATGTGTGGTAAAGTCATATGTGGAGTGAAAGTTTGCGGGGTAATGCTATAGCGGAGCAATTGCATTTTCATTGTCAAAAATGCAGAGTAATGGTATGCGAGGTGAAAATATGCGGGATAACATTGTATATTCCTTGGGCATATGTTTTCCCTATTCCTGACATGCTGCTACATCAAGCCTGGGAAGACCCTAGAGGACACTAAATTGAAGGAGCTATGGTTATGGTGAAACTGAGCAGTATGTATCACAAATAAATTTGCTCGCCAAAAGATGGCTATCTATAGCAGATATAGTAAATCTGCCTAATGAGTGAGATACCTCAACTGCTACTCCTGCCCTGGGTTGTGTGGGCCCAGGTGACAAATGTATTTCCCCCAGTAACACACAGGCTACCAAGCAAGCCTTGTTACCTTGCACTAAACAGAAACATGGGCCAGCACAAGTACAAGTAGTTAACGCACATAAGCCAGCATCCCAGGGTCCTCAATGTCTGAAATTTCTACTAATACCAAAGAGGTAATCAGGGGTATTTCGGCTCAGTTTAGCAAGGAGATTGCTGACCTCCTTGACTCTTTGGCTAGCCTGTGAGGCTGGCCAAAGGCCCTGTGGGAGACAGTGGTTTGGTAACGGGGCATGGGCCTCCAAGTTTTGGTATGGAGCCACAGTCCCAGATGGAGGGAAAGAAGGAAGGGCAATTGGATACTTGTGCGACAATCAAGCTCCCATCCCCTATACTGCTGATAATAGCCACCAGATGGACCCTGCAATGGCCGGTTTACCTGTTGGGGGTCCTAATACATTGAGTATCCCTCATTTATCTCCCACTTAGGCGGGTTTGGTGAAAAAAAGTGTTTCTCGTGGTGACTCACCAACTGCTGCATGTGCTTATGTTATTGTTTTGTCAGGTGTTCCGATGTTACGCCCTGAAACCAATGAGTCTGATGTGGAGTTATATAACAAGAAGACCCATTAGATTTCCAGGAACATCAGATGCAGGGGTTAACACATTTCAGAGGTACTTGTGGTGAGAAGAGTTGGTTGGATTGGGTAGATGCACAAAGAATATATTGGAGGCTGTGTTATTGTTACCTTTAGAAGTCCCAGGGTTGCAGGAGAACTTATTTGGGCCGCCAAACAAAGGCACAATAAACATAGTAATATTAAGATTCTACCCCTAGGCTACTTCTTTAGAAACCTGGTCAAAAATCTCAAAGACAAGGCGAGTTCTTCTCGACTTATGCCTGCTCATTTATTTCCCTACAACAGCTCTACTCAAAATCTTTTCCCCCTGGGAGATTTGTAAGAGAATGACTGACTGAGTGCTCATAATAAGATTAGGAAGACCTATGTTGAGGAAGCTCACAGTGGAGAGGGCCCTTCTGGGGAATGGCTTGCTCATTTCATGATTTGCCAAACTCTACCAGTGTGTCAGTTGCCAATATAACATAATGTCACTTGATGATTAACAAAGGGAATTCAGTGTCCCGGAAAACCATGTTCAAGAGATTAAGATTCTCTTTTGGAATATTGTTGGCCTTGCAAGTAAAGTGGGCTGTGAGAAGTGGGTTAATTTTATACACAATTTTGATATCTCTTTTTTTGAGAGACCTGGGCCATTGAAACCATTAGCTTGGATGGTTATCGTATCCACTCAGTCTCTGTGGTCCCCTCTTTGTTGAGTAGAGCTAGGGCAGGGTTAACAGCATGGTTTATAGTCTCTCTGGATTGTAAATCAGTTTGGTCCCTTCTACTTGCAACCTATTTCAAGCATTTTTATACATGTTGCTCAATGCTATTAATGTTGTTTTTAATCATTTATATAATGAAAATTTTGAGATTGATAACACTGGCAATTTTAACAAGTTATATGATTTTTTCTATGGCCTGGAAGCACAATTTGACTATTTGTACAAAAGTTATCAAATCATTTTAGGTGGGGATTTTAATGCTAAACGGGGGACAACACAGATGGAAGACGAGTGCATTATGTTTGATAATAAGGGTATAGGTCATGATTATCACCCCAGGGATCAGAGAGGGTATGCACTTTCCAAATGATTAAGTCATTTGATCTTACCAATGTGTCCAAACTCTGTGACCTGAACTATTCTGTTAAGATCACTTTTGAAAGGGAAGAGTACTCCTCTAGCATTGATTATATTTTTGCTCCCCGTAATCTGTTGGTTAGGGTTTTTTGGCAGCCAGAGTTATTAGTGCTTATAGTTACCATAACCGCTAAGCCTTGGTTTATGTTTATCGGGGGAGTTTATGGCCATACAAACATTTAAGGCCCAAGGTTTGTGCCTGCTTGAAGAAATGCTTACCGGAACACTCTCATGTCTAAACTTAGTTTGAACCATCTTCCCTTGGTGTCTATTTGTCTTACTCTCTCTGATGATCACCGAGCTGTGGTCAATCTATTTGTTCAGCTGAATTGAGCCATGAGTGATTTCCTAATGAAACCAAGTAGATAAGGTGCCCATGAGGCTACGTAGTTTGATCAGCATTGTAGGGAGGCCTGGGTGCTACTAAATGAGGCATTGAAGGAGATACCCAGGGACTCATGTAAAATCCAACAACGTAGAGCAGAGTATAAGGTTGCTCTGCGGATTAGGAGTAAAGATTTATAAAAATTAATCCATGGGGAAGCCGGTTAGGGCATGTAGGCTGAAAGATGCAAGAGCCTTTTGGCTTGAGACTAACAACACCAAAATGGTGAGTGTTGAATCTAACACTGTTACTCCCACCATTAGTCCGGAATTCTTGGTTAACCACTTCAAAGACATCTAAGGGTCTAGTGTTTTAAATGGCTATGTTGAGGAGAAGGTTGCCTCTCCATTAGCCCTGGAATTTGCTATTGATGATGTTATGGAGGCACTCAATAAAAGTCCCCCAAATAAGGCTCTAGGTCCGGTTGGTGTGCCCTTGGACTTGTATAAGCTTTTTCCCGAATTGAGAGCCCTGCTGCTGTGTAAGTGCTTTAATGCTAATTATAAGAAGGGACTCATAGTAATGACACACAGCTGTCACTGTTGCGATTTTTAAGAAAAGTAACTCTCAGTCACTAGGGTGTTACCAGCCGATATCCCTGCTGGACTCAGCTGTGAAGTCTGCGGGGAGAGTTGTCATGGAGCGTCTTCTAACCCTGGGTTAGGGAGACAAACACGCTGTCAGAGGTGCAGTATGGGTTTCACAAGGGGCTCAGCATGATGGAGCAATGCCTAAACTTACATCTGCTGATCAGCAAGTATACTATCGCTAAGCAAGGCTCCATCTGCCTGACCTTCAGGGACCTCTCCTGTGCCTTCAACAGTGTGGTTAGGTCCAAATTGTTGGAGATTCTAACCAATCTAGGGTCGGAGGGCGACTTGGTACAGTTGTTGTGAGCATTACACTATGACCTATCAGCTTCAGTTAGGTTTGGCCCATCAGGTGAGCGAACAGATAGCTTCGAGCTAAGGAGAGGGGTGTTTCAGGGTTGTGTTCTGTCTCCTTTATTGTTTCTCTTATATATTAATAGCCTAGGCAAAGCCCTGCTTAACTAAGTTTTGGATGCCCCCTCTATCAGTAGGAGAAAGGTACCAGTTTTATTATATGCAGATGATGCTGTTTTACTCTTCAGAACCACCAATGGCATTAATATTTTATTCAAAGAATGTGTCTCTTTTATGGGGACACTAGGTTTGGTCACTCATCAAACGGAAACCTTGATCATAGTTTGTAATCCAAGGAAACATAAAATGTGGAGCATATTTTTACATGATCACCCTGTTGCCAAGACACAGGAAATTCCATATTTTGGCTTTTTGTATGGATGCAATGGGTAATTTGGGCCCCTGTGTTGCTAAAGTGAGCTAGAAATATGTAAGCTCAGTAATGTATATTTTTTATTTGGTCAACTGCATTGGGAATACACCCATAGCCCCCTCCTGGAGGTTTATAGACGAAAATGCCCTCCAATCCTCACATAAGGCCTGAGAATCTGGGGTTACTCTAATACTAGTTTCCTCCACGGCAAGCAAAATAGGGTATTTAGGTGACTCCTGGGCATTCCATCTGCGTGCTCTACTTTTATTTTGTACCAGGAGCTTGGGCTGGATTATGCCGATTATATTATTAGGCTGGCCCCCTTGCGCTTTTGGTGTTTGATTTTGGCAAACCCACATGCCTCGCTTCATAGGGAGTTCATAAATGACCTTTTCTCGTGTGAGAGAGGCCTGAATATCCCTTGTTAAATTACATTAAGTCTGAACTGACGAACTTGGGAAGGCCGACTCTTTTTTCTAATCCAACTGCTCTATGTAAGCCTGACCTGGCCAGGGTGAAAACTACATTTAAGGTAAGGACAAAAGCCCTCCTTTAGGAACATTTGGATGAGCTCTACCTTATTTTTTTTGTCGAACACTGCCTTGTGCCTTATCCTACAGTTGGCAAAAGGAGCAGGAAGAAACCTGAAGTGGGAAAGGATTGGCGGTTGCATAGGACTGAGTACTAAATGGAAACAGAGTCCATCATTTTTCATGCATATAAATGTTGTAATATTAATGATATCACTGAAAATTGAAAGAAGGTTCACCAAAACTGGTTTAGATATGTGTTTTTCACTTTAGAGGTGGAATGTTAATTCCTTTATTATTACCACTATATAATGCTGAGCTTTGAAAAGCAATGCAATTGTATTCTAAAATTAAAGATGGCCCTAGATGATGCTAACACCCATAATGCCACTATTGTTAAAAGGAGGGATCAGACACTAGCAGCAATAAGCTTGAAGATTAATGTATTTTAAAACTATGGGCCTAGGACAGTGGAAGTATGCTAGAACCCCTTTGTGAATACAACTGAGTATTTGTTTTAGAAAGTGAAGTTTTGCTTATTCGAGGTTGATGAGGGGTGGGAATCCATCACCATATTTTGCAATATGCTTTTAAGGGTTACATTAAAGATGAAGGTTTGCCAAACAGGAATAGTTTTCTTCAAGTCATAGGAAAGATACACTAGCACAGAGGATATGTATTGTACTGGAGACACCAACTTCCAAGTGCTACTGCTCAACAAACCCACGTAAGCTGTTAGTCCAAGGTCTAATCATCTCACGCCTGGACTACAGTAATGCACTCTTTCTCGGAGCCCCGGAGTCAACGTTCAAGATCCTGCAACAAGTGCAGAACGCGGCAGCAAGGCTGCTGCGGAACGTTCCGGCCAGGCAGTCAGCCAGGCCTGCTTTAAAAGCACTACACTGGCTTCCCGTCAGAGAGAGAGTGACCTTCAAGGCTCTCTGCATTGCCCACAAGAGCATACAGGGGAAAGGACCAGCCATTCTGAAGGACATGATTCGGCCCTACAAGCCCACAAGAGCTCTACGCTCTGACAACAAACACCTCCTTCAGATAAAGAGAATTAGGAGAGCCCGTTCAGGTGGCAGGAGTTTTTCCATCCATACAGCGCGCGCCTGGAACTCCCTCCCATTCTCACTACGTTCTGAACCAAATCTTCTTAGGTTCCGGAAACTTCTGAAAACTTACTTATTTCCAGAATAAGTGTAGCTCTTTCTGCTCTGTATTAGCAGCTTGCTCTAGGTCTCTATATGCGCTGGGATGCCCCTGGGTAACCGTGCGCGGTACAAAATTTGTTAATAATAATAATAAATTCCACATGTTTAGTCCAAGCAGACACGCAGACTCGACTGCACATGAACAAAGAATCAGCGACATACCAGACTTTCATCCTTTTGTGTCTCACTGCTGCCTAGGTAAAGGTTAGATGGCAGGACTAAGTATATGACTAAAGAGGCACCACTACTTGTAATGAATGACACAATATCTGAAATGGTCAATGATCTCAAACAATATCCTACTCTTGTGAGGTTCTGTTAATGCTCTGCCTGCAGCCTCGTTTTCCCACGTTCAGCACCTGTCCACAGATGTGGGAGTCAATGTGCAGTGGGAACATCCTTCCTTTGGAAGAGGCTCTTGAAGTGTGAAGGTGGTCCTTCAATTGGAATATTATGTAATGATGCATTTCCTTTAAAACAGGACACAGCTAGCTAAAGTGTCCTAGGCTGATACCTCTCAACCCTGTCCCTGGTGTGCCTTGGCCATTCCAATTCTGTACATCAGATTATACTCTGGATGGCAGGCCTGATACGAGCAGGCCCTGCAGAAGCCTCAAACCGCTGTTGGTGAATTGTCTCTCAACTATTACGGATGTGGATGCCGGAAGCGGAAGTTTCTACTTCAAGTAGAGTCTGGTTTACTGAATGTCACTTCCTGTGCCTAGAACCTATACTTCTCATTGACTTTCATTAGAAAATACAGAACAAAGCAGTTTTTTAGTTGTCGAGCTAACACTGAGTAACAATCAACCGTTGTTCGAATGCTGGGATAAAAAAGGTAACTGGACACAACAGCCGAGCTGTCAAATATTGGGCTTCAAGCTATTTCGACAACCATGCTAGGACATTTATGCCCATGCTTCGAATGTGAAAAACAAAACTACAATACCTGCCTGTTTATTCCAAAAGGAAATATCTAAACAAAGAATTCCATGAACAAAAATAAAGATTTATCTAATCTAAAAACGTTGCTCCTCGAAAGCCATAAAATACAGAGAGCCAAGTTCTAAACAACATTCAGAAAATGTTTCCATAGCAGGTGCATTCGTTGGATGTATCGAGAGCGCCCACTTTGTTGGAATAACCTAACATTTTAGTACCAAAAAGAAGCAGACGCCTCACTCTGAATGTTGTTATGAGTAAATGAAAAACAACCCTTTAAGGTCATGCCTGCATTCTAATTAGACTGTGACCGTGTTAAGCGGCTCAATCTATGCATTTTAATTTTGATCACCATGCCAAGTCGCACAGAGCTGAGAAACAAAGGAAGCTACACATGTATATTAAGAATGAATTAGCATTGCGCCATAAAGCAATTAAAGGGATATATGAGGAAACTCCCACCGCCCTTTGTTTTCCAACCAGGGGCTCAGCTGGCCCCTTTTTCTAACCCTAAGTACATCACTTCAAATTACCAGTAAATTAACAGAGTAACACTTTCAACCTCGGAGCAGATTTGATCCAAATAGTCTTTAAATGTCATTTCTGTTCCTATTAACCCGCAGATCGGCACAGCAGATATTTCCGTGAGGCTGCCCAGAAAAACAGGGCATTAATGGCTGAGTTGTGACAGCACTTTTCATGATGATTTATGATTCTGTGTTTAACTTGATTACTCCACTGCTGACTCTGAATACTATTTCAATTAGTGCACCGAAGGTCACGTCACACGGATCCCTCTATAATCTATTCCTATTAACACTAATACAGCGAGCATCCACGATTCTTCACCCTTGTTGATTCAAATCATCCATAGCCCTAACTGCTGGCTTGTTTACCAGTTTACTGCTCTGGGCAGACCCGAGTCGGCAATTTCCGGCCCTCCGACTATCATTAATAGCTGTAATATGTCGCAGCGAATAAAGCATTGCTTCGCGCCTTTACGCGCATTAATATATATCACGGGCTCGGACTGATTACACGGAGCACAAGGACTTCAAATCACCCAGTGCCACCATCGTTATTTCAAAGCACATTACCAGCAGGAAACACGACGGCAATCTAGTCAAGGAACACACTGAATGCTTCCCGTGGACCGTGTCATTGTTTTTAAGTAGCAGTTTACGTTACAATGATTTTTCACTCACTCCTCTGCCGTGACCGTTTCTTCTAAAGAAACAACGCATTTCGCAAAAATGCTAAACGTCAACGCGGCCCTCTGTTTTGTTTTATCAAAAAAAGAAGGTGATTTTGTAAAGTAAATTAAGACATTCTGTTTATGCATACTCCCAATTTGCCATTTTACCCGGATAATCACGTGCGTTTCCATCCTATACATGTATGTAATATGGACGCTGTGATGCACAAATCAACATGAATTATGTTCACATATATTACGGACAAGCACATGTTTTGAAAAATATTAGTATTGTGGGATTGTTTTCTTTTACTGTAATTTTTAACACAACACATACTCAATCATCAATGAAGAGGGAAAAAAAAAGCTGTGATCCATTCGGCTTCCAATGGTTAGTACAAAAATCAAAAAAGGGGGGAGAATGGATCACTTCACTTGTTCTATATAACCAGGGTCTTTGTTCATATGGGAACCATCTTAAAAAACCCTCATATACCTACACAGGCAGTTGGCATTATATCTTGATTCTCCGCCTAGGTGTACCGTTACAGCATGATCATAGGGTCTTTTCCTTTGTCAGTATGCTGACCTCCGCATGGAGGAAGACCAACTGGTTTGTCAGTAGTGGCCAGGAATGAAAAAAAGAGGGTGTCCTCGTGCTCTGGTTAAGTGAAATAAAATTCCCTACACCACTTTTCACACGTATTTTATTAAAAAGATTGTGATGTGGGAAATTAAAAACGTAGTTGTGCGTATGTAGACCCAGTTACTGGTCTATCGCACTGGTATTGGTCAACATGTTTCAGCCTCGTGGATGCTATAAAGGCTTTCGTCAGGACTGGGGTGTTTTTAAGAGCGCATTCTGGCTCTTAATAATGGGGGTGGGGTGTACGCACCACCCCTGTTGTTTGAGGTAAGATCCGCAGTATCTGTACCTAGAAGGAAAAGGGTATCATCCTATTTCAAACCTGCTTGAAAACTAGGTGGATAGTGCTGAAACAGTAGTATCGAAAACACTTCTCAGAGACTCCATATTCGGGCTGAGATTTTGTAGCGTGTCATAGGCGCATGAGGTGAATCTCTCTAGAAAAGGTTACTGAGGGAAAGTGGGTATATCGAGGGGTGGTTCTCTAGAGGACCAAGTGATCTATTCTGGTCCACTCGTTTTGTTTAGATGGTTGTTAACATGTCTCGTGAGGCTAGATATTTTGTGCCCCAATATCTACACATGTATTTGTAAATATTCGTAGATCATGGTCGAAAAACACAGTGCGGTGCTCATAGTGGTTGTAATAACGGCATACCTAGAGTTCAGTGTAAGTAATTACTAGCCCACTCCATAACTGCGGTGGTCAGCAATGTGTTAATCTTAATGACCAGATTCTAGTGGCAATTCAAATGAGTGTCACCGTTGGTGAGTCATCATTATATACAAAGTGCAGCGCTCGGTATTGATGTGACGCCGGTATCTCATAAAATCATATTAGACATAGCCTCATTACCATCTAAACTTTTAATATGCGGCTTCCTCGCGATACCGGAGAGCTACAGGGAGCCCAACTTCTGTGGGGATAAAAGCGGGTTAGTCACTGCTTACTTTCAGCATCTCGCGTTGGTGAAATCTCCTCGTGGATGCTTACCGGTTCCTAAAAGAACTTTGCTTGTACTCGCTCCGTACACGGTGCCCCGGGTGACGCGGGCCCATTGAGAGCTGCTTTTCACCTACGGTAATAGGAGAAATAGTCGAAACACTATTGTAGGTTGAGTTAGTTGGCATGGATGGTTGGCACTCTAGCAGGAATAGTAAAAAGACTATATATTGTGCTGAATTCTTTAACTGTAGTTGTGGGTTGGTGTTCATTACTAAATTAAGTGGAAATATAAAGGGCAGTGATAGATGATCGGCCCTATGCGTCGATGTATTTGATGTAATTCAATAATTGAGTGCTTAAGCATGTTCTCATCGATCATGTGTTAGTTTGCTCCGGGTTCAGGACTCAGTTTGAAAAAGTATACTGACACAGATCCTAAAAGGAATACAGGGTATTGCATGTTGTAATACAGCATGTTTGCCTATGGTTGTTCTTGTGTCATGAAACACTTATTTTTCTTACGGTTCGTGTCTCATTGGTCACATATTAGCGGTACAGTTAGGGGTGAATCTGACATCCGAATATTGGTATGTTGAACGGTCCCCTTAGGGGATGAGCTTTTTATCAGACTGTGTCTGATGTAATCATGCCAGAGACTGCCAGGGGATATTATGATTTAAGCCCTCTGTGTCAGTCTTAAGATGATGTATCCAACACTGTTCCTTTTGAAAGAGAACTCGTTCCGTGTTGTTATTTTTTGTCTGTAATGTCTCCAGGATTACCCAGTTCAGGTCCTCAGGGAGGTGATTGTTGTCTATGTAGTGTTTACTTATCTTGGTAGTTGCTTCCTTGCAAGTCACGTTGCTCCTGTTTTCAATAATGCGTTGCTTGATTTTGCGGCATGTCATCACATACATTTTAATTGACAGGGGCACACAACCATATAAACCACATGTGTCGTGTTACAGTTTGTGTGGTTGCGTAACTTCCAGTTCAAGTTGGGCAGGAGTAGTAGGTTCTTGGATACTCTGGTCAATTTGCATACAGAACAGGAGCCACAAGGGTAATGTTCCACTATGAGGCTCAGGTTCCATGCTGATGTTATGGTTTCCTTTTTTCCATGGGTCCTGGTCTTGTATGAACCAGGAACTCCTTGATGTTTCTTGTCCTTTTGTTTGCGAATCTTGGTTTTGGCCATTTCAGTGTGTTTGATGTGAGTATCCTCCAGATCCTGTTAATGATTTTCTTCAGAGTGTTGGACGATGTGCTGTATGTCGTAACACAGGTCAACAAGTCCTAAGGTTCTTCATGTGGAGTAATTTCCAGCAGGCTCTCTCTCGGTTGGTTCCGATCCCTTTTCTGACATTTCTTTATTGTTTTAACAGGGTAGTCTCTTTTCACAAGCTTGTGCTCCAACTCTTTCGCTTGTTTTTTATAATCCTCCAACTTGCTGCAGTTTCGTTTTAGACGTAAAAACTGACTGTAAGGTAGGTTATCCCTCAGAGGGCGGGGGTGAAAGCTACTATTGGAAAGTAAACTATTTTGTGCTGTTGGTTTATAGAATGTTTTTGTTTGTAGTGTGCCACTCTCCGTGCAGATTGTGACATCCAGGAAATCCAACTGTTTTTTGTCTGATGAGCATGTGAATTTCAGACACTCATCCCTCGTGTTTATCCAAATTAGGAACTCCTGTAACGCTTCCTGAGTGTCTTCCCAGATCATGATCACGTCGTCTATGTAGCGACGCCAGAGTCTCATTCGTGTGAGGAAGGGATTGGTTTGATTTTGTATGTGTTGTTGTTCAAAACTGCTTACTTGCAGCCAGGCCACACTTGGGGCAAATGTGCTGCCCATCAAAGTGCCATGGCATTGTCCAAACAGTGTGCCCTCGATTCAAAAAAGTTCTCAGTGAGAGCTAACCTACAGCTCTTCAGAACGAAGTGTCTAGGTGTCCTATGGTTCCAGTCTTCAGAGAATAGGATATCCTCCAGGGTGTCTAAGGTTTTCTGTTGTGGGCTGCTTGTGTAGAGACTTTCTCCATCAAGTCCTACTAAAAGCATTATTTCTTCATCAATGGTTTGCCCTTCTAGTAAGTTCAGGAGGTCTTGTGTGTCCTTGAGGTACGTAGGGGTTATCTGTACCAAAGGTCTCAGGAATTGATCTGCAAATTGAGACAAGGGTTTTAGGACAGATCCATTTCCTGACACTATTGGGCGCCCAGGTGGTAGAGCTCTGTTCTTATGAGTCTTGGGTAGGGAGTAAAAGTAGGGTATTCTTGGTGATTTGGTCTTGAGGAAATCCGCCTCATGTTTTGAGATCCATTGATTTGTTTTGGCCTCTTCCACCCTTAACTCGACAGTTCTTTATAATCTCTTAGTCGGATCATTGGTTCATTTTCTGTAGAACCTCTGGTCTGATAGAAACTCCACACATTGTTAGTCATACCCTGGTTTGGTGAGAAGGACATGGGCTCCTCCTTTATCTTCCAGTTTGGTTATTAGGTTTTCATTTTTACGTAGATCATTCATCGCTCTTTGTTCCTGTCTAGTCATGTTGACGTATGGTTTTTCGCTCTTGCTCCCATGTTCTCTACCTCTTTCATGATAGCTTGTTCAAAAGACTGTATTTCCACAGGTACCATGGGGATCGGTGGGCAGAATGTTGACTTGGGTCTCAGGTTGGTGTCACTTTCTGAGGTGTGATTCTCCTTGTCATTAAAAAAGGCTTTAAGTTTGATCTTCCTGCAGAACTCTGCCATTTCACACCTTAGTTTGAAGATGTCTAGTGGGGGTGTGGGGACAAAACCAAGCCCTTTATTCAAAACTTTCACCAGGTCTTTCTTGTTCATTCCTGGTAACTCCTTTTCTTCTCCCTCTTTGGGTGCCAGGGCCTCTCCTTATAATAGGAGGTGGTTGTATGTTCATCATCGGCCCCATCGTTGGTGGTCCTTGGAGGTAAGGGTTCATCCAACCTTGGAAGTTGGGAATGTACGGTTGAAAGTTTGCTTATTGATGGTCAAAGTACCTTGCCATCTGCCAGTTGTTTTCTCTTCGGTGTTAATTTAGTCTGTATTGGCCTCTCTCTTTTCTGGGGGTTGTTCCTTCATCATTACTTCAATCAGAGTTGTTGCCAGAGCTTTCTCCTGTAGACTCCTCATCTCCTCGGTAGTCTGGTATTACGTAGTCTTCTCTCGCATAGGGGTGTATCTTCTCCATTGAGAATCATTTAAGATCTTTGCTCAGTTTCCGAATCTCGTTCTGAGTGATATACTCCTTGGTCAGACCTAGGTGGAGAACCAAGATATACCGCCAACTGCCTGTTCCTATACGAACAAAGACCAAGGTTATACAGGACAAGTGGTTCATTCTCCCCCCCTTTTTGATTTTTGTAACAACACCTAGTCAGCTTCCTAAACACACCCTTTGAAAACTGGATATTTTGATGCATTTCTGACACATTCCACACCACTGAACACTTTAGTATTTGTGCAAAAATGTAGGAAATAGACAGTCTAGTGCTATTGAGATATCACAACCTCACAGCTTTTTCCACCGTGGATTTGTTATATAGCTCACCAGCAGCTGAAGTACTCTGCACATGGAGTGCAAAACGTTGTATGACACTGTGAAAATGTTAAAAGATCATGTCACTTGCTGCTTGCTGCATTGAGACATTTATATTAGTGACACCCATTCTCAGACAGCGTAAGTATCCATGTTTGATGGACTGTGGCTTTCGTCAGCAATAGTAAACTAAAAACAACATGTTTATATGTAATTCAACAGTAGTTACAGTAGCTCTGTAAAGTTCTATGCTACAGTTTGAGTCTTGCCCGTGCTATATAAAACTGCAAATAAATAAATATTGAAGTGTGGAAAGAATTATTCTTTGTCAATAAAATGATTTGTTTTGCTGGATATTCAACGTCACAGACACTTCTCTCAAAACAAAAACATCAAAATATGGGGAGGGATTTCCAAGTTTGTAAGAATCATCAACGTGTTTCTTTTTTATGATCTAGCTTGAGATTGCAGCTATCCACAGATAATTATGTGAGCATCACTAGAGAGGGGATGTAGCTCTGCCCACATATTGGGAGCCAGGAGTACATGTTTTGATTGAGCAGAAATTGTGTGCTTTCGCAAAAAAGTATTTGCCCTTCACACAGGTGTGATCATTTTGATTATATCTGGCTACCTAAGCCTGAACTTTCAGGGGCACAAACATGACAGTGAAATAATATTAAATTGTCTAAGATAACAAGATATTTTATGTTGTTTTCCTCTGGCAGCAGCAGAGATGGGAGGAGAGTAGTCATTAACCTGCATGGATTTTTAGGTCTGGCTTGAAAGTGCACCTCTCACCTAGCCTTTTAACTGACACGAGAATTAGGGTACAGTTATTTGCTCACAACAAATGCATATCTAGTCCCATGCTATTTACTTGTAATGCTTCACATTACCACAGGCCATTACTTTAAAGCCAGGCCTATTGGCATTGTTTAATGTCTTTTGTCTTGTATCCTAAAGTGCCCTCTCTGAAACACTGAAATAATAAATATAAATTGTACAAGAATGTTCTATGTGGCTGTTTCTTAATGGAAATAGTTGCTTCAAAAGATACTACAATGTAAACCCAGCATGAAACTGAAAACAAGTGTAAAATATTACTGTGATTTATAAAACACTAAAGGCATGTAGGATAGACCCATTGGCTCCCAGATCTCCAGGAAGGAAAATGAAGGGTACTACTTCACCATCTTCTCCAATCACCACTGATGAGGATGATAGGTACATGGAGTGGACCCTGGCAGAGTCCAGGAGACACCGGGAGAGTCAAAACAAAGCACTGCTATCAGCATGATGCTTCTTTTGACCAGATCCTGGTGTGTGTCCCCTGGGATCAGTTAAGGATCCCCTAAAGGGGTCCTCCCCCCAGTTTGAAGACCCCTGGTCTATGAGCTTCTCAATAAACACTCTTGGCCTTGATACAGTCTACCCCTATCTAATGCAGCTACCTGATCCTGCGGAATGATAATAATGGTTTTTAGCTTTGTCCTTTGAATGTAAAATGTGCTTTGTTACATTTACTTGTGAATTGTGTTTTTTTTTATTCTGGCAGGATTAAGTTTTAAGACCTCTGTTTTTCAAATATAGAACGGTGCAAAGGGTGGATGCAATAGATCTACTGGCCAAAATGCATTATTTAGATTTGGTAGTAGGAATTGCTAATTTTATACGCATAGTTAAAAAGAGTCACAAGGATATATTACAGTAGAATGGGTGGTTCATGACCCGGTTAGGCGGGCTTTAAGATGGCACCAAAGAAATGTGCCCCCAATAAAGTGGTCAGTGAGAAGAGTCTGCAAGGAAGGCACACTGAGCAAAGTGATGTTTGAGGAAGAGAGGGAGCCACACATTGCCGCTGCTGTTGCTGCTGCTATTGCTCGCCGCTGCTGCTGTCCGCAGCCCGTGGCTTGACTGTTTGCTCCGCCTCTTGCAGCCTTGCATCCCAGTGTGCCTTGTTGCCTCGTTGTGACCTGCTGCAGCCTGAGACCTACCTGATCCACCTGTGACCTTCTGCCTAAGACCCGCCGCCTCCAGCTGCCTCCTGCTGCTCCCTACCTGGTGCCTCTTCTTCTCCTGCCTACTCTGCTCTGGTCCAGCTCCGGTCCAGATTACATCGCACAGTACTGGCCCCCGCGGGAGTGCGGGAGTGTTGATGCCGGAGGCTATCTCTGGGGAGCTGCGGAGGTGAGAGCTGCGAGGGGAGTTCATGCCTGGTGTGCTTGGTGGATAAGCACCGCAGGGGATTGTGGACTTGTGAGACTTGTTGGCTGACAGTCTGTGTTCGCCCCCATTAGACTTTCACTCCTTTTCACAAGGGAAATTTGAAAATAACCCTGCGATACACCATGAGTGCCATTTTGTAGAGGGCATAGTTGTTTCTTTTACAATAGGTGGACAAGGATGACATGAGCAAGACAAGGGCCTGTACAGCTGACAAGAGAAACACCACATTGGAGGAAACGTTGTGACGTTGACGTTATGTTGAGGAGGAGCCGCAGCTGCCCGTCGCAGCCACCCGCTGACCTTCACCAAATTTCACCTGTAAGCAGTAAGCTACCAGCTACCAGTTACCAGCTATTAGAAACTGCAGATATTTCCCGGGTACAGCCCACGTGATCCGCGGAGGCTGAGGGTCACCATCTCTGCCATTGCCGTTGTGGCTTTCGGCCAGCAGATCCCTGAAGCTGTGGGTTTGCAGGTGCAGAGTGGAAGTCCAGTGGGCACAGCACGAAGTGCGGTAGGTGCGGTTGGCGGCAGATGTGGTGTGCTGCGGCAAGGAGAACACATAATTCAATCATTACCAAATCACCATAAATCACCAAAAGAAATCACCAAATCACCTTCAATCGCCTTAAGAGAATTAAGGGAATTAAAGAGAGAGCAGTCCGACAGTGTAGAATCTGCAGAGCTGAAAGCAGAGTCAAATCGAAGGTGGACTGAAAAGATTGGACTAAGTGGCCTGAGGCCTGACGCGGTGCAGTGCTAGAGGGGGGTTGACGGGCGCAGAGATATAGGAGATATTATAAAAGCCTGGATTCTAAGCATTCTATGTATTTTTAAACATCTTAAGCATCTCAAGGTCATTGAGACCTCAAACACCCAAATCTAGTAACCTTTGAGCATTGAAGATCTTTGTAGACAAGACCGCTGACTACTGGAGATAAGTGTGGATCCCCTTCCTGCGTTGTCCTGTGTCTTTCTGAGCCCCAGAGCCCAGTGCCGGCTGCCAGTAATATAATCCCTCGCCCAAGCTCATGAGATTGTGAAATTGTGTACTGTACGCGAGAAAGTGGAAACTTGGCGCTTAGCGCTCGGTGCCTGGTGTAGCATAAGCGGAGCATCGGCGCATTAGCATTGGAGCCATTGGAGCCATACCTCTCTGGCTGTGCTGGCCGACCTGGCTAAGGAACTTGAAATATAATATATGAACAAAGATCTGACCACCAAAAAATTACGCTCTGGCAGATTGGTGACACAAGAGCTTGTAAAAAAACTAGAGCGAATCCTCTAAGGAACAACTCACTGCAAATAAACTTTTTGAAGAATTTCAATACCCTCCCTTCCTTCTTTTCAAAAAAAGAAACAAGTTTAAAATCTGTAGGGATGCCGGAGCCCTTCAAAAAAGAACATGAAGATAATGTAGAGGCTAAGGTAAATTCCTGAAAAGCCATTAGCAGTAGTATCTTCCATACCACCGACTAATTTCGGGGGTTCATGGCCCACAGATCATCAACATTCGGAATCTAGGATGGCTGACTCCTTGCTAGCAAATCTAACCATTCACTCACTTGCAAATGGAGTTCTTGAATCCGAAGGAGTTTCTCAACTGGTCCTAAAAGTGGGAGAACTCATAATGGAAGACTTTACATTACCTGACATTAATTTAGATCAGTCACATAAGTTGTCTCATGCTCATTATCTAGAATCGTCCAGGATGATTCTTATTCCTACCACTTCATTTTCCTCTAAGGATCCTCCCGTGAAATGCAACAGTTCAGTAGTACACCCAGCGGAACAAAGCTTATTAGACTCTCGGGATTCATTAACTCCTGAATTATCCACGAAATTTCTTCCTTTAATTAATAATCCAGAGTCAAAAATATTGATGTCGGAATCGTTACTTTGCTTAGAAAGAGTGTTGGCTTCCATCCAAGCCCGAATGGAGAATTCAGTAAGCAACTCCGACTCTATTTTGGACTCTGTTTTGGCCCTGACAAAGTATTTAGCATCGGAACAAAAACTATTGTCAGGAAAAGCTTACGTACCTCAATTTAGTATGTCTAATCCAGGGAAGGGATCTTCCACTCCCCTACTTTCGAAGGAAGACTCTGACATGCTATACTCTATTCAAACAGACTCTCTTCCAAATGTTAAAAAACTGGACTTTGGCATCCATGCTGGCAATCCTTTCTCTAACAGAAATAATAATACCAAAATGAAGGAAAACGAAGATATACTTGATAAGATACACTCCTCTACATTACAGCAGCTCTTCGACTCTGACGGAAAATACAAACTCAAATACAATTCGAAAGGTTTTCCCTATCTTCCTAAAAACTGGTGTAAATACCCCAAAGCAGCCTATAGAGGATGGTCTTAAAGTCGGATGCTCTCCCCTTAAGGAAAACACTCTCAAGAACAAAAGTACCAATGCCTGTAAGAAAAAGTTGAAGGGAAAAAGGGAAAACGCTGAAGGAAAAATAAAAAAAAGGTCAAAACAGTTACACTTCAACCCTAACCCTGTCCATAATATAACACCAAAGCTGGATTTAAATGCTTTGAAGAAAGAAGATGGACAAACAGAGTTCATTCTATCGGGTCCTTGTTCCTCCTATCTGAACTCAAGTGTACCTATTAAATCTACTAAAGATACAGTGACATTAGATATAAGTGTTCCTCCTAGTGTATTTTGAACCCTAATGCTTCTTTATTTGCTTCCTCTTTAGGTAATATTGTTATCCATAGTTCCAATAATAATATTTCTGAGGTATCTAGCCTAGGTAATAACTTCCAGCCTGCCCCTTATAGCTTGGATTTCTCGTTTATGTTTGATTATGAACTATATATGAATAGGACCTTTTTGTTGGGTTGTTTTGCTGAAATTCCAGGACTACAGATGATAGAAAGTAATGAGATTGTTTTGGTTGAGGTTCAAAAATATAACAATCTTAGGGATGCAAGAGTAACTGCTGCTTCCAAAGTTATCCCCCACCTAATTATGGCACATATAAATAAATTACGTTGTTGCTGCATTGATGTTCTAGTACCAGAAGTGGAGCTATCATTAAAATAATTGGCACAAAATAAGCTGCCAAACATTGATCTTGCATCCCCCGCAAGACGTATACCTTTTCCGGAGAAAGAGAGTACTTTGCAGGTTGTCCTCTATAAGGAAGGTAGGAGGGTCTATACAGAGAAAAATACTCAGCACGTGCTTCCCGTAGAGGAGGGAGATAAGAAATGGAGTTGGGTTGCAGGTGTTCTTAATTCAAATAGACCCTTTGGCCTAAAATGTGGGAACTCTTCTGAGCAAGGATATTAAAGTGATATCTTGGAATGCAGCCAGCTTAAACACTAATAATAACAAACTCTTATTCTCGAAAGAGCAGAATGCCACTATAATTTGTCTACAAGAGACTTGGATCACAAAGAACTGGTCCACTGAAGATTATATTGTGCTGAGCTGGCCTGTGCTCCCTGTGAATAGAGGTCACGCTAAAGGAAGTATTGCTATTTTGTTACGTACAAGTCTCAGTTGGTCATATAAAGGAACTTTTCATGCCTCTAACCTAATTCAGGCGATTAAGTTAGATCATAAGGACGGCCAGGTTCACTTGGACTCCAATTGATCATAAATGCATATTTACCTCCCAACGCATCTTCCTCTTATCTACTAAAATATGTATTCCTTGTTATCTCCTCTATCTTGGAAATTGAAGATTGCAGGTCTTTATTATTAATTGGGGATTTGAATTCTAAAGTTTAATCCCATAGTATAAGGGTTTTTTCTAACACCAAAAAAAACAAAGCCCTAAATATTTCCATTGCCCAATTTCCAAATAACAGCAGGACAGACAAAAGAGGAGTTTTATTACTTGAAGGTTTGAGAAGTTTAGATCTTATAATTGCTAATGGGAGTTACAAAAAGATATTCCAGCAAACTACACCCGTAAGACGCCAACTGGGAGATCTATTATAGACTATTTAATTGTCTCTGCAGATTTTTTTCGCAAACTTACAAATATGGAATTCTTATGAAATGTTTTCAGTGACCATATGCTGATTTGTTTCAAATTTAATTTTACTTGTGCTAAGGTAGACCCCTGGAATTTCAAAGGTGACACAGTAGGGTTCAATGTAACAAATGGCAGAATTCATTGGAACACTCAAGCGACCGCTAAATTAAAAGCGCACTTATCAACACTAATAAGAGATCAGCGGCACTTAATAACACTAGAGTGTGACTCCATTCAAACAGATTTACTTGAAGCCTTTTCCTATAATATAGGTCTCCTGGCTAAATCTTGCAAATTAACACATGCTCCTGTTAAACAGAGATCACATTTTAACCCATTGCTTACTATAAACAGGGAAATAAAAAAAGTTAGGGAGGGCTCAGTTCCTGAACTTTTCGTGCAAGCGAAGTAATTTAATAAACCTAGTAAAGAGGAAAAGACAGAGGAAAACATGCTCCCTAAGACAATTAAAGGAAGATGGAGCATTGATACAGCTAAAAGAGGCAGCCTCAAAATATAATTCCAAAAGGTATTGGGGAATAATCGCCGACTGCTGTGGCTCTAGAGTGAAATCTCTCCCTATACCCATAAAAGAAGAGGAATGGAAACTTCATTTGTTAGAACTGTGTTTGTGAATTTTAATTCCTTCTGATTAAAAATTGTGGTACCCAACCAGTCTAAAATGTCTGTATCCAATTACGTACATGCAATCAATGAAGTGGCCGGAGCTATTAAAAAATGAGATCCTCAGGAGCAATGGGCCGTGATGAAATTCCCATGACGGTAATAAAAGCCACTTTTGTGGGCTACCTATCAAGCTCCACTATTTAATCTTTGCTACTCCCAGGGTAAGACATCACCATCCTGGTCAGGAAGTATTTTAATTACTCTGTACAAAAAGGGCCCTAAAACACACACAGGTAATTTTCGGCTAATAGTTTACTAGATGCGGTGGGGAAAATATTTGCACGTACTATCCTCGATCACCTCACGGAATGGGTTTTGGAAAAGAAAATCCTCCCCATAGAAAAAAGCAGGTTTTAGGAACAATCATTCCACTCTAGACAATATTTTTATGTTTAAATTAATTGAGGAGAAATACACAATTACTCGTAATTCAAATGTATCCATGGCTTTCATAGATTTTTCAACAGCCTTCGATAAGGTAGAGCAACCTCTTTTATGGAGAAAATTGCAAAAAATGGGTTTGCCTTCACCCCTGCTATCATTAATTATTGCACTACATTCGCAAACTTGGTCCAGATATTAATGGGTGGAAATCAAGGTTTATCAGATGTAATCCCTACAGAAAATGGTTTGAAACAAGGCTGCTTGTTAGCACTGCTGCTATTTTCTCTTTATATAGCAGATTTACCCGACTGCTTTGCCCAAACTGATGGACTCAAAAGTCAAAAATCAAAGATAAGTCCCCGGCCTTTTGCATGTCTTTTATATGCAGATGATATAGCAGTAATTGACCTAACCCCTCTTGGGTTGAATAGAAAGAGGGTATCATTGCAAAAATATACAGTGGGCCACTTCTTGAAAATACATGCCTCTAAAAGTAAAATTTTAATGATGAAAATTATTAGAAGTAGAAAATCATGTAACTTTAAGTGGCAAATTGGTCCTGAAAAGCTGGAGGTGGTAGACTCATACCTTTATTTAGGGAAACTGTTAACAGGCAGCATGAAGAACAAACCGCATATGGAACACAGCATTTTGAAAGCTACATCTCACACCAATGGTTTGCATATTCTTTACAGTGCTATGGGCAGAAGACACTTTTTACATCTACTGATGGTTTTTAAGGCAAAAATTCCGCCAACTCTGCTCTATGCGATCGAATCAATCCCTGTTAAGGACTGGAGTATTTTGGATAAGATTGAAGGTCAGATACTACGTAAAATATGTAATTTTAACACGTTAGTCCCAACAGAAGCAATTAGATTGGAATTCGGTTTGATAAGCTCCTATAGCCAAGGTTTATCCAGGGTTATTTGCTGGGGATATCAGCTAAAAAATAGCAAGCCAGATTCACTAAGAGGTTTCACATGTCATGAAATCTTCGATATTAAGGCAGGTAATCACTTTTTTACCGTGATTTCTCATTGGCACTAAAAACCTTTGGTATACAAGAAGAATCAGTGTTCACACTCCCACCATTAGGATTTAAATCTCTCCTAAAAACCTTAGGTGGCAAAATTAGCTTTAATAGAGATACAAAATGTTGCAATTATAAAGAAGGACTAAAATTAATAGTAAGGACAAACTCACCGAGACTTGCACAAAAATACCTATTTTGGAATTTAGAACACGGAATTCGACGTTTGCTCATTTTATGTCGCATGAATCTCTTACCTCTAAATGATTTAACAGCAAACTGGCCCCAGAATTTGAATAATGGAAAAATGTGTAACTTGTGTAAGATGAGTATTCAGACCCTAGACCATGTTTTGTTTGTTTGTCCAGTATTGGCCTTGAGTCGTTATCATTGGCTTTGGGCGATGTTTTTACAAAATGGTGTTAAAAATGGAGCATTAGAACAAGACTATCTGTTTTGTCCAAAAAATGAAGCAGTATGTGTAAAACTTTTTAATTATTTTAAGGAGTTTATGTATATATTTTAAATCTATAACATATTCTTTTAAATGGGGGTTAACCCCCCTGTTTGTCATCCTTTTGCAAAGTATTAGTATTTAATCAATTTGTATTTTGCACACTGATTGGTTGTTATTTACTGCTATTTTGCACAATAGGGATATGTTCTGTTTTTTTCCCACTATTTTCTCTGCTAATTCCAAAATGAATCTTCTGGTTGAACTTGAACTTTGGACTTTGTTCTGCATATGAACTGGCTGATACTTACTGCCCTTTGCACATCTTTAGGAGATGTTTTTTATTCCCTTCTTCTTGCTGCTAATTTTTGATCCTCTAGTTGAAACTGCACTTTGGACTTTATTCTGTATGCAATTTTAATGTTGAAAGCCTTAAGTGTTTTACGCACTGTGATAACTGACTATATTGACTGCTCTCACTTAAAGGAATTCCAGCTATCGCAGATCCCTGATAATGTTATTGTGGTTCGTGGAATGACCTCTGTTATGTTTTATTACTTGTAATAATATGTATATATTTTTATGTGGCCTTCCTAGGAGTTCCAAATCTTCAATAAATATTTAATTAAAATTGAGGAGAAGAAACTTTCCACCAGCGATCTGCCGGCCACAGCCTTTTTCAGGAGCTGTGTGCCTTCCAGACAGGGCTCTTGGGAGGAACCTGGGAGCAGCACGCCCACATCAACAGTACCACCCCAACCTAAGCAATACACTATGTCTGGAAGTGAGGCAGCCACTGCAGTTGTAGTGACACCGATGAGCAGTGACTCTAAATTAGATTTATGCAAAGTAGTACCCAATCATTTCAGGAAACCGAGCAAAGTGGACTGCAGCTGCAGCCAGCAATAGTAGCTATTTCTGAAGGTGGAGCAGCTTCCTGACGAGCAAGACCATTCCCTTTAAGACCCATAGACTCCTAGATCTCCAGGAGGGAAAATAAAGGGTACTACTTCACTATCTTCTCCAACCAGCACTTCTGATGATGATAAAGACATGGAGTGGACCCCAGCAGAGTCCAGGACACACCGGGAGAAGCAAGAAAAAGAAAAGTTCTGAACGCCTATAAATATTGGAAAGGGATGATGAAGAGGATGATGACGATGAGCTAGTCATTGTGGATGCTGGCACAGAGGAGTCCAACATCACTATTCAACCTGCTCCGAGGTATGTGGCACAGGTAGCACCACCAGCTCCCATATTTGCAAGGCCCCTGATGAGACTTGCACCAACCCCTACCTCAGTAGAAGTATGCACTGCAGAGAGGAAATCGATGACGCACCCACATACCTCCAGGTCTTCTTCAGGCATCGGCAGTGGCACAGTAAGAAAGTACTTCTCAATGGCAGAAGAAGGCTCAGAGTCAGATGGAGACACCATATCAGACAGTGACTGCACCACCACCCCACACACTGAAGCCACCACCACCTACTTCTCCCAAGTAGCCTGTGTCAGTGACCCCAGAAAAGAAGAGAATCCAGGCTACTATTATTGGCATGTTTGGGCAAGAGGTGCCCTATGACATCAACCTCCCAACAATATATTTGTACAATGGGAAGCCGGCTAAAATGTTAGCACTGGACCTCCTCCCTTTTTCTTTTGTGGAAGGAGTGGGATTCTTAGAATTTGTGGCAGCCATCTGACTGAAATGAAGGTTCCAACTTTGACCTATTTTGCCAAAGTTGCTGTTCCAGCGCTGCATCATGATGTGCTGCAATTGTTTGGACAAGCTTTGCAGCAAAGTGTTGTTCACACTATCCACCTGACGACAGGCACGTAGACCAGTTGTCAGGCGACTGATTTCCTGTGCATCACTGCAGAGTAGATCTCTTTTGCGGGGTAAAGCAAAAGCTATCTACTCTTGTTGCTACGGACAATGGCAGCAACATAGATTAGGCCATGGGAGATGGTGGCTGTTTCAGTTTCCTGTGTTTGCTGCATTCCATCAACCTGGTTGTGCAAGACTTTCTAAAAAAAAAAGACATAGTTAGCAACATACTGACCACCTGCAGATAAATTGCACTAATTTGGGCCATTCTTTTAAAGCCCAGAAGCAGTTGCAGATTATTCAGCATGCTAATAAAGTGCCAGTTAAAGCCCTGATTCAAGAGGTGCCAACATGTTGGAACTCGGCCTATCATATGTTGCAATGTCTGTTTGAGCAGTACAGGCCAATCAATGACCATGGTATTCAACTAGGAGGAGATGCAACTGGGAAAGCGATGACAATGGATGTGGACAAATGGGGCCTAGTCAAATGCCTAACACAGATGCTGCTCCCTTTTGAGGTTTTCACATGGAAAGATACTAAGAAGGACAATACGATGGGCCAAGCTATCACATTGTTGCATCTGCTACCGGACAAGCTAAATAAAGTTTCTGGAAGGTTCACACATGTAGATGTGAACAAAAAACACAGAAGCGCATGTCTGAGTTGAGAGCTTAATCCTTAGCTTGGCTCGTAATGTAAGGCTGAAAAATGACATCATCTAGACCAAAAAGTACATCTGTGCCACAAGATCCATGGTACAAAAACATTATGCCCACTTTCATTCCTTTTTCTGAAGAAGATGTTTCAAAATACAAGAGGTGGATAGTTGAGCAAGCTGGAGACCTGGAAGAATGGCTGGAAGTTAGAGTCCCACTTTGCAATTCTAGGGTGCCGCCTTCAACTTCCAGAGAGGGCAGTCCTGTTGTCGCATGGCAGCTAACACCGGCAACAGGAACACAGGTGGCAACAACAAAAGGAATGCAAGAATTGTCCACAAACTCTGCATTGACTTGGTATCAAATGGCAGGGCTCAAGTCCAGTCAGAGTCGAAGGCAAAAGAGGTTGAGCAAGTGGCAGCACCAATGTTCATTCACAGGATGCTCCAAGAGTATCTGAATGACCAAAAGAGGTCTTTGTGGGTCAAAACCATTGATGTATTGGTATGGGAAGATCTGCCAATGGCCAGAGCTCAGCAGGATGGCCATAAAGTATCTGGCTTGTTCTGTAGCCAGTGATTCTGCTGAGAGTGTGTTCAGCATAGCCGTCACCGTTGTTACAGTGAGAAGGACCAGTCTGTTGCCTCAAAACGTGGAGAGATTTCCATGATCAAAATAAACCAACATTTCATACCACATGATTATACTGTTCCTTAAACAGCACAGGAGAAGGAGGCGGGTGATTGGTCAGAATTAAGTGTGTTAGCTGACCAACTTCAGGGTGAACCACCTGAGTTTAGGACAAACTCTACTTCCCAGTATGCCAGTGCCGCCATAGAACTTTAAAAATGTTTCTTGTCAAACTTCTTTCTTTGCAACAAAAAGTAGTTATGGGAACATTATGTTTGTGTCAGATATATGCTGCCCCACAAATTTGTAGTCCTACATATGTTTGGATTGGACTTGGACCAGCGTGCAGTAAAGGAGCCTCCACAATTCCTTCATGACATTGGAGACAATGCCAGTCTCCCTCTCATGCCAATTTATTTTTGCATCACTTAGCAGGGCTGCCCCAGAAGATTATTGATTTACAAGAGTGCCAATACCAAATTCCAATGTGCTGCCTATGTCAAAGATACAATTGTGTACCTGCTACCTAACCTACCCATGCTTGGATTGTAAGAGGTATCTACAACTATTGCACCAATTAGTGAGTGATGATTGATGATTTATGTGGTGGCAGACAGTGAGGGAGGGTGTTCAATTAATAGTAAACTTAATTATGATGCATGCCAATGTTTGATATCTGATGGGTGACCATTTTTCCTGAAGGTGATTGGCCTTTACAAACGTACTTAGCGAAAAAGTACCTGTAGAGTCCACTCCTTTTTTCAGATTCTTTAGAGACCAGACCAGTCACTTTAGTTAACAAACACAAATCTATACACAGTACTGCAATTCTGTTCCTCTACTTCAATCAAGTAATCAATTCAACTTTATTTGATTTAAGAAATATAAAACCATAAAAGTTACCCACACAAGAAAATTTGAGGAGGAGGATGGATGGACTCGTGGTTGGACTACCTCATCAAAAGCTAGAAGAAGGAAGTTCAAAGGGAAAAAAACCACCAACCACCAAAACAAAGAAATTAAAAAAGGGCTTAGGAGAGGGCATTGTCAATTTAGGTTTGAAGCTGGTCCAGAATCTGCTCCATCCTTCCCAAATGGCTCTCAACACAGCTCTCTAAATGGTCAATCTGCTGCAGGAGGAGGCACTGGAATACCCTGAATGAGCAGGGGCACTGGCAGAAGTGGCAGTTGGGCGCTAGCGCCGGCTCTGGTGATGTAATGACCGGGAGACTGGAGGCTGTGGATGGCTTGCTTAACTGGGGCCTAGGTCAGAGGCAGCTATTTCTGCCTCTTCCTCCTCCAGGGCCACAAGCCACTGGTATTCTGACTGGATGGTCTCCATGCCTCTGCCATCTCAGGTGGGCTGCTATCTCCTTCCTAGTTGGTTGTGGTGATGGACCTGCAGGAGTAGCTATATCAAGAAAAAAAGAAAAAGAAAAAAGACAAAGTGTAAACAATGCCCTGGGTAAAGACTTGTTTAGAATTAAACAGGGGTGGCACAGTAGCAGTACATACGTTGTGTGAAAAAATAAAAATAAATTACCTCTCATTAATGATTAAGACATTGTGCACTATAGAGTACAAGTTTTGCTAAATTAATGGAGGCATGCTATCCGTGCATCGAGAACTTTGCTACTCACTGCAACCTGCAGCTGAGACAGCTGTAGTGGACAATTGTCTTACTTTTATTCCAATGGCCCTGCTCTTCTCCAAATGCCTTTCACATTCTACCCTGGCTCCAAAGAGGCAGATGATTAATACATAAGATACTACACCACAGATGTCACATATAAAATGAGAATATCCTGTATGTCGTAAGTAGAAGGTGGGGAAAATGATGCAGTACACTACAATACAATATAATACAATGTTTTATTGTTTTCACGCGAACAGACCATACCAATTAAAACTCATATACAACTCAGTTTTTCATCAGCAATTCCACAGATAAAATACTACAATTCAAATAAATAATACTTTAAAAACTGTGTAGTTATTTTAAAACCATCTTAATTCCTATACTAAAGGTTTAGCTCCTGTTTCTTACACGGATAGAAAATATCTACCACTTTTTCCTTGATACAATATAAAACAATACGTTTTAAAGGCAAGCTTCCTTTTCACCAAGCCAATCATTTTATCAATGCACATACTTTCAACAATAATACTGTATAAGTGCTTGAGTGCTAGCCTAAACTAATGAGACTCCATTAGAGATTGTTCAACTGGCCTATTGATGTTCAATTTTGAGTGTGCAACTGAGATTTGTTTCAATGCTGCTTAAAAGTAGGATGAAACAGCCACGATAATAGCTCTATTTTCAGTTCTCATACAGAGAGCCTCTGCATCGTTGCAAGTTCTAATCTTAAATGTAAGAAGGATTGGTTGCAGATAGTATCTACAAATGCGGTAAGTGAAGTGGCACAACAAAAGAAAGTGTATTAATGTTTTGCAGTCTCCAATGGGGGAGGGGCCCCACTCCAATCCTTCACCTGGTGATTTCAGACATCTTTTACTCACAAAAGCCACTGGTAAATTACCTAATCTAAATTTGAGATAAAGGGCTCTTTGCCTGCTGGATAAATATCATCAAGACAATCAATTGGAACCAAGTCTGTGTTAAAAGCAAAGAAGCTATTTGATAGGGCACCTAGATGGATCAGGTTTGTTCATTGTTTATGGTGCCAATATGCCTCAAGTACCACGTCAAGGCTATCCTTTGTAATCATTTCAGGATGATGACAATATTTAGTCAATCCAGTACTGGTTAGAACATCTGACAAATGGGCAAACCATGGTATTGACAAAATGTAACGGGGGATGAGTAATGTTATGGGAACTCAAAAACCTGTAAATAATACTGAAAATCAGAATGATACATCATGTGCAAGGGGGGAAGGGTGGCACATATGGAACAGAGTTGAAGATTCCTCACATGCACAGGATTCCATCCCTACGTGCCCAGATTGTAAATACTTCTAGTGCCAATTATTTAGGGACAGAGAGACACCAGACTTTGAGTACAGAAGGAGGAAAGTTATCCGTGAATAGAATATTAGTAGATGGTCATTCAAACCTTCATCTGCCACCGAAGGCAGTAATTTTAGCTAATAATCCCCCATTGACGCCCGATGTACCTGAACACTGGTCGTCCTTGAGGAATAAGTCTTTGCATTTTTTGAGTGATAAGACTGGGATTGGTGACCCGTTGTTTACAGGCACGCCGTATTGGGTGGGTCGGAAAATCCACTAAAAAAATCTCAGGTGACTGTATGGTTCTAACTTTTAGATCCCCGGACTTAGTCAAGACAATTTTAGAGAGGTCAAATATTGGATCTGTGTTTTCAAGCAGGGTTTCCATTCTTCCACTGGGCTTCTTTTACTAGCCATTGAGATCTTTGTGGTATGATGCAGAAAGTGAGAGACTTGGACAAGATTGCCAGCATATTATGTATCCTCCCTGGTACCATCCAAATCGATTTGCGGCATTAAGTGGTCTCAGCGATATAGATTGACTGGTACCAAATAGGCCTGAGAAATCGGGATACCCCAAATAACAATCCCAAAATAGACCTCAGCCAATTAAACGGCACAGAGATCTGTGCTCATTCATCTGACCTAGATGATTTAGTTGAAACAACTATGCCCCTGCACTAAAACATTCATTGAGTAAATGGTAATAATAGTGTACGTTTTTTAACACAAATCTATTACTTAAAGCATTAGAACGAATCTAAAGATAGTCCATAAGTTTCCCGGTGCCGTGTTTCAGGTACGTACCTGAAACACGGCGCCGGGAAACCTTAGAGAGGGAGATCAACTACGATTTGGTTGTTTGCTGATGTGGACCAGAAAGGCGTACCCGCCCATCCACTAAAGTAACTCTCCTCCCGGTTACCGCTTCATACAGGGATTAAAGAGATTTCACACAATCCGACAAATTATTTTGGAGATCAGAATCAGGTTTCCACGTAACGCCCGATTCGGGCGTGTATTCAAAGAATCTCTACTATATCGTTTTCCTATGAGGAACAGAATATTGTACACTGACCGGCCTTTTCCTGGAAACACACTACCTAAATATATGATAGAAGACTAGACATCCGTTTGGAATATATTCAGTCTTAAGAGCTTTGTTCAATCCTGCCCTGAAGATTCGCAGTTTGTTCCCTGCGATGAAATACGTGTTGGCTTTTGACTTGGAACAATAAACAGAAGTAACCACACCAAGAACAGATTGTATCTCCACCTATGTATCTCTATGCATATATACTTACTCTCGGAGATTTATGGACTATCTTTAGATTCGTTCTAATGCTTTAAGTAATAGATTTGTATTAAAAAACTTACACTATTATTACCATTTACTCAATGAATGTTTTAGTGCAGGGGCATAGTTGTTTTTTCTGTAGCTGTGGATCAGCTTGCTGATCCCCATTGGAGTGGTTTAGAGGTATTACCGCTCGCCTCATTGCCTAAACTGTCTACTGTGAAATATATCACCTTGCGGTCACCTAGGAAGTGCGCCCAGTAATTCTGGAAAACTTAAAAGACCTCTTAGCTGTTTCTAGATGATTTAGTTGATAGCCCAAATCATTTATTACATGTAGACTTAGATTATGAGGAAAGGGTTTATGGTGAAACAAGCATTGCGCTAGCAGTGCAGCCCATTGTCGGAGCAGGGCAAGATAATGCACTTGCTCACCATCAAAATGCACATACGTTGAGAATGGTCTCATGGAATATTGCGGGCATCAGATCTAGGATCTCAGATGAGGCCTGGCTATTATATGTTAGGACATTTGAAATTATTTGCATTCAGGAAACATGGTCTAGGGAGGAAGTTGTTATTGATGGTTACTGTTCGTTAATGTTGATACAACTCTGTCACCTGCAGGGCAAAGGGAGGTCTAGTGACTTTGATCTCTGTTAAATATGGATCAATAAAGATAGAGAACATTGTGGACTCGAACTGGTACCAGATCATTTTAATCTCCAACTTAATTGATGTCTCATTGTTATTGATTAACTGGTATCATAATATTCTTGATCACAGTTAATGTGGGATCATTCATACTTTTAAAGAGGAGATCAATAAGGCAGTGGGCAACTGTTTCCCTGTATGTATAATTTGGATGGGCGATTTTAATTTCACCTTATGCCAATTTAGTACACATACGGCATGTGGGGTGTTAGACACTGAAGATCAACCTCTATCGCATGTTAAACACACCATGCAGAGAGAAGAACTAAATGATATTGCTGTAGTTAATGATTTATGTTTTGTCGATACTCTGATCTGTACCCCTCCCATTCAGTATCCAACATTTATGGGTGGGGGTAGGATAAACACCATTGAATTTGTGCTGATATCCAGAAAATTCTCCCATTTGGTAGATAGCTTTGTGGTAGAACCTAAACCTGCTAGCGATCATAACCTCGTAGTCGCTAGTTTGCTTAGAACGACATTAAAGGGTAAAGTTGACGAACACCCAATGAACTATAATCCTGACAAGGGGTGAGGTTAAAAAGGAGTAAAATAGATGCTGCAAAATTTGAGGAGAACATTGTGAGAGACAGTATGGGTAAGGTCATGACATGCTTATCTGAGGTATCCACCCCGGAGGTGGTCATACCGTACTTTGAAGACATTTGTAAAGATGTGGCCAATAACCTGACATGTTTTGTAAAGAGAAATGAACCACAGGAAATAAAATGGTTTAACGCTGAGTGCTCTAGAGCCCAAAAAGACCTTAAAAAAGCATTGTATATGGTTCCCCACGATAGGGACTTAATAAGGTCAAAGAGACACATTTATAAACAAGTAATCGGGAACAAGAAGGACGAATAAAGAAGACTGGCCTGGAAAGCCTTGGAGAGAGCGGGTGCTCGCAAGGATTCTAGGGGCTTCTGGGAAGTCTTAGAACGTCCCTTTTTTACAAATATAGTTAGGAATATGGAATCGACAATAACTGGGGAAGCTAGGATAGCTCATTTTTCGAATATATTTAAACCAAAAGGTGTACCCTTGCAAGATCCGAAAGACAACATAGTCATTAACATGGAAACAGTGAACCAACTCAGTCTATCTATTTCTGTCAGTGAAGTTGAAGCGGCACTAACAAAGGGTATCCCCGCAAAAACCCCAGGACCAGATGGGGTGCCCTTAGATTTGTTCAAGGGTAATCCCCAATTATGGGCTCCTTTGATGTTAAATGTTTTTGAATCAATAATAGTGAGTCACATCCCTACCACATGGAAAGAGGCCATGGTGGTACCGATATACAAGAAAGGCAGCAGGAATGATCCAGTCTGCTACAGGCCTATATCCTTAATAGATGCAACATGTAATGCCCTGGGGAGGGTAATTCTCACCTGGCTGGAATCATAGGCTAATGATTCTGGTCTTATAGCACAATCACAGTATGGTTTCTGGAAGGGAATGGGTACGAACGAACAATGCTTGAACCTCTCCCTAGTTATGGGAAAGTACATTAAGGTCAAGGGTGGATCGATCCACCTGGCCTTCATGGACTTATCCAGTGCCTTTGACACAGTCAATAGGGGGAAGCTGTGGACACTTATGGAGAGAATGGGCTTTGAGGAAGCACTTATTACCCTGTTACGTGGGTTGCATTCATCAACCTTCGGACTCCATACGCTATGGACGTGGAGGCGAAAAATCTGGGCCTATTGCATCCACAGAGGGTGTACGACAGGGATGAATTTTAGCCCCCTTTTTATTTCTTTTATATACAAATGGGGTGGAGAAAATTTTATTAGAACAACATTTCGACTATCCAATTATAGGAGGAAAGCCGGTTCCCTTGCTGTCAAGTGATGATCATACGGTACTGATGACTTTAATAGCTAATAGCCTTCAAAAAGCTTTGATTGCTTTTACTGATTTTATGACGGCATTGGATCTTAAAGTACATTTTAATAAGTCTTTTATCATGGTCTGTGGCCCGAAACAAACTAAAATTAGGAAATTTGTGATAAACGAAAAGACTATTGACAAGGTACCTAATTTTACTTATTTGGGGAATGTTTTTTATAATAAACTGAATAGGGTCCATTTGATTTCAATGAGGGCCCAACATACTAGTAGAATTATAGTGGGTTTATTTCGCTTTGCGTGTAAGCTGGGACAGAAATGCTCATCTTATATAATTCAAAATGCCGGTCAGTTGCAACCTATGAGGCAGGAATATGGGGCACTCAAAAAAGTAGCCAGTTACAAATCCTGTTATTTTTTTTTTAAAAAAATGATTACTGATGGTTCCCATAAATTCCCCCACAAAATGTTGCCATTCTGAACTGGGACTAGGCTATGTTGAAGATAGAGTAGAAATTGCCCCATTGATCCTATGGGGGAAAGTGTGGTCTACAGATGAATTGTCATTCACTAGAGTGATCATTAAGGACTGTATGAGCTTGGAAAAGGCATTGCTCATCCCCTGGCTTTGCTGTGTTAAAAATACCTTTAATAATATTGGTTTGGGAATTTATTATGACAATCCTGAAAGTATACACCCAAATATGAAATCAATTATAAAAAATGCTTACTACAATGAAATAAGAATGTCTGATCTAACTGATGCGCCCCCAATGGACAGGTTACCAAGTGGCCAGCAATTTTATTTATCATTCACCACTCAGACACAATCACGTTTCCTTCTGACTAGGTTTCGTTTTTGCACATTGCACTTTCTTGTGGCTTTTCCTAAACAGGCATGTTGGTGTGAAAGACTGACAGCCTGTCCATGCAATAACTCAGCCAACAAAGCACAATACACCTTATGCTCTTTTGCACATTATATAAAGATATAAGGGCTAATTTTATTGGGCCTATTTTGAAGGAAATGTATCCTTGTTCTTACCAAGAGGGTTTTAACTATTTACGATCATTGTCCTCTGCTGTCATTTGTAGTGCTGTGCTTAATTTCATCAGAACCTTTATTAATTAGGAAAATATAAGAATCGTGCTAGGGAAACTGGGCCATGTGATTCTAGGTCTATTGTAAATTGGATTGATACAGTATAAGTGGAATGTTTTTAACTATTTTCTTTTCTTTTCTTTTTAACTTGTAAATTAAGAATCTATATATTTATTCACACCAAATGTTGTATAGCAAGTTTTATGGTTTGTTTTACTTATGATGTATACTTTTATGATTCATAGGAATCGAATAAAGTTATTTGATGATGATGATATTATTTCCAATATTACTCTTCATTGTTGGTGGAATCCATTATGTCATCACAACAGGCTATAAAGATATAGCCTCAGCTTATTGCAGTTATCAGCCAAACATAATCGATTTGGAAGGCATTTACTATTTATCGGTGCCATATTGCAAGGAATGTTGCAACTTCTCATTGAAGCTGAATGTATTCTACTACTATATTTATTATTTAATCTTGTAATATTTGTTGTTTAATCTGCTACATTTAATATGTTCACTTTGTATGGTTCATATGGATACAAGTTGACTCATTCTATTTATTTTTCTCTTTTCTTCTCTTTCTCTCTTTTCTGTCCTTTCTCTTCTATCTTTAAAACAGATTTTTTTAGACTTTGTGATGCACTTCTTCCTCATACTAATACTTTTTGCCATTTACATGATTTTTATCTGTATCTGTGTGTTTAAATTGAATACAATACCTGCATAGTTTGCAATGTTACATTATACCTAAAATTATTTTCGAAATAAAACTTGTTGAATTAAAAAAGGAATTCCCTAAAAGTCATTATTGTATGTAAATCATGGTGGAGGGAGTCTACAATGTGTAGATTTCTGACTTTTTAAGATATATTTATGAATCAGTCCCTTAATGTGTCAATGTTGAATTGGAGCCTGGTTGCTAGGTATCAGCTAATATCTGTTCTTGATAAATGCCGTAGTATTAATCCCAGACTGAACCCATACTGATATGCTGTGAGGTGTGTTGATAAAACCTGCAATGAATAGACCTATTTTATTGGGCTGTCTGAGTACTAAGGGTATGCACTTATTGCCTGGCTTATATTAAATTTAAACTGATTCAAGAACCAACTTACTGACTCCATTATCCTGACAAGGTATGAATACTCTTATCTGACGATTGCCAACAAGCATAAAATGCACATAGAAGATTACTCACTTAGCAGTAACTGATTACAAGAATGTTCAAATGCTGTGCGTTACCACCTCCTTTTGCTTTACAGAAAATAATGAACGCAACAGATTTCCATGAATGAGTAAGTAGTAAATCACTACATATATGTGCCGTGCACCCTTCTTCATACAGTAGGAGTGATGCTCTTTTCGTTCCCAAATTAGGATATCTGACTGATCCAGGACTGTGGGGAAATGTGTTGATACATAAGACCCATGGTGCTCCAAGTACTAAAAAACAGTTCAAGTTCCAGCAGAAGAATTCCAGATCTCATTATCCTTATGTTAAATACATATGCCAGTGGCGTCTTTTCGATAAGGCGGAGGAGTGTCACCTCACTGCTCATTGAGAAGTGGAAAGGGAAAAAATTGAATAATAATAACAAAGTTATTATTGTTTTCTTTTTGGTTGTTGCAGGATGAGTTAGGGCAGGGTGGGCTGGGGGCTCAGGGTGGAAGGAGAGGATTGTGCACACTAAGGGGTTGATTAGGATGGTGGAAGGACCGCCACCGCCAGCCATGCAGTGGCGGTCAGTCCGTCGTTCGACTGCGAGTTTCCCCCTGCCGAATTAGGATGGCGGGAGAATCGTTTCCTGACCGCGGCTGACGAAAACACCGTCCGCCACTTTTCCGCCATAAGCAGCCATTCAGATTGCCTGGCAGATGGTCCAGGGACCATAAAATGATGGCAGTGCCTAGCAGGCATCGTCCAACAAATTATGATGATGGAAATTGCAGTTCTTTCCATGGCTGTGATGCTGCAATGGAAAGGTATGTGGGGATTACTTAGGGGGGCCCATTGCAGGCCCCCATTTGGTGGGGGGAGGTGAGGGTGCACTTGGGGGGTAGAAGCAGAGTTTGAGAGGTGGTAGAAAGGAAGGGGGGTGCAAACTGTAAGGGGCATTTACAACAAAGTACTTTGCTAGCATTTTTTTAAGACCTTCAAACCTGAGAAAAGACAGGGTGTGTGTGCGTGCTTTTGTCTGTGTGTGTTTATGCAAAAATCCCAGGTGAAATCCGACAAACCCCTCACAATACCGGACTGAATACACCTGTACCCAAACTTTTACTATAGAATTATTAGGGTGGTGTAACACCCCAAACACACCCCCTGAAGCTACACCCCTGATTACAACACTAACCATGTTTTAACACGTGAGTTCAACAGGGTTTAAAAGATTAGTAAATGTTAAGACTTCGTGATTTCACGTGAAATAATTTCTACACTTCTGTCCAGGATTTGTGAAGAACACCGAGGGTTTCTTTTCCCCAACATCTGCGTATTTATTCTGTTGTATGTACTGAGTTGAAGCACAAGAAGTTAAGTGCGGTTTCCAGGCACAGTTTTGTGTTCCCTAATGGCACGCGCCCTTGCAGTTCGCCTGGCCGAGCGCGTGGCAGCTCGGTGACAGTCAGAGAATGGACCGTCTACCCACCATCAATGATGTGAACACGATGCCCCGTGGCAATTTCTTTATGTCTCATACTGCATTACTCTTCTGTGCGCAGCTTCATAAAAAAATAATCTCTCCTCTTAGAAAGGGAAATCTGAAAGGAAATTCGGCACAGGGGTCACGAGCAGCCATGAATTTGATGAAAGGGTTTCTCGCAACCAAAGCAGTCTGTGAGAAGATTACACGTATTAAATCTGAAGTGCGCTTATTTCAACCATTTACAGCTGGTTGATTCGGGTTTATCTGCCGCGTAGGGGCATCTTTACAGGATCCGCTGTCTCCAGGGTTGCAGCAATGGATGTTACAGCCCTCTCGCAATTTTTTTTTTGTCTTGCGGTCGGCCACGTAACAACCACAGCCCCTCTACTGTCAATAAACAGGCATTTTGTACGCAAGTTCTCAGGTCTTCTGTGGGGTTCCTTCCTCCTCCTCATTCTTCCCTCCTTCAGGGGTCTAGAGGTAAGTGAGGCTACCTGCATGTCCTCGCAATAAGATGAATAAGTTTAACTTGGACCTATTAAGAAATTAGCCTTATTTCTTATTCAAAGAAGTTCATGTAGGTATTATGGCGCTGGGCTGCAAATCTGTTGTAGTTGTAACACCTCGGTAAATGTATTCCTAAGAGGTATTATGAATATGTAGGGAAATAGGAGACTACTGTTCTAGAGGCAGGTGCATTCCACCAGATGCAATAGGTCTGTTTTTTGAATGAAAGTGCCTTTTATGATAATGATGAGTTTAGGGGTAAACAACGTTTACCACGAATTTTTTACAACGCGGTACCTTTACCACGCGGCCGTTACAACGCAAGTCGTTACCACGACTTGCGCTGGAGGGCGCTGTGGGATAAGGAATTTTATAAATTTATATTCCAACACCTTCCCTAGTATCCACGGGGACTGGTGTTGGAATATAAAATTATAAAAATCCTAAATCCGTGCCCTCCAACGCAAGTCGTGGTAACGACTTGCGTTGTAGCGGCCGTGTGGTAAAGGTATGCGTTGTTACAACCTGCGTTGTAACAACGTACATCCGAGTTTAGGCGCACATTAAGTCATCATACATTCACTCTGTCACACATTTTTACATTAATGCATCTATCTATTCATCCATCCACTGACTCATTCTTGCATTCACTCTCTGATGCAATCACAATAAAACACATACAGAAACTCAAATAAAAAAAAATAATACAAGTAGAAAAAAAGAAAACATGAAAGAAAAAGGAAACCTGCTGCTCTCTAAAAGTGCAGTGCATGTAATGGCACGAGAAGGCACAGTCCACTATATCCCAAGATGAAAGATGAGCGATGGTTGTGACAGGATGTCGCACTGAGGAGGAATATAAAAAAGTAATTGATGAATACTTGAATTAATTTCAGTCACTGGTCATTTCTCAGACTAGATCTCAGTCCATAATTTTTTTGCGCATCATGCCATTCCAGATTAGGTCCAGCCATATGCAAATCATTCTTGGACCTACTTCAGTAGGAACAGTCCAGCATGAATTGCCAAGCCTGGACCTCTCTGAACTGAAAAACAGGCAACTCAAGACCGGTTTCAGCTTAGTTGGTCTTCTTCAGTCAGTTGCGGAAAGGTTCCAGTGGACTCACAGTTCAGGCTGGACTGTTCCTATTGGATCAGGATGAAGACTGATTAGCATAAACTGGGCCTCTGCACAAAAATGGCCCAGTGGGTGAAAAGCAATGGACCCCAGAGATTGCAAGTAACTAAGATTAATTTAAGCATCAAGTTATTGATTTAATGTTTTGTATAGCACAAACATGACCAAAGCGGGTATAAGAGCGCTTTACATACGGGTTGCGGAAGACATAGGTAGATAGCTGTGGGGGAAAAGAAGATAAATATACATCAGATACACATTGACATATTAACTGGCTGCATTAGCTAAACATCACCGCCATCTTGGGTGAGTCAGAGGGCGAGCAGACCATTTGCTCGGCCCTCCCACCCTCACCACTATAAAAGCCCCACTTGCTCGGCAGCCTGCTTACCCGTAAGGTTCCTGAGACGTGAGCTGGGAACATTGACTAGCGATTTTTAAAATTGTACTTTGTGTGTTGTTATTTTATCAAACTATTCCCTGAGCACTTCCTACCTTTCCCTCACGCTTGCGCTCACCGTATTCATGCTGGGGCCACAGCAGCCGATTAGGCGCTGCATTAGCTAAACATCACCGCCATCTTGGGTGAGTCAGAGGGTGAGCAGACCAATTGCTCGGCCCTCCCACCCTCACCACTATAAAATGTTACCCCCTCCCCGGAAGCGCAGCGGACGGGTGCAGCGGGCACGCCGGCGGCGCGCCGAAGGGTCGCCAAAGGCAAGCCCGTCTGCGCCCGTCCGAGCCTGTTCCGAGCCTAGGGCCACTCCCCCTGGCCCACATACATTTCGCCCTTTTACCCCAGTTATCCACTACGATGCTGTCTATCTGAAATCATTTAACAACATTAGCACTCACTGCGCCCCTACAAATCTACAGGCTCTCAATTATGCTCCGTTCACCTGTCCCTATTGTTTACTTCACATTATGGGTCACCCCCACTTAACAGCCCCAGTTACTCTACCCCATAACAAATCTCTCAATAGCATCAAATTAGCCCTTTTAAATGTTAGATCACTTTCGAAACACAGGTACGAAATTGCCAATTTTATTGAAAGCTGGAACCTGGACATCCTGCTACTCACCGAAACCTGGGGGGACCAGGCGTCCGACCCTGATTTCACCTCAGCTACTCCGGAGGGATTCTCTAACATTAGACTTGACAGATCTCATAAAAAAGGGGGGTATAGCGATAATATATCACGACACCTTCCTTCTACGTACAGAACCTTTAAAAATGAATACCTGTGAAGCCTTGAATTTCACTTTTGTTACACCCTACTCCAGTTCCTTTAGAGGCATTCTGCTCTATCGCCGCCCAGGTCCCCGCTCTACCTTTCTGTCCTCCCTGAGTCACCTCTTAGAGCCAGTACGCGGGGAAAACAACTTTACCATCTTAGGTGATTTTAATTTTCACCTAGAGATGAATGAGGACCCCGACACTTACGCCCTCCTCACCGAAATGAACGCAGCAGGTCTTACCCAATTTGTCCACTCCCCCACGCACTTAGCAGGACATATGTTAGATGGAATTTTTTTCAATCTTAACTTCTTGATCATAGAGAGTACCATGCCACTTACATGGACAGATCATTCCGCTGTCTGCTTCAATATTCTTCCTCTTACTTCATCCCCCACGAAACCCTGTAATCCCAACACTTTTAAAGCATGGAAAAACATTAATATTCCTGAATTTAGAAATAAACTAGACCCCTTGAAAGAGTTTGACACTTCTGATCCGGAAACTGCAGCCATCCGCTACACCACATGCATCGAGATTGCAATTGACACTTCTGTTCCCATAAAAAAATGTTCTGCCAATAGACCTTCAAATTCTGCCCCATGGTTTACTGAGTCTCTTAGATTAGAAAAACAAAGCTGCAGACGACAAGAACGCAAGTGGCGTAATAAATATGAGCCCCATGAAAAAAGCTGTTACAAAGAGAAGTTAAAGAACTACAAACAAATGATCATTACTCAGAAGAGTATTTTCTTTAACAATCAAATTGAACCATCCCAAGACTCAATTAAACAACTCTTTCAAGTTGTTTCCCACCTCTCTTGCCACAACAAACCCTCTACCACAGAAGCGTCTCAATCTATGTGCAATGCTCTTTCTACATATTTCCAAGAAAAGGTCTGTGATATTTCCTCCAATTTTAATAAACTTACTAATGACACATATCAGTTTCACACTTTATCCGAACCCACACCCCCAAATTCACCCAGTTTTTCCTTCGGTCACACCTCGCCTGAGCTAGTCCACAAACTTATGCTGACAACTAATTCTGGCTCACCTAACGATCCCTGTCCACCTTCAGTTCTTAAGCTGGTCCCCGACACTATCTCGACTATTCTTGCAGATATTTTTAATGCCATGATTACATCATGCACCTATCCCACCATATGGAAAAAGACAGTAATTAAGCCACTGCTCAAAAAACCATCTTAGATCCCTCCAAAGTCACTAGTTACAGACCCATAGCCTGTATTCCCTACCCATCTAAGATCATTGAAAAAATTATGAATAGTCAGCTATCTGAACACATAGACAACAACAACTGTCTAGATGCCTCACAGTTTGGATTTAGGAGGGGACACGGTACGGAAACGGCATTCATAAAAGCCTCGGATGAGATAAGAATGATCCTCGATAAAGGAGGCGCCGCGGTGCTTATACTGCTTGACCTTTCCGCAGCTTTCGACACGGTCGATCATTCCATTCTTATCGACCGTGTCGAAAAAGCCGGAATCTCCCCAAACGCCATTTCACTCCTCGCATCTTTCCTGACAGACCGAGAGCAATCGGTTTCCATGGGCGCTTTCTCCTCCGACTCCTTTTCACTACCTTGTGGAGTCCCTCAGGGATCCTCGCTAAGTCCAACACTATTCAACATCTATGTGGCGGACTTAACGAGGATCATCAAAGCTCATCGTCTAGCAGTAACATCTTATGCAGACGATACGCAGCTTATCCTGGCTATTAATAACAACGGAATGGAAGTCGCTACTAACTTCCAAAAGGGAATGCTTGCCATAAGCAGTTGGATGAACTCAAACTGTCTGAAGCTTAATTCGGGTAAAACCGAAGTCATGGTGTTTGGGAAACTAACTCCTGCATGGTCTCCCACCTGGTGGCCTCAAGACCTCGGCCCCCCACCCAACCCGGTCACCAAGGTCAGAAACCTAGGCGTAATCTTTGATAATAAACTCTCATACACTCACCAAGCCAGTTCGATAGTTTCTGCTTCATTTTTTACATTGAGAATGATCAGAAAACTTTAACCTTACCTTCCCTCGAACACCATAAACACCTTGATCTTAACATTACTAATGTCCCGAGTTGACTACTGCAATGCCCTCATGCTCAATGCTCAAGAACAAGTAGTGAATAAGCTCCAGCTGGTTCAGAATGCGGCTGCCAGACTTGTCACAGGCACACCTAAATTCAAACCTATTTCCAACATTATTCGCAAACTTCACTGGCTACCAGTCAGACAACGAATTAAATTCAAAGCCCTGTGTATAGCCTTTAAAAGCATTCATGAAAAAGGTCCATCTTTTCTAAAGGATGCCCTCTGCCCTTACCGACCATCACGCACTCTCAGATCCGCTGGTGCCAACCTTCTGAAGGTAGCTAAAACTAAGAAGGCTACATGGGGAGATAGATCCTTTGCAGTGGCCACGGCTAAATTATGGAACACCTTGCCTTGTCACCTCAAAGGCATTCCTACACTAACATCATTCAGGAAACAGCTAAAGACTTGGCTATTTAATCACTATACTCACCTAAGGTTCTCAGACCTGAACTTTCCAGATCTTCTGTCATGCGCCAAGACACCCTTGGGTAATCGTGCGCTCAACAAGTTGTATAAAATAAACTGGTGACACTGAATCCATATCAAATGCCAGGTAGCAGATTAATCAGCTAAACCTGGAAAGAGACAAAAGAAGAGAAGCATCTAGTTCAACACAGTGTTCATCAGTAAAGCTTTCACTTCCTTTTTGAAGGACGACGTTGAAGGGATCAGTCTTGTTTCCATAGGTAGGGAGTTCCAGATTCTTGGGCAATAACAGAGAATGAACGATTGTAGGTTTTATTCTTTTTTAATTTCTTCGGATTGAGCAACAATGTGCTGGTGCTCCTTGAGGGCTGGGAGCCACCCGATAGTTCGAGCTTGTTTTTCAGGTAAACAGGAGTGGTGAAGTGTAGTGCTCTGTCGGTCATACATGCAATTTGTAACTGGATCCTTGATTCAAATGGGAACCAGTTGAGCGATTTCAGGTCTGGATAAATGTAGTATGTTTTCTTGGAGCCAGTGATGAGCCTAGTAGCGGCATTCAGAGATGCTCTGAGGGGGGCTAAGCTGAGTTTCGGTAGACCGCAAAGCGTAGCACTGCCATATTCTAGTCTTGAGATGACTAGTGCTTCACCGCAGATTTAAAGTAATCTTGGGGAAGGTAGGGTTTGAGTTTTCTTAGTATGCTCAGTTGGAAGATCGCTCATTTGGTAGATGCTTTGATGTGATCTTGCATGTTCCTAGTGATTTCGTGGAATCAATGATGCGTGGTGTACAGGTGAGAGCAGCAAGGTTTCTTAGATATTTCTCCATAATAGAGGTTTGCCTAGTGGGAGAGATGAGGAGGGATTTTGTTTTAAGGGTGTTTAGTTTGAGGTTGTTGGAGGTTAGCCAGTTTAGGGTTTTGTGCAGGGTTCCGTTGAGTGACTTGATGTCGTCATGGGAAGCAATTTTCATCTACAGTTGGGTCTCATCCGTATACATGTGGTATTGGGTGTTAGATGCTTTGAGGATTTCCATAAGTGGTTCAATGAAAAGGTTGAAGAGTGTGGGGGAGAGCAAGGACCCTTGGGGGACACCCAGAGTGCAGGGACTGGAGTTAGATAAAGTTTGATTGTATTTAACTCTCTGCTTTCTGTGGTTGAGAAAAGAGGCAAACCATTTTAATACAGTGCCAGGGAGCCCCATCCTACATTCCAGAAGGGAAAGTAGATTGTCATGTTTGACAGTGTCAAATGCAGATGAGAGATCGAGTAGTATTAGTAGGTAGGTTTCATTCTGGTGAAGTAACGTGAGAGCGTTGGAAACTATATGAGTGATGGCCGTTTCAGTGCTGTGGCCATGACGGAAGCCCGATTGGAATTGGTCAAGAAGTTGGAATTGCTCAATGTGTTTGCACAGTTGTTCATGTACACATTTCTCAAGGAGTTTTGCCATGGTAGGGATGTTTGTGATTGGTCGATAGTTATTCAGTTCTTCAGGATCCACTGTGGGTTTTTTGAGAATAGGGAGAACTAGGCCCGCCCTCAGATAGTCATGGATCTCACCTTGAAGAAGAGAAGCATTGATGATCTTGGACCAGACTGAGACTAGTGATCCTATCATTTCTTTAAAGAAGTTGGGGGGGAGGGGATCATTGAAGTGATTTGAAGGTTTCAGGGTCGAGAGTATGCTGAAGATGGTAGTGTCATTGAGGGGGTGAATTGACTCCAAAAGGCATTGTTTTTAGGGGAGAGACATGGCGGCGAAGAGAAGGCAAGGTACAGGAGGAGTCAGGAGAAGGAGAGAGCTTGATCTAGGTAAACTGTATCAGATTCGATCTTGCTCGCCTTTTCAAGGAAGAAATCAGCAACAGCATCACAGTTTGGCTGTTGGCAGGAAGTGAAAGGAGATTGGATAGGAATGTTGTTGGATTGTGACTTAATCAATTCGAACAGCCTTTTCAGGTGATTTTTGGCTTTGTCAAGTTGAGATTTGAAGAAGGATGCTTTCGCAGCTCTGATGAGTTTTTTGTATCTGCTCCTTTTTAGTCTTAGAATTTTTAGTAGACCAGTGATGGGGCAGATCTCCAAGCGTGTTCTGCTAATCTCAGACTGCGTCTGTCAGCATTTAGGCTGTCATTGAACCATGGTTTGAAGTCTTTGATGGATTTTCTTTTTAGTTGAAGGGGAGCAGTTGCATTCAGGGCAGACAACATGGAGTTGTTGTTTATGCTCATTGAGGTCGTGAATGTCGGCCACGTTTGCAGGCGTGGGTAGGGCGATAGTGCATTGAGATCTGAGCTCATTAGCGTTTGTATTTTGGAGAGATCTTTTCCAATGTTTTTGTTTTAGTGGTTGTGATCTTTTGGAGTTCCAGATTTCTAGGATACGAAAGGTGATATAGTAATGGTCCGACCAGTCACATGGGAGAATAGATTTGAGCGGAATGGAGTTGGGATTGGAGATGATTAGATCGAGGCTTAAGCCTAGGTTGTGCGTAGGTCTGTCACAGAATTGTGTTAGGCCAAGGTCAGTTAGAAAGTTTTTCAGACTGTTAACCACCTGGTTATGTGGGTCATTCCAATGGAGATTGAAGTCCCCAAGGAAGATTTGGGGGCAGTTTCGGCCCTGGTTGGAGAAGATGGTTTCCATGGTTTGTTCGATTATGGAGAGGTTCTCTGCTGGAGGGTGGTAGAAGATGTGTAGGCTGCATAAGGGTCTATGTTTGCTAGTGATGCCAATGCATAGATAATCACAGGAAGAGAGATTTTCTGAAGGGACTGTTTAGCTGAGAGAGAGTTGAAGTAGATACAGGCTATGCCACCTCCCGTTCTCTTAACTCGATTGAGTCTGCTAATTTTGTGGCTTGGAGGGACAAGAATGTCAAGGATGGGACCTGAGGTGTCTGTGAGCCAAGTTTCAGTGAGGATAAGGAGGCCAAGATCCTGAGCAAGGATGAGGTCGGCAAGGTCTGTGACAAGTTTCACCGCTAATCTACAGTTAAGTTACATGCAATTGAGGTGTGATTTGTGGTCAGTGAGAGAGGGCTGTGTAATGGGGATCTGCAAGAGGTTATTAGTATTTATGTCATTGGTGTTGTGTCTGAGAGCTCTATGAAGGTTAGATGTCATGCTTTGTTTAGCCACCATGTGGCCTTACTTGGGACTAGTCACTCCAATCGCAATTGACGGGGCAGTTTGTGAAGTTCCAGAAGGTCCAGGCATGATCGTATGAGAGGAGTTATAAGCTCGGAGGAGGAGAGAATATCTGGTAAGTAATTTATGAATCTGGTGGGTCTAAAAGGTGCGTTAGGGTAGGGAGTGGTCTTTCAGTTGTGGCCTGCGGGTTTCTGCCCGAGGTCCCTCGATAACATAGTGGAAGGAGATGGTAGTTTGGGTTGATGTTGGAACGTGGGCAGGATCTCCTGCGAGGTCTTGTTCGAAGAGAGGTCATGGGACAGCTCCGAGGTGATGTTAATGAGATTTTGTATGTCATTTTTGAGTTTTAGGAGTTTAGAGTTTATTTCAATGAGCTTAGAGGCATGATCCAATTATGGATCATAGCTCCTGTGGAGGGGAGGAGGAAAGCTGTTCACTAGGGTGGAGGTATGCAAGTCCAAGGAAGGGGGCCGAAGTGGAGGATCTCCATCTCTGTTGTACAGGACAGCAAGGTAAGTGGGCGCTAGAGTTGTTGTGAGGAGGGATTTTGGGTGGAAGGGGGCAGGATCCAGAGTTGAGGATTAGAGAGGGAGCTGTGTCTCTTGGTGTTGAGAAGGTTAGGGGTAACTGATTCTCTGGTGTGGAGTGGGGGAGCCAGCTGTGGGGAAAGGGAGATATGTGGGAGAGAGCCCAGTGGAAGGAGAGTGGGGGTAGTGTAGGAGAGGTGGTCAGAGCTAGGATTAACATTAGCTCCAGCATTACAGTAATGGAGTTGGATAGGACTCGGTGGTCGGGAGATGGAAGGTGCGGCTGTTGAGCCCACATTTGGCGGAGCTAGAGCCCTAGTAGTGTTGTTCGTTGTAGGTGTGGTAATCAACGTGTTGTTGTGGCACATTAGAGAGGGATCAGGGAGGACCTGTGACAGAGTTGTGGGAAGGACGTTCCTTCAGTGAGTAGGCGTGTTACTATCATCCAGCGATTTTTTAATGAGGGCGAATCTGTCATCAAAGTTGTTCAGGTTGCGATTGGAGGCCTGAATTAGGATAGTCCCATTTTTGTAGATGGGTATGGTAGCATTAGCTCTGAATGAGTGTGACGTCACAGCCAAGAGTCTTAGACCATCAGGAAATTTCTTGGCCGAGGCGATTCTGAGCAGAGATTGGAATTCCATTCTCCACTGAGCTCTTCTTTTAGTATAAAAGATCCTTTTTTTAGACAGATATAGGGGTCAAAGATAAGGGTTTCTGGATTAGCTTTGAGTAGTCTATGTTTCAGAGATTTAGTCGAATTTTTGGAGAGGTTGATCGGGTAATTAATTATGTAGTTATTTATACCAAGCCTTTCTAGTCTGGGGTCCAGTATGCACTGAGCGAAGGAGGGCAAGGTGGAGAGTGAATAGATTGCGAGTATTAGATGAGAGGTAGAAGAGTACATGATTAAAGGGTGCAGTTCTCATTGAGGAGGGTTCTTGTGAGACATGGCAGTTTCAGTGACGGGCCATACCGTTCAAGATAATGATGATAATATGAACTCCATCTGAGTGTAGGACATAATATTCTAGTCAATCTGGGACATACCAGTGATCTTACAGATCAAGTACCAAAGGAGCAGGGCTGAGTCCTTGCCATGAATAACTAGTGGTAGCATAGATAGATGATGCTTTGAGTATAGGGGATAGGGGAAGGATAGTGCCATTGCCATGAAGCAGGGCTATGTGAGGCTATGGTGACAGGGACAAGAGGACAAGGTAGGGTAGATATCTTGATAGCATCATCTTGTTGCTTTGCAGTAGATGCACTAAGTTTGAGACTTACTTACAAGTTGCCTCAGTTAGTGCCATTAGTCTAAACCTGACCAGAGTGCTTTAACGAATATTGGTGGAAAGAGTGAGGCTGAACAAAATCTGGACTCTTTATTATTTTAGAGAAAAAAGGGGAGGCCAGGATGTTGAATGTAGGTTTTCAATTGTTCCCTAAATAGGTTTTACTTTTGGAATTGCTCAGATCCATCAATAAAAAGCCTGGAGAGATTTGACCAATACTGTGGGTCTCCAAGCTTCTGTCCGTTTACACTTTTTTTGTGCAAGCTTTAATATATCATTATTGCCTAGTGTACATCTGCCAGTGAGTCTACAAAAGTGATTTTGATACTTAGAATATCTTCCTACTGTATTTTACATTTAAGATCACCTTTTCTTGGGCTTCCTAGTAGGTCTGTGAACCTCGTCTGCATCGTCTAATCAGGCCAGAACAAATACGTTCCAAAAATGTAGTTTTTTAACACAAGTCCAAGATCAGTTTAAGAGTGGAGCGAACACTTAAATCAAATTTTCCCACACAGCGCTCTGCAGAACTTCATTCCTATATGCTTTACAAACAATACTTTGCACCAAACGTCACCAAATATTGCAAGCAGGTTTTACTTTAAAGCAGACAAGTTTGTAGACGATGTACATTTTGATTCAGCCATTGTACTAACAATTATAAAGATTGATCCGTCCAATACACATGAATATATAAAGATTCATAACGGTTTGAACCGTGTGTTTCCATTTTAAAGCCAATAGGTATTTTTTAGCAGTGCTACACACATATTGCTGGGCTCTGGTGCTTATAGAGCTGTCCAAGCCGTACAAGAAATGTTAAAGTACAAAGGTTCATAAAGTGACGTAACTTAAGTACAGGCAAAGTGGTCTCAAAATCAGTGGTCCCGATTCACAGAACTAACTTAAGACAAAATCCTAAACTTACTACCATTTTGGTATTCACTCGAAGGCACTTACTCATTTTGGCATTCACAGAAGGCACTTACTTACTCATTTTGGTATTCACAGAAGTCATTTAGGAGTCCTAAATTTAGGAGTCCTAACTTTACTACTGAGAAAAATCCTAACTTTAAGACTTTCGGTATTAACAGAAGGCATTTCGAGTCCTAAAGTTTTGCTGTGGATTTCTCTCCAATGAGTGTTTACAAACCTGACCTAAAAGGGTGGGAAGTGGACATTGCAAGATGCAGTTTGTCTTGGAAGTTTAGAAACAGCCAAAAAAGTGTGTTTGTGGGCATTTCCAAACTCCTATCCCACCCCTTCCCTCCATGGAAATGGTTGGAGATTTACCACAGCCCAGGATGGAGTAACTCCCTTTCCAGGATGGGATGGGTAAAGGATGACCCCCAGATTGGTTGAGGTAAAGGTCAAGGCCTTTCTCCATGGGGACAAATGTTTTCCCTGTGGAAAACAAAAACCCCAAAAAATGATTTGCCTAGAACTTCAGCTATTTGGAATTCTCCATTCTTCATGGAAGAATAGACCCCAGGGACATGTCACATGAACTTTTTCAATAGTACACCTGGAAACGCATATCTGGTGAGGGGTCCCTTAATGGGACAGGGATGCTGGGCGTGTTGGTAAATTACAAAAAGTACTACATTTGCACTTGTATGTAGATGTGCTACTATAGGTGCAGATTTATTACTTTTTCTTGCAACGTGTTGTTCATATTTAAAATTCTATAATTTCCATCAATGCTTACCCTTTCCAATCAAGGCTGTATGGAGGACTGTTGTAGATATGTTGAAAGGTGGAGGCTGACTTTGGGTTTGACCGAATGTCCATGCGTGGTCCATATAAGGGGCATGCCTACATCGATAATATGCTTGTAGGCAAGCTCATGACAAGTGCCAGAAACGTGTAATGATCTGTGGGTTTCAACCTAATTGTGGCCAGTTTCCACATGCTCATTTTTAGTACTTGCCTCCTTTTCTTGATCCCATTAACTTGCCATCTTGGTACTCTAACATTTAATGACCTGCCTTTTTCTTACTTTTTTTTTACTTGAGCACCTTTAGGGCAATTGTTTTAAGTGTTCAATTGGGCATCCAAGGATGATGTTGCAATGATAGAGTACTGGATATATTGAAATTGAATCTTGTCAAGAGTGAGGTTTTGCCATAGAACACACTGCAAACTGAGTGACCTATAGGCACCTATTTGATTCAAGAATGTGAATGTTCGTGCTTGTGTAAGGCAATGGTGGATCACCTGAGACAGGGAGACCTCCACAAAAGTTCAAGCTTTTGTCCATTGTAGATCGGGGTAGGTCAAACCTAATCAGGTAAATTAAATCACCTTCTTTGCTGAATTAGTCCAGTTCTTTCTGGTGATACCACTGAACAGTTTTTACATACGTGTCACTTATGATAGTAGCCTGAGGGTAACACTGACATCTTTATCTTGTCAATTGGACACAAGAACAAGTCACAAAACAAATCCTAAAGAGAAAAATTGAAGAAGCTGGTTGCTGAAGGCTGGCAAGCTGTTGACTTATAAATAGGGCTCCTATATTTATAGTATTTTTTTTACATTCCTGTCTGTATTCACGTATATTTATTTTTCACTAATTTTCAATTGTGTTTCATATTTATTTTGGGTCTGTGAAAAAATTAAGCTGAAACTAGTATGCTTCCACGTTTATTCAACGGACAAATATTCAATCACACATGACTGCCTGACAGGTTTCAGTAATAATATCTATAGATGATAAATCAGTACACTTGTATGAAAATGTGCACATATTAGTATCAATCTTGTGCACACCTACCGCTGTTTAAGACCCATTAGGACAGTTTCTCTCTTTTCTAACTCTCTTGCCTGTTAATTCATACAGTTATCCCCCTGGCAGTCATGAGTGGCAATATTTATGATCTCTCAATAATCAACCTAATTTCTGTTTTTTATCCATATTTAAAAATAAATAGAGACCGTAAAGTTGATGTTTTTATTTATTTACTTAGCAGTAAAAATCAGTAAAAATTGAAAACAGGGCGCATTACCTATAAATAATATTTATTCTAACTTTTTTTACAGTGCTCCTTAAAACACCCTTGTTATCAGAACTCCATTCAGAGGGCCAGGGGGCAGGTAGGAGCTACTGGGCCCAACTTTGGGGTTTGAGACCTTGTACTCCTGATGTCCCAGGGACCGACCAACTACAGCTTCCATGCCGCTGGACCAAGTACCCCTTCAACACTTCACTCTCAGGGTTAGCGAGGTCTGAGCAGTCCAAGGCTCCCGGGAGGTGGGGGAGGGAGGAGCTGGAGGTAGATACAGGGAGTGAACACAGACTCACAGCTCTAAAATGCGGGCAGTTATTGTTCAGCCAAGTACTCGCTTTTATGAAAATAGAGAAGTATTATATTTTACTGCTACTAACTCAAAGGTAAATGCAACATTCACAAACAACTACACAGTACACTTGAGCTCAGGGCTCTAGTGGTTTTAGGCAGTTCCCTGTGTCCCACTCCCTCCTTGTTCTAGCAATAACGGTTATCCCCAATTCACTTTATGCAACATCCAGGGTAAGCCCTACTAGTAGCTCAAGTCTCAAGAGGCCACTCTGACTCTGTTGTAAAGTCAAAAGTATTCCAGTGCCGAAGCGCTATTTAGCATGAAAATTCCCCCATGCTGAGGTCAGGGATCTAGTGTTTCATAGGAAGTTCCCTCTGTCTCACTCCCTCCTCACTCTAGTAGTGATCATGGTTGTTCCCCATTCATTTTAGGTAGCATCCAGGGTAAGCGCCATTAGTAGTATGAGTATCAAGAGTCCCCTCCGACTCTGTGGTAAAATCAAAAATGTTCCAGTGCCGAAGAACTTTCTAGCAAGCAAATACCCCTGGGGCTGACTAGTGTCTGCAGGATCAGAGTGTCCAGAGTTACTAAGCGCCCCCTCTGCAGGAACTGGTGGGGCAGAGGCTGATTCAGGTGAGTTCACTGCATGGAGCCCAAGTGGGTTGCTCTCTGCTATCCCGGAGTTCCTCACATGCAGTTGCTCTCCCGCAGCTATCAGAGGTTACTTGTAGCTGCACCTGTCGGGGTAAGTCTTTTAGTTCATTTCTTGATGGAGAGAATGTCTTGTGAAGTTCCTGATGTTGGTACTGCATCCTGATATAGGTGTGCTGGGTATCCCACAATAGACTGACTCTTCCAGCGATGCTCCCGGTCAGGTTGGACTACTTGCTAGTACCATTGAGCCCTCTTGGCCTACATGGTCACCCCATCTCTGCTATAGATAAGCACTGCATAGCACCCATCCTGGCACACTGGGTCACCGACTCCTCAGTGCACTTGGGCTGTGGCCCTCTCCACATGGCAATCCATCCATGGTGCCCCCCTCCTGGCATACAGGGTTGCCAATTCTTCACTGCACATGGGTTCTGGCCTGATCAGCACAGCAATTGGGGTGGTTCACTTTGCGATGGCTCCTCCTGACATACAGGGTCCATGACACCTCACTGCACACAGGCTTTGGCCCAATTCGTACAGCGATATCCATGGCTCACTTGATGGTGGACCTCTCCTGCCATCAGGGGGTCCCGGACTTTGTCCTGCACACAGGTAAAAACATCATTGGTGCAGCAGACATTTCTCACACCTCACACAGGGAATCCATTCGAGAGGATTCCCCATTGGACCTCACACCCTCCAACGCTCTCCTCTTCCTCACAGGACACACTGGTCTAGGCAGGCAGGCAGGTGCTGGTACAATGACTGAGAAGGGTTTAGGAAGCACAGAGTAAATGACGGGCGCTCTGCCAAATGTATACGCGAAAGGTCTGGTGGTCAAAATCTAAGATGTGGTGCAACTGGCGAATGGAAAATCCCCTTAACGATTCAATTGATTGTATGACAGAAAAATCTGACATGCAAAAACATGAATCAAAGAAATGCCTATGCTCACACCAGAGGTACAGTAAACATTATTAAACAAATTATACAAGTAGTAATACAGTGTACAAGACAGCTTAAGTACTCCGATATAGAAATACAGTTGTTGTAGTGATTTCTGATTGTTTAATCATTCCATAGCCAGCCATGGAATGAGCTGACTTGTATAATTTGTTTATTAATGTTTACTGTACCTCTGGTGTGTGCATAGGCATTTCTTTGAGGCAGGTGCTGGTGCTACTGGCTACATGGCATTGAATTATCTGGGTGATGTGCCCACGCCCAGCAGAGAGACTGGCAGGGCTTGGCCCCCAGTCCGGGTCACAGGCAGAAGTCTTTCAGAACTTTCCCTCCTCCCAAGACAGGCTGCATGACAGCTGACCATTTTTGAGGTTTCAAGCTCCCCTCTTATAGTTCATTCCAGACACCAAATGTGATTTAGAGTTGAGTCTTTTAAGTTGATGTTAAAGGTCTGCTTCCTTTTGAAGTGCCCAATCCTCTGCCCTCTGATCCGCTGTAACACTTTCACAGCAGGAGCAACTCCAAAGCTGCTAGCCCCACGAAAAAGGCCATGTGAGTGACTAGAGTTCACACCTGGATGTCAGCCACAGTGATATATAGATTAAAAGGTTAGCCCCGAGCCTCAGCCCTACTCTTTATGATTCCGTTATCAGCCTCATCAGCTACTTGAGATGTGCCCAGGACCCCTTCCTTGTGACCTTTCGTTGATTTGAAGAACACACTTTGAAGTGTACAAGGAAGACAAGGCTCTCCCCTCTCCAGTGTGTCCCGCCTATCTTGCTAGAATGCAGCACTATCTCTCTGAGGGGATTCCTCTACATCCCCCTATTTTACCATGCAGGCCTGGGTCTCCACAAATGAAACCCATAGTATACCATGTATTGTTCCATTCACAGGCACACACACACTCAGTACATGCATCTACTATGCCTGCACTGCACAGTACTGTATTATCCCTGTATTGTACTCTTCCCAGGTATGCATACACCAATTTCGCACTGTGCAGCACTTCATAACAACCCGATGTAGGCCAAGGGGTGAGTTTAGCACAGAGCAGCGGAACTTTGAATGAGTGAACCTGTAGGCCTCACTTCAGTGACATGGGTTAACGAGGACCTGTTGACTACTACTGATCACTACGTGGTATGCTGCCTCCACCGCGCTAGTGCTGCTGAACTCCTGGTAAAGGCATTCTGCATTATGAGAGCAAAGCTTGGGTACCTCTCCCGGTCCAACAAGATTGCAATCCATGAGACAGGAATATGTCATAGCGCACTTGCATGATCCATGCTTGCCCATGACAACAAAATCAGCCTTTGGGATCCAAACATCAGTATCATTGTGGAACTCAGGGCAGAGGTGCACATCCATTACCATGCAAAGGACTTTTCCATCCCAACAATTGTCATATCTTAGGCTCTGTAGATAGCAGGCGCTTTTAGTCTGACCTAATTTAATTAGTTTAACTATTTTGTTAAAACAGAAGCCTATGTTGTCCCTATCAGAATTTGAATTTGTGATGTGTATAACACCACATCACTCATTTGCCTCATTGATCCATCATGACCAACTTTCCAGCCCTGTGCTACCCCGCTAAACTCCTAGGGCCAGATGTAGGTAGGCATTTACCGGTCGGTAACGGCCGAATTCGGCCGTTACCGACCGGTAAATAGAATTTGAGATGTAGGGGGCATATTTTTACAGAATCGGTAAATTTACCGATCGGTAAATTTACCGATTCTGTAAAATACCGAATCGGTATTTTTACCGATTCGGTAAATTTGATATGTAGGTGGGACTCTTCTGAGTCCCACAAGCCTTACTGAATCGGTATTTTACCATCAAATTCAATTTGATGGTAAAATACCGATTCCGGTGTGCATGCACATGTGTGCATGCACACCTGTGCCATATGACAGGCAGACCTGCCCTTAGGGCAGGTATGCCTGCCACATGGCACCCGAACCTGTTTTGGGGGTGCTAGAGGGTGTCAAAGTGACACCCCCTGCACCCTTGTGAAATTCGGTATTTACCGATTCGGTAAATACCGAATCGGTAATGCCCATTCATTCCTATGGGCTTCAAAGCCCATAGGAATGAATGGGCATTACCGGTCGGTATTTACCGAATCGGTAAATACCGACTTTTACAGATTCAGTAAATCCACATCTGGATTTACCTACATCTCCCTCCTTATATTTTACCGATTCATAAATACCGAATCGGTAAAATTCGGTATTTATGAGTCGGTAAAATATATTTACCTACATCTGGCCCCTAATCTCATATTTCCAAGGGCAGATTTTATACTTTTCATTTAATGTTATATTTTTTATATTCTTCTCTAGAATAAAGTATGTAGTATCACTTTTTTGTAATTACAATAAATAAAAGAATCACATGCAATGTTACCACCTTCTTAGTGGTTAAACATACTGCTCCTGTGTACATTTAAGGTGTCATGCAGATAATATTAAGGCATAACTTTTTCAAAAACCATAAGACTGCAGACAAAAAAAGTTTAAAAGAGATAAAAGGTAGTAGACTGTTTACATTTATACACCCGGAATTTGGAAGAACATCTTCATATCCAGCAGGACTGCTACATTGCTGCTCCAATTTAGGAAAGACCTGAAGACGGACCTCTTAAAAGAACACTGCATCACAATGCATTAACAGTCCACAAACCACCTACCTCCCTCATCCATCGTGGAATCTCTGTATGTTTTTGGTCCTGTACAGCGCTCTCTTGCCTTTTTGATTAGATTCACACTGCAGAAATACAACATACCTTTCTATAGTAAACCAAACGTTCCGTTTGATTTCTTTTGTTAAAGTGGAATTTCGTAGCATGACTAATATCGTAGCCCTGGACACCATCGATGATTTTAAAAAATATTTTTATGAAGTACTGTACACTAGCTAGGTTTTGGTGATTTGCTAAAGCTAATAATTTTACATACATAATGGCGTTCCCCTGAAACATACTCAATTCATATTAACGCTTCCGTTTTAGAGTCATGGAACTGTGTTGAAGTAAAGTAATGCCACATTAGCATTTAATTGATTCAGCCCAGCAGTAAAATATTGCTTGTGCACTTCCAGATTTGCAGAAAATTACATTCAATTTGCCAAGTTTTATACGATCCTCGTTCACGGCATACGCTCTACATTGGAGCTGCGGATGCTCACTGCGAGACGCAGGGCAATTCTTCTCAGTGATGCTCAAATTGGTTATGATGATGACTTATATTAACATAGGCAATTCCAAATGGTTCCCCATTAAAACCAATAGGCTCATCCGGTGATTGTTTTCCTTCCACTATGTATTTTCCCGTCCCATTAAGTTAATTTAATGTGCAAGGTAATGTGCGAGCACCCACCAAGGGAAGCATTATTTACTTGCCATTGGCTTCTGTTAAGGAGAGCAACTCTCTAATAGAAAAGGCGGGATTTACATCAACAGCAAGTGTTTAAAGGTAAGAAAGCAGAAAGGGAACTGCCGCCAGGCATTATAAATAAAATCAGGCATCCCTGGCTGGAAATATTACAGACTGTATTTCAATGTATCCATTTAGTTTTCGTTTATGATCCACACCATGGGCCTGATGTTCGAAATAACCTGTTACCGAATCACAAAATGGATTCAGTGCATAACAAAAAGTAAGAGTGGGACTGGCCTATAGAGAAATCAGGCAGTGCCTAGCAGACTGGTCTAACAGGTCAGTGTGTGGGCCGGGTTTTTGGCTATTTGTAGGCCTGTTTATGGCCTGCCTCGCTGTTATTACTGTTGATTTCCCTGATATTATAAAAAACATTACCTGCAGCAAGTGCAAATCCATGCAGTCTTCCGTACCTTGCAAAACAGTTATAAAGCATGCAAACATAAGACTCAATCTAGCATTTTAATTCACTATTAGGGGCCACTTTAATTTGGTGCCCGAGCATTTTTTCTGCCCCAGTCCGACCATGACTTTTTTTTTCAAGTGGCAGACCTGTGACTTTGCAAATTGCAGGCTTTGAGACCATAAATTAACTTTGTGTAGCAGGCCCCAAGTTCTGGTGATATCAGTACGCTTTACAGAGTTATAGAAAAGAAAAAGAGCATTTAATTTCAAAAGCAAATATATATAATTTCTATAACAGACCAAGGTCCTCATTCGAAGTTCAACTAGGAAATAGAAATGTATGCCCGATTCAGGATTGCAGAGCACGAGGTAATGCCCGGTTACTCACCGGTAATAGCCATTACTCCGAGTCCTGGTCTCCCCGTCCCATTCCTTATCAGTGAGCAGCTAGTCTGCTCCACAGAAACCTATAGCCTAGCTGAGCTGTTTGCACTTCCCCCAATATGGCGTCACTATCACGTGACAATAAAAGGGGAAGCGCATCATCGGAACATCCTGAGAATACCAAAGAAACCCAGAACGAAAACAGACAATCACCCAAAGAAAAACCCAAAACAGGGAGGGAGGGAAGGGCTCAGGAATGGGACGGGGAGACCAGGACTCGGAGTAATGGATATTACCGGTGAGTAAATGGGCATTACCTTCTCATCCTGTCTCCCCCTACCATTCCTTATCAGTGAGCCCATACCCAAGCACACAGTGATTGTAAGAAAAAAACAGACCAAAAGGTGCGTGAAAAACAGGTCCATTTTAATCAACAGAAAAACAGCACATATCACAAACCATGTACCTCAGACAGGACATGAGTCCCAAAGGCAGCAGAGACCGCCATCCCCAACTGAAGACGATAATGGGAAACAAACGTATGGGGAGTAGCCCAAGTGGCAGCATTACAAATGTCCCTCAAGGAGGCCCCCTTGAACATGGCCCAGGAGGAAGAAACGCCCCAGATCGACCTACCCTGAACAAAAGAAGGGAGAGGACAGTGGGCAGAATCATAAGCAGAAACCACAGCACCCCTGACCCAACGAGTCAAGGTGGACAAAGAAGGCCGAAGACCCAGCCCCGAGAGGCCATAGGTGAGAAACAAGGAATCAACCTTACGGAAACCAGCCGTACGCTCCAAGTAGATGCGGAGAGCCCTCAGCACATCCAATGAATGGAGGACCACCTCCTCAGGAGAGGCAGGATCCAGGAAAAACACCGATAGAACAATATCCTCTTGACAGTGAAAGGAAGATAACACCTTAGGCAGAAAGAACTGACTCGGGCAGAGAATGACCTTGTCAGCGCAAAAGCGCAAAAAGGGGGGAGAAGCCATCAGAGCCCCAATCTCACCAACCCTCCACCAAGAAGTAATGGCCACCAGGAAAAGAACCTTGGGAAAGGAACTTCAGGGCCACGGAGTCCAAAGGCTCGAAAGGAGGACCCGTCAAAGCACGTAGAAGAAAGGTAAGATCTCAAGGAGGCACAGGAGAACGAGAAACAGGGCGCTGAATGAAAAAACTCCTCAGAAGGCGAGCCACTAACGGGGAGACAGAGGACACAGAGGAACCCCGAAAGGCAAGAATGGAAGCCCACTGAGCCCGCAGGGAAGAAACAGCAAGACCCAAGACAAAACCATCCCTCAAGAAGTCCAACACCCTCACAACCTCATAGGAGGCAGAAGAGAGACCCTTCCCAAGACATCAGGAGGAGAAATTCTTCCAGTGACGGGCATAGGACTTCAAGGTGGAAGGACGCCGAAACAGCTGGAGACATTGGGCAACCTCCACTGAGCAACCCAGACCCAGCAAACTCAACCTCTCAAGTACCAAACCCCCAGCCGGAGGCGGCGCAGGGGAGCAATCCCGAGAAGAGGAGCCCGCAGAGGGGAGGTAGACAGGGGAAACCTCCAATGAGGGCAAACAGAAAAGGTCAGCAGAATGTTCCGATGATGCACTTCCCCCTTTATTGTCACGTGACATATTGGGGGAAGTGCAAACAGCTCAGCTAGGCTATAGGTTTCTGTGGAGCAGACTAGCTGATCACTGATAAGGAATGGAACAGGGAGACAGGACGAGGAGGTAATGGTAAATTTTTCTATCAGATGCAATTTCCGGATTAAATTCGGCAGAATATCTAGGAAAAATAAGGCGCATTCTGAAGGTTGCACTTGGGAATGGGGGAAATTATACTATAGCACTGTGTTATCTACAAGTCTGAAGTAAAGAACTCAGAAATGGGAAGTAATATCTCACGCACTTTATATGTATTTATTGAGTTCGGTATTACCACGCACAATATTAACTCACGTAAAATGAATCCCCAAGTCTGCGGAGGAAAGAAAAGTATTTTGCACTTATAGTAAATGGGACGAACGAGGGAACAACAAGCCATCAGAAGGCACATTTCTGTGCTGGCCGAATGCAGTTTGTAACAAACATTGGCAAATCTAATATGTCTGGCGTACTTTTTCAATTACAGGCCCGATGTGCTTGCTTTGTCAGTGCTTGCATCTATGTGTGTGTGTGTGTATGGACATTAGTATGAGTGAAAACAGATGTACATTGGAAAGTGAAAATGTTTATGTGTGTGTGTGTGAGATAGAGGGGTTGTGCAAGTGTGCTTGAAGGGGTAGTTATTTTGGCTGCGCTTGTATATAGGGTGACCAACAGGCATGGGTGCAAATTCAGGATGGTGAGTGTAAAAATTCAGGACAATGTGTCAAACTTCAGGAAAAAAATTCAGGACAGAAAGTAAAAATTCAGGACAAAAGGTAAGTTTTACATACACATCAGAGGAGGTCAGGCAATAGTATATAAGTAAGTAAATAGACAACCAACATAAGTACATGTTAAAATAATTTATATTGAGTTAAGACAATTTTGCACTTCAGTTTTTCAGTATGCATGCAGCTTTGGCTAACTGTGCAGGTCTTTTTGTGGTATTTCATAGGGATCATAATATATTTATATGGTGACAACACTGGGTTGTCCAGTCTGATATTTTGTTTACAGTTCATAGTCCTGAGCCGGCATGTTTGGTGGGAGAAGAGGATGGGAAGATCTGCTCGGATGGACTTTGTTACTAGACTCTCATATCTGAGTGGTATTGTGAGATGTAAAGCAGCACGCAGAGAATGTAGTTAATTGGGACCTGCAGTGCTGAATCGAGTGACCAGCTTTCTGTGTCAGTTTGCTTCAGATATTCCAGGTCTGTTCAGCTGGTATGACTGGTTGTGGCATAAGGACCTGAGCTGCTGACTATAGAGCTGGTGGGATCCAGGTTCGGGTCTCGTCATAGGCGTCAACATCCTGTGATTCTGGGCAAATCACTTAACCTACAATTCAGTGCCTTGAAACCCTCCTGGGTGATCTGCGGGTTTTACAAATCCTAGATTTAAGGACTGGTACGATACTGAGGGATGAATAAATTTCACAGTGGGCTAGTCTTGTGTGAGGGTAAGAGCAGTAAGCAGGAAAAGGGAGTTCTTAACCTGCCTGCATGAGCTATAATTTGCTGAAGACTGCTGAGTGTTATGGTATTATTATGGTCCAGAACAGTTAGATAGGAGTTCCTATTACAGAAATGACATAGATACACACAGACAGACAATCGCTGTTTGTTAACAAAATGCTATTTTTCAAAGAATGGGGGAGAAATGTATCAAAGCTTCTAGCCCGAAGCAAATATCTGGCAGGTCACAGTCCGGCATAGAGGATTCTGGGATTAGAGCATATCGATCATGTTATGTAGGCATTTCTACTTGTGCTCTTTGTTTTCCATTAACTGTTGTTTATTGCTATATTTGGATGTTAAATTGTTATTGAGGTGCAACCTATGCCCAGACAGTGTTAACAAGTTTAAAAATGTCAAAATAATTTAGTAATGCTATTAAAAAATGTGCTGCATTGCGCCACATAATTTCCCTTTTCTTGCTGCATAATTTGCTCAACTCTGCCATATTATTATTAAATTCCATAGGTAAATATCCAAACGAACCCTGTTTATCAACCTTAGACTAATGAAAGATTAGAAAAAACACACACAAACACAATTGGCACACTGTCACACTCCCTATTATACACTCTCCCTATCATATGTACCCTAATGGTACTAACTGTACTCTTTCATATCACATCATACACCACCACACACCATCATGCATACACAATTAGACACAGATAATGATATACTCCCATTAATCATACATCATAACACCAGGCGCGGCTGGTCCATTTGGGCAGAAGGGCCCCGCCCGCCCCCTTTTTCCCCGTAGGAACAGTGTCTGTCAGGCTGAACAAAAGTCAGCCTGACAGACACTATTCACTTTCAGTTTAAGCAGCTAGGAGACACACATTCGCATTTTGCGTTTGCTCCTGGCTGCCTAAACTGAACTTTGCTGGGCTGAGAAAGTCACAGCTCCGTTGGGCGTGACTTTCTAAGCTGAGCAAAGGTTAGTGAGGCCCTCCCCTCAGTGACGAGGGATAGCGTCACTGATTGCCTCGCACGTGGGTGCTTCAGTTTTAAGCCCTGAAGCGCCCAGGGTCGAGTGTCAATCAGTGACACTTCATCACAGAGTGGGGTGGGGTCAGAATTCTCCCTGACCCCATCCCACTCTGCGATGACGATAGGACTGCTTCCTTCCCTCATTGGCTGACATTAGGTCAGCCAATGAGGGAAGGCAGCAGTCCCAAGCCTCCTGGAACCTCCGAGACAAAGCAGAGCTGGCTGAAGGTAAGTGTGATTTATTTTCTTTTTACATTGTTTGGTGTGTGTGTGCATGCGTGCATGTATGAATGTTTGGGAAAGAGTGTTGTGAATGAATGTGTTTGTGTGTGCGCCTGGTTGTGAGCGTTATGTGTATGTGAGAGATTGTGTTTCCGGTCCGCCTCCCTCCCCCCAAAACTTACCGGCTGCCACTGCATAACACATCTTGACATATTAAACTAAAACACTCACAGACATCTGGCCACGCCAGTAACTTTAACATATGCCATCGTACCAACACACAATCGCAAGAACACATTTTCCTCAACACACACATATTGTTGTCACACACAGTTATGTAAAACAGCTTAAAGACGTGCACTCACCAACAGATCAAAATACACACACATCACATTAATACACACCAGATGATATGCACCATCATACATAATCACACAACGATGCATCCTCACATACACGCAGCCCATCACAAACACATTCCACATCATACACACTGAGTAGTATGTCACATAAATCCAAAGACATCACATTTTGCTTACACAAGGACCCACAGTCACATCACACAAACACGCATTACTCTCACCTTCTCAAACCATAAATTAAAATCAAATATGCTTAAAACATGTGGAAACTGGCAAATGGTTGGATCCGTATTACCTTAGTTATTTACTCCTATATTTGCTGAGTCAGCATTTTACAGTGGCAGTTGAGCAGGCAGCCAACACAGTCTAAAAAAAAAAAGGCACCTTCCACGCACTAAAAAATAAATAAAAGGCAATTTCCCCGCACTGGGTGTGGTGTACACTTCAGCAAAAGTCCCTAATAAAATGAAGGCAAAAGACTTTGAAAATGGAGCGCTTTTGCAGCATCGTGAAAGGACTATGGCGAATAATGAAAAACTGACCTCTTATTCTAGGATTCTTAAATGTGCTTGAGATCACTTGTCCACAGGCTCAAATACCTCAGTGGTATTAGACCAGAGCCAGTTCTATCAAAACTGTGTTTCGAGTAAATCTATTGCAGGCTGCACAGCTTTATGAACTTAAGATGTGCGGAAGATGAGACACCAGCATCATGCAGACTCCCAGGAACTCTTAAATCAGTTTGGGGAAACTGACCCTGGCATATGCATTTGTTGAATTTGCCGCACTGTTCACAAATATAATGTATGTTATACCAATTTGGATTTTTTTTCATTTGTATATTTCTGTACCCGTCCATGTTTTTTCAGTGTACCTACTGGTGTGACATAGTAGAAGTATCTTCTGATAAATATTAGACGTGTTACATTAATACCTTTGGACACCTTTATTTATCACTAGCTTCTGAACAAAAGCAGAATACCATAAGCACCTATTATATTACAGAAGGTCACATTCGTTTGTAGGCACCGGAGATAAAGGGATTTGCCTGAACATGATATTTCAACCTGCATTTATTTTTTTATTTCTTTGTGTGTGGATTACTTTTTGCCTTCCTAACTGCATATGAAATAACATAGGGGCATATTATCAAGACAGGCGATAAAATTATCGCCACTTTAGCGGCAGAAAACTGCTGCTAAAACGGCGATAATGAGCTTGATAATATGCTCTACAGAATTCCAATTGAAGCCCATGTTAGATATGAAGGACAACTAACATGGGCTTCAATTGGGATTCCACAGAGCATATTATCAAGCCCATTATCGCCGTTTTAGCGGCAGTTTTCTGCAGCTAAAGAGTCGATCTTTTTATTGCCTGTCTTGATAATATGCCCCATAGTCCTAACAGAATAGTTTGTTCTTCTCAGCAGCCTCTTCAACCCTGTCACCACACTCAATGACCCCAGCCCCCATAGCACGGTTTGTATACTTTACACTTCAAGTCTGTAAATGAAAACCGCCTAGAATTGTGCCAAATAAAGAACGTCACGCTTCCAGGAATCTTCATTTACACTTCTTTGATAATGGCTGAGAGCAATCTGTGCTGCAAGGGGCTGCTACAGGCCCTCCAGTTCACAGCAGTGCAATCTAGTCCCTGCAGTGAGAGTTACAGAACTCTCAGGCTGCTTGCAGTCGACAGCTTGCACCAACACCCAGAATTAGGGACAAAAGGCGTCCATGAAAGAATTCCTGACGGACAAGAGGCCCAAACAGTGAAATTTAGGACGGTTGGTCACCCTCCTTGTATGGGGACAGCTTTTGCACACTGTGCTGCACATAGCTGAGGGGAAGGAGTGTTCTGCTGGTCACAAGGACAAGGGCAGTGAAGAGCAAGAGAGATGCTGAGATCAAGGTACTGTAGGGAACATTCTTTTCACACTCTTGCTCTGTACACTAGAGATGGAGCAGGGGCAGTGAATCTTCCAAGACGAGAGGATGAGTCAGGCCGGGCTGGGTGGCTAATAGTCCAAGCTACTTCTCTGGCTCTGGGTCTGTGTGACCTGTTTATCTACTGCCAAAACAGTGAGGCACGTGAAATCGAAGCATCATTGCACCAGGGTTCTACTGGAATGTGGAAATTGATGTGGACCTATGAGGAGGACTACAGGAGTTGTGGAGCTGTGAGCTGTTATCCTACTTTGGAGCTCATGGGCATGCTGAGGCAGCTCCTGGCATAGTGGATCAAGAACTGAGGCTGCAGTATGTGCTAGGTGATGCATTGTGAGGACAGGGCGTTTGCTTAGAAGGCGGCTGTGCAACACTGCCTTGCTGTGTACTACACTGGCAAGTGGACAGTCACCTAGAATAGCATAGAGAATAGTGGTGATAGATGTTTACTAGTGCTGGTGATCATGGCAATAGTAATAGCACAGTTGATGGTAGTTCTATGAGTGATGATGGTAGTGATTGTGATAGTAATGGTGATGGTGGGAGCAGTGATGGTGATAATAATGGTGGCCGAGGAGATGGTTATGGGGTATCAATGCTGATGGTGGTGTGATGACAGTGATGATGGTAGTGCTGAAAGCCATATATTGATAGTGGGACAGTGGTAAATGATGGTGGTAATTGTGGTATCATTGTTGGTAGTGGGTGTATTTGTTAATGGTGTTGGTGGTAGTAGTGATGATGATTTGTACAGAGTTCTGATGGTAGCTATTCTGATAGTAATGGTAGTGGTTTTAGGGTTGAGTATAATGGTCACAGTGGCGGGGGTTCTCAATTGATGGTAGCTGTGGTGGTTTCTGATAATAATGATGCTGCTGATAGCTGTGGTGATATTGTGGTGTTGCTAATATTGATGGAGGTGAAGGTAGCGATGGGGTTGGTGGTGACAGTGGTGGCATCAGTTGTGGTGGTGATGGTAGTGGTGAGAGTGGGTACAGTGTGATATGGTGGCAAAAACTATTTATGTTTGAAGTAGTGGTAAAGGTGGAAGTAGTAATGATTGTAAAGACTGAACAGTCAATGGTATCGCATATAGGGAAGGGCGTCCAACGGGTATATCCACTAAGTATATATTGATCTGTCTATTTATGTACGGTGCTAAAGTGTGGGGAGAACCACCCACCTCAGCAAATTCTGCAGCCTAAGCTGCAACTCGAGTACTTCGATTCCCTAGCACACGTTCAAAGTGAATCATACAGAGAAATGACACAGTAGCTGTGGTATGTCAATGCAACTATAAACATAAGCCACAGTACAATCTTGATTCTTTTATTTTATTTTGTAGCCTCTTCAGATTTGTGAGCCAGATCGAAAACCAACACTTGTTTCATCGCCTCTGTTTTGTACATACATGCAACTTTTTCAAGGCTGAGTAGAAACATAGAATGTAATCACTAATGTTGTATAGCCAGCACCTGTATATCTTTTAAACAATTCTATAAAAAAGCCTCCACAGTGAAGCATCCACAAATATGGCAATCCTTCTCATAATATATTATGATCATGCAATTTTACACCATGATCTTAATTTTATTACACCGCAACATGTGAATGCACAAAAAGAAGGTCTAGTGCATATATGAATTTCAAAAGGTCAAATTACCCACTATTATGACCCCATTACACTCCACTGTGGGACTATCGCACCGTTACTTGCAGTAATGAATAGAAATGTCAACTCCAACCAAGACCCAAATCACGTCACCCATGAGTGCCAAACACACCCATGAGTAAAAACATGCATAAGGACCACAAACCTTAACTGTCTTTTATTTCAATTTCTACATATCCAGGGAAAAAGAAGAGTACAATAAAGATGCATGAGCATCCATACTTAATTCCCCTATGGCCAGATAATCATATAGTGTAAACACACAATGAACCAAAATTGTACATACTGACATGTGGTGATAATTTCAACCCACAAGTTACTTCGGAGTGGGGAAAACGTAATTGTCAAGGTCCACAATCTTGACGCTCACATCGTCTACAATGTAGTTCGAGTCACTATAAAGCAAAAATCAGACATAACCAATCTTGACCATGTGTTGCCATATGCTCGTTATCTGATATACAGGTCCACTTATTCACACAGGAGCTGAAAAGTAACCTCCTGTTCTAAATACGAAGCTAAAGTGTCCATGCACATCTGAAGTTAAAATCAAATTATCACATTTGGCAGCCCAAGTGCGGTCTCTATTGATATCCTAACTCTTGCCATACACCACCTCTCTACGCCGATTATTCATAGTATCATATTTATATGCCGCCAATCCTTATTGTGGTTTTACTCTATATATAGGCACCCAATCATGCTTATGCTAAGTCCTGTAGTGTAGTTCCTATATTCCCAATAGACTCTGCACATTGGAATAATATGCACTATAAATTTGACATAGGACTGAGGTCACTATCAGCCTGATTCATGTACGGGCCGTTTTGCGTGTCCCTAATAGCGATTCATAGCGACTCGCTATAGAGGAAACGCAAAACGGCATTCATGTACTTTTCGGGGAAAAAATAGCGACGCGGGCGCTAAAGCCATTAGCGACCAACTAAAAACGCAGAAAAATCGCTATTCCCGGCTACCTGCGATCGGGATTGCGACTCGCAATCCCGTGCGATCGGGATTGCGACTCGCATTCTCGCGCGATCGGGATAACGGGAAGACGCATTCCGAGCACCGTGATGACATCACATCCAGGAAGCAGGCAGTTCCCACCCCCAAACACCACAGTGACGCTATCCTACGAGTGAGCACGTTGGAAAGCAGACGCCTAACCAGCGATAGCGACTCCAGAAACGCCTGAAATAGCGACCGCCATGTCTGAGGAACCTGTCCCTGGCCCCAGCAACAGCGCAGGACGAAAGCGCAAGCTCAAGTTCTCAGAGCAGGAGCTCGAGAACCTAATTGAAGGGGTGGTGGCCAACCATGACAGGCTGTTCGGCCTCAACTCCAGGAAGGTCCCAGAGCAGGACAAGCGGAGGATCTGGCTGGGAATAGCCTCCAGTGTAAACTCGGTGGGTGTGGCCGATAGGTCCTTGGAGGAGCTAAAGAAGCGCTGGTACGACCTCCGAGGTCGTGCCAAGGAGAGGGTGGCGGAGCGCCTTGGTGAGGCATCGGGCACTGGAGGTGGCGGACCGACAGTCCCACCCAACACACCCCTGGAGGACCAGGTTGAGAACACCTTGGAAAGGGAGGCGTGCGTTGGCGTGACCCCTCTGGACTCCTCCCGCCCCACCCAAGACACCCAAGGTAAGTGGCATGCGACTGCAACCCTGTCCCCTATGACCGTCCCTGACCAAATAGGCTCACTCATTGGCCCTTAGTCATGCCTATGTTGTGCATCAGGAAATGCCCTGAAGCATTGTGGGAGATGTAGTATGTCCACAATGTAGTAGTACCACAATGCAGCCAGAAAGGTTCCAAAGTACGCAAATCCACAGCCATCCAGGGAATGTCACCTAGCATGCATGTAACATCTGCACGTCTGACAGTCACATGCAACTAATGAGTATCCACTTACCCTCACAGGTGGCGCAGATAGCAGTGACAGCGAGAGGCTGCAGATTGATGAGGAGGCCCAGGAGGAGGACTCACAACCCGAAACCCAGGCACCAGCCCCTGCCGCTGCACCAACACCAGCAGCCAGGCCCCCCACCATACCTGCTCCTGCATCTGCCGCTGCACCAACACCAGCAGCCAGGCCCCCCACCGTTGTGGCCCCTGCAACTAGCATCCCACCGGCAGCCAAGGCCAGGCCCCCCACCATAGCTGCATCTGGATCTGCCGCACCACCCGCAGCCAAGGCCAGGCCCCCCACCGTACCTGCATCTGGATCTGCCGGCCCACCGGCAGCCAGAGCCAGGCACCCCACCAATGTGCCTCCAGTTCCTGCCGCACCAGCAACACCTGCTGCAACACCACCTGCAGCTCGTGCAACGAGATCTGGGCCTGCGACAGCGGCAACACAGCGGCCGATCAGCAGGAGGGGCAATGGGCATCTCCATGCCTGTATGAGCGTCGAGCGGCGCATGCTCAGAATCCACCAGCGCCAGTCGCAGCAGCAAGGAGCCATCCAGCTCCAGCTGCACAAAATTGGCCGCAATGTGGCGGGAGTTGGAGACAGGATGGACCGCATGACGGCGGCCATGTGCCGCATGACTGCAGCCATGGAGGATAACACTGCTGCGCTCATCAAGCACCGCAGTGTAGCAAGCAGGCGCCACCACCAGCTAATGAGCCGGCTGTCGTCCTATAGTAGGTCGAATTATGTGGCAGCAAATGCCACCACCCAGTTGTCGCGGCGCTCTCTCACCCAGCAGCACCAACTGGTCCAGTGCTGCGAGGACATAACACGGGTCCTGGAGCACCTAACCACCGCCGTGACGGCACTTCACACACCTGTGCTACCGGCCACTGTAGGGGGAGACGATGCCAGTGAGGGTGCCTCCAGCGTGAGCAGCCAATCTGCCACGCAGGTCCCGCCACCTAGGCGCAGCACCAGGGCAACGCCTGGTACAGCTGCCCAGGATGAGGATGAGCCTCACAGGCGCCTGGGCATTACGCGCCGGAGGCGCCTTTGACACTGTCTGAGGGACACTGCCACAGGCTGACGCTAGTGTGAGTATGAAAGGGGTAAGCCCTTAAACTCAGGACCTGGGTCCGTTTGTCAGTACATATGAGGATGGTCTGAGTATGGCAAATATAATATACATATATATACAATTTTAGATAGAACCACGTTCACCTTTAGAGTTGATAACAATCAAAAGAATATCTCATTTTTTGTTTTCCATTCCTTATGGCATTTTATTCATTCATAGCCAAGATTGTGTAGAACAATTTATGGTAAAGACATGTAATTATTGCATCATTACATTCCGTATTCGAAATCGGTGCTCTCTGTGAAAAGGGAAGGGTAAGTGAATAAGTGAAGGGGACAGAGTAAAGGTGTTGTGACATAATAGTTGCATCCAAGTTAAAAATGAAAAACCTCTACAACCAGATTAATGGGCAAAGGTTCCCAATTTTACATCACACATAGATTATGAGAATACATCTCTTATTTAGCTCCTATGGTGTGTCAAGGAAAAACTGCGTATTTCTACGTTTCGACCCCTGATACGCAAGAAGGGTGATTCACAGCCTCATTTTGGGGTCTTCATCAGGAAGAGGAAAGAGAGCCTATAGGGTAATATAAATACATAAATCAGAATTTTTCAAAGGGTGAGCAGACGTGGTGATAATAATCAAGTTAGTGATGTGGGTGGTTACCTACATCAGCAAACGGTCATTGAATGTGCCGTCCGCAGGGGGGGCTTCTGGATGCTCCAATGGAACTGAAATACAATGAAATAGGTGCCATCAGGGCCCTATACTTAATTGAATCAAGGATTATATCGGGGGCAGGTAAAGGAGGGGACTTACTTGGTGTGCCGGCGAAAACTGGGCACAGGTAGATATGTCCTCGATGGGTATGTTGGTCTAAAAACAGAAGGGGAGGCTATTTTTAGCACAGGGTGCCGTCGTGGTAAATCAGGTACAGCACTAAAGTCAATTGAAAATTACAAAAAATAGGGATCAATGGTGTCACATCAGTTACCTTACAGGGTTAGTGGTCAATGCCGCCCTGTTACTCCAAACGCGTGTTCAATCGCGGTGGAAATCTCGGTGCCGGTTTGTTTCACTAAAAAGACAAAGCGGAACTCTGTTAAGTTTCCTTGGTCCGCTAATACAGACGCGCTTGAGTGAGGGAGGCCGAATATGTTAGCGAGGCGCCCGATCGGCCGGTTAAGTCTGTACATACCTTCTTAGATGGGAACGCGCATCAGCGCTGTCACTTCCCCGGCGGCCTGCATCCGATGAAACTCGCGGTGCAGGCGCTCAATGCCAGTGAAGGCTAGATGTAAAAGGGGCTCGACCCGGCGGTCCAATGGGATCGGGGCCTGGTTCGCGCGCTCCAAAAGATGTTCTTAAAGGGATAGTATCCCCGTCTGGAGAGCAATACTGGCTATACGTAGTCGTTTCAGAGGAAGGGTCTCAAGTGCTGGCAAGTGAAGTACCAGGCAGGGGCTCCGTAAATGGGAGTATATGGAAGTGCACGGTCTCTTGTCCGACTTCCACCGGGGCATTGGAACACAAAATGGTAGTACTATATGTTACACCTCTCTACATTTGTCACAGCCGTGTTGACCAGTCTAAGAACAGACAGACTACATATAAATACATTGTCTACTGTCGAGCAATGGACCCCCAGGTGGTGATACAGTATGTTTAACCTTCAAGCATTAATGACAGCAAAATTAACATGTCTAAGACCGGACAGCTTGCACATAGACGTTAATACTTGAAAAACAGCGATAAATACATTGGAACCCCAGGTGGTCCTACAGTGTGTTACACCTCTACGCATTTAAAGCAGCAAATGGACAAAAAGACATCTAGACGTTGATGCTTGAAATCAGCCACATATGGTACACATTCCTCATGACTGTTCAGAGCGTGTTATGTGTGGTGTCACGTTGTTTAAACTGATAGTTTTACACATGTGTAAATGCAGGTAGAGAAACAGATCCCAGGGTCTATTCGGGATTGAGTCCCGCCATCTGTGAGAAACTGGCCTCCAGTTCATTAAGTCCCTTGTTTATAGTCTGGAACTTCTGCATCCATTTGCATTCCCTTGTATCAAGAGCGGCAGCTAGACTCCCACCACGGGGGCCAAGGGTGATTTTTTCAATAATCAACCAGCGAATGGACTCTGGTGGATGGTTTTTCTCAGTAAAGTGCTCAACCAAAGGGGCCCCTGGGGTTGTACAGCGAATCCTGCTACAGTGTTGAAAGATGCGGTTCTTAACTTTTTGCTGCGTTTGTCCAATGTACATAAGGTCGCATGGGCAAAGAATCGCATAAATCACTCCGCTTGTGTTACAATTGGTCAGTGATTTGAGGTCTACTGTCTGGTTGTTGTACCGTATTTGCTTGGTTTCCAAGCACAGCGGGCAGGCCTTACATTTTGTACATTTGAAATGGCCCAGCAGTTCAGGTAGATTCCATAGGTTCCGAATTGTCGGTGCCGGTGGAGTTTCCAGTAGAGAACGCACCACCGAATCCCTTACGTTCCTTGATCTTTTGAAAGCGTGCATAGGAGGGTCAGGAACTTGCAAAACTTCTCCTACCAGATTCCAGTGTTGGTTCACAATTTTGCGGATGGCATTGCTCTCGGTGCAGAAGGTGGTTACGCATATCATTCGCTCTTGTGATGTCTTTCTGATCTTTGGTTCGAGTAAAGTTGCCCTGTCTTGGAACCACGCCCTTTTCCTGGATCTCTTCACTAGGCGTTTGGGATAGCCTCTGTCAATTAGACGGGTAATCAGGTCATCAGATTCCCTGAAGAAATCTTCTTTAAAGGAACAGTTTCTCCGGAGGCGGAGGAACTGCCCGAAGGGCAGGTTGTCTCTTAAGCCCCTGGTATGATGACTGGTGTATCTTAACAGGGAATTCCTTTCAGATGGCTTACGGTAAAGAGTAGTGTAGAGGTGACCTTCCTTTTCCTTGATACTGATATCCAGGAAGTCAATCGATTCTCTGTTGGATTGCATGGTGAATTTGATATCCGGCGATTGGTTATTCAGCCAGGTCAGGAAAGCCTGGAGAGGTTCAAGTTGGCCAGTCCATATCATGAGGACATCATCGATGTATCGATGCCATGATGTGATCATCGCTCTGTATGGATTATTGTGTGAGAGGATGGTGTCCTTTTCCAATTCGGACATAAAAAGAATAGCCAAGTCTGGAGCAAAGGCCGCGCCCATCGCTACTCCTTTGCTTTGTTCGTAGAAGTTATTTTGAAAAATGAAGAAGTTCCTAGTCATTGCAATATCCAGTAGAGCCACTATGAATTCTGTTGGCACTGGGGTAGGTTGCACACGTCCATCCAGCATTCTCCTCATACAGTCCAGTGCTGGTCTCTGGGGAATGCTGGTATATAGGGAGATGATGTCCATTGTTACCAAGATCTGTTCCTCTTTTTTAAAGGGCATTTGATCAATGTAGTTGATGACTTGCATTGTATCTCTGAGATAGGTGGGGGTGGACTCTGCTATTGGTTTTAGGAACACATCAATATACTTACAAAGAGGCTCCAGCAGAGAGCCACACCCGGAGATGATGGGTCTTCCCGGTGGTTTTGCTGGATCCTTGTGGACTTTAGGAAGAACGTAGATGGTGGGTGTTCTGGGTTGGTCTACATTTAGATATTCGAACTCCTTCTTGGAGAGAAAGCCCATCTCTAACGCCTTAGTTGTTATGGCAGTGATGTCCGTGCGTATTTCTTTGGTTGGGTCACGCCTTAAAGGTCTGTAGCTTATACCATCTGATAATTGGGATAGAATCTCCGCCTTGTAGTCCTCCACATCTAGTACCACTATGGATCCGCCCTTATCTGCTGGCTTGATCACTATCGCCTTGTTGTTCTTCAGTGATTCCAAAGCAGACCTCTCGCCACTGGTGATGTTGTGTCTCACATAGTGTTTTTGGTCAATGGTTCTGAGGACATCTCTCATGACGACACTTTCATAAGTCAAGATTTCATGAGTCACTGAGGATGCTGTGGGCATGAAAGTGGATGGTGGTCTAAGATTAGTAAAGGCTGTCATGGCTGACGTTGGTTTGTTCCTAAAGAAATACTTCAGCCTGAGTTTTCTGAAGAACCGTGTCAGTTCAGTCTGGACGTTGAATTTGTTCGGGTACGCGGTAGGCACATAGGATAAACCTTTGCAGAGAATGTTGCTTTCATTCACGGTGAGTGTATACTTAGATAGGTTCATGATCGGATTGGTCCTGATCGGCATGTTATTCACCATCTGTAGGTCTTCCTCCTGGTGCTCCTCTCCCCGTGGTCTTCTTGTTGGAAACGCACTTGCTTGGGGGTGTTGCCTTGCGGTCTCCCATTGTCCCAGTTCTGTTGGTTGTGTCCTCGATTCGAGCGGTTGTTCCATGATCCTCCCCGGCCGCGTCCTCGCGGGGGTCTCCACTGGCTGTCCCCTAAAAAAGGCGGTTGTTGTTCGTGTGGTTGGTACCACTGATCTTGCTGTTGGTAACTAGTACTAGGAGTGGAGTGATCGTTCTCGCTGTCCCCACTGTATGATGAATCAGAGAAATTCGTATATCTTCTGTAGCCTCTGTATCCTCCCCTGCCTCGGTTGGAAAAACGGCCCTGGTTATCTTGTCTGTAATATTCAGGCTGTAGGTAAGGATAAGTCTTTTTCCGGTCGTAATATTGAATATCTTTGGCGAGTTTCTCCAATTTTTTGTTCTGGGTTTCCACGTCAAAGTCTTTCAAGCTCTTCTTCAATCTGTCAAGGGTATCTTTTGCATCGGAAAAAGCTGAGTGGTTGGCTATCTCAGCCTTGAGGTCATCAATTTCCTTGGTTAGTTGCTCCACTTGGTCTCTGGCGGTCTCGACTCCCAGCACCATCCAGTGCCTGGAGCAGTTATTGGCCACAAAACTGAACCCTTCTTTGAACTTGGGATTGTCAACAAAAATGGCGGGTTCGTTTCGGACTTGCAGTCCCGTCGGGATGATATTGGCCTTGAGATAACCAGTTAGTAAATGGCCATGGAGCTTGGTACGGACCAATTTCTTCTCTAACCGCTCAAGTTTGTTGATCTTTTCGTTGAGGGAATGATCTACACTGGCATTGGTTGTGCTTAGGAAAGCAGTCCCTGTTTCGCCCCCAATAAGGTTCTTAATGTAATCCTCTGTATAGGATAGGGTCTCAAGTTCCATGTTGATGTCTCCCTATCTATACACAAAAGGTATTCAATATTACGACCGGAAAAAGACTTATCCTTACCTACAGCCTGAATATTACAGACAAGATAACCAGGGCCGTTTTTCCAACCGAGGCAGGGGAGGATACAGAGGCTACAGAAGATATACGAATTTCTCTGATTCATCATACAGTGGGGACAGCGAGAACGATCACTCCACTCCTAGTACTAGTTACCAACAGCAAGATCAGTGGTACCAACCACACGAACAACAACCGCCTTTTTTAGGGGACAGCCAGTGGAGACCCCCGCGAGGACGCGGCCGGGGAGGATCATGGAACAACCGCTCGAATCGAGGACACAACCAACAGAACTGGGACAATGGGAGACCGCAAGGCAACACCCCCAAGCAAGTGCGTTTCCAACAAGAAGACCACGGGGAGAGGAGCACCAGGAGGAAGACCTACAGATGGTGAATAACATGCCGATCAGGACCAATCCGATCATGAACCTATCTAAGTATACACTCACCGTGAATGAAAGCAACATTCTCTGCAAAGGTTTATCCTATGTGCCTACCGCGTACCCGAACAAATTCAACGTCCAGACTGAACTGACACGGTTCTTCAGAAAACTCAGGCTGAAGTATTTCTTTAGGAACAAACCAACGTCAGCCATGACAGCCTTTACTAATCTTAGACCACCATCCACTTTCATGCCCACAGCATCCTCAGTGACTCATGAAATCTTGACTTATGAAAGTGTCGTCATGAGAGATGTCCTCAGAACCATTGACCAAAAACACTATGTGAGACACAACATCACCAGTGGCGAGAGGTCTGCTTTGGAATCACTGAAGAACAACAAGGCGATAGTGATCAAGCCAGCAGATAAGGGCGGATCCATAGTGGTACTAGATGTGGAGGACTACAAGGCGGAGATTCTATCCCAATTATCAGATGGTATAAGCTACAGACCTTTAAGGCGTGACCCAACCAAAGAAATACGCACGGACATCACTGCCATAACAACTAAGGCGTTAGAGATGGGCTTTCTCTCCAAGAAGGAGTTCGAATATCTAAATGTAGACCAACCCAGAACACCCACCATCTACGTTCTTCCTAAAGTCCACAAGGATCCAGCAAAACCACCGGGAAGACCCATCATCTCCGGGTGTGGCTCTCTGCTGGAGCCTCTTTGTAAGTATATTGATGTGTTCCTAAAACCAATAGCAGAGTCCACCCCCACCTATCTCAGAGATACAATGCAAGTCATCAACTACATTGATCAAATGCCCTTTAAAAAAGAGGAACAGATCTTGGTAACAATGGACATCATCTCCCTATATACCAGCATTCCCCAGAGACCAGCACTGGACTGTATGAGGAGAATGCTGGATGGACGTGTGCAACCTACCCCAGTGCCAACAGAATTCATAGTGGCTCTACTGGATATTGCAATGACTAGGAACTTCTTCATTTTTCAAAATAACTTCTACGAACAAAGCAAAGGAGTAGCGATGGGCGCGGCCTTTGCTCCAGACTTGGCTATTCTTTTTATGTCCGAATTGGAAAAGGACACCATCCTCTCACACAATAATCCATACAGAGCGATGATCACATCATGGCATCGATACATCGATGATGTCCTCATGATATGGACTGGCCAACTTGAACCTCTCCAGGCTTTCCTGACCTGGCTGAATAACCAATCGCCGGATATCAAATTCACCATGCAATCCAACAGAGAATCGATTGACTTCCTGGATATCAGTATCAAGGAAAAGGAAGGTCACCTCTACACTACTCTTTACCGTAAGCCATCTGAAAGGAATTCCCTGTTAAGATACACCAGTCATCATACCAGGGGCTTAAGAGACAACCTGCCCTTCGGGCAGTTCCTCCGCCTCCGGAGAAACTGTTCCTTTAAAGAAGATTTCTTCAGGGAATCTGATGACCTGATTACCCGTCTAATTGACAGAGGCTATCCCAAACGCCTAGTGAAGAGATCCAGGAAAAGGGCGTGGTTCCAAGACAGGGCAACTTTACTCGAACCAAAGATCAGAAAGACATCACAAGAGCGAATGATATGCGTAACCACCTTCTGCACCGAGAGCAATGCCATCCGCAAAATTGTGAACCAACACTGGAATCTGGTAGGAGAAGTTTTGCAAGTTCCTGACCCTCCTATGCACGCTTTCAAAAGATCAAGGAACGTAAGGGATTCGGTGGTGCGTTCTCTACTGGAAACTCCACCGGCACCGACAATTCGGAACCTATGGAATCTACCTGAACTGCTGGGCCATTTCAAATGTACAAAATGTAAGGCCTGCCCGCTGTGCTTGGAAACCAAGCAAATACGGTACAACAACCAGACAGTAGACCTCAAATCACTGACCAATTGTAACACAAGCGGAGTGATTTATGCGATTCTTTGCCCATGCGACCTTATGTACATTGGACAAACGCAGCAAAAAGTTAAGAACCGCATCTTTCAACACTGTAGCAGGATTCGCTGTACAACCCCAGGGGCCCCTTTGGTTGAGCACTTTACTGAGAAAAACCATCCACCAGAGTCCATTCGCTGGTTGATTATTGAAAAAATCACCCTTGGCCCCCGTGGTGGGAGTCTAGCTGCCGCTCTTGATACAAGGGAATGCAAATGGATGCAGAAGTTCCAGACTATAAACAAGGGACTTAATGAACTGGAGGCCAGTTTCTCACAGATGGCGGGACTCAATCCCGAATAGACCCTGGGATCTGTTTCTCTACCTGCATTTACACATGTGTAAAACTATCAGTTTAAACAACGTGACACCACACATAACACGCTCTGAACAGTCATGAGGAATGTGTACCATATGTGGCTGATTTCAAGCATCAACGTCTAGATGTCTTTTTGTCCATTTGCTGCTTTAAATGCGTAGAGGTGTAACACACTGTAGGACCACCTGGGGTTCCAATGTATTTATCGCTGTTTTTCAAGTATTAACGTCTATGTGCAAGCTGTCCGGTCTTAGACATGTTAATTTTGCTGTCATTAATGCTTGAAGGTTAAACATACTGTATCACCACCTGGGGGTCCATTGCTCGACAGTAGACAATGTATTTATATGTAGTCTGTCTGTTCTTAGACTGGTCAACACGGCTGTGACAAATGTAGAGAGGTGTAACATATAGTACTACCATTTTGTGTTCCAATGCCCCGGTGGAAGTCGGACAAGAGACCGTGCACTTCCATATACTCCCATTTACGGAGCCCCTGCCTGGTACTTCACTTGCCAGCACTTGAGACCCTTCCTCTGAAACGACTACGTATAGCCAGTATTGCTCTCCAGACGGGGATACTATCCCTTTAAGAACATCTTTTGGAGCGCGCGAACCAGGCCCCGATCCCATTGGACCGCCGGGTCGAGCCCCTTTTACATCTAGCCTTCACTGGCATTGAGCGCCTGCACCGCGAGTTTCTTCGGATGCAGGCCGCCGGGGAAGTGACAGCGCTGATGCGCGTTCCCATCTAAGAAGGTATGTACAGACTTAACCGGCCGATCGGGCGCCTCGCTAACATATTCGGCCTCCCTCACTCAAGCGCGTCTGTATTAGCGGACCAAGGAAACTTAACAGAGTTCCGCTTTGTCTTTTTAGTGAAACAAACCGGCACCGAGATTTCCACCGCGATTGAACACGCGTTTGGAGTAACAGGGCGGCATTGACCACTAACCCTGTAAGGTAACTGATGTGACACCATTGATCCCTATTTTTTGTAATTTTCAATTGACTTTAGTGCTGTACCTGATTTACCACGACGGCACCCTGTGCTAAAAATAGCCTCCCCTTCTGTTTTTAGACCAACATACCCATCGAGGACATATCTACCTGTGCCCAGTTTTCGCCGGCACACCAAGTAAGTCCCCTCCTTTACCTGCCCCCGATATAATCCTTGATTCAATTAAGTATAGGGCCCTGATGGCACCTATTTCATTGTATTTCAGTTCCATTGGAGCATCCAGAAGCCCCCCCTGCGGACGGCACATTCAATGACCGTTTGCTGATGTAGGTAACCACCCACATCACTAACTTGATTATTATCACCACGTCTGCTCACCCTTTGAAAAATTCTGATTTATGTATTTATATTACCCTATAGGCTCTCTTTCCTCTTCCTGATGAAGACCCCAAAATGAGGCTGTGAATCACCCTTCTTGCGTATCAGGGGTCGAAACGTAGAAATACGCCGTTTTTCCTTGACACACCATAGGAGCTAAATAAGAGATGTATTCTCATAATCTATGTGTGATGTAAAATTGGGAACCTTTGCCCATTAATCTGGTTGTAGAGGTTTTTCATTTTTAACTTGGATGCAACTATTATGTCACAACACCTTTACTCTGTCCCCTTCACTTATTCACTTACCCTTCCCTTTTCACAGAGAGCACCGATTTCGAATACGGAATGTAATGATGCAATAATTACATGTCTTTACCATAAATTGTTCTACACAATCTTGGCTATGAATGAATAAAATGCCATAAGGAATGGAAAACAAAAAATGAGATATTCTTTTGATTGTTATCAACTCTAAAGGTGAACGTGGTTCTATCTAAAATTGTATATATATGTATATTATATTTGCCATACTCAGACCATCCTCATATGTACTGACAGGCTGACGCTAAGCCTGCCAAGAACCTTCTTCACACTGCAGTATGCAGGAATACTGTAATTTGTAAATAGTTGAAACCATAACCTTTTTCTTGTGAATGAAACAAATACATTTATTTTGCTGCACACATTAGCCTTGTGTAATCATTACATTTTGCATGCAATTGTGATATGTGGGTTGGGGGAAGAGGGTGGGCTAGAAATTGTTCGCTGTGATGTGGTTGCGACGTCTGTGGCCTTCAGCTGGGTTCTCCCCGCGTGCATGGTGCGCATGTGCTGGTGGCCGGTCGTCCCCCTCAGATTCACTGCCTGAGATGTCAACAGGTATCCGGCGCTTGGTTGCAATGTTATGAAGCATTGCACAGACAGCCACAATGCGGCAGCACGCTGCAGGACTGTAATACAATGCCCCACCTGTCTTGTGCAGAATACGGAACCTGCTCTTGAGCAGGCCAAATGTCCTTTCTATACAGTTCCTTGTCCGGATGTGCGCAACATTGTAGCGCCGTTGCTGAGGTGTGGCAGGGTTGAGGTAAGGGGTCAGGAGGTATTCCCGTAGGGCGTAGCCACTGTCACCTGAATGAGAGGAGCAGATGTTGATTGCCTGTGCAGCGCAGTTACTTCATAGCAATGTGACATTGTCGACAAAGTGTACTTACCAAGTAGGTGTCCTTCCCCAAACTCTCCCCTGAGCAGTCGTGTGTGGAGTCCGCTGTGCCTGAAGATAAAGGAGTCATGGGTACTCCCTGGGTACTGGGCCACAATGTCAGTGATGATGGTCTTGGCATTGCAGACCATCTGTATGTTGAGGGAGTGGTAGGACTTCCTGTTGCGGTACATATACTCTGTGGCAGCTGGTGGGCAGATGGCGACGTGGGTACAGTCTATGCAGCCGAGGACATGGGGAAAATGGGCGACATTGTAAAATTGTAGTTTTGTCAGGTCCAAATCCTGTTGGCTCGTGGGAAATGTGATGTGGCGGTGGAGCTGGCTGAGCATGGCGTCAACAAAAGTGTGGAGGCAGCGTGACATGGTGGGCTGGGATATCCCCCCAGCAGCGGCTACTATGCCCTGGAAACTGCCGGAGGCCAGGAGGTGCAGGCTGCACAATACCTGCACATGTGTGGGCACAGAATTGTTTCGCCTTGTTGGGTGCTGCATGATGGGGTCGAGTTCTTGTATCAGCCAGGTGATCATTTCCCCATTCAGCCTGTATTTAGCATAAATCTGTTCTCTGGTTTGGCCCAGCAAGGTGACCCGCTGCCGGTAAATCCTTTCCTGCCTCATGCGTCTCCTCCGTGCTGCTCGCTGTAGCCTTCGCCGCCTCACCACCATGTACATCCCTGGCATTGTGGAACGCCTAATGCTGCTGCTGAATGTCCTTATGTGTGATTGGTCAGGCCTGGAGCTGTTGGTGATTGGCCAACAGTTTTTCAAATTTTACTTAATCATGGCTTTTATGGTTACCACCTGCTTTGAGTTGTCCTTAAATTGCGCCGCGCAAACGTGCGAATTTGCGCTTTTTCGCTATTGTATTTTTTTCATGAATGCCGATTGAGACAATATTGCGTTTCGCTATTCATTTCGCAGATTCCGTGGTTGGTCGCTATTTCCGTATCGCTAATGCTCGACTACCCGGAGTCTGCGACTATTATAGCGTAATCGCAATTTAAATCGCTATTCTGTGTTTGCGAATTCGCTATTTTGTACTTGAATGCCGATTCCGTGTTTTGCACCCGCTATTGCATTTTCGCAGCCATTGCGGGCGCTATTTCGCTTCATGAATCAGGCTGTATCTCTCTATCGAGTATGCTAAACTTAATTGTGTGTGCCAGCTAACTCAGAGGTCACTAGAAACCTTCTCGAGTAAACAAGAAGGGATTCGTATCTGACAAATGCCTAAACATGACAACTTTTTTTCCCCTAGAATCGAAACATATCTTCAGCGTCGTGGAAACAATAGATAACTATTTCACTCAGTCAATCGTGCATGCTTCGTTTCTACAGAGTTGCATAGAAATAGAGAGACGGGCATTTAAATAAAAGGGGTTTATTTCTCATGCAAGAGATATGAACTGCTGCAATCGTTAGACAGAATGCGTACACGTAAACAGTAATATAAAATAATATTGTAATAGCATTGTCTGTTGCTACGACATGTAAAAGTACACACATAAATAACACAGGCTAGACCACTGACTCATTGTCAGTGAAATTGCTCTCCCACCCTCGCAGCTCCACCATTAAGTGAGGTGCCCCTGCCCCTGCACTCTTGAGTGTTGGTGATCGAGGCCCTACTCCACCCGCAGGTTTCCCTGCGCCTCATCCCTGGTGGTCCAGTGGACCTCTGTCTCCTTTCTTTCTTTCTGCTCCTTCACTCGTTTTTCTCCCCTTTCTATCTTTCACCTTTCTGCACCTCTGCTCTTTTGCGCCTTATTTCTGCCCATTTCCCTTTCTCGCCCTCTGCTCCTTCACTCGTTTTCACTCTTTTTTTCCCCTTTCTATCTTTCACCTTTCTGCACCTCTGCTCTTTTGCGCCTTATTTCTGCCCATTTCCCTTTCTCGCCCTCTGCTCCTTCACTCGTTTTTACTCGTTTTTTTCCCCTTTCTATCTTTCACCTTTCTGCACCTCTGCTCTTTTGTGCCTTATTTCTGCCCATTTTCCCTTTCTCTCCCTCTGCTCCTTCACTCGTTTTCACTCGTTTTTTTACCCTTTCTATCTTTCACCTTTCTGCTCTTTTCTGCATCTCTGCTCTTTTGTGCCTTATTTCTGCTTATTTTCCCTTTTTTCTTTATCCCTTCTTTCCTCCCTTTACCTTTCCCCGCCGCTGCTGCCCCCGCGGCCCCTCCCCCCCCCAGCACGACCGGCCCAATCCAGCTCCCCTCCCCTCTCCCGCCTCCCAGCTGTCCAGCCCTCCCCGACCCCTACTTAATGGCGGCCACTGCGGGGACAGGCGAGCAAGACCACTGACTCATTGTCAGTGAAATTGCTCTCCCACCCTCGCAGCTCCACCATTAAGTGAGGTGCCCCTGCCCCTGCACTCTTGAGTGTTGGTGATCGAGGCCCTCCTCCACCCGCAGGTTTTCCCTGCGCCTCATCCCTGGTTGTCCAGTGGACCTCTGTCTCCTTTCTTTCTTTCTGCTCCTTCACTCGTTTTTCTCCCCTTTCTATCTTTCACCTTTCTGCACCTCTGCTCTTTTGCGCCTTATTTCTGCCCATTTCCCTTTCTCGCCCTCTGCTCCTTCACTCGTTTTCACTCGTTTTTTTCCCCTTTCTATCTTTCACCTTTCTGCTCTTTTCTGCATCTCTGCTCTTTTGTGCCTTATTTCTGCTTATTTTCCCTTTTTTCTTTATCCCTTCTTTCCTCCCTTTACCTTTCCCCGCCGCTGCTGCCCCCGTGGCCCCTCCCCCCCCCAGCACGACCGGCCCAATCCAGCTCCCCTCCCCGCTCCCGCCTCCCAGCTGTCCAGCCCTCCCCGACCCCTACTTAATGGCGGCCACTGCGGGGACAGGCGAGCAAGACCACTGACTCATTGTCAGTGAAATTGCTCTCCCACCCTCGCAGCTCCACCATTAAGTGAGGTGCCCCTGCCCCTGCACTCTTGAGTGTTGGTGATCGAGGCCCTCCTCCACCCGCAGGTTTTCCCTGCGCCTCATCCCTGGTTGTCCAGTGGACCTCTGTCTCCTTTCTTTCTTTCTGCTCCTTCACTCGTTTTTCTCCCCTTTCTATCTTTCACCTTTCTGCACCTCTGCTCTTTTGCGCCTTATTTCTGCCCATTTCCCTTTCTCGCCCTCTGCTCCTTCACTCGTTTTTACTCGTTTTTTTCCCCTTTCTATCTTTCACCTTTCTGCTCTTTTCTGCATCTCTGCTCTTTTGTGCCTTATTTCTGCTTATTTTCCCTTTTTTCTTTATCCCTTCTTTCCTCCCTTTACCTTTCCCCGCCGCTGCTGCCCCCGTGGCCCCTCCCCCCCCCAGCACGACCGGCCCAATCCAGCTCCCCTCCCCGCTCCCGCCTCCCAGCTGTCCAGCCCTCCCCGACCCCTACTTAATGGCGGCCACTGCGGGGACAGGCGAGCAAGACCACTGACTCATTGTCAGTGAAATTGCTCTCCCACCCTCGCAGCTCCACCATTAAGTGAGGTGCCCCTGCCCCTGCACTCTTGAGTGTTGGTGATCGAGGCCCTCCTCCACCCGCAGGTTTTCCCTGCGCCTCATCCCTGGTGGTCCAGTGGACCTCTGTCTCCTTTCTTTCTTTCTGCTCCTTCACTCGTTTTTCTCCCCTTTCTATCTTTCACCTTTCTGCACCTCTGCTCTTTTGCGCCTTATTTCTGCCCATTTCCCTTTCTCGCCCTCTGCTCCTTCACTCGTTTTCACTCGTTTTTTTCTCCTTTCTATCTTTCACCTTTCTGCTCTTTTCTGCATCTCTGCTCTTTTGTGCCTTATTTCTGCTTATTTTCCCTTTTTTCTTTATCCCTTCTTTCCTCCCTGTACCTTTCCCCGCCGCTGCTGCCCCTGTGGCCCCTCCCCCCCCCAGCACGACCGGCCCAATCCAGCTCCCCTCCCCGCTCCCGCCTCCCAGCTGTCCAGCCCTCCCCGACCCCTACTTAATGGCGGCCACTGCGGGGACAGGCGAGCAAGACCACTGACTCATTGTCAGTGAAATTGCTCTCCCACCCTCGCAGCTCCACCATTAAGTGAGGTGCCCCTGCCCCTGCACTCTTGAGTGTTGGTGATCGAGGCCCTCCTCCACCCGCAGGTTTTCCCTGCGCCTCATCCCTGGTGGTCCAGTGGACCTCTGTCTCCTTTCTTTCTTTCTGCTCCTTCACTCGTTTTTCTCCCCTTTCTATCTTTCACCTTTCTGCACCTCTGCTCTTTTGCGCCTTATTTCTGCCCATTTCCCTTTCTCGCCCTCTGCTCCTTCACTCGTTTTCACTCGTTTTTTTCCCCTTTCTATCTTTCACCTTTCTGCTCTTTTCTGCATCTCTGCTCTTTTGTGCCTTATTTCTGCTTATTTTCCCTTTTTTCTTTATCCCTTCTTTCCTCCCTGTACCTTTCCCCGCCGCTGCTGCCCCCGTGGCCCCTCCCCCCCCCAGCACGACCGGCCCAATCCAGCTCCCCTCCCCGCTCCCGCCTCCCAGCTGTCCAGCCCTCCCCGACCCCTACTTAATGGCGGCCACTGCGCGTCTGCGCGGCCGCGGGCTGCGGGCGCGCCGCTGGTGCACCGAAGGCGCGTCAAAGGCAAGCACGTCTGCGCGGCCGCGGGATGCGGGCGCGCCGCTGGTGCACCGAAGGCGCGTCAAAGGCAAGCACGTCTGCGCCCGTCTGCGCGGCCGCGGGCTGCGGGCGCGCCGCTGGTGCACCGAAGGCGCGTCAAAGGCAAGCACGTCTGCGCCCGTCTGCGACCCGTCCGCGACCAGCACCAGGAACCCTGGACCTCCTCCCCGGCAACGCTACGACCCAGCAGCACTCCACGCACTCAACCCAGGCTGCAACACCAACTGCAAGCTAGCATCACCAGCCGACACCCATGGACCCTTCAGCTGTCACCGCTGCCGGCACACCTGCAGCACCGCCAAGAACACGGATCCAGCACAACCCGCCCACAAGAACACAACCGAACCGAAGACCCTGCAATGCATCCTCCTCAACGTCCGATCCCTCCACAAACACGCCACAGAAATCTGGGACCTCCTCGACAGCACAACCCCAGACGTAGCATTCTTCACCGAAACCTGGACCAACACCACCTCGGGACCGGACATCGCCATCGCCATCCCCCAAGGATACAAGATCTCCAGGAAGGACCGCCCCATCCACCCAGGAGGAGGAATCGCCATCGTCCACAAATCCAGCCTCCGCCTGAGCACACTCCCTGACGAGTCCACAGAACTGATGGAACACCTTCACTTCAAGATACTGGCCAGCCCCACCGCAGCCCTCCGAGGAACCCTCATCTACCGACCCCCTGGACCCCGCGGACCCTTCGCCAACTCCATCACGGACATTATCTCCCCGCAGGCCATCGCATCCACCAACTACACCCTGCTGGGAGACCTCAACTTCCACCTCGACAATCAACTGGACCCCAACACCACATCCCTCCTGGACAACCTCCACAACATTGGACTCCGCCAGATCGTGACCGAGCCCACGCACTCAGCAGGACACACCCTCGACCCCCTCTTCACTACAGGAAACTCCATCACCTTCAGCCACACCACCGAACTCCCATGGACCGACCATCGTTGCGTCCACTTCACCTTCAGAACACCCACCATCCACAGACACCAGCACCTGCTTCCACAAAGAAACTGGACCAAAATCACCGATGACCAGCTCACCTCCTCACTCAACAACTCCACCCCAACCATCGCGGAAAACGACGACCCCAACACCGCAGCCCGAACCCTGCATAGATGGATCTCAGACAGCACCAACACCATAGCCCCCCTCAAGAAAAACAACAATACCCGTGCCAAGAAAGCCAGATGGTTTACCACCGAACTTCGAGAGTCCAGGCGCACATGCCGCCACCTCGAAAAGGCCTGGAGAAACACCAAATCCACAGAAGCCCACAACAACTTCAGAGCCGCCACCAACGCCCACCATCAACTCATCAGAGAAACGAGGAAAAAAGCGATTGAAGACAGAATCTCCACCCACGCACACAACAGCAAGGAACTCTTCAGCATCATCAAGGAGTTTGCCCAACCCACCAGCGAGTCTACCGACATCCCTCCCTCACAAGACCTCTGCGACAAACTCAGCATCTTTTTCCACCACAAAATCAAGAGCATCTACGACAACTTCGACGAAGACAACCAACACACTGAACCCTCACCAACCACCCCCGACACCCGGAAACCAGCGATTGATGACTGGACAGCCCTCACCACCGAAGACACACTGAAGACAATGAAGTCAATCCACTCAGGGGCCCCCATGGACCTCTGCCCCCACCACATCTTCAACAGAGCCGCCAACACCATCGCACCCATGCTCCGCCAAACCATCAACCGCTCCCTGGCGACCGCCTCATTCCCTGACGACTGGAAACACGCCGAGGTCAACCCCCTCCTAAAGAAACCCTCAGCGGACCCCACCGACCTCAAAAACTACAGACCCATCTCCCTGCTCCCGTTCCCAGCGAAAGTCATCGAGAAAGCCATCAACAGCCAACTCGCCACATTCATTGAAGAACACAACATCCTCGACTCCTCCCAATCCGGCTTCAGAAAAAACCACAGTACAGAAACCACCCTCCTCGCCGCAACAGACGACATCCGCACCTTACTGGACAAAGGAGAAACAGTAGCCCTCATCCCCCTCGACCTATCAGCGGCGTTCGACACAGTCTCCCACCGCACCCTAATGCGCAGACTCTACGATGCAGGAATCCAGGACAAGGCCCTCGACTGGATCTGCTCCTTCCTCTCCAGCAGGACGCAGCGGGTCAGACTCCCCCCTTTCCTCTCGGACCCCACACCTATCACCTGCGGAGTCCCCCAGGGCTCCTCCCTCAGCCCGACGCTCTTCAACGTCTACATGGCTCCACTTGCCCCCATCGTCAGAACCTACGGACTCAACATCGTGTCATATGCAGATGACACCCAGCTCATCCTCTCCCTATCCAACGAGCCCAACACCGCCAGACGCAACTTTCGAGAAGGCATGGAAGCCGTCGCCAAATGGATGAAAAACAGCTGCCTACAACTAAACACCAACAAAACAGAAGTACTCATCATGGGCCCAAACCCCGACGCCTTGAGTGACACCTGGTGGCCTACCGCCCTCGGAAACCCGCCAACCCCCACAGACCACGCACGCAACCTGGGAATCATCCTGGACTCCGAGCTCAAAATGGACCGCCAGATCAACTCTGTCTCATCTTCCTGCTTCCACACCCTCCGCCTCCTTCGTAAGACCTTCAAATGGATCCCCCTCGAACACCGAAAGACAGTCACTCACGCCCTGGTCACCAGCAGACTCGACTACGGCAACGCACTCAATGCCGGAATAAACAAAAACCTCATCCGCAAGCTACAGAACATCCAGAACGCCGCCGCAAGACTGGTCCTCAACCTGCCAAAACACTGCCACATCTCCCAGCACCTGCGCACACTCCACTGGCTCCCCGTCGAGGCGAGAATCACCTTTAAGATGCTCACCCACGCACACAAGGCCCTCCATGGCACCGGACCAGCATACCTGAACAGCCGACTCAAATTCCACGCACCCCAAAGGACCCTACGATCAGCCCAGCTTTCCTACGCTGTGGTCCCCCGCACCAGAAAGACCAGATCGGGAGGCCGCTCCTTCTCCTTCCTCGCGGCCAAAGCATGGAACGCCCTTCCGCTCCACCTCAGACAGACAACATCGCTCCCCATCTTCGCAAGAAACCTCAAAACCTGGCTCTTCGACAGACCCCCTCCTTGATGGAATGGAACCTGCACCCCCCCCAACTCCCCCCCCACCCCTAGCGCCTTGAGACCCTTACGGGTGAGTAGTCGCTCTTTAACAAACTCCTGATTGATTGATTGAGGCTAAAATACTCAACTGGTGCTTCTAAATTACGCCAACCTCAGTGTACCTAACCTAGGTCTAATACGAGGGAAGAAGTAGGTGTTTGTCTTTAGCATAGGTTTAGTTTTCCCTAGAATTGTCAAAGGTTTCTCTAGGTTCTTATCAGCTCCATACCTTAGAATGGGAGAGGTTGGTATCTCTTCCTCAGGACTAGATTTCCCAACACCCCTTGAACACCTCCAATTCCTTGAACACCCCCAATAAGCAATCTCAATACCAGCCACGCTACTCCCAATGCCTCCTTATACAGGAACACTGATTGTACATTCTCTTCCCAGATAGGAGCTTAAGTGTACCGTTGACCTGATTATTACATAGCATCGGAAGGATACCTTTAGCCTTTGAGTAAGTGAGACCAATAATTTCCTCTCCATTAATTAGCGATACTATTGAAAATGCATGCAGCTGATTCATGTCCTCTGCCCGCATACAGGATGAACATACGTGAGCAAGACTCCCACTACTCACCTGGAAACAACGCCACTGTTCGGCGGCCTCCTAGGAACATATTCTTGTAAGTTCCCAATTTTATGTCCCACATCTAGCCATTTGACACCCAATGAGGGTCCTCACTCACGCACTCTCTCTCCCCGTTCAGCAGATCCGTATCCCCAGGCATGAGGTTCAACGCCACCACATGAAGGACCAAGTTTCATCCTTTTCCTTCATTTTGTGACCCCCAGAGAGAGACTAAGCACTAATACAAGCACTCTATCAGTTCTTAATTACTCTATAAGTGATACCCAGTACATGCGCCCCTGTGCACCTACCCCTCACCACCCGGGTTTCCGTGTTTTTACATTAGTTGTATTAAAATGATAACCAGATTGCATTACAACTGTCAGTAAAGCAATGGAGCGGTGCACTACCAGGGTATAGTAGTATTCAATATTGAAGCACGATCATTAACTTCCTTGATATTGTCTTTATTCAAAATAGATCCAAATCAATAGAAAACAGATATCAGCCAACGTGTTTCGTTCATGGAAATGAACTTCGTCAGGGCAAACAGTGCGTGTTTAGAGCTTTCTCAAGTGGATAACAGTATTGTCCAATTAATCTCAATATGTTATCATCAATGCAATTATGGCGTGGGCCTCCATGATAAGGGCCGGCTGCAGGGAGCCTTGGAGGAGTGGTCTTGAGCGTGACAACACTTCCCGAGGTTGCATTACAACTGTCCTTAACATGCCACTGGGAGCACTAAGTCACCTATTATTAAGTGTAAACCACAAGTTGGGCCAATTGGTAACCATACCTTGCTTTAATTCAGTTTCAGACTGCTCACTCTATGTCCTGAAAAAGATCTTGACTAACTTAAAGATCGAAATCCTTACAACAGAAACCCCTCAATTGTATATAAATATTCCCTGTTTGTTGTCAATGTGATGTTATGCTTTTCTTATTTCACTGTCACTCAGTCACAATACACACCTTCCCACTTATGTGAGCACCTGATTGTATTCTCGAATACCAATATGTATAAAAAGCAAATAAACCATATATGTCTCTCTACAATTCTGCTCCCAGTTTGATAAAATGTCTAGTTTAAATTGAACGCACTCACGTCTCAAACCCTGGGTTACACATAGATATATATAGTTCTTGCTCTGGACCTATTAAGGGCAACCCTGAACCATTGTACTCTTTGACGTAAAGTCGGGCATTTGAACGTCATGAATGAACCCCTAAGGATCAGATGTTCATGCATAATAAATGAGTTCTTGGAGAAATCAATATCCAAGCAAGGGGAAGTTCCTAACGGCTTAAGAGTCTGGTTTTACAAGAAATCGTTGTGATGTAGATGAACGGATGGAAGTAGCCATGCCTGTATTTGGGTAACATGGACTATGCCTAAATAAGGACTGGATTTCTATGCCTATATAAGGGCAATGCGAATTGTACCTATATAAGGGCATGAATAGGGAAATTCATTTGGAATCTAAAAACGAACACAACACCCACTCCACTTTCTTACGTACGACGTTACTAAATTCTAAACATGTTTAACATATCTAAAATATATCTACACATGAAGTGTTAAAAACCCACCCGAAATACATAAAAAATGCATTGGTACTGGTTGTACACATAAAAGAAGCATTGGTGCTGTACGCATTTGAAGCAATGTTTCATTCGAAGCATACTCTTTCACATTTGAATGCTAACTGAATGAATCATGAAGATATACATTTATGAAATGGCCCGTAAATACAGAAGAAAAGGTGTTGAAAACATTTCATGAGAGATAACATAACCCTGTTTGTTTGTGTACAAGGTCAAATATTGTCTCTGGAAGTACTCAAAGAAATCTTGTTCTCTATGAATAGTTCTACTATAAGCAGAATAATTGTGCCAAAAAAAATAAATACAAATTTGGAGAAAAAAAATTCATCATAGGAAAAAGAGTTCCAAAGATAGTACATTGTTTAGAAAAAAATGAAGGTCAAATTCAAAGTCGCTCAGACCACTGTGAGCCAAATTCAAAAGTCAGTGTTAGGGCTTGGAGAAAACATGAAATCTTCTATGTCTGTTGACAAAAAGTCGTCTATTATTGTAGGCGAAAGTTGGATTACCTCGTTTAGAAGATTAACTGCACATAGATGTGAAGCATCGCCGTCAGCATTGGTTGCATTAGCAATGTTCGTACTGGATGGTACCTGCGAGCCTGTTTCCTCTCGTACCTCAGCAGTTGCAATTTGCATCTGTGAGATCTCAATGAATGCCGTCATCAGAATTGGTAGCCCCTGGGGACAACACAGAGCATGGGCCGTTACCGGTTTAAGCAAAGTATCAACATCCGTTGGCATGACTGATGGGAGTGTGAGACAGGTGCCTAGCACACATTCTTCTACGCATAGCAGGCAGCGTTGAACAGGTATGATGCAATCTTGCCAAAGTGGTCTGAATAATAGAAACCATGTGGTATTTAATTCTCGTAGACGAGGTAGTCTCACAATTTGGACGATGCACTCACGACACTTCATCACCAGTAGAGTTGTCTCTCTGGAGAACTGAGTGTCTCTGGTGAATTGGCTTGCCATATCACAGCAGTAGGAGCAAAAATAGTATCCCTTCAACGAGTCCCAAAAGGAGGGTCAATCCGCCAAACACAGAGTGCACAAAGTTTGGAAATATTCCTAGAACTGCTTGAAAAGGTGCTAACAGTCCAGAAAATATGGTTTTAAATACATGTACAATACCGCTCATATTAGACATGTTTAAAGTACGACTTAACATTTCTGAGAAATGTATAGGGCAGTTTGTAGTTAAGAGGGCATGTATCTCAGCAGGAGTCCTTGAGACTTGTATGTCTTAGGTTTCTTTGGCCGAGGTCAGTGGCACAGTTTTGTGCAAAAGAATGGCTTTTATTCTGCTTAAAGTATCAATTTGTATAGAAGAGGTTTTCAGTGAAGGCCATAAAGGCGACTTCCTGTCTGTCTTGGTTTTAGGAAACAATACTTACATACAGCAAGTGACCCTGGCTGACACAGTTACTAGATATCTGGCAACATGCCACAGCAGCTGTGATCATTCAACATGAGGTAGCTTCCATTTGAAAGTTGTCCAAAAATTAGATCAATCACCGCAGTTGGTGAACCTTGGATAAATTGTTAGAGGAACCATCACAGGCCCGTGTAATTTTATACCCTAACGAAGGAGAGAACCGCTTAGTGAGTTTTCACAGTTTTTTCTGCTAAGAAACACTTCACGTCCCCCACTCCAACATCTGTGTGTGTATGGTAATTCCCAGGATGTCTTGATGTATTCTTTACCCAACCTATCATATGTGCCTGCTGGTATGTGTTTTTAGGCAATACTGAAAATGTAGAATTGTAACAGGCAGAGTGATTGTTCCATGTATAATCCATTCAGTAGCTGGTTTCTCTGCTACCGTAAATGGCATTCTTTCCAGTTTTTCAATGCTCAGCACCATATAGTCTGCTCCCCTTTGTGCCAATTTGATCTGTTTATCAGTGAGATTGAATTATGAAAACAGTAACGTAGTATTGATTAAACGCCAAGGCATATAGCCTGAACGAAGGTTTTGCAAAGTCCAGCCTAATAGCATGATAGAACGTAGTTGGGACTGACCATGTTGCAACTAAGTATGGGTGAATTTTGCGGATCTGCGGTATGCGACTTCGCGTGAAATCGCAAAAAAGTCAGCAAATTCACGGATTTTCCTGCGAAATCGTGGATTTTTTTGCGATTTCCATCTACTCAACTGGAGTACTTTCTACTGGCTAATCAGTAAGTGCTACCTCGTTGGGTAAATGTATAGTGTTTTTCCTACACCGCAGCTGCCTAAAGGGCCAGAAGATTTGTCTCCACTGACCATGTGTGCCTGTAACTTTGCCACCACGCCAAAAAGCGCCGAGGTCCCTTGAGTGAGCTGTGCATCATAGTTGGAAAAGGACTGGAAGACGTTTGATACCGCTAGTGTGTGGTGCGGGGTCAAACGGGCGGGGCTTCTATGCGTGTCAAGTAACATGCCTCATGTGAATAAAGGGTCAGAGAGCGAGCAGGGCAGCAGGTGAGGAGAAAGCAGCCTCCTGGTCACAGGAACTACACAGGGGTTGCGCTCAAGAAACTCATGGCTGCGGAGAGTGACCCGGGGCTTCTATGCGTGTTCACATGCCTCTTGTAAGGGTCAGAGAGCGAGCAGGGCAGCAGGTGAGGAGAAAGCAGCCTCCTGGTCACCGGAACTACACAAGTGTTGCGCTCGAGAAACTCAAGACTACAGGGAGTGACCCGGGGCTTCTATGCGAGTTCACATGCCTCTTGTAGGGGTCAGAGATCGAGCAGGGCAGCAGGTGAGGAGAAAGCAGCCTCCTGGTCACCGGAACTACACGGGGGTTGTGCTCGAGAAACTCATGGCTGCAGAGAGTGACCCAGGGCTTCTATGAGTGTTCACATCACTCTTGTAGGGGTCAGAGAGCAAGCAGGGCAGCAGGTGAGGAGAAAGCAGCCTCCTGGTCACCGGAACTACACAGGGGTTGCGCTCGAGAAACTCATGGCTGCAGAGAGTGACCCGGGGCTTCTATGTATGTTCACATGCCTCTTGTAAGGGTCAGAGAGCGAGCAGGGCAGCAGGTGAGGAGAAAGCAGCCTCCTGGTCACAGGAACTACACTGGGGTAGCACTCGAGAAACTCATGGCTGAAGAGAGTGACCCTGGGCTTCTATGAGTGTTCACATGCCTCTTGTAAGGGTCAGAAAGCGAGCAGGGCAGCAGGTGAGGAGAAAGCAGCCTCCTGGTCACCGGAACTACACGGGGGTTGCGCTCGAGAAACTCATGGCTGCAGAGAGTGACCCGGGGCTTTAATGCGTGTTCACATGCCTCTTGGAAGGGTCAGAGAGCGAGCACGGCAGCAGGTGAAGAGAAAGCAGCCTCCTGGTCACCGGAACTACACGGGGGTTGCGCTCTAGAAACTCATGGCTGCAGAGAGTGACCCGGAGCTTCTATGCGTGTTCACATGCCTCTCGTAAGGGTCAGAGAGTGAGCAGGGCAGCAGATGAGGAGAAAGCACCCTCCTGGTCACCGGAACTACACGGGGGTTGCGCTTGAGAAACTCATGGCTGCAGTGAGTGACCCGGGGCTTTTATGCGTGTTCACATGCCTCTTGTAAGGGTCAGAGAGTGAGCAGGGCAGCAGGTGAGGAGAAAGCAGCCTCCTGGTCACAGGAACTACACGGGGGTCGCGCTCAAGAAACTCATGGCTGCAGAGAGTGACCCGGGGCTTCTATGCGTGTTCACATGCCTCTTGTAAGGGTCATAGAGTGAGCAGGGCAGCAGATGAGGAGAAAGCAGCCTCCAGGTCACAAAAAAAAATCCGCCAGCGAGCGAATTTGCGAATTATGCGGCAATTTCGCGAGATTCGCGAATTGCGAAATTGCAGAAAATCCGCACATTTCACGAGCGGAACGGATTTTGGGCCCATACTTAGTTGCAACATGACCAAGTCCTGTTCCATGATGTCTATGGCAGAAGACACTATGCTGTTCAATGAATATATCCTGGACGACAGAGTCGTTAACCCATTGTCAACCACAGAGAGAGTTTTCTCTAAATTAATACAATCAGTTTCTCGTATTCTTTCTACAGTCTCTGCTTGTGTAATCTTCCATGCTTCATTATAAGCAGCATATATACCGGCATATATAAAACGTTTTTGACGCGGTGTTCTTGGTCCTAGCAAGAATTCCCTAAGGTCTGCACCATCTTTAAGTAAAGATAATTGTTGCTTTACATCCTTAAGTATAGATCGCCCATCAAATCAGAGCTTCTGTACACTGTATGTTATTACTATTCCAGGATGTTGTCTTTGAACATATCTAGGGTCTGGCCTATTGAATGTGAAACCCTATGTTTTGTTCAGGAATCTATCTTGATAGTTGTTTGTGTCTGTGGATCAGATTAACCATTTATTCCAATCTGGATCTGTTCTATTGTGGTGCAAAATAGTATGTACGTCGATGTCCCCCTCTGAAGTGTTATCACTATCAGGTGTAGGTGTAGATATGGAGGGATTGTTCATGTCTTTAATCTTGGCTAACCCAAGGCAAGACGTCTGTTGGACAGTGTCATTCAAAAACATAATTTTCTCAGGGATGATACAGGCTCTAAACATTGCTTCTATACCCTGTACCTGCCAATCTTTTGTACCCCAGGCAGTTTTTGTCTCAATGTTGTCTTTCCAAAACTTGAAACCTTGTTTAGACAGTTAGGCATAAAAGGCTGCAGAATAAATCTGTTTGGTATTTGGTAACATACTTTTCATTCCTGTTTTGTTTACATTTTTAAAGTAAAATGATTCATGCATTGAACCCTTAAAAGTACCGAAATGTCATTGCGAATGTTTTTGAGCTACCCTTTGGTGGTGTAGGACAATGTTCACATTGGTTATACATTAATACATTTCTAGGACTTGCAGATTTGTGCAAGAAATGTCGACCATAATAATTATAACAATACATTTGTTCATAGTCTGATGAGCCTTCTAAATATTCATGATTTGTAAATACTGCAGACATTTCTAGGTCTGACATCATATTATTAACAGTCTTGAAGTCTCAATCATCAGAAAAAATAATAGATGAAACAAAGTCACTTAATAAAATCTTGAATAAGTGTGGAATCTTCAACATCTCCGATGGGCCAAAAATGTCATAATCAGCTTTGTGCCAAGCTATACCATCTGGTATAGGAACGGCTGTGATGTTTACTGATGACAAGTCTTTTTGTTCACAATGGGATGATTTATGTAGCTTGGGTAGTAACTTGATGTTCTTACTTGCTGTGTCCATTTTGACATATCTTCCATTTATCAGCATTCCCAGAGTTATTACCAGAGTCGACCAAAGTAGTTGAAAAAATACCCCCAACACATTCCAAAGTTCAATCCATGATGAAATCAGATAAGTCTTTTCCAGGTGATGGAAAAGTTCAGTTGCTTGTTCTTTCAAAGTTCTTTTCACTGGCATCGCTTCAGGTTCATTGGGATCCCCAGAAAACGTATCAAAGTTAATGAAGTAGACAGAGGCAGTTCAATCAATTGTTGAGATGACATCAGGATTCGTTGAAATCACTGGAACCACAAGATCACTTGTTACGTTTGTGTAGACGGATGCTACTTCGTTGTAGACAGGTGTTTTTTGACAAACTGTAATTTGGGTATCAAGAGGTACTAGTTATATAGCTTTGTGGTTTAGTCCTTCTTTTCGCACTGCAGGTTCCTCAAAGGTGATGAGTCTCTCAGTTTGAACCTCTTGGATAGTAGTAAGAGGAGTGTGTCTACTACTTGGCCGGAGTCCACTTCGCCTACTGCTTATTATCGGCCACATAGTGTGGTTTAATCAGGTCGATGGACATGAACCTGTTCTCCTTTTTACCAGCAAGGGGAGGCAGTAATACTGTTCGTGATCCGTGAATTGCTAGGACAGGTACTGAATGTCTGTAAGAAGGCCCAAATTCCTTCTTGTCTGCGATCTTTTCTCCGACTAGATCACCAAGCTTTGGGACCCAGACAGGCCTTGCTGGGACGGTCGGTTTTTCTTCAGTGGTGGTTGGCTTCAGGATCACGTTGCTTTGTTTTGTTCTTATTTCTTTTAAGTCCTGTAAAACAGCCAAACGATCTTTGATATCAAAAAAATTTCGGTCCACCACTGATGTCTGACAATCTAGGTCCGCGACCAGCATTCTTGTCTCAAAAAGGACCTCATATGGAGTGATACCCCTAGAGAACTTCTTGGCAAGTTGTTAAGACTACGTTGGACACTTATTAGATGTTTGACCCACCTGTCAAACAAACCTAATACCCTAGCTGTTATAGATTGCTTTATGTCCCGGTTTTTTCTCTCCACAACCAAATTTCCCTCAGGATGGAATGGACTAGAGTACGGCAAAGCAATGCCCAAAATGGCCATGGCCTCTTTGTAAGCTCAAGAGCTAAACGCAGGATCCTGGTCAGAATGTAGCGCGCCGACTGCGCATGTGCCGATAAAGACTTGCAAATCTTTTATGACAGTTCGAGTGTCGGCCAAGCGGTTGAGGCCACATCCAAAGAAACCCTGAACACGGATCCACTGTGACCATCATATATTTATAGTTACCATCCCTTTGTAAGGGACAACAGTGGTCCAGGTAAACGCAAGCTAATGTTTTATCTGAAATTAACAGCGGCGTCTGCGTAGGAAGTTTCACAGTAGAGATTTTCATGTTTTGGCATATTTCACATTCCAAAACATAGTTTCTGGTTTGTTTTGTCATGCGTGGCCACCAGTATCTCTGTTTTAACAATGACACTGTGGCGGAAATACCAGCATGACCAGAGGCGAGCCCTTCATGTGCTGCTAGAATTAGTCCTAATCTATGTTCCATGTTTGGAATTACTCTATCCCCCACTCCAGGGATTCGAGCAAATGGAACATTATTCGCATCAGTTATATATGAGTATTTGAGTGGAAACCCTTTAGGTAATGTTTTACCCCTGTCTTTGCTAGAAGCATTTACAGCCAGCATTATTTCACTGTTTTTTTTTGTTTTTGAACGAGTGATTGCAGCTACGGAAGCCGTTTGCACAGCTGCCTTCGCAGCTTCATCAGCCAATGAATTCCCTTCAACGTGAATGCCATCACGTTGATGACTCAGCGTGTGTACCACGTGAGTGTTTTGTAGTCCTTCTTGTAACTGAACTACTTGTTCCCAAAGCATTTTATGTTTGATTGTGCCACCTCTTGCATCTTTGTAACCATTTTGAAGCCAGTTTTGCAAGTATTCATTATAAAAACACAATAATACAAATCGCATACTATGAGTGTGGGGAATTCGCGGTCCGTATTCTCAAGCGCCATCATGAATGCTTGTAGTTCAGCTCCCTGAGCTGTACAATCTCCAAAAGACTGAGATTTAATGACCATTAGTCTGAATTTGGCATCGCGCCAACGACCTTTTACGATTGCGCATGCCGCACTATAGGCTTGTTTTCCCCCATAAATTATACATTCATACTGGTCAAGAGGGAGAATTTCAGTAGGCAGAGGACATTCTTGTTCGTATTATAGAAATGCTTTTATTTTTAAATCAGGATCAAAAACGTATTCGACATCTGTTGCAGTAAGAGAATTAACCCATTGTATCCATCTTGGATGTAAAGCCTTAGCATTAGGAATGCTCGCTTTCGTCACTGCTTCTAAGGCAGGTACAGGTGTCACGATCATAATGCATTTTCCCTGTGCGAGGGCTCTTTCTTTTGCTACAGCAGTTTGAAAAGCTGTCAAAATTTTTACTGTAGAAGTGAATTTCATTTTTGCTTGTGTCTACAACTGTGATTTGTAAGCTACTGGTACTTTTTCACCTTTGTTAAAAGTTAAGTACGTGAATCCGCATTGACCCCGAATGATTCGGATCACTAAGTTGCATACGTTCTCGCGTGTTTGTAAATGTTTAGTTCCTAACATGTATGTTTGCAATGAATGCAACATTTCTGTGTGTTTTTGTGTCCAATTTACTGTTTTAAAATCAGGTTTGATTTAGTCGTAGAGAGGTTTAACCCTTTCTACGGAATTTAGAATGTAAGTTCTTCCAAAATTCAGGAAACTTAGAATTGACTGTAACTTTTTCAGCGTTTTTGGAGGTTGGAGCAGCGCACACTTTTCTAAAATGTTTGCTGCCAGGCTTTTGCATTCACTTGATAACTCATATCCTAAGAAAAGGACGTTGAGGTGGGCAATTCTTGATTTCTTCAAATTGAATTTGTACCCTTCAGAGGCGAAGCCCAATATAATGGTGCTCACCCTTTTCAAGTGCCTGTCCAAGTCATCGTCTGTCAGATAGATGTCATCTACATATAACAATGCCTCGTCATTATAGGTTTGTAGTAACTCTGTTACCGTTGCTGAAAATAAACCAGAACTATTCTTGAATTCCTGAGGGAGACGACAGAAGTGACGCTGTGTCCCCATTATTGAGAAAGCGGTCAGATACCTACTTTCTGGTACAATGTTTTGACAAAAGAACCCATTTGAAATATCTAATGTAGTTTTATATTTTTTACGCACAATGTTATTCATTAATGCCGTACTGTGTGCATTCTGCACAGCAACTATTTTGCAACAAGAGTTTAGATGTCTGTACTCCAAAACTAGACAATATGTATTATCTGTTTTGGAGACAGGAAACAAAGGATTATTCATTGATGAGGTGCATGTTTCAATCACCCCCTGGTATTCAAGTTGATCTAAGATCTCCTTGACCTGTTTTTTAGCTTCTTGCCTAACTGTATACTGCCTTTGTGCAGTTGGTTGATTTTTTAACAGGATTTTATGGTGAGGTGAGGCGAGTCCTCATCCCATCCTACATGATTTTTGTATAATGCTGGAGCTTGGGCCACTGCCCATTTCCTGGCATAAGTATATTTTAAATGTATTGGAATATGGTTGGAGAAGGCTGGCATAATGATGTCTTCGCCATGTGTGCACTCCCTGACAAATTCTGGTGGCCAGTCCTGGTCAGCTAGAAGAAGGTCATAACCCTTAGAAAGTCGCTCCCAAAAGAGTGCTCTCACTTTCCTTGGTATGTCTCCCTCCATTCGGAGTGTCATTTCATATAACCTATGTGGAGAACTAACCCTGGTACCCTTCATGTTCTGGCGAGCTATTGTGACTTCTGCTGCGCTGTCCAACATTGTCTGCACCCATTCTCCGTTCTTGAGTTGTGTCCTCAAGATCTTCGGCATGTCTGATTTTTAGACCTGCTACCTTCTTTTTGGTGAATTGAGATTTCTTGTTTTTCCGAACCTGTTGATCGTCTTTGGACTTCACGCGTTCTTCCTTGTTTTCTGACCGTCCTCTGCTTTCGGATTTCTATGATGAAGTCTGAAAGGTACGAGAGGAACGTGTATCGTTATCTTGATATCTATTAGGTTTTCTCAAATTACCCCTATTCCTGAGGTTATACCTCCTTTCAGAGGGCTCCTTTTGGGGAGACCTACCCCGGGAATTAGAACTCTTCTCTTTAGAAGTTTGTTTGCTATTTTCCCACTACTTTTTAGAAGGAGTAGGAGTGTTTTTAGAAAAGAACTTTAACTGTATAATTCTATTAAATGTTGTATATTGCTAAGTAATTCATCATCCGACATTGCTTAAATGTCAGGGTCAGGTTTATAGCTGGCTAGAGCCGACCATGTCGCTCCTGATCTACCTAGTGGACCGAGCTTGGTAATGTGATTTAAATGTTTTAGGGCGCCTTTAAACCAGAGCTCATGCTCCTGGTATGTGAGTGGAATTTCAATATCCTTGAAAGGAATATATTCCTCTGGTGGATCATCTTCTTTGTAGAAGTGAAACAAGTGTGTAACTGGATTTGCTTCTGGGAATACTATCCATGAATAGAATACCTCTGTCTGGTGATATGCATGTGCCTCTATCACACAAACTGCCCTACCACCTCTCGATGTTAGGCCATGTTTTATAAGTTTTATAGTGATGGCTTTCCTTAAATTTGGAGGAATTATTACAGCATTCTCATCGGTTTCTTGGCAACCTGTATAGTTAAAAGCTGCATCGGCTGGATCAGCCGCAGCTCCACCGGTTCCGGTGTTATTATTGTCCATTATTTTGTTGACTGAAACTTTGCAGAGCAAGTTTAAAGGGAACAAAGATAAGGTGCACAATATTTTGGAACACAGTATCCTTCAATATTGAACAAACCAAAAGGCTAATACATAGGATTTTTCGTCCTACTCAGCTATGGCTGATATTATCCTTTACCCACTCCGAACGTCTATTGGAGTATTACAGGAAAAGGGGTCTCTAAGAAAAGCACAAATGAGTTACTCCAGTATCTAGCGTTAAATTAGTGCCTTACTAAACCGTTGGGCGCCCTGTAGTGTAGTTCCTATATTCCCAATAGACTCTGCGCATTGGAATAATATACACTATAGATATGACATAGGACTGAGGTCAGTATGTCTCTATCGAGTATACTAAACTTAATTGTGTGTGCCAGCTAACTCAGAGGTCACTAGAAACTTTCTCGAGTAAACAATTAGGGATTAGTTTCTGACAACCGCATAAACATGACAACTTTGTTTCCAATAGAATCTAAACATATCTTCAGCATCATGGAAACAATAGATAACTATTTCACTCAGTCAATCGTGCATGCTTTGTTTCTACAGAGTTGCATAGAAATAGAAAGACGGGGACTAAATAAAAGGGGTTTATTAAACAGTCTTATTTCTCATGCAAGAGATATGAACTGCTACAATCATTATACAGAATGCGAAGTATAATGCGTACAGCGTAAACAGTAATATAAAATAATACTGTAATAGCATTGTCTGTTGCTATGACATGTAAAGATACATACATAAATAACACAAGCTAAAATACTCAACTGGTGCTTCTAAAATAGTCCTACCCCAGTGTACCTAACTTAGGTCTAGTATGAGGGAAGAAGTAGGTGTTTATCTTTAGCATAGATTTAGTTTTGCCAAGAATTGACAAAGGTTTCTCTAGGTTCTAATCAGCTCCATACCTTAGAATGAGAGAGGTTGGTGTCTCTTTCTCGGGGCTCGATTTCCCAACACCCCGCATGGGGAGTCAAAAACACTGGAGTTAGATTCGAGCTGCGTCGTGCAAGTAGGTAGTCGAACTGCAACGAACCACACCATGCTTTGCCATAGCAAGTGAAGGTATATTTATACCATGAAGGTGTTTAGGAATGCCAGTTTTCACATAAAGTCGGGCATTTGAACGTCATGAATGAACCCCTATGGAATAGATGTTCATGCATAATAAATGAGTTCTTGTAGAAATCAATATCCAAGCAAGGGGACGTCCCTAACGGCTTAAGAGTCTAGTTTTCCAAGAAATCGTTGTGACGTAGAGGAATGGATGGAAGTAGCCATGCCTGTATTTGGGTAGCATGGACTATGCCTAAATAAGGACTGGATTTCTATGCCTATGTAAGGGCAATGCGAATTGTACCTATATAAGGGCATGAATCGGGAAATTCATTCAGAATCTAAAATCGAACACAACAGTCCTACTTCACACCACTCAGTCTCACTCTTACCGTGTACGTGTCCCTCGCAGCGCCTGGAGCCCTCACGCCGATCCCTCGAGTATGAGGACGAATGCCTGAAAGCAGGCACTCTTAACCTTTCACCTGCGGTCATGTGACCCCTGCATCAACAGTGCTGGTAGAACAGACAATTAACATCTCTGCCATCTTGGCATCTCCGTAATCCCTTAGTATTCAAGTTTCACAAAGCTATATTTTATTCAAACCCAATCTCCAGTTAATATATATCAGTGCTACGCCACTCAATATGTATGCACCTGTATTGTCCAGGCAAAAAGACCTTTATTACTTTTTAGCCCATATCCGCAACGCGCCAAATACCATCATGTCAAATTATATACTAGTGCATATATTTAAGTCCCGAATACGGAGGCCAGTAACGTCACTCAAAAACCAACCTCTTACGACTTACTGAAATGTGCTAGAAAAGACTACCTTCCACATATGTGTAGTATTTCAATGTGTAAACAGTGATGCCATCTTGGATTATAGTAAACTACTTCTACCAAGCCCAAAGCCATATTAAAACACATGCCTCCAGGGCATGTTATCTCCAGTAGTTGTACGTAATTGTTTCCAAGACATTTTCCCACAATCACCAATGCAAGCCAAGGTGTGAAATTTATGTGTAGTATAATACATATACAGTGATGATTGAAATAGTAGTGGAAGCGATGGTGATATTAGTAGTATTGGTGCTCATTGTTGTGAGAAGTTGGCCTGGTATATGATGCCCACTAGTTCTAGTGATCACCTTGTACCATGCCAAGCAACCCTTATGGTGCAGGTTGTAAAGTCAACCTTATAGACAAGCTATCCTAGGGGTAGCATGGACTAAGCAGTCTTAGGCTAAACTCTGTAAAGGCATGTGAAGCAAGCTGTTTTACCATACACAATCCCCTTGAATACCAAATGAAAGGACACAACACAGATATATATTGAAAATATATATAGATTTATTTCTACAAATAACCCTGATACTCTTTATGAGCACAGAAGCAAATGCGTTAAAACAAAACACAGTTTAAATAGACAAAAGTTGCACAATTTTGGATGAGCCTTAGGGGCCAACTAAACCATATACTAAAATAGTGGTATAAGAACCACTATGGGGAAAGTGAAGAGGCCTAGGGCCTGGGGAATCGCTGGAGCTGTTCGGGACTAGCAGTGAAGAAGTCGGGAAAGGCCCGCGGGACTCGGGTGCAGTGCGGAAAGTGCACGCTTTACCAATGCACTGTCAATGGTGCGTAAAAGTTACAAAGTTAGTTATTAAGGAACCTTCCGAGTGACCTAGAAGGATGAAACTTTAGACACAGACACTAGAGGTGTATACCAGTGTGGGAACACCGGCGTTGCTGAGTTACCTCACCCACAGGAAGCGGGTGCACAGGGTCGAAGTAGTGTCGGGTTTCGTCACGCTGGTCGATGGTGCTTGGAGCTGAAGATGCTGCAGGTGGCTCGAGGTGAAGAGTTCCGGTAGATCCAAGGGTGGATCTGAGGAGGTGAAGACCTTAAAGCAGAGGGGACAATGTTCAAAGTCACTAGCCAGTGACTACCGTGGAACCAGGAAGGAACCAGGCGATGTTGGGTGCAAACAGGTGTTGTTGTGAAGATTGTCTCTGCAGCCACGTGGACACGAAGAGGTCAAGGACGTCCAGGAGTCGGTCACGAGCTGTCCCACGTAGGCTCTCGCTGATGGCGGTGTCGGCAACTTGATTGGAGCAAACAGGCCTTGGCTAAAGCAAGCCACACAGGAAGTGATTCAAGCTTCTCACTCGGACCAGCAAGGTCAGAGCGGGTGCTCCTTTTCAGGGGAGCAAGGGCCAGTCTGGAGCAACCAGACCAGCAGTGCAGTTTGTTGGTTTCATTGCCAAGATGGCCGCTAGCCATGTGGCAAGTGGCCGGGATGGCGTGTCGAGTGGCACGATGCAAAAGGGCCCCACGCAGATCGTGGAGATGCTGGGGGGCTGATCTTCGGTGCCAGGGCTGCTCGAGGTGGGGGCTTCTCAAACCCCAAAGCAGAGTGTCGAGGGTGCCTCGGATACTGCGCAGTCAGCTTCTCGGGGGTCTTTCAAGAGGTCCGGTCCCACGTCTCTCGGTGCCTCCACGGGTCCCTTCTTTGCAGGGACTGTGGATCGGGCTGGGAGAAGTCTGAGAGTCTGTGTCTTGTCAGGCTCTGGGCTCGGGCTCCGGCGGGAGGCGGCGGCAAAGCAGACGTCGAGTTGCTGGATGGTGCCTGTGTTCACAGGGTGGCCACTCCTAGGCCACAAGGGAGATGCTCTTCAGTCTTCTGTGCAGCAGAATGTCGAAGTCCAGTCGTCTTCTTAGTTTCAAGTTGATTCAGGATGATCTGAAGTCTCAGGACACAGCTCCCACTCTTATTCGAATTTGGGGGGCCGGATCACCTACTAGGTCCCTCCTCTGGGTGGAACCAGGAAGGGGGTGGTTACACCCCCTTTCCTTTGTCCAGTTTTGCGCCAGGACTGGGGCTGGAAGGCCCCAGCACCGGTTTGAACTGGCCTATGCACAGGGACACCTTGTGTGCCCCAGGCATGTCTGATTCTATTCAGCCCTGTCCTACCCAATACACAAAATCCTGTCTGGGGTGGTGCTAGCACCTCCCAAGGCAGGAAACCCTTTGTCCAAGCTGCCCTCGCTGGAAGGACTCCCAGCAGCAGGAGGTCAGACTTGTGTCTGTGGTGGCAGCATCCATTTTGTGATGCTGAGGCTCTGTTTAACTTTAACCGGGGTTCAGGTTAGGTACATGTCGTGTCCCTCTAGAAGGGTGGAATGCTACCCCCGTCGCCCGAACTGGCGAGGGGCTAGTATTCCAATTCGTATGACACCTTACTCGACATGTTTTGATAAAGCCAAACCAAAGATAGCATTTAACCGCGAGGTTCATAATGCACTTAAGAGTATATGATATGGCAGTATCATGAAACAGCTAAAGGACATGGTTCCGAAAGCTGCAGACAGGCTCAGCTCATGCCAGAGCACTATCTCACATATTCCCAAGCACTCTGCCTCCAGGATTGATGAGGCCTTCCATAGGAGTGGCTGATAGGGACATATGTGTCCATTTTAGGTTAGGTATAGGCATACTACACCTAAGTAAGGGGTGATTACACCGACTTACCCCAGCTGAGTGATCAGCCAGTTGTGTCAAATATGGAGGCCAGGCCAGGGGTGGCACAATACCTGCTGCAGCCTGTGGTAGGCCTTGGAAGCACCTATGCCCTGGGTACCTGGGTACACTGTTACAGGGGCCAATAAGGTGAACCAGTTCCAATGTCGTTATGCACCTAAAGTGCATGGGTAACAATTTAGCGAGAGAACAGCAGGCTGTGGGTCTGATTAGCAGGCCCACAGCCACATTAAGTCATAAACCAGTGAAGCAAAAAGCAAAAGTTTGGGGTGACCATAGGATAGCAGGCCCTACTCTCTTACACAAACCCCCCCAAACGCAGGGACATTAGACTAACCTTGACCAGTTGTGTCTTCATGTTCTAAGTGGAAGTACCTGGAGAGACCATCTGCATTACCATGGTCAGTCCCTGGGCGGTGCTCCACTGTAAAGTCCATCCCCTGTAGGGAAATGGACCACCTGAGCAGTTTGGGGTTTTCACCCTTCATCTGATTAAGCCATAAGAGGGGCTTATGGTCGGTCTGAATCTTGAAGTGAGTGCCAAACAAGTATGGTCTCAACTTCTTCAGGGCCCACACCACAGCAAAGGCCTCCCTCTCAATGGCTGACCAACGTTTCTCTCTGGGGGTCAGCCTTCTGCTAATGAAAGCAATGGGCTGGTCTTGACCATCTACATTAAGTTGTGAAAGCACAGCTCCCACTCCCAACTCAGAAGCATCTGTTTGGACAATAAACTCTCTTGAGTAGTCAGGACTCTTCAGGATAGGTGCAGAGCACATGGCCTTCTTCAGGTCATCAAATGCCTTTTGACAGTATTCTGTCCACTGAACCTTTTTGGGCATCTTCTTGGATGTCAGATCATTAAGAGGAGTCACAATGGACCAATAGTTCTTAACAAACTTCCTGTAGTACCCAGTCAGGCCCAAGAAAGCTCTGACCTGAGTCTGGGTAGTTGGAGGAGTCCAGTCCTTTATGGTCTGAATCTTACTCTCCAGTGTTTGAACTTGGCCTCCACCCACAAGGTGGCCCACGTACACAACCTTACTCTGCCCTATCTGGCACTTGGTTGCCTTGATAGTGAGGCCTGCCTTTTGCAGAGCCTCTAGCACGTCCTTCAGGTGGACCAGGTGATCCTCCCAGGTGGAGCTAAAGACAGCAATATCATCCAGATATGCTGCACAAAAGTTATCCAACCCAGTAAGGACTTGATTCACCAACCTTTGGAAGGTGGCAGGTGCATTTTTCAAACCAAAGGGCATCACCACAAACTGGTAATGCCCACTGGGGGTAGAAAATGCTGTCTTGGCTTTAGACTCCTCAGCTAACCTGATTTGCCAGTAGCCAGCTGTCAAGTCAAATGTGCTCAAATACTTGGCAGAAGCCAATTTGTCTATGAGCTCATCTGCCCTTGGAATTGGGTGTGCATCTGTCCTGGTGACAGCATTGAGTCCTCTGTAATCCACACAGAACCTCATCTCTCTCTTTCCATCTTTGGTGTGAGGTTTGGGGACCAGAACCACTGGGCTAGCCCAGGGGCTCTCTGAAGGCTCAATGACACCTAATTCCAGCATCTTTTGTACCTCAGCCTTGATACAGTCTCTGACATGGTCAGGCTGCCTGTAAATTTTGTTCTTTACAGGAAGACTATCACCAGTGTCCACCACATGGGTACACCAGTTAGTCTGACTGGGTGTCAGGGAGAACATATGTCGGTATGACTGCAAAACCTGTCTACAGTCATGTTGCTGATGTTCAGTGAGGCTGCCATCTAAGGCCACACAATCAACTGAGCCATCCTCAGGATTCTGAGTCAGCAGGTCTGGGAGAGGGTCACTCTCTTCCTCCTGCCCCTCATCTGTAGCCATGAGCAAGCCCATGTCTCTCCTGTCAACATATGCTTTCAGCCTGTTAACATGGAGCACCCTGTGGGGGCTCCTGGGAGTTCCAAGGTCCACCAAGTAGGTAACCTCTCCCTTTTTCTCAAAGATTGTATGGGGTCCAGACCATTTGTCTTGGAGTGCTGCTGGGGCCACTGGCTCCAACACCCATACCTTCTGTCCAGGCTGGTACTCAGTCAGGACAGCCTTTTGGTCATGCCAGGCTTTCTGTAATTCCTGGCTAGCCTCAAGGTTTTTGGATGCCTTCTCCATATACTCAGCCATCCTGGAGCGGAGACCAAGTACATAGTCCACTATGTCTTGCTTGGGCTTTTTGAGAGGTAACTCCCAACCTTCCCTCACCAGACATAGGGGTCCTCTTACCGGGTGCCCAAACAACAATTCAAAGGGGCTGAAGCCAACACCTTTTTGTGGGACCTCTCTGTAAGCAAACAGAAGGCAGGGCAGAAGGATATCCCATCTTCGCCTGAGCTTCTCAGGTAATCCTTTGATCATGCCCTTTAGGGTCTTGTTGAATCTCTCAACAATCCCATTGCATTATGGATGATAGGGAGTGGTGAACTTGTAGTTGACACCACATTCCTTCCACATAGCTGTCAAGTATCCTGACATGAAGTTTGCACCTCTATCAGCTACTACCTCCTTAGGAAACCCCATTCTGGAGAAAACTCCAAGTAAGGCCCTGGCCACAACAGGAGCTGTTGTGGTCCTAAGTGGAATTGCCTCTGGGTACCTGGTGGCATGGTCCACCACCACCAGTATGAATCTGTGCCCAGATGCTATAGGGGGATCCATTGGTCCAACAATGTCAATCCCTACTCTTTCAAAGGGCGCCCCCACCACAGGTAGTGGTATAAGGGGGGCCTTTGTGGTATCACCTGCTTTGCCACTTGCTTGGCAGGTTACACAGGAGCGACAAAACTCCTTTGTATCTTCTGACATGTGAGGCCAGTGAAAGTGACAGACAAGTCTGTCCCATGTTTTGTTCTGGCCTAGGTGTCCTGCTAAGGGAATATCGTGTGCCAAGGTAAGAAGGAAGCCCCTAAATTGCAGAGGTATGACCAACCTCCTGGTTGTACCAGGCTTGGGGTGTCTACCCTCTGAATAAAGGAGCCCATCATCCCAATAGACCTTATGGGTACCTTGAGCATTCCCAGCAGCCTCTGCAGCAGCCTGCTGTCTGAGGGGTTCAAGAGAAGGACAGGATAACTGAGCCTGCCCCAAGTCTGCCCTAGAAGGTCCCCCTGTTCCCAGAAACTCAACCTGATCAGGTTCAAGCTCTATAGGGACAGTTCCTTCAGGGGTCTCAGAATCATCTTCCTGTGAAGGCTGATCCTCACTTGTAGGCATTTGGGAAGGCACAGCCTTTACCCTCCTGTTCCTTGTCTTCGGAGGTACTTGGTCCATTGTTCCAGGATCCAAGACCTGAGGTTCAGAGAGGCACTTTTTGGCCTGTGACCTGGTCACAGCAAGGACATGTGATGATATCCCTAACATCTCTGCATGAGTCCTGTACTCAACTTCTGACCATAGAGAGCTCTCCAGGTCATTGCCCAACAAACATTCTACTGGGAGATCAGCACTAACCACAACTCTTTTTAGGCCAGTTACCCCTCCCCAGGAAAAGTTAACAATTGCCACACTATGTGTAGTAGTCACCTGGTGGCATTGGTCACCAGGTAATTATCACCTGGTATGTACTGTCCAGGGTCCACAAAGCTAGGCATCACCATAGTGACACTGGCACATGTGTCCCTGTATGCTTGAGCCACTTTTTCATTAGTCAGAGGTGTCTGTCTGTACTTGCCCAAATTATTGGGACTGACAGTAGGGGAAAAATCAATCTCCCCATCACAAATCAGAACAGCCTGTGTAGGAGTTCTGACTAGGCCAGAATCTCCATCAGTTCCCAAGGTGATACCCACTACCCCCTTAGTCTGTGGACCAACACTTCTAACTGTACTTGTGGGTGCAGGTGCCTTAGGGGCTACAGTGTTGGGGGCTCCACCCTTTTTACAATCACTTGTCCAGTGAGTGGTGTTTTTGCAAAAGCTACACCAGGGTTTTCTTTGACCTTCTTTCTTCTTCTTCTTGGAAGTTTGGGACCCACCCTCAGGATTAGTTTGGGGCCCTGTTGAAGACTTCTGGTCTTTAGCTTTCTGCTCCCCACCCTTCTGGTCTGTTTTCTTTTGGTCATCACCCTGGTTCTGGTTCTGGTTCTGGTTCTTTTGCTTAACTCTGGTTCTAACCCATTTGTCTGCCCTCTTTCCCAATTCTTGGGGAGAGGTTAGATCTGAGTCAACCAAATGTTGATGCAACTGCTGGTTCTGACAGTTATTTAAAATCTGTTCTCTCATAAGCAAATTGTACAATCCTTCATAGTCTGTAACCTTACTTCCCAGCAACCAGCCCTCCAGAGCCTTAGTGGCACATTCAACAAATTCAGACCAGTCCTGAGTCTGTGTCTTCTGGGTATCTCTGAACATTAACCTGTACTGTTCAGTGGTTAAGCCTAACCCATCAATCAGAGCACTCTTCAGGACCAGGTAGTTTCTAGAATCCCCATCACTAACTGTGAGGAGTCTGTCTCGGCCTCTACCTTCAAAGGAGAGCCACAAGATTGCTGCCCACTGATCCTGAGGGACCTGCTGTACTTTGCAAGCTCTCTCAAGTGCAGTCATCCATTTGTGGATATCATCCCCAACTTTGTAGGGGGGGCACAATCTTACTCAGGTTTCTATTGTCATAGGACCTGTCTTTATCCTTAGGGATAGTGCTGCCACCAGTGGATCCTAATCCACTCTCTCTAGGCTGCCTTGCTCTAGCAAGTTTCTCTTTGGCCAGGGCAACTTCTAATTCTTGCTTCTGGATCCTAAGTTCAGCCTCTCTCATTTTGGCCTCATGTTCCCTTCTCTGAGGGCTAGTCAACTCCCTTTTGGAGTTGCCATGAGAACCTCTAGAAACATGGGAAGTATTGGATTCACCTGAGTGATTCCTCCTCCTCCTATGCTCCTGGTTAAGTCCATTTGGGGGTCTGAATGGGTTGGACCCACCTTCAGTCCCAAATAAGCTTAGGTTAGCCTGGTTAAGCCTGCTGACTAACACCTGGCTATTTCTCTCATCATCAGTCCCACTTTCTTCCTCCTCCTCCTCTTCTTCCTCATCCTCTGGCTGAGTATCTCCAGTGACCTGGTCTTCCTCATCTATGTGGATAACAGGGGCAGGGGCATCAGTGTTTTTCTTCTTCAGAAGGAGAACCTCCATCACCAGTCCCTGAGGGGCCTGGTTTAGAGTTCTTTAGAGCTTCAGAGTGGTCTAAAAGCTCTCTGAGGTGTCCTGCTGTAGGAGTAGGACCTGTTTTGATTCCTCTCATGGAACACAGTTGCCTCAGTTCCTTAAATGGAAAGATAGCAAATTTGGATGGTGCCCTTGGAGGGTCACTCTCGACAGAGATGGGTCCAGTGGATCCCTCTGCTCCAGACATTGCTCTAGTGTGGTGGATGTGTTGCAATCTACCTACACTTGTGTTTTCCTACCAAACCTATCTAGTAGTTGTAGTCACGGTGTGCTACTCCCTATCCTCTACAACAACTAAGTTCAGTAGAACTTAAGTATATCTAGTCTTGTTTTAGTGTACCTATCAGGTACCTGTATGATCTTTCAAATGATACTTTCAAAGATTGTAATGGTAAAACAACAGCAAGCTCAAATCCCAATCCGCTGCTCACCAATGTGAGAAGTTGGCCTGGTATATGATGCCCACTAGTTCTAGTGATCACCTTGTACCATGCCAAGCAACCCTTATTGTGCAGGTTGTAAAGTCAACCTTATAGACAAGCTATCCTAGGGGTAGCATGGACTAAGCAGTCTTAGGGTAAACTCTGTAAAGGCATGTGAAGCAAGCTGTTTTACCATACACAATCCCCTTGAATACCAAATGAAAGGACACCACACAGATATATATTGAAAATATATATAGATTTATTTCTACAAATAACCCTGATACTCTTTATGAGCACAGAAGCAAATGCGTTAAAACAAAACACCGTTTAAATCAACAAAAGTTGCACAATTTTGGATGAGCCCTAGGGGCCACCTAAACCATATACTAAAATAGTGGTATAAGAACCACTATGGGGAAAGTGAAGAGGCCTAGGGCCTGGGGAATCGCTGGAGCTGTTCGGGACTAGCAGTGAAGAAGTCGGGAAAGGCCCGCGGGACTCGGGTGCAGTGCGGAAAGTGCACACTTTACCAATGCAATGTCAATGGTGCGTAAAAGTTACAAAGTTAGTTATTAAGGAACCTTCCGAGTGACCTAGAAGGATGAAACTTTAGACACAGACACTAGAGGTGTATACCAGTGTGGGAACACCGGCGTTGCTGAGTTACCTCACCCACAGGAAGCGGGTGCACAGGGTCGAAGTAGTGTTGGGTTTCGTCACGCAGGTCGATGGTGCTTGGAGCTGAAGATGCTGCAGGCGGCTCGAGGTGAAGAGTTCCGGTGGATCCAAGGGTGGATCTGAAGAGGTGAAGACCTGAAAGCAGAGGGGACAATGTTCAAAGTCACTAGCCAGTGACTACCGTGGAACCAGGAAGGAACCAGGCGATGTCGGGTGCAAACAGGTGATGTTGTGAAGATTGTCTCTGCAGCCATGTGGACACGAAGAGGTCAAGAACGTCCAGGAGTCGGTCACGAGCTGTCCCACGTAGGCTCTCGCTGATGGCGGTGTGGGCAACTTGATTGGAGCAAACAGGCCTTGGCGAAAGCAAGCCACGCAGGAAGTGATTCAAGCTTCTCACTCGGACCAGCAATGTCAGAGCGGGTGCTCCTTTTCAGGGGAGCAAGGGCCAGTCTGGAGCAACCAGACCAGTGGTGTAGTTTGTCGTTGCCGTCACCAAGATGGCGCTAGCCTCGTGGCAAGTGGCCGGGATGGCGAGTCAAGTGGCACGATGCAAAAGGGCCCCACGCAGATCGTGGAGATGCTGGGGGGCTGATCTTCGGTGCAAGGGCTGCTCGAGGTGGGGGCTTCTCAAACCCCAAAGCACAGTGTCGAGGGTGCCTCGGATACTGCGCAGTCAGCTTCTCGGGGGTCTTTCAAGAGGTCCGGTCCCACGTCTCTCGGTGCCTCCACGGGTCCCTTCTTTGCAGGGACTGTGGATCGGGCTGGGAGAAGTCTGGGAGTCTGTGTCTTGTCAGGTTCTGGGCTCGGGCTCCGGCTCCAGCGGGAGGCGGCGGCAAAGCAGATGTCGAGTTGCTGGATGGTGCCTGTGTTCACAGGGTGGCCACTCCTAGGCCACAAGGGAGATGCTCTTCAGTCTTCTGTGCAGCAGAATGTCGAAGTCCAGTCGTCTTCTTAGTTTCAAGTTGATTCAGGATGATCTGAAGTCTCAGGACACAGCTCCCACTCTTATTCGAATCTGGGGGGCCGGATCACCTACTAGGTCCCTCCTCTGGGTGGAACCAGGAAGGGGGGTGGTTACACCCCCTTTCCTTTGTCCAGTTTCGTGCCAGGACTGGGGCTGGAAGGCCCCAGCACCGGTTTGAACTGGCCTATGCACAGGGACACCTTGTGTGCCCCAGGCATGTCTGATTCTATTCAGCCCTGTCCTACCCAATACACAAAATCCTGTCTGGGGTGGTGCTAGCACCTCCCAAGGCAGGAAACCCTTTGTCCAAGCTGCCCTCGCTGGAAGGACTCCCAGCAGAAGGAGGTCAGACTTGTGTCTGTGGTGGCAGCATCCATTTTGTGATGCTGAGGCTCTGTTTAACTTTAACCGGGGTTCAGGTTAGGTACATGTCGTGTCCCTCTAGAAGGGTGGAATGCTACCCCTGTCGCCAGAACTGGCGAGGGGGTAGTATTCCAATTCGTATGACACCTTACTCAACATGTTTTGATAAAGCCAAACCAAAGATAGCATTTAACCGCGAGGTTCATAATGCACTTAAGAGTATATGGTATGGCAGTATCATGAAACAGCTAAAGGACATGGTTCCGAAAGCTGCAGACAGGCTCAGCTCATGCCAGAGCACTATCTCACATATTCCCAAGCACTCTGCCTCCAGGATTGATGAGGCCTTCCATAGGAGTGGCTGATAGGGACATATGTGTCCATTTTAGGTTAGGTATAGGCATACTACACCTAAGTAAGGGGTGATTACACCGACTTACCCCAGCTGAGTGATCAGCCAGTTGTGTCAAATATGGAGGCCAGGCCAGGGGTGGCACAATACCTGCTGCAGCCCCTGGTAGGCCTTGGAAGCACCTATGCCCTGGGTACCTGGGTACACTGTTACAGGGGCCAATAAGGTGAACCAGTTCCAATGTCGTTATGCACCTAAAGTGCATGGGTAACAATTTAGAGAGAGAACAGCAGGCTGTGGGTCTGATTAGCAGGCCCACAGCCACATTAAGTCATAAACCAGTGAAGCAAAAAGCAAAATATTTGGGGTGACCATAGGATAGCAGACCCTACTCTCTTACACATGTGATGCCAGTGCTGGTGATCATAGTGGTAATGGTAGCTGTGGTGATAGTTCTAGTGTGAGGATAGTGCAGCAGCGGTGGTGAAAGTGCTGGGTGCAGTGCTGATAGTGTTAGTGGCACTGATAATAGTTGTGTTGATTGTGGTGATAATGGAGGAAAAATACGTAATGGTGAGGGTAAGGGTGGCAGACCAGCCAACTTACACAGTGCCACTGTGTCAAACAATTTCTGCTCCAATCACACTATCACCGGGTGAGTTGATGAAATCACATGGTTGTAGGCAAGGTGAACTGGAAACCACTTCACAAAGTGGCTTTTCAGCTCGTAATTGCTGACTGTAAGCAGTCAATGTCAATGTCAATTAAGGGATGTCAAAACACCCCAGGACATCAGCAGCAGCCACAGACACCCTATTATTTTCTGCAGTGGCTGTGGAGGAATTTGTAGAGGGCAGAGTGCTTCTTAGGAAGCTCCTGTCACAAGGCCTCACTCTCCAAGGCTGTGTCCCCTCTTCACACAGCAATATTTAGTTATAGGTTGGCAGGTCTTGGGTGGTGATATTGATGCTAGTGTTAATGGTGCGTTAAGATTGATGGTGGTGCTAATAGTGATTGTGAGGGTAATGGTGACAGTAAAGGTGATGATAATGGTAGTGGTGGTCATACTGATGGTAGTGGTAATGTTGATAATGGTGGCAATAGTGGTTGATGTAATGGTGGTAATGATACTGATTGTAGTTTTAATGGTAATGATAATGATAGTGATTGTGGTATTAATGGTGGGGCTGTTAAAGTGTGAGAGGCAGTGACAGTAAATGCTGGTTGTAATGGCGGTGGTGGTAATGGTTGTGGTGGTAAAAGTGGTAGTGGTAATGGCAATGGTGTTAATGGTGGTGGCAGTGATCATGGTGGTAATGGTGGTTATGGTGGGGAAGATGTGGGAGTGGTAATGGGCTGGTGGTAGTGGTGATGTTAATGACATTATTGGTGGTAATAATAATGGTGTTGATGGCAACAGTGGTTGTGGTGTTGATGGTGGTATTAGTTGTGATGATGGTGGTAATGGAGGTTATGGTACTAGAATATCATGGACTAAACATCATCTGACAAAATATTATGATATTATTTGTGGCGGTAATGGAGGTGTTCATACTAATGGTAATAATGATGATGGTAATGGTGTTGATGGTAATGGTTGTTGTGGTGCTGATGGTGATATAAGTTGAGATATTGATGGTGGTAATGGTGGTTATGGTACTAAAATATTGTGGACTAAATATCATATGATTAAAGTAATGTGTTCTAAATATCGTTTACCAAAATCTTACCCCACTGAAGTCATCAATATAAAATCTACACCCATTAAATGATATCTTTACCAATAACATTTAGTACACAATATTTATGTTAATATTTTGTCATGCAGCCAATGGCAGCTGGAATAGGAAAGATAATGGTGATGGTATTGGTAATTTGGCGGTGGTAATGATGGTTTGATTTGATTTTTCTATTTATATAGCGCGCGAATGCCCGAGGGCGTCTTGGCACTGAGACGTATCACTTGCTCTTGAAGATGTTGACTAGAGCTGTGCAGAGAAAAGCCATGTTTTAACTTCCTTTCTGAAGGATTTCAAGGATGGGCTGGTTTTTATGTCTAGTGGTAGTTGGTTCCAGATTCTTGCTGCGTGTACCAGGAAGCTTCTTCAGCCCCAGTTAGTTCTCCTAAATCTAGGGACCTTGATGAGCTTCATCTGGCTGGATCTGAGAAGCCTATTTGGCTCATATTGTTGTAAATGCGTCTTTAAAAATTGTGATCCAGTTCCGTTTAGTGCTTTGTATGCCAGGCACAGTGTTTTAAATTGTATCCTACTTACAATTGGTAGCCAGGGCAAGTTTTTTAGTTTGTGGCTGACTGTTTCGAACTTTGGTATTCCTAGTATCAGCCTGGCTGCTGCGTTCTGCAGGCGTTGTAGCTTGAGTAGGATTTTCTTCCTTGCTCCGGCATATAGGCCGTTTCCGTAGTCCAGTCTGGACAATGCTAGTGCTGTCACTACTGTCTTTCGTGAATCGTACGGTAAGTAAGGTAGAATTTTTTTGATCATTTTTAGGATGTACCAGAGTGATGATGCCAGTTTACTGGCTTGTGCGTCAAATGAGAGATTAGTGTCTAATGTGATCCCTAGGTTTTTCACCTTTTCTGACGACTCGGGGCATCTTCCTAGATCTTTTGGCCACCATGAGGGGGACCATATGTTTGTGTCCCCTCCTAATATCATGACCTCACTCTTGTCACCGTTCAGTTTTAGACAATTCAATCTCATCCATTGGCTGATTTGTGCCATGCAGAGTTGGAATTTTTCTGCTGTGTCCTGTACATCCTTACTTATTGACACCACAATTTGGGTATCGTCGGCGTAGGATATTGGGGTGAAACCACTGTTCCTTATTATTTGTGCGAGGGGAGCTACATATAGATTAAAAAGAGTGGGGCTCATCGAAGAGCCCTGCGGGACTCCGCATGGTAGGTTGAATTGGTTGGATTTCGCTTCTCCTGATTCTACTGAGAAGGTTCTATTCTCTAAGTAAGAGGCTATAAGGGCACAAGCTGAGTCATGTATATTTGCTGTTTTTAGGCGCGTTATAAGGATCTCGTGGCTGAGTGTATCGAAGGCCGCCGATAGGTCGAGTAATACCAAGGCGGCCTTCGATCCGTTTTCCAGTATTTGCCTAAGTTCCTCCACTGCTGTAATCAGGGCCGTCTCTGTTCCATGTCCCACACGGAAACCGAACTGAGAATGATCCAGCCAGTTCCCGTCCATCAGATATTGAGACAACTGTTTGTTTAACAGTTTCTCCAAGACCTTTGCGGCAAAAGGGATCCTGGCTATGGGTCTGTAATTATTGGGAGTTTCACAGTCTAAGTTAGCTTTTTTTAGCAGCGGCCTGATTGATATAATTTTCCAATCATCCGGGAATATATTGGTATTGATGGTGGTGATAATGGAGGTAATAGTGTGATAATAAAAGTACTAATGGGGAGTAGGTAGCAATGGTGGTTCTGGGGGCGATGATAAAGGTGGTTCTTGTGGCAGTAGTGATAATAAGAGTGGTAATGGGGGTTGTGATTGTAATGGTGGTGGTGTATTATCGAAGATGGTAGGAATAATGGTGATGATAATGATTGTTGTGGTAATGGTAAGGGTGGTAGTAATTGTGTGGTGGTTGGGGAAATAGTGGTTGTGGTAGTAATGGTAATGGTTGCACTGGTGGTGGTCTTAATGGGGCAATATAGGTGGAAATAATAGGGAGTGATAATGTGGTGACGATTGGTAATAGTGGTGGTGTTGGTGGTATTTGAAATTGTGGAGATGGTAGTGTTAACAGTGGATATGGTAATAAGGGTGCTAATATTAACAGTGGTGATGGTAGTAATGATGATGATAATGATGGTAATGGTGTGGTGGTGGTGATGGTAATTTTGAAGATGGTATTTACTGTGGTAGCTGTAATCATGGCAATAATGGTTAGAGTGGTGATAGTATAGGTTGTGGGGTAATGGTGGTGATAAACCTACTGGTGGTAATGGTGATGATGGTATTGGCAATAGTGGTAAGGATAGAAGTAGTTGTAATTATAGCAATAGTAATGGTGGCATTTGTGGTGTTGGTGGCGTCAGTCATAGCAATGGTAATATGGTGGTAATACCCCACTGGAGTTACCAATATAAAATCTACATCCAAACAAATGATACTTTTGCAAGCAATATTTAGGACACAACATGTATGTTACCATTTTGACATGCAGCCAATGGCAGTTGGGATGGTAAAGATAAAGGTGTGCAATGGCGATAATGATAATGTGCTGGTGGTAATGGTGGTTATGGTAATGACAGTGGTGAAAACTGAGTTGATGGTTTGGTAATGAAAGTTCTCATGGGAAGCAGGTAGCAATGTTGGTTCTGGTGTTGGTGATAATGGTGGTTCTGGTGGTGGTAGTGATAATAGGGTTCAGGATATGAGTGGTGATTGTAATGGTAGTATGGTATCAGCAAGGGTAGTTGGTGTAATGATGATAGTAATGATTGTTGTCGTAATGGCAAGGGCGGTACTAATGGTGTGTTGGTTGGGGAATTAGTGGTTGTGATAGTAATGGTAATGGCTGTACTGGGGGTTGTTTTAATGGTCATGATAGTGATAATGATGGGATGGTAATGTGGTATGGGTGATAATATTGGTAATAGTGGTATTGTTGGTGGTATTAATAACTACGGTAATGAGGATGATGGCAAGTCGATGTTTCTACACCTTTTTTTTGAGAGAGTTCAGTCAATAATTTTCAATATGACTCACTTCTGCTCTGAGTCTTAATAAGGGTACAGATTAGTTTTGTGGGTTTTGACAGCATTCCATATACTTACTTTTTAATGGTTGCGGTCTTCTCCCCCTTCTTTGATCATGTGGTGCAAAGGTGTGCTTAATCGGTCATTAGAGAGGGAACTGCATATGCGGAGGAGAGGTCAGATGAACAACTGAGCAAGGAATCAGTATCTGGGAGGTGCTGGTCAGAACTATGCTGTATACACCGGATGCACTGGTACTATGACCAGAATTTAGAAGTAATGGGAGTATGCTCTGTATTTTTTTTAGTTTAAAAAAAAATATCTATATTGGCATATATAATAACATGACAAACCATCAGTATACGTTCAGTATTCACACACTGTAGAGCACCAAGTTAACACGTACAGTAGTCGGTAATCTAGTTACAATATGGCTGCAATCAGGTTCGCATCTGTTGTTCCTGATACCTTCCTCTTATGCGTGTGCCGCCACATTGTGAACCCGCGCATATCTACAGTAGTCTCCATCTCCGAAATGATTAGTACCCTTTAGCTACCAACCCCCGTCAACCCCTCTCCCTTCCCCCAACTAAACTCCCCCCACACCCCCTCCATGTCTGTTATGCTCTGCATTGTTATTGTTAGTAGATGTGATTGTTGTAAAGATGTTCAGAAAATGTTGACTAACTCTCAAGGGGCCTCTTTCTGTATTGCTGTTGTTTTGCCAGATTTTAGGAAATATAACCAATGCGTGTGTGAGAGTGTATACGGCACTGTATATGTCAATGCATAAAAAGTGTTAACATTATTGGAACCGATAATCATACTGGTGTTAGTATGTGATTGCTTGTGAGGGTAAAACATTCTAGACTCAGGTACTAGACAATCTCAAAGTATTCCAGACGGTTCTTAGGCCAGGAATGACTGACAAAATAGAAGATCAAAAGTCTGCAAATTGCAAGAAGAGTGATTAAATTACAAAACAGATGGGCGGGGCATGGCCAGGAGATGCAAGAATGGGGCCACACTTTAGTAGAGCTCCCAGTCATGGCCTGTTGATCCTGCGGCGTTTATGAGGCATCAAAAGCCCCGGGCCTGACACTTAACCTGGGGGTGCTTGGTGACATTTCAAGTGTGGTGGACGTTTGTGGAAGCGAGCCAGACGCAGATTGAGTGAGGCTGCTGGGCTCTGTTGGCAATGGTCTGCTGAGGCAGATGCTGCAGTGCTCCTGCTGATCCCCTGGAAGGTGAGGATTTGCAAACTGGACCCATAGGAACATGCAAGGGCTGCTCCTGATTGGTTGGTCCGAGGCAGGGGTATGTGTGAGCTGCTCTTATGTGACTCTGAGGGATGCAGGTAAGAGCTCCAGCTGTGGAGTGCTGAGGCCTACACCATTCAGCAGACATTGTGGGTTTTTACCCCTGGTGCGGGTGTGCTTCTCCCAGTGTTTGAGGGGGCCTGCCATGTGTTATTGCCATCCTTGTGAAGGCGCCTGTGATTGATTAGCTGCTGGACATTCAGTACCCACTGGACACTTCTTCTACCAGATCTGGGGTGGCCCTAGCCTATGCCTGGGGGCCCTGTTGTGTGGGAGCACTGGCCTTGCTGGCCTTCTCCTGGTGACTGTGCCTCTCGCCCTTTTCATGGCACCCTGCTTCAGAGAGGCAAACCACTATATAGGGGGTCTGCTTGAGGAGTATGTTCCTGACTAGCATTTTGTGCATCAGCCCTGAGGAGGTGCACAGGTGCAAGACTGCTCATGCTGCTACAGGCAGACTAGGACTGGGCTGGTGGTCAAGAACGAGGTGGGTTTCCCTTGCCACATATTGGACCCACTGGAAAGCACTGGCGTTTGCTTCGCAATTCTCAGCCCCTCGCAAAGTTGTGCTGACACTCTCACTGATGGGGAGAAATAAGACTGGCTGGTGCCCCCCAATGGAGGCAGCCCTGACAATGCCACCAATCAGCCTTGTGCCTCATCCTGGACCGGCTGGAGACCAATGCACTGACAGATCCCATGATGGTACAATTACCAGTGAAGGGGGGCTGGTAATCCCTGTGCTAGCAGACACCAGATCAGAATGGGGAGCAAAGTGGATGCAGTTGTGATTGAGCTGGAGCTTCACCAGGATGACCAGCACAAATTCTCTGATCGGGTTAAAACTTCGGAGGCAGCTATTCGTGATCTCCAACCCAAGAATGACGACCTTAGCAAACAGATCACTGATCTCACAGAGAAGGTCCAATACTTGGAGAATAAGGTTATAGATGCAGAGGGGTGCTCAAGGCACAATAATATCCACATGGTGGGTATCCCACACAGCACTGATCCTACCACTTTCATTGAAACCTGGATCTCCAATCACAAAGTGCCAGCGAGCCTCTTTCCTCACTTCATCATCGATTGTGCACACTGTGTGCCCTCCCACCGTCTCCCACCGGGAGGATACACTAGGCCGATAGTATCTAATAAACTGAACTACAGAGACAAAGGTGCAATACCCTGTATTGCCAGGCAGGTGGGCCACATAACACGTGTCTATGTGCACATTGGGCCAAATGTATGAAAGGATTTAGCAACGGACCAAAATGCAATTTTCAGTCGGTTAAAAAATGCTAAATTGCCATTCCAAATGTACAAAGGCAGATAGGGAATCGCAAACTGAGATTTTTACCCAGTAGAATTCACAAATTTTGATCCCCTGAATAGTAAATCACAACAAGGTATTTCCTATTTGCGATTTCCTAAGCACATGTACAAAGCATTTCCTAAATGCGAAATGAGCACTTAGGAAGTGAAATGCACCCAAATGCATTTTTTGGTGCACAGTCAAAATATCGACTTCAAAATATCGACTGGACATAATATCGAGTTTTAAATATCGACTGGACAAAATATCGACTGGACAGAATATAGACAGCAAAAATATTGTTTTTAAGGTAAGTAAAGTAATATCGACTGTTAAAAATATAGACTGTTAAAATATCAAAGTATATAATATAGGTTATTAAAATTATCTAATTTTTAATAATATTGAATTTTTTATAGTGTGTTTTATGTTCTTATATGTGTAAAAATTGTGTATTTATGTTATAAATAATAATAATTAATGATATTTGTATTTGTAAATTTTTGCGTTATTTAATTCTGTAGCGGGTTGTGGGTTTATAGGGGAATAGGGTGGGAAGTAATTTAATAATAATTGATTAAATATGTAAATTAATGTATAGTTATACATTTTTAATTATTTGTTAATTAATTTTTATTTGGTAATTAGTTAAAATTTAATTGGCAATTAATTTAAATTAATTGATTAATTGTTGATTATGTTACATTTTCTAATTTATTTTCTGTAGCGGGTTGTGGGTTTATAGGGGAATTGGGTGGGAAGTAATTTATTTATAAATAACTAAATATGTAAACATATTTATTGGTATTGTTGTAGAATTAATTGTGAATTATTTATTTTATGGGTGATTAATTAAATTAGAATTGCTAATTAAATTTGATTTGTAATTTTAATTGATTAATTATTATATTATATTAAAATCGTAATTACTTTAAATTAATTTTTTACCCTACGCTATCCAACGCTTTCCCTACTGTTGCACCCACTGGAGTGGGAATAGTAATTTTTACCCCTACGCTATCCAACGCTTTCCCTACTGTTGCACTCTTTGGAGTGGGAATAGTAATTTTAACCCCTACGCTATCCAACGCTTTCCCTACAGTTGCACCCACTGGAGTGGGAATAGTAATTTTTACCCCTACGCTATCCAACGCTTTCCCTACTGTTGCACCCACTGGAGTGGGAATAGTAATGTTTACCTCTACACTATCCAATGCTTTCCCTACTGCTGCACTCTTTGGAGTGAGAATACTAATTTAAACCCGTACGCTATCCAACGCTTTCCCTACTGTTGCACTCTTTGGAGTGGGAATAGTAATTTTTACCCCTACGCTATCCAACGCTTTCCCTACTGTTGCACCCACTGGAGTGGGAATAGTAAGTTTTACCTCTACGCTATCCAATGCTTTCCGTACTGCTGCACTCTTTGGAGTGGGAATAGTAATTTAAACCCCCACGCTATCCAACGCTTTCCCTACTGTTGCACTCTTTGGAGTGGGAATAGTAATTTTTACCCTTACGCTATCCAACACTTTCCCTACTGTTGCACTCACTGGAGTGGGAATAGTAATTTTAACCCATACGCTATCCAACGCTTTCCCTACTGTTGCACCCACTGGAGTGGGAATAGTAATTTTTACTCCTGCGCTATCCAACGCTTTCCCTACTGTTGCACCCACTGGAGTGGGAATAGTAATCTTTACCCCTACGCTATCCAACGCTTTCCCTACTGTTGCACCCACTGGAGTGGGAATAGTAATTTTTACCTCTACGCTATCCAATCCTTTCCCTACTATTGCACTCTTTGGAGTGGGAATAGTAATTTAAACCCCTACGCTATCCAACGCTTTCCCTACTGTTGCACTCTTTGGAGTGGGAATAGTATTTTAAACCCCTACGCTATCCAACGCTTTCCCTACTGTTGCACCCACTGGAGTGGGAATAGTAATTTTTACCCCTACGCTATCCAACGCTTTCCCTACTGTTGCACTCTTTGGAGTGGGAATAGTGATTTTAACCCCTATGCTATCCAACGCTTTTCCTACTGTTGCACCCACTGGAGTGGGAATAGTAATTTTTACCCCTACGCTATCCAACGCTTTCCCTACTGTTGCACCCACTGGAGTGGGAATAGTATTTTTTACCCCTACGCTATCCAACGCTTTCCCTACTGTTGCACTCACTGGAGTGGGAATAGTATTTTTTACCCCTACGCTATCCAACGCTTTCCCTACTGTTGCACCCACTGGAGTGGGAGTAGTATTTTTTACATTTTGCTATTGTACGTAAATAAAATTGGATATTATTTAATTATATATATATATATATTTTAATAAATATGATTGTTTTTTTTTATAACTTTAATTAAATATTTAATTATTATAATTTAATTTAAGTCTTTGTAAGTATATTTTAGTAATTAATTTTTAATTTTAATTTAATTTAACACTGTTTTTAATAAAGTCGATATTTTTTACATCTATATTTTTGTAAACGATATTTTATACTCGATATTTTTGTACTTACCTGTTTGTACATACAAACTCGATATTTTGGCTGTAGATATTTTTTCCTCGATATTTTGGAAACTCAATATTTTGGCAGTCGATATTATTTCAGTGATCCGCATTTTTTAAAGTGCCATGTAGAGCGCACATGTCCTATGGCATTTGTGAGCTTTACATTTTTGGGGTACATTAAGGTGGGCATTTTGGCCATAAAAACAAATGGTTTAACATTTCCTAAATGGCGCTTTTCTAATAGCAATTCCTACTTTGTAGGAATCGCTATTAGGAAATCTCTATTTTTGTACATTCCATTTTGCATTTCCTAAATAGCGATTTCTTGGCATACACTAATTAGAAAATGCAAAATGGAAATTTCTTACATATGACCTTTAATGATCTTTCCCAACTACACTAATACAGTAAGTGACAGCGGGTTTAATTCCAGTGGTTCAACTGCCATTTAAGAGACATTGGACTAAAGCATTCACTTTTGTTCCCGGCAAACGAAAGATAATCATGGACCAATGTTCCTATTTCTTCACTGGACCTACAGATGAGTGGGACTGGATTCAACTACAGCAGCACACTCTGCCACCAGTGGAAGGAGATCCCCCATGCTTTTCTCCAAAGTCTGCTCATAGTAGGCACGACATGCACTGGGGTGTCATGGAATGGACTGGTGGCTAGGGTACCATTACCGGTGCAGTTGTGTCACCAAAGGATACCAGCCCTTACTACTCTGTCCTAAATACAGATCTCGGAGACTCAATACTCCACTGAAGACTCAGACAAATAATCTGGGACTTCCTGGGTGAACACCACATCCAAACCCCCCCCTCGATAATGCCCCAAACAACTGAGCACATCAACTAAATGTTACAGCACTGGGTGCCTCCCCACTCAGCAATAAGTGTTGAGTGTGCACTAGGCACACAGACAAAATGCCATACCCCCTGCCCTTTGGCATGGGCCGCTTAATGGGCCTCAATACCTATTCCACACAACTCCTGAATTCTGAGCTTTCACATCTTCTGCTGACAGACCGGACTGGATCAATGTTTTGGTTATTGCAGAGACTGCCTTGATAGCAGTGTCCACACCAACAGAATCCTGGGGCCCACTGCACCTCATGCTAAAGGTGCTGCAAAACATTTACAATATTTGGGCAGCCAGATGTTGCTCTCCTACCCTGGGATGGGTAGTTGGGAAATTATTTTTAATGTTAAGCCTGATCACCAGTTCATAGCTGGGTGTTACTGGGACTGAACTACATCGCCAGCGGGTGCAAGCCCCAGGGCCCACCACTACGACACTCTTCCATACACTATGGCCAGAATAAGATTCATGACATGACACGTCCGGGACTAGGGCACTGCCAAAAAGTGATACTCTGTATAAACATACTTAAAAAAAAGAGGTGTGAGGGGGCGTGGCCAAGATGGCGGCGGTGTAGGACGTGCTTTGAGTCCCCTCCGGCGCCGGGCCTTCTATAGCTTTGTAAAGCACCTGGACCCGGGCTCTTTCACGGTTCCCCGGACGCACCTGTAGCTCCTGGAGGTCGTGTCCGTCCGTCGGCTCTGAACTGGCTGCGGAGGTGCCCCGGGAACGTCGCCGGGACTGGAGCGGGCGCAACGCGAGGCCAAGCGGCGGCGCTGTGGTGCTCCGGGGGGCTACGGCCTGGTCGGCAGGAGCTGCGGAGGGCTGCTCGGGGTCACCCGGCAAAGTCAGAGATCTCCCGGCCACAGCTACGGACCGGTTACATCTACGGATCCTGGCCGCGAAGGGAAGGAGTGTGTGCTGCGGCCTACCCTACTGCCAAGCCCCTGCACACACGGAGAGTTTGGGGGCGGTGCATGGGCTTGGTGCTCTGCTGAGAGCAACGTGGTGAGACGGCCTGGAGCCGCGTGGGCTTCCCGGAACACCCCTGATCCACGCGGCGGACTGCTAGCGGGCTGGTCGACCCTCTCGGAGTGCACCTCGTTTCCCCCCCCCGCTGTGGAAGGAGGGTCGGCTCGGCACATTGGGGACACGGTACCTCGGGCGTGACGGCCACTACTGGGCTGCAGTCCGCTGTGAGAGAACACTCAGACTATGGAACTGGGCCCCCTCGTGGCACAGAGTGGGTCCGGAGACGGATCACAGAAGGCCTGACCGCACGCTTGGCATGCAGGAGAGGGGAGAGGCGGTGGCATCTGTGGCCTCGGTGACGTTGGCGTCTTCCCAGCAGAGCTCCGGAGCGGCCTAATCCTTGGGTCGATGGCCGATGGCGCCGGAGGGGGCACGTGAACTCAGGTAGAGTGGGTATATTTGTACTTTTTGAGAAGACACCCCGGACCGTGGCCCTGGGGGACCCACCAGGGAAGTCCCAACCCCAACCAGAGGAGGACTCTACGGACTTCTATCCTCTGGGACTGTTGAGTATATTGCTATTGTTTGTTTGCTTGTTGGGGAGGGTGGGGGTTGGAGGGCTTTGGGGGGGGATTGGGGGGGTAGTTGGAGACCGGGTTGGGGTGGGCTGGGTGGTGGTGGCGACCGATGGATGCTTGCTGTGAGTCTTGTTCCCCCTAGAGGAGCGTTCCATGGGCATTTGGATGCCGGGTTCTTAAGCGGACGCAACCAAAGGTGTTGTACCTGGACTAGGAATTCCCCTTTGCTGCTGGGGGACAGGGGCCTTGGGGTCCATGGGGCCCGGAGTGGGAGGGGGGCGTGTGGAGGAGAGGGGTTGGTTGGGTGCACGCGGAAAGGGACTGGGGCAAGAGGGGATGCCTGGATGTTTTTGGCGGGGAGGGGCAAGGGTATGTTGACAACACGAGTGCAAAGCTACGGGGCCTGATATTTTCTCATGCCTCTTAGCATCGGTACATGGAATGTGAAGGGTCTCAACTCCCCGCAGAAACGCCAAAAACTTTGGAAATACTTGTCTGACCATCACTTAGATGTGGTGGGTGTCCAGGAGACCCACCTGGCACGCAGGGATGAGCTCCGGCTCCGACACAAACACTTCCCCCTCATCTACAGGTCTTCTGCCTCCACCAAACACAGGGGGGTGGCTCTTCTCTTTCGGGCGTCCCTCCATTCCAACCTATGGGGGTATGTTGTGATAAGGAAGGTCGCTGGTTGATGGTTAAGGGGTTGCTATACGGCCGAATATGCACATTTGTGGTGGTGTATGTTCCCAATGCTCAGCAGAATAGCTTTCTCTAGGACTTGTTGGATAAAGTGGGGAATTTTGTGGAGGGGCATTTGTTTTTACTGGGTGATTTCAACATGGTCTGGGACAAGGACTTAGACAGCTCCCGCTCCCAGAGGGCGGACTCCGGTGTTTTTTCCGCCGAAACGAAAAGCCTGGTGGGTGATTTAGGGTTGATTGATGGCTGGCACTCCTTGCACCCTCAGGCCCGAGATTATACCTTCTTTTCCCACGTCCACCAGTCCTACTCCCGCCTAGATCATATATTTCTGAGCCAAGCTCTCAGGGGAGATGTCCGTGACTCCAGTGCTTTTCCGCTCTCCGTATCGGATCATAGCCTGCTGGTCCTCGGGCTGCAATGGTCGGTGAGGGGGGGATGGCTTGCGGAATTGGTACTTCCCAGCTGCGCTTATCAGGGATGATACATCCTGTAAGGTGCTACGGAAAGCTATCAGGGAATTCCTGGCTCTTAATCCGGCACCGGACACATCAGTGTTCAACACATGGGATGCTTGCAAGGCCTCGCTGAGAGACACTTGCATAGGCCTTAATGCAAACCTCAATAAATTGAGAAGGAAGGAACGGGAAGAACTAGAGGCAGAACTTGCTCTCTGGGAACAGGCGCATAAATCGAACCCATCTCGGGTGACCCTCCGGCCTCTCACGGCTGTGCGGGGAAAATTAAAAGCCCATTACACCAATTGAGCTGAGTTCAGACTCCTGAGGTTGCGGCGTGTATCATACTCACAAGGGAACAAGGTAGGAAGGCACTTGGCCCGTCAGCGCCACAGATTCCTGGCTGATCTCCCCATACCGCAGGTCTCTAGAGAGCGGAATGAGCTTTTGGCTGCCCCCATTTCCGGAACGGAGGTGTTGGAGGCTATTAAGGCCCTGAAGCTCCACAAGGCGCCGGGCCCGGACGGCTATACTGCTCTTTTTTACAAATCGTTTGCGACGGAATCGTGTGATTATCTGATCTCCCTTTTCAATGAAATGGCTGTCACTGGGAAGACCTCTGGGACTATGGCCGAGGCCATGATAACCGTGCTTCCCAAGCTGGGGAAGGATCTTTCCAAATGCTCGTCGTACCGCCTGATAGCACTCCTCAATGTAGATGCTAAACTGTACTCCTCTATCATCGCCCGCAGGCTCCAAGACTTGATGCCGGCCATCATTCACCCGGACCAATCCGGGTTCATTAAGGGACGGCAGACACATGACAACTTGAGGCGGGTACACCTGATAGAGAAAGCCACCAGGTTCCGCATCCCGGCGGTACTGGTGGGGCTGGACGCGGAGAAAGCTTTTGACCGTGTTGATTGGGGGTTCCTGTTCCGTACCCTGGCCGCTTTCGGCTTTTCGCACCAGTTCATAACAATGATCCGGGCAAATTACAGCAGACCAAGCTCTAGGGTGGTGATTAACGGGCATCATTCTGCCTGTTTTCCTCCCTCGAGGGGAACGAGGCAGGGATGTCCTCTTTCCCCTCTCCTCTTTGCCTTGGATATCGAACCTCTGGCTCTTGCGGTGAGGGAGAGGGAAGAGATCAAGGGCCTTCCCTTTACGGGTGAGCAGCACACCATATCCCTCTTTGCAGATGATGTGCTCTTATCGTTGGGGGATCCAGCTCATTCACTGCCACATATTCAAACGGTGCTATCCGAATTTGAAACAGTGGCTGGGTTCAAGGTCAACTTTGATAAATCATACATACTGAACCTGACTCTCCCTCCGGCGGAGGTGGAGCGGGTACGCTTGCTCACGGCCTTACCATGGGTGTCTGCCTCTCTGTAATACCTGGGAGTTCGAGTGACCCCTACCATAAGATCATTGTTCTCAGCTAACTTCCCCCCAATGCTAGCTGCGATACGAGCGGACCTAGATCGGTGGAAGCTGAAGTATATCTCATGGCTTGGCAGGATCCATGCTCTTAAAATGGTTCTCCTCCCTAAGTTCCTTTATCTTTTCCAGGCCCTACCCATCCCAATCGAGGTGGACTTTTTCCGGCGCCTCAAAACCCTGATGCTGAGATTTGTTTGGCAAGGTGGACGGGCACGCTTCTCCTTCACGACACTACGACGACCGCGGAAGGAGGGAGGAGTGGGGTTCCCTGACATGCACCTGTACTATAAAGCCGCGCAGCTATGGGTACTGGTGGAATGGTCCCAGCAACTCTCAGAGAAACACTGGCTACATATGGATAGGAGTGTGGCTGGGAGATCGATCTGGGACTTGGTCTGGAAACCTAAGGTAGACAGGCCCAAGAATGCCTACATTAGCACTCCTACTAGCACAGTCTTGAAGGTGTGGGATACGGTCACCGGTGATGAACGCTGGACCACGTACCCGTCCCCCTTTACCCCCATTCACTTCAACCCGGCCTTCCCGCCGGCGATGCAGGAGGGACCCTTCAGATTATGGAGAGAGGGAGGCTGTAGAGCTCTCAGGCACTTGTTCCACGGAACGGCACCTCTCACATTCCACAACTGCATGCAAGACTATGGGATCCCGGGCACTGAGCGCTTCCGTCACAACCAGCTCCTTCACTGGGCGACATCGGCGGGAATAGGAGATGCCGCTACGCGACCTCTTTCACCATTTGAGACCTTTATTCTACGCACCTCCACTATGAAGGGGACGATTTCCTTCTTGTACGGGCTGCTACTGGCCACTGCGGTCTCTCCCCGTCCCCGCTATATGGAGCACTGGGAGGTCCTTTTGGGCCGAGACGTTTCCGATGACGAATGGAAAGGTCTCTGGCGCGATATCACGGCGCATAACCACTCGGTGGATCTTAGAGAGGCTCACCTAAAGACCATGCTAGATTGGTACCTCTACCCGTCCAAGCTCCATCGAATATTTCCAACCTCTTCAGACAGGTGTTGGAGGGGCTGTGGCCTACTGGGGGACTTCCCCCACATTTGGTGGGACTGCCCGGTCATCCGCCCGTTCTGGGCTGAAATTCTGTCCCACATCAAGGATATCCTGGGTTATCCGATCCCGGAATCGATGGCTCATTTCCTGTTGGGGCTCCGTGACCCGATGTTAGAACATCAAACCAAAGCGGATAAACATATCCTATGGCTCTGCCTCGGGGCCGCCAAGCTCACACTGGCGGCGGCCTGGAAGAAACCGAATGCGTCAGCTGTATCACTATGGCACGCGAGACTGTGGCGGCTATTGAGCATGGAGAGAATGGCGGACATCTTCCTGGGCAATTTTAAAAACTTCATGTTCCGATGGGGTCCCCTGGTCCGCTTCTTATCACGAGGCCTGCCCTCTGCGGTCTGCCCATCCACGTTTCGCGCTCTTCACCTTTTCCAGGTTTAATCAGGTTGTATGATTGTGGGGATTTGGAATGAATGAGTGTGTTGTCGCCTCCACCGGGGGGGGGGAGGGGGTCAGGGGTGGGGAGTGGGGGGGGGCTCAGTTGGGTATGTTGGTTTGTTACCTGTTGCGGCACCGCATAGCTCGTGGTGGTAGTCAGATTTCTGAGCCTTCTGCAGCACTATTTCCCCGTGTGGGCTTCGCCACCCCTCATTGCACGCCTCTTGCCGGGCAGTTGACCGAGAAAGGATTTGAGCCTTCTATTCCTCGGCATGCGGTGGATTTGAGACTTGAACTTTATTGACATATTATGCTGCCTCACTTTGCATCCCCCCTTTTTTTTTTTTTGAGCTACCAACAGCACCCCCTGTGTGGGGAATATTGAGGAACTGTTGCTTGTATAAGTTCTTACTTTCCTCTCTTCTTTTTTTCCTGCAAATTCTAACTAAAAATTTTACAAAAAAAAAAAAAAAGAGGTGCGCACATCCCATTCTTACAGGAAACGCACATTGAAAACGGGGAAGACAGCAGACTACAAAAGCGCTAGAGAGGGCCAGTGCTACTGCACGTATTACTCAGGGTATGCAATGGGGGCACTCATTTGGATCAGGTCTTTGGTCCCATTCAAGAGTGTAGATGTCTGGCAGGCTCAGAGGGGTGTTATGTGCTTGTAAAAATGATCCTAAATGGCACCTCAGATTGCTTGGTAGCATCTATTCTCCAAATACAGATCAGTCACAATTCTTGTGGGATCTGTCAGTGTAGCTGGTTTGTGGTCCCACCTCGCCTGGATACTTGGCGGAGACTTTAACTGAATGCTAGACATCACATTTGACAGGTCATACCCTCCCATACCCTGAATGCTTACATCCTGTGCTAAGGAGTTCTTCACACAATGGCTGATACATTGGTCATTGTTGGACAGCTGGAGAGCTCTCTTCCCTGACTGTAGGAAATACTCTTTTTACTCACCCCCACCTGATCTTCCCATCTGGCTGGATCGTTTTCTGTGCAACCCATTACTCAGATGCTAGTGACCACTACAGAGTATCTAGGCAAAACTGTCTCTGACCATAATTCCTTACTCCTGCAGCTGACCTGGGGAGACACCTCCTGCCAGTTACACCCTGCCGGCTCTAGCTGACTGCCCTGGAGGACCAGGCCTTCTGCCAGACCCTTTCGCGAAACTATCCTCCACTACAAAAGGGAAATAGTAACACAGCCTCCACCTGCCTTGTCGTTTGGGATGTGCTCAAAATAGTGGCCCAAGGTCATTGCATACACACAGTTATGGAGCATGGAGCATGATTGACCAAGAGCTGACCGAGCTAAAAGAGTGCTTGCATGGCCTGACACAAGCTGTTGTGGAGGATGAACTCACTTGGGCGATCTGCTAGTTGCACAGGAATTCCCCACACATCTGATTGAATCGTTGGGGTGTATAGATTACAAGGCCTACCATACAAAAGTAAATCTGAGGGAGACAAGTGGGGGCACCTGCTCGCCTGGCTGATTTGACAGAATTCCATTACAAAGCCTGCAGGGGCCATTCATTTCTCTTTTGTCGAATAGGATGCACTCAAAATAGTGGTCTGGGGTCATCGCATAGAGACTCTTTTAGGGGCATATGGTATGAGTCATCCAGAGGTGACCCAGCTAGGAGAGTCCTTATATGGTCTGACACAAGCCATTGTGGAGGATTAATTCACTTAAGGAGAATTTCTTTCTGCATGGGAACGCCACACACATCTGATTAAATCCTATGGATGTACACATTATGAGTCATACCATGCAGATGTAGATGCTGAGGGAGATTAGTGGGGGCACCTGCTCACCAGGCTGATTCAGTAGGATTCCATTACTACGCCTATTTGTCTCTCTCCAGACACTGAATTATACTTCCAAGATGCGATATATGCTGCATTCTATACTCACTTGTGGCAACCCCATGCCGTAGACTTCCTCCATCCACTCACACTGCCGGCAATCGATGCCTCACATAGGGAATCCCTAAATAGTCCAATGATGGAAAAACCACAGTGCCATATGCAACTCACCAACCTCCAAAACTTTGGGTCTTGGTCGAACTCCACCCTGGCTGTGGAAACGCTCCCACAATCCATGCAGAAGTCTATTTTAGACTTCCCTTCCAGGTCAGGGCGTGATCAACTTGAGGTCACTTCTTATCGCCTGCTGGCCATGCTGGACAGTGACTACAAGACCTTCATCAAAATACTAGTGATAAGGCTAGTGGAGGCAATGACTGCGCAAGGTCACCCCAATGAAAGCCCAGTAGGTCCACTTACCAAAAATTTTCAAACTGCAGAGGCTTATGCAAGAGGCTCCAGCACCCTGGTGTAGTATGGTTTAGGGCCTCCTTTTGCATGCATGGCTTATTAGAAGTTTAAACGCCATTTTACCTTTTGCTGCTTTTTGCACACGACACTGCATAGCCGTTTTTGCAACTTAGCTTTCACGAAAGTCTATACACGAGAAAAGGTTTGTTTTTCGACATCTCTAGACTTACATCGTGCCCCCAGTCTGTACAGTATGTGCTGAACCATCAATGTTATCATAACATGTGAGCCTGTTTATCGGCATGTCCAGGCAACACATTCTAGACACAACATTTTGGCAGCTGCTAGCCAAGCAAGATTCTGGCGCCTTTATCAAAGCACACTTGCCATAATTTCACATACTTGGAAGATTCCAGGGATGCAGAGAGCCTTGCTGATCCAGATGTAATTTACACTTACTGAGCGGAAAGGTAATGGGGTCCCCCAAAACAAGCCCAAGGGACCTTCTTAGGTTTATAATACATAGTTCCTATATAGGGAGGGTGTAAAAACTAGGCGCTATATAACCTTTTTGCACTATCATTGTAATATGATTCCTCCTTTTATATTTTATGGAATTGTAACCATGCTGACCATATTATTCTTAATCATATGTCTGCTTATGTTGACTAAAATACTGCGCATGAGATCACGTTGTTAAAATAAATATTTTAACCTTACCGTGTCTCTTTTTTACTCCTGTTGTGGACTGGTATGAGAGTATACCAAAAGAGTTTTCTCACTTCCCACTATTCCTGAGATGGTCCTAAGTCGCCTGTTCTAGATTGTCTAATCATTGGTTAATTTGCTATAGGACGAAGAGCTAATGTGACACTGATTGCCAGCTGGTTGGGGTTTCTAGGTACTGAGGTGAGTTTCTGGTACACCACAATTCACTAATGTCCTAGGTCTCTGTGCACAGTTCTGTGTATGAGCAGAAATCCTTACAACATGGCGCCGCCAACGAGTGTGGTCTTATTATGAGATACTTGAGTAGTGCTTATATCAGTCTAACAGCCCCTCACTATTGTTTCTGGTCGACAGCAGTGACGGATAAAACCTACCTATAGTTACATAGGTTTCTTCAAGCTTGATATTTTAAAACAGATTTCTATTTGAATTACTACCCAGTTGTGCCTTATTTTATTGCATTGTACTTCTCTAATACTGTATCGATGTGGCTGCGGTGGATATCCCAGCACACAGTCATGTAGCTGTGCGGAATCACTTGCAGGAGTACCTCGTTTCTTTAGAGGGAGAGGCAGTGGTTTTTGTAGTCTCAGCTGATGCGGTGTACCCGCTTGAGTTGTTTTACTCATGGGTTACTTTTCCTGCAATAGATGCTGGTACGGGTGTATTTCACACTTACACTCCTGCTGATGCTCCTGCAGCGTATGTTCCATATCGGACAGCGGAAATTCCGATTTCTGCTTGGCAGCATGCTGTTTGGTTTATTGGCGCCCTCCCACACTTTATAACAGCGGTCAGACAAGGGCCGTTGTCAATCCAAGGCGCTACTTGGCCTGTTTTAGCTGCTTACACCCCGCATCCTCAGGCGGGTATGTTAACGGCTACGCAACTAAGAACCCTTTATGCCTCTGCAGTGTCAGTTATTAGGGTTCAGGTTCATTACATTTCCCGCAACCTCGCGGGTGGGGCCCCGGGTGGTGCGGTGCATCCAGGGGGCGGGCTGAAGCTCAGTCCCTTCATGGTTAATGCGGTCTTGGGCAAGCATCCCCACGATAAGGATGACATGGCTTTCTGGCTTGCCGAGAAATTCGACCAACTACTAGTCCTGTGGAGAAACACAGGATCCTCACGATTAGTTTGCAGAAAGACTTAGTGGCAGACGCAAATGAATGTACAACTTGGGTGTGATTTTTGTGGCAGTCTATACTAGGTGTTTTGGCACCCCGTCCATGACTGTCCTGCCCTCTGTGATCAAGCGTGTTCAGGATGAACACGGACCGGAGGCGGCTGTGGAGTTGGGAATGCGACTCGTGTGAGCGTTTGACATGGTATGCGATCTCGTCCTTGCTAATGTCAAGGGCGATGCGGTAAGATTCCAGGTCTCTAATGCTTTGCGCGATGTCCCCGGCGCAGACAAGCCCCGTCAATTACCGAAAATTATTACGGAGGCTTATAAGACCGTTGGCCGTAATAGTTTGGGTGTTAAGCCTTTGGCTAAAAAAGAAAAGCAGCAGCAAACACAACAAGCGTCATCTGATAAAGATGACGGCCCAAAAGTTCAGAAACAAAATTGGAGTAAGAACAAAAAACAGGGGAAATGGCAACAGAAACAGGGGTCCCGACCCGTTTCACCTACACCTGCCCCTGCTGAGCGTACATATGAGTTGCGCGACAGCAGTACTATTAAGTCACCTGATAGATTTCAGGTTCCTGAACAACGTACTCCTCGCTCTTTGCAGGAAACATCGGTTACAACCACTGGTGGAGGAGGCGGCGGCAGAGGTCAAGGTGCACAACAGACCGTGAGCAGCCTTGCAAGGCTGACGTAAAAGGCAAGCAGGACAAGACACTGCGTCAAAGGCCCCAGTTTCAGAAGAAGGAAGTTGCAGCGGTAACAGTGGGATATGCCACAGATAGTGAGAACGCAGCTTCGTAATCTGACATGGGCGCTGACGCTGCTGGACAGCGCGGCGGAGATTACCATCGTTAGAGAGGCCTTGCATTCACTACTGAAGGTGACAGCGACTGACACCTTCATTTTAGTTGAAACGGCTGACACTAGAGTGGCTCCCCCCTGACAGACTTTATGAAATTGTCCTTGTAATCGAAGGTGACATAGAATGTACCATAAAAGGGGTATTTTGGGAAAATCTAACAACTACCTATGATATATTGTTGGCGGAGGTCGACTGGCCCCCACCCTTTGTCTTAGCTGCTCCACAAGTGGAGGAGGTGATCCTCCCTGCTTTCGCGCACACAGTGCCCGAGGAGCAGGCTCTGCAGTTTGCAGAAGATTGGGCTAAGGCGCTTGCGCCAGTGTTGGACCGTACTCACTGTGGATGGGACAAATGTTCCCCTCGACACGAGATTCCCTTGCGGTCGATGCCACAGCCTCAACCCCAATACCCCATGCGGCGAGAAGCGAAAGCTTCTGTTGCAGGAATTCTTGAACAATTGGAATATCAAGGTGTAATTGAAACATCTGTGTCTCTGATGAATAACCCACTTTTTACTGTGACCAAGCCAGATGGCTCGTACCGTTTGATACTGGATTACCGCCACTTAAACTCACACTGTCGTACGTGTGCGGTGCAGAATACTCACAGTTCTGCTTTTGTGGATAGTCTCGTGCGTAAAAGGTTTAAAACCACATTTGACATATCTAATGTTTTTTTGCCCACAATTTGTCCCCTCTTAGTAGTCAATGGACGGCTTTTACAAGTGGTGGCAAACAGCTCCAATTCCTCCGTTTGGCTATGGGCGACAAGAATAGTCCTGGCAGTTTTTCACCCGCATTGTCTCTCTCCTGGAGAGACTCGACGCAGATGCATGTTCGTATGTGGATGACATTTATCTCACAGACGTTTTGCAGACATAGGCTATAAATTTAACTTTGTAAAAATCACACATTACAGAGTACACAGTGTTGTTCTTGGGCTACGAGGTCAACATTGAAGGTTGAGGTTTAGCTCCTCACTTCTTGGAAAAATGCGGATTTCCGTTGTATCATTTACACTGATGGCAGTGCGCAAGCGGCCACGGGTTCAAAGCACGCATATTCTTCGGCCTGGCAATTGTGGCTGGTACTATGGTGGATGGTGAATTCAAGTCCGATGTCCTGCATACACAGACATTAGGGGACTGTACCGCCTAGTTGGCAGAACTTTGTGCTCTGATGCTTGCATTGGAGTACGCCGATCCCGGTGTGACTACTCTTATTGTGAGTGACTCTTACTACTGTGTTCAGTCTTACAATGATAATCTACCCTTTTGGACTCAAAATGATTATCGTGACTCCAAGGGTTGCACAATAAAACATAAAATTATCTGGGTTTGAGTAGCTGAGCTCAAAGAGCGACTCCCACTCATTTTTGTAATTCACACTCTGTGTCATCAGCGTGTTAGAGTTCACGCTGTTGGCAACTGTCTCGCAGACGAGGCTGCGAAGACAGCAGTTGCAACATATGCAGAGGCAGCGGTTACACGTTCCAAAAGTAAGATTGATGATGACATCTTGGCAGCTATTGCCGCAACAGAGAAGGGAAGTAATTACCCTAAGCGTTTCCGTTCTAAATACTCTTATCTTTTAAGTCCTGATAAAGTTCCTTATGTGAGAATTAATGACCTTGGTGACAGGTTGATTCCCAACCCGGACCGCAGACAGGCTTTGATTTCGCAGCCCACGCCGGTATGGCTTTGGCGCATGCCGGAGTGTCAGCTACTGTATCTCTGCTCCGGCAACGATATTGGTGGCGGGGTTTGTACAAACAGACACGTGATTTTGTCCTTCAATATGGCATTTGTCAACAAATTAAACCTTCCTCTGCTGCACACCTGCCCCAAACTCAGTTGTACATATCTAATAAACCACTTGCGTGTGTTTATTTAGATCACTGCAGTCCTTTCTCCTCTGATACTGCGTATAAGTACATCTTAGTAGCAGTTGACTCTTGCACGCGCTTTGTCTGGGTGTGGCCACAAAGGAGCACTGATTCTAGAACTGTCGTAAGGGATTTGCGTGTCTTTGTTGGAAACTTTGCGTGTGGTACCTTCCATTTGGACCAGGGTCCAGTGTTTACCTCTAAGGTTTACAAGGATGCCATGGCTTCATTGGGGGTCCAGGTCAAATTTTTGTCTCCATACCGACCTGAGGGTAATAGTGTTGTGGAGCGAATGAACCGTGACTTAAAGCAATCTTTGACAGCAAATGTTTTAGGTGCTGGCAGAGACTGGCTGACCCATCTCAATAGCGTTCAACGTGCACTAAATAATCACCCTAGAAGGTCTCTTGGTGGGCGGACCCCATACGAAATGCTCTTTGGCATCAAGATGTTTTTTCCGGACCTTGATGGTCTAGACATGGCGGCGGGAGCTGCATCCTTTGACGTAGATGAACATTCTAATGTTTTGCAGAACCTACAAAAGACCAGAGACAGTCTTGCAAAGGAATACTTGCCCTCCAAGTCTGAATCTGCGTTGCAGATTCCGGTAGTCGGCTGGCTACCCCAAGTTGGAGAACTGGTACGAGAGAAGATCGACAACAAGAAAGAATTTGGTCCTTCCTATCAAGCTCCAGTTGCCGTGTGGAAACATCCTTTACAACGCAACTTTTACCACGCAGTGCCTTTATGATGCAACTTTTACAACGCAAACCATTACAACGCATTGCGCTGGGGGGCGCTCTAGGATAGGGAATAAGTTTAATTTACTATCCAACACCTTCCCTAGTGTCCACGGGGACTGGAGTTGGAATAGTAAATTAAACTATTCACTATCCAGCACCCCAAAGCGCTATGCGTTGAAAAGGTTTGCGTTGTAAAAACCGCGTTGTAAAGGCGTGCGTGGTAAAAGCATGCGTTGTAATGTCATACATCCGTTGCCGTGCTTGGATTGCAGGGTACAAGAACAGTCATTTTACCTCCTCTTCCTGGGCGAAAGGGGAACAGGTACACTTCCATTGACAATGTCAAACCACACAGATTGGCCGATTCCCTTTAGTATGATGCCTGCAGTTTCGTCTCAAGCAATAGTACGACACTCGGTTCTGGCCCCGGATCATGCCATTGGGCCTGATGTTGTCGTTGAAATGAGTCCACTTACAAATCCTTTATTTAATCTACCTGCTTGTGATCCTCTTGATGACACTGAATATACTTACCCCACTGACTTGTCTATGCCTGATTTGGAGACCCGTGTGGCTAATCAATCCCATTTTTCATTTGACACTGGCTCTTTCACATCCAAGTCCCCTTCAAAAGTTTCGATTTTTGCTACCTGGTCTAAAAAAACATTTTTTGATTCCTCCTTTGACTTACATTTGGCTGGTGCTTATTGCAATTTCTTTGTTCATGTCCATAGGATTTGTGTTTTATTTTTTCCGTTTTATTAATGGACACTACATTCAAGAAAGAACTTCAATTCGAATGATTGATTGAACTTTGGCTACCCACTCCTCTTCGCACATCATAAAGAGGGACTAGACATTTGTGATTATAAATGCTTAGCCCGTTTTAGATGGGATTGTATGAGATGCTGTAACGTTCCAGATTTGTGGTCCCACAGAGGTAGTAATGTTCCCAATGCACTCCGTGTTTCTATGGGGGGATGTGGTTAAACAGAATATTCGCTCTGATGATTGGGACGTTAAAGCCGTTGAGGCTTTATTTTCTAATTTGAAATACTATGCTGCTTTCGATGCTGAAGATTTATATTTGCAATCTGCGAATTATGATGATTTGTACTGTTACCAGCATTTTGGCAATCACTTCCTGCATAAGACAAATTCAATTAGGAATATGGTTAACTGCACACAGTGGGAGCACTGTCCCGCACCAATAAAAGGCATCTCGAAAACGCTTTTGAAAAAGTGTTTCTATTGTAATGATTTTGATCAATCAAACCCCAATGCATTTTATTTTAAGATGACTGAGAAGTCCTCTTTCAAGGTTAGACTTACCCACACTAAATTACTGTATTCGAAGTCCTTTATTGACCAGTTGGCTGTTGGGGGCTATGAGCTGTGGAAATATATTATTGATCTTAAATCTGTTTGGGGTTCTAAAAGTTGGCAAGTGCAAGGTACTGAGGCTTTGCATCGTGCATGTCTCATCCCAAACCATATGTTGTTTCTGAATGACACTATTTCACAAAACACCTGCTTTGGATTAGCTGCTTCTAAAAAATTAAATGCTCTTTCATTTCCTGATTTGGGTTACTTTCCCCATTGGAATAATTATACCAGTACTTCACTTAGGGCCAGATGTAGGTGGCCAATTACCGGTCGGTAACGGCCGAATTCAGCCGTTACCGACCGGTAATTGGATTTTGAGATGTAGGGCCAATCATTTTACAGAATCGGTAAATTTACCGATCGGTAAATTTACCGATTCTGTAAAATACCGAAATTCAATTTGATGGTAAAATACCGATTCCGGTGTGCATGCACATGTGTGCATGTACACCTGTGCCATATGACAGGCAGACCTGCCCTTAGGGCAGGTATGCCTGCCACATGGCACCCAAACCTGTTTTGGGGGTGCTAGAGGGTGTCAAAGTGACACCCCCTGCACTCTTGTGAAAATCGGTATTTACCGATTCGGTAAATACCGAATCGGTAATGCCCATTCATTCCTATGGGCTTCAAAGCCCATAGGAATGAATGGGCATTACCGGTCGGTATTTACCGAATCGGTAAATACCGACTTTTACAGATTCGGTAAATCCACATCTGGATTTACCTACACCTCCCTCCTTATATTTTACCGATTCATAAATACTGAATCAGTAAAATTCGGTATTTATGAGTCGGTAAAATATATTTACCTACATCTGGCCCTTAGTGATTTACAAGCCCTGTTTAGAAATTCCTCTTCTAATGTTTCCAGTTTTAATCCTGAAGGCTGGTTGTAATGGCAAAAAAGTCCAGATTCCGGCCAGCACCGTTTTCTGGGTCTGACTCCTGATTATACAGAGGTTAGAGTTGATCCCCGCTTTCAGACTCAACATTCAGCCACCACCTATTCTGTAGGCAAATTGTGCCAGAGTTGGCTCAGACATTCATCCTTAGGGTCTGTTAAGCTACATTTATACAAACTCACTGACACTGTCGACTTAAATGATTTTGTTAAAGGTCCTGCAGCAGGCAGATCGAAAAGATGGATATATTCTGCTTACGATGAGGTTTGGAAACTGTCGCAAATTTAGGCTGCTTCTAGGCTTAGAGCTATTGATCAAGCCAATTTAGAAAAAGTGCTTGCCTTTGTAGATAATAGCATTAACACCCTTTCTTCCCAATTTACACTCTAGACAATATTGTGTCATCTGTTGTTGATATTGTGCAAGAAGATGTTGCCGTACTGGATCATGGGCAAAATCAATTGCTTTCTGTTATGCAGTTTGAATGGACTCTGCAAACGTTGAAGAATGGCCGAGTTCCATGGGATTACATGAACACACGTTTATTATTTCTGCCTTTCAATTTGACTGTTAAACAGAAATTTATGTCAATGAAGGATGCCACGTTTTCATTGTTGCTTATTGAAAAGTTAGAACCTTTACCTTTTTCAGTAGCAGAATCCAATTTTGGCAGTTTGGCTCATCCGTGGCTTGATAGCTCTACCTTTTCCCCTTTTCAAATTTGAGTCCTGCATGAAACACTATGCACTAGGCAGATTTGAGCCCTTGGGTGGTGCTTATCTTCATGAAGTCTGGAATCTCCCGTTCACATACAGGTGTTTGAGGGAAGCAAAGGAAGTTTATTTGAATGGCGAAGATTGCACCACCTCACCAGATCACTCATTAGTGTGCAGAAATCTGCAATTGCACGGTTCTTGTAATATCCTTGCATGAACCTTGCCTGTGTTTTAAAGGGCACTCAAGTCCCGGCTATTACACCGACATTCACATTGTTTGCAAACTGTAATTATTTGTTATTAAATACTGAAGATTGTTGTGGTATGCATGCTTGTATTCCTTATATCGTTATGGTTTCGCAGCGTGTAGTTTGCAGTGAGAATGCCTTGTTTCCTCCTCCACATGGGAGGCTCGATGTTTCCATCTGGCCTTCTATCCCGACCTTGAAAGCAGAGTTCAACAAAATGAGTCGAATAAGAGTTCTTTTGTCCCAGAAGGAGGTCCCCCTTACATCTGCACGTGAGAAATTAGTCCTTCACGTTGCAAATACTCGTACTGGGGTAAATGCCTTGTTAAACACAGCCCTGCCCCTGCATTTCAGGGCTTTGCTTCACACAATTTTAAATGCCTCGTCGACCACTGGCCTGGCTCATTTTTTTAAAGTAGTATGTTCTGGCCTTGTGACCTCATTACAAACTATATTTGGTGTGATCCCTGCATTTTTTCATTTGATTTTTTCGAGTATCTTTGGCGGTTTCCTTTTGCTCCTGGCTTTAGGCGCGGGCATACTGCTGTTAATTTGTTTACTACAAACTGGATGCACAGTCTGTGCCCCACGACGTCTGTCCCGGCTGCTCCGCCTTCGTAACCGGATGCTAGAATACTATGGAACTATAGAACTGCCTCTGGTGACTCTGAGTGTGGCGTATGGTTTATCATTCTGGTTCTCATTCTTCACTTGTGTGCAGCCTGTTATCCATTGCTTGGATAGTGGATTTGAATGGGCCCTGGATTTGTGTCTCTGCAACACGGTGTCTCCTAACCTGGATTTTAATCTACTAATGAGTCCCTTAGTTGCTCATGAACTAGATTGTTCTAGTGCTGGGATATGGCCTGCACAGCAGCTCATGGGGTTCTAGGCAATTGGAACATTTGGACTGCGGCCAATGACTTTCTGCCACGCAGTTATCTTGAAGTAAGCCTGTGTTGTCCTCTGATGGTACTAGAGGCTCCGGAAATCGAGGAACATGTATGTTCTTTCCCTTTACTTAATTGGATGGTTGAAATGTTCATGGATGATAACAATGACTTTCTATTGGAGGCAGTTGCAACGTTTAGTGTTTATACGCTGTTGGATTGAAGTACAGATTTTTTTTTCTGCTTCATAAACACATACTGAACTCGTGAATATTCTTTTCTTTTAATGCCTTAATTTTTCCTGAAATGTTTGAGGTATTTTTTCACACCATGGCCACCTGTGATTGGTTTCACTGACTTGGTTATTTATTTATTTATTTATTTTTTTAGAGTTTTATATAGCGCGAACTAGACCCGAACCGAATCAGGTATCAGAGCGCTTTACATAGCACAAGTTACGTTTATTACATGAGGACACACACTTTAATTTTTTACATTTTTTTTTAGGCACGGGGAGATTAAGTGATTTGTCCAGAATCACAGGAGGTTTTTGGCGTCGTTACCGAGACTCGAACCCAGATCCCCAGGTCCGAGGTTGAGCGCCTTAGCCGTTAGGCTAACTCTGATTTTTTATTCCCAATTGTCAAGTTTGGCAAAATTCCTGAACTTGGTTCTGTCTCATTCGAACTTGAACTCTGCATTCTATGAAGTTTGCCCCGGTTATTGTGTGTTCCCCGAACAAGGGAGGGTGTAGTATGGTTTAGGGCCTCCTTTTGCGAGCATGTTATGTTAGCATTTCTTATCAGAAGTTTAAACGCCATTTTACCTTTTGCTGCTTTTTGCACACGACACTGCATAGCTGTTTTTGTCAGTTAGCTTTCACGAAGGTCTATACATGAGAAAAGGTTTGTTTTTCGACATCTCTAGACATTCATCGTGCCCCCAGTCTGTACAGTGAGTGCTAAGTCATCAAGGTTATCGTAACATGTGAGCCTGTTTATCGGCATGTCCGTTTAAAACATTCTAGACACAACATTTTGGCAGCTGCGAGCCAAGCAAGATTCTGACGCCTTTATCATAGCACACTTGCCATAATTTCACACACTTGGAAGATTCCAGGGATGCAGAGAGCCTTGCTGATCCAGATGTAATTTACACTTACTGAGCGGAAAGGTAATGGGGTTCCCCAAAACAAGCCCAAGAGACCTTCTTTAGTTTATAATACATAGTTCCTATATAGGGAGGGTGTTAAAACTAGGCGCTATATAACCTGGTTGCACTATCATTGAAAACATTATTCCTCCTTTTGTATTTTATGGAATTCTAACCATGCTGACCATATTATTCTTAATCATATGTCTCCTTATGTTGACTAAAATACTGCACATGAGATCACATCGTTAAAATAAATATTTTAACCTTACAGTGTCTCTTTTTTACTCCTGTTGTGGACCGGTATGAGAGTATAACAAAAGAGTGTTCTCACTTCCCACCATTCCTGAGATGCATGTTCTAGGTTGTCAAATCATTGGTTACTTTGCTATACGACGAAGAGCTAATGTGACACTGATTGCTAGCAAGTTGGGGTTTCTAGGTACTGAGGTGAGTTTCTGGTACACCACAATTCACTAATGTCCTAGGTCTCTGTGCACAGTTCTGTGTATGAGCAGAAATCCTTGGAACACTGGACTTACTGACCCTGGTAAGTCTTGTACTCTGATATTATTGATTGGAATTATATGTTAATGGTACTGAGCAGGCTGGTGTTAGGAGACAAAATGAACAAACAGGTTAAACTGAGTTGTCTGCAAGGGTAAAGATGGGCTGATCTCAGACCATTTCCTGGTGGGTCACAGTTGCACCAGGGGTTTCCACTCTCACCGCTACTATTTACGCTGGCAATTGAGCCCCTGGCGCATCACCTCTGACAGTCAGGGAGGGGCTGGGGAACTCTGATTCATGATAAAATGCATGCAGTGTCTCTCTAAACAGACTATTCCTTGCTCTACATCAAGGATATCTGCACAGGAGTGGCCACCATTGTGTATATACTGTAGATGTTCAGGGCCACCTTGGGGCTAAGGTCAACTACACTAAAACTTGCCTGTTCCCACTAAGCCCAGATTGCCTCTTGCATGACTGAGGACTGTTTCTTCCAAACAGCTAGCCTGCTTTTTTTACTTGGGTCTTTCTGCAGGGTCATCCCCAAATGTTTTGTCTTCGCCCTCCTGTTTTCGGAACCCATTTTTGTTGGCTTTTTGGACTCTGCACAATTTACCACTGCTAACCAGTGATGAAGTGCTTGTTCTCAATCCTTAAAATATGGTAGAGTTGGCTTACACCCTAATGGCCTATTTAGCTTATTTGTAAGTCACTAGTAAAGTTGTACTACATGTGCCCAGGGCCTGTAAAGTACATGATACTAAAGGGCCTGCAGCACTGATCGGGCCCCCTCCCAAGCAGCCACTGAAACATGCCTCAGGCCTGCTGTTACAGCCTGTGTGAGCAGTTTGAACCTGCCATGTTGACCTGGTAAAGTGAGTTACTCCTAGGATAGGCCCTGAACAGCCACGAGGGCAGGATGAAGTGTATTTAAAAAGTAGAACATGTACTAGGAAGTTTTATATATAATGGGTGTGGAAAACTGCTAAATTAATTTTTCACTACTGCGAGGCCCGCGTCTTCCAAAGAAAAACATTGGTTACCTTATTACATTTAATAAGTAATAACTTCCAATTGGGAGCAGGTTGACAGGTACAGTCAGATTTTTAATACAATTCTGAAAATGTCACTTTGAGAAAGTTGGCATTTATTTTTTTTCCTAAACATTTGGTACCTGCAGCCTGATCCTGGGCCACACGACTAGGTGTAGCTGGAAGTTGGTGTTTGTGCATTGCTCCGAGAGAGTGAAAAAAGGGAAGATAGGTGTTGGCATTATGGGCCACTCTGAGTTCATGAGGGGGAGGAGCTATCACCTACCACACTTCTATATATCACAAAGGCTGTGCGTGAACACACTCACAAAGGGTTTGGTACAGGACCCCAGACAAACTGGAGCCAAGACATAGAGGAAGGGACTGCCTCACATTTAAGAGGGGTGTAAACCTCTAGAAGCTTACTTCATTTCAAAGTGGGAACCTGGTATGAATATTGGACCCTTAGACACAACTCTTCAGTACACTGATGGATCTGTAGACTCTGCCAGGAAAGAAGATTTCTGTGCTGCTGAAAGGACTGCCACGCTGCTGAAGGACTGCTTCCCTCTTTCCTGAGTGAGAAGGACTGGACATGTATCTCTAAACCCAGGACCCCAGAGTGACTCCAGGGGCTAGTTGTCAGGCCTCCTGATCAGAAGCCCCAGGGACATAACAGACGTCCAATAACCTTGAACCGTGCACCTGGATTCTGCAATCTGTGAGTTCTACTTTGCCAAGTGTGATTTATTTTAAACTTTGATTTGTAACTGTGTTTTTAACTTGCCTGCTCCCTCCTTCTGGGCATTTCTCCCTTTCTCCCTTGACATCAGCAGTGCTACCTTTCCACGCAGCGGACCTTAGCGCTGTCGTGGCTTGGAAACACACTCGCCGCAATTCTCCACTTGCCCACAAGCCACGCCCTCGTCCGCGAGGCCACGCCCCCTTTCCTCGCCACGAGGTCACGCCCCTTTCCCTCGCCTCCTACTTAGACGGGCTGAGTGCTAGCGCGCAGCAGAGGTAATTTTGCTCCTGAGGCGGAAGCCGGGAGAAACGCTGTGATTTATTTTAAACTTTGATTTGTAACTGTGTTTTTAACTTGCCTGCTTCCTCCTTCTGGGCATTTCTCCCTTTCTCCCTTGACATCAGCTGTGCTAGCTTTCCACGCAGCGGACCTTAGCGCTGTCGTGGCTTGGAAACACACTCGCCGCCATTCTCCACTTGCCCACAAGCCACGCCCTCGAGGCCACGCCCCCTTTCCTCGCCACGAGGCCACGCCCCTTTCCCTCGCCTGCTACTTAGACGCGCTGAGTGCTAGCGCGCAGCAGAGGTAATTTTGCTCCTGAGACGGAAGCCGGGAGAAACGCTGTGATTTATTTTAAACTTTGATTTGTAACTGTGTTTTTAACTTGCCTGCTCCCTCCTTCTGGGCATTTCTCCCTTTCTCCCTTGACATCAGCTGTGCTAGCTTTCCACGCAGCGGACCTTAGCGCTGTCGTGGCTTGGAAACACACTCTCCGTCATTCTCCACTTGCCCACAAGCCACGCCCTTGGCCGCGAGGCCATGCCCCCTTTCCTCGCTGCGAGGCCACGCTCCCTTCTCCCATAAAGATGTGTATTCCTCGTATGCGCAATGGACGAGCGCAGCGGGCGCGCCGGCGCGCCTAAGGCAAGCCCGTCTGCGCCCGTCCGCGACCGGCAGGGACCAGGGGCCACGTACCCTGCTCCCGCCCTCACTTATACCCCAGTTCAATTATTCTCCTTAAATCTACCTCAGCCCCTTGCCCCTTCCCTGTTTCAGCGTATTGCAGCTTTGGGCATTTCTGTCCCGTTGCTCTCTTCGTCTGAACCTACGCTGTCTACTCCCCGGTTACAGGCTCTTCCCCCCCCTGTCCCTCTCCCTCTCCCTCCCCCCTCATCCATCACGGCCACCGCTTGCCTGCTTAAAACTAGATCGGCAGGCAAGCATCAGCTTGAGCTTTTTAATTTATTAGACACCAATACCCCTGACTTTCTGTTTCTCACAGAGACTTGGTTCTCGGTTGACTCCCTCCCTGATCTTCTCTCCGCCCTCCCCGACTCTTACTACGCCCTTCGGGCCGACCGACCAGCTGGTAAAGCCGGTGGGAGTGTGGCGATGATCACTCGTTCTAATCTTCAGTTTCAGCTTCTTTCCTACCCTCCCATACTTGGCGTCGACTTTTTAGTTGCCCGCTCCATTAACCTTTTTGCCCCCCTTACAATAGTCCTTATGTATCGTCCCCCTCAGAACTTGCCCTTCTTTGTGCCCGCCTTGCAAGAACTACTGGCTATGCTTGTGGTCAATAATTCTTCTGTGCTCCTTTTGAGAGACTTTACCTATTGGCCAGGCGACCCCAGGGAGGACTTGTCCTCCAAGGACTTCACGGCCACTCTTCAGTGTCTTAATTTTCTTCCTCACCTTCACTTCCCCACCCACATTCATGGCCATATTTTAGATCAAATATGGTCAGCTAGTTGTACTATCCTCCCCCCCACAGTCCTCCCTTGCACATTGTCTGATCACTTTTTGATTTCATTCCCTATTGAGCTCGGAGCACAAGAGAAACTCCCCCTGCCCAAGAATGTTACAGCTCGTAATTGGAATCGGGTTGACCTCAACTCCCTCTGTGTCTCTCTCACTACTTCTTCCCCTGACCTATGTACTCTTTCTCTTGATTGTCAAGTAGACGCCGTGAATCACTGGCTGTCCACCTCCTGCGACCGGGTGGCCCCCCTTAGGAAAGTCAAGACCTGCCGCCCCCATGACGCCCAAAAATGGTTCACAGACGAGCTGAAAATTCTTAAATTGGATCTTAGGCGTTCCGAACGCCACTGGAGACGCAACTATTGCCCCTTCTTGCGAACCAAATATAAGCTTCTTCTGGCTAATTATAAGAAGGCCATCCTGTTAGCCAAAACCACCTACTTCTCGGAGAGAATATCTTTGTCAGCCAATAAGCCCAAAGAGATTTTCTCCATAGTTCGCAACTTAGTTGCTTCGGATAGGGTCAACCCTAATCTCATCCCCTCCCACGCTCTCTGTCTGTCTCTGAACGACTTCTTTCTAGAGAAGATCGCGAAGATTAAATCCAATATTCCTTTAGCACCCTCGCCACCTCTTTCTCCTCCTGTTACCCCTCCTCTGTCTTTCCCTTCTCTCGATCAGTTTCCACCTATCCCTCTGAACTCTTTTCTGGCTCTACTTCAGAAAGTGAAGTCAGGCTCTCCGGCTGACTGTGCTCCAGCTCGCATTCTGAGAGAACTTTTCACTCACTACCCCGACCCCCCTCTTTCCCTCCTTAACGCCTCTATCTCCTCAGGTTTAGCTCCGAAATTCTTTAAATCAGCTATAGTTCGCCCCATCTTAAAAATGCCTGGTTCAGACCCCTCTCTTCCCTCCAACTTCAGACCCATTTCCCTTCTCCCTTACCTGGGGAAGATCTTGGAGAGCTATATTACATCTTGTCTCTCTTCCTTCATTGAGGATAATAATCTCTTGGCCTCCCACCAAGCGGGTTTTCGCCCGGCCCATTCTACCGAGTCAGTGGTCCTGTCCGTTCTAGATGAGCTACAGAGTAAGGCAGACTCCAACTTACCTCAAGCCTTGGTGCTCCTAGATCTCTCTGCCGCGTTTGACACGGTCGACCATTCCATCCTCCTCGGCCGTATCTGCGCGGCGGGCGTTCGGGGCACCGCTCTCTCTTGGCTCGCCTCTTTTCTCAAAGAACAGACTCAGGCTGTCCATCTCTCTGGCTATACCGCCCCAATCCGCTTGGTTCCTTGCGGGAACCCCCAAGGTTCCTCCCTGTCCCCTCTTCTTTTCAATCTTTATATCCGTCCCATTATTCTTTCTCTCCTTGACATGGGGGTCTCCGTATATAACTATGCGGATGACCTCCAGTTAGTTTTTGATCTCTCTTCTCCTCTGCACTCCCTTCCTAAATTCCACTCCATTTTAGTTTTAATCTCGGAGTGGATGAACCGTAACCAACTCAAGCTTAATCTGGAGAAGACAGAGTTGGTCCTGACTGGCCCTACCATCTCCCCATGGTCGGCCGCCTTTTGGCCTTCCATCTTCGGCCCCCCGCACATACCGGCTGCCTCCGCAAAGACCTTGGTTATTAAAGTCAGTCGGGACCTCTCCATGCATGCCCAGATTAGCTCAGTTGTTTCTTCCTGTTTCCTCTCTCTCCGGATTATCCGGAAAGTGTCCCACTTCTTTTACTCTGATGCCCTCAAACTTATTATTTTGGCAATGATTCTTTCCCGTCTTGATTATGGGAATAGACTGTATGTCGACTGCAGACGTCGACTGCAGACTATCCAGAATCAGGCCGCCCGTCTCATTTATCACCTTCCCAAGTCCTCCCACATCACTCCTATTTTGAAATCCCTCCACTGGCTTCCCATCTGCCAGAGATCCCTCTTTAAGATGGGCTGCCTGGCCTTCATGGCTCGTACCTGCACTGCCCTGGCCTTCATCAACTCTCGTATTATCCCCTATACTCCTAAACGTGCCCATCGTTCTTCCAATCAATCTCTCCTCACTGTTCCACGGTTCCGTAGATCTAAAACTGGAGGCACTAGATTCTCTGTACTAGCTCCCCGTTTTTGGAACACCCTCCCTCTGTCGATCAGATCTATACCAATCTACCCCCAATTGCGCAAAGCTCTCAAGACTCATTTGTTTTCCATAGCGTACTCTAGCTGATCTCTTTCGGCAATACCTACTCTTTAGCTCTTTACCTTCAGCGCCAGGAAGCCGCTTGGTCGCAGTGCGCTTTATTAAGAACTTTCTTCATTTCATTTAATTTCAAGTGGTGTCACACTAGTCCTGAACTCTTAGAAGTGGACTTGAAGGTGCTCTGCTATCCCATTTGTTAATCCAGCAGAACCAACGCATCTACTCTGCTTTGTGGCACAACCCCGATTAGAACCAACATATCGTGTCTGCTGCACAGACTTTCCCAGCGCAAGGACGTTGCATCACCTCTGCAGCCCGCAGCCTTATCAGAGTGAGCCGGTGCACGGCTCATCCTCAACGCAGGCCCTTAGATCGCAAGCTGCTGATTGACAGGACACGACTCAGCACTGGAAGCTCCTGAACTCCTTCAGAACCAGCCAGTACAAGATGCTTCCTTGAAACAGACCCCTGCACCGCAAGCCCCTTGTCAAAGGCCACCTCGACAATGACACGTGACCTCGCATCACAGCCTCACAACTCTTCAGAACCTCAGGCTATGCTACACATCTCCACAATCAGGATTCAGGTACGCTTGTTCAGTGGGCCTTACAGTGTCCCAGTGGCTGTCCTGCCATCTATCCTGGTCGGCCTGAACTTGTGACCAGATATCCACAATTGGCGCTTGGTGATATTGATCATTCAAATCTTTGAAAATGCATACCTCTGGTTCTACTGAATGGAGTTTAGTAATTTTAGTCTTGATTTATTTATTAGAATTTACTATATTTTCTGAAATTAGTGAGTGATTTTTCTTGTGTTTTATTTTCACTTTTTACTTTTTGGAGTGCTGCATAAATACTCTCTACACATTTCCTCTAAGTAATGCCTGATTGCTCTGTGCCTCTGCCTGACCAGAATTGTGGTTCCTGCTTGAGTAGTGTGCCCCCCAACAACAATCCACACAATTTCGTACAATGCCCAAACCCACAAACAAGCTATTGCGGATAGCTCATAGCTGGTATGGAAAAGCTCTGGCCGTCCCTCTTTAGTCAACGCCTCATGCTCCTGAGATTCCTCTCTAGAGCTTTTGCATATTCATACAGTCTACAGGGTGGGATGCTATGGAGGCCTGGGATGATGCAGGAATAGCCATGAATACAAACCTATTTCAGGATAAAGCCCTAATTCCTTTGATCGCTTGTCCGAGCAAACTGGCCTACTACAGGACAGTTTTTAACACATCCGCGCTTAGTTACAGAGTTGGAATGTCTGAAGAGAATTACACAACTGAGCCACCCACTCAACCCCTACTGCAGGTATTTTTTGGCATGAGAACTGACCCGGATGCTTTTCTCCTGGATTGCAAAAGCCATCCCTACCAGCACCTCTGATCCCGTAGCAGCAATACACCAGAAATGGGAACTCGACATTGTTCAACATCAATTACAAAAAACAATGGGCAAAGCATTAGCACACCAGCACAAAATCCCAAACAACGCATGCTTTTAATATATAAAATATAACATACTATACAGACCCTATCTGACCCCAGGCATACCTTATGACGCCCTTGGACAGCCCCCATTGCCACACCACACAAGCAGAAATCACGCACATATTCTGGATATGTCTCAGGGTTCACACATATGTCTGAACAGCTCTTTCCAATAATACTGGATGCTGCAAACTGAATACTTCAAGGATTGCATAATGGGGCTTTAGATACATCAGAAAATTCAGGGCGCAACAAACCACTTCTTTGAGCTCATCTTACTTTTGGCCAGACATACAATCACCATGTGGTGGAAAGCATTCAACTTGCTCAGGATCACTCAATGGTTGGACACAATTGTCTGTTGGGCAAAGTCAGAATGTGTGGCTCTGAACTGCATGGAGGCATTTAGTCTATGTAAAAACCCGTCTGCTACTGACTGAGATGACCTCATCCTTCCCCTCAAAAACAGAATCATTGACAACATCAGACCACCTTAGCCCAGCCTTTACATTACTTAATCCTCTGTATGTGGGTTTCTTTCGCATGGCAACGCTCAACTCAAACCCTAGACTAGTAACCATCTTGCCTTAAACCCAATTTATATACTACTAGCTTACCCGTCGCGTGTTGCTGCGATCTCAGAAGAAAGGAATGTTGCTGCTGCTCAGAAATATAAGTATCTCTCCAACAGCCTTGTTATTGATTTACTCTGCTTTGCTTATCTGATACTTGTATATATGTAAATAGGATGTTATTTAGTATTAAGAGTTTCCTATTTTTTTCTGGGATTGGCCTATATCTTCTGAATACCTCAGAATGGCCTTTTAAGGTGAAATTGTAACTTTTTTCTCTGGTTTGTGTACGCCTTCTAATGATACTTGTGTCTCGCACTCGATATTGGCCCCTGTGTCTTTCACCCTAGACTACTTCCACTCCGGTTCTATTTCTAACCGGATTAGGCCTCATCGCATTTGGTATGCTTTTGAACTCGAGTGCTAGAGCTCAGCGCTTACACGCTCATACTTTGCGCCCCCATCACGAGTCGGGTTCATTCCCGATCCCGCACCGTCTCGCCAACACTCCGTCTCGGCACAACGAAGACTGATTCGAAATGTTTGGGCAGCTTCTCCGGTCCCCTCGACGCGCGTAGCTGCGCTTGATGTGCTAACGTTAGGTTTACAACACAGTCTGTAACTGCACTGATAATCTATTCATGTACAATCAAAAACAAATAAAAATAGGTTCGAAAAGAGTACAAAACAGAGGGTTGGTGAAGTGACTTAAGTGGGTATGGAGACACCAAGTTAATATTTTATGGATAAAGTAGTAGTATTGGGATTTCTCTTAAACATATTCTTAGGGATTCTTGTAAATTTCTTATACTATAGCTGATAAAGCAACAGCCTTAAGCAGAATCATATTCCTTAACACAGACCATCCTCAATTTTTTAAAGCCCTTCAGCCCAACTATAATCAATACTACATATTGCTTAGCCAAACAAAACTGTTGTTGCGATAGGCATCTGAGGATCCATGTCTATCATTTGTAGTGTGCCTTCTTCTTGCAACTTTCACCTTTGTCATTTTATTTTTGTCTATCACAGTGTTATCCAGAGCTGAATGTAGCAACAAGGTAAATACGGGGAAAATTGGAAAGGCCTTTACATCAAGTCAGAATGTTGGATTTCAGTTAATCCTCTGTGCTTACTGTTGGAGTATATTGGAATTCAATATTTCCCTTTTGCTGTGCACAGAACCTGGAGTAGCAGTAGGAAGACTCAATTCGATGGGGGTACCTGGTAAGGCAAGCAATGCATACTTTTTATTTCTATGTGATGTAGCCTCTGCTGAATCAACATGGTTTTGGATGGGTGGCTTACCTTTTTCATGGAAAGGGAATCACTATCATTGGACCTATTTTGCAACTCCACATGCAGTTTTGTTTTTGCTGTGACTGGAATAAGACAAAGTCATAGAGACTTATACTTGATGCCCTCACCCCCCCCCCATACGCCCTAAGGATGTCATGCTTCATCATTGGGCGGTGCTCCTCATTGGGCCAGACTTCCCAGAGGCTGACCCAAGCTCCCAGCAAAGATGAGACCTGTAGCCCTCTTGGGGATTGGGGAAATGGAACCCCTGGACACAGTGCACATTTGCAAGTGCATATGCTTCTTGACAATCCTTGAGGCTGTGCATTAGGTTACTTGTAGCCCAGACCCCGAGCAATTCCACTGAATATTGCCGGCCTATACTCCACGAGTGTTCCGTGATCCGGCTAATGTGTTTTCTCTTGAGGTACCTTTATAATCCCTGGACCATCGACCTGTGAGTCCCTGCGAAGGCAACTTTAACTTTCCTTGGGCTTCCCTGGTTGGTCCAGACCTGCCCTGGCTCTCCATTGCTTGGGGAGTTCCCTGGACCTTGCTGGTACACACTGAAGTATCTTCTCTCTTCCTGCGTGGGTTGCTGTTGCCAAGGCTTGTAGTGTTCAATCCAAGCACCGACACTGCAGCACTTGACATCCTTTGTGGGACAGCTCTAATCCAGCTCCTGCTTGTCGTTGACACCTCCTGGTCCTCGTGGCTGCAGAGTCAAGCTTCACCTCTTCGCATCTGAAGCACCCGACAACAGTGGGCATTTGTCTATCGTGCCTCTGGTCACTGGAAAGTGACCCAGACTCTGTCCCCTCTGCTTTCAGGTTCTTCACATATTTGATCCAGGCTTGGATCACACCGGACACTTTCCTTCTTCACGGCAGTAGCTCTTTGCAGCAGGTCGCCATTGAAAACGACAATGATTCCTGACACCATTTGACACCTATGCACTTGGCTTCCCTGGGTGAGGTGACTCGAGTACTCAGGTACTCCCGTGGGTGTTGGCCCTAGAACACCTTAAGACTAAAGGAGTTTGCTCAAAGTCCTCTCCTAAGTGTCCTTTACCCTTAAATTTCCAACCACGGTTTTCCCCATAGAAGCTAACGGAGCTCGCGGCTGTGTTTTTACACTGCACACATCCCCATTGGGTCCCCTGTGTCACCACCTTGGGTGGTTCCTTGGGGTCCCAGTGATTCTACAGGCTCTAGACCTTGTGTCTAATCAAGTCATGGTTCTTATACCACTTTCTTAATATATGGTTTGGTCTCAGCCCGGGGCCCATTGTATATTGTGCTATTGAGTGAAGTTCTATTGTGTTTAAATTGTGTACCTTGCTCTGTCATCTCATAAAGAGATTACTAGAGAGTGTTTAGTAATAAATACATATATTTTATATATACCTTGTGTGGTTCTCCTTTCAGTTAGACATTCAAGAGGTTATAATCTGGTAAACAAAGCTGCTTTACACTCCTTTAAGACGTAGCCTGAAGACTGCTCTCCATAGCTACCACTAGGATAGCTTTCAATAAAGGTTGTCTTTAAACATATCATCAAAAAGGGTTGTTTGGACTGGTGCAAGGTGCCCACTATAACTAGTGGACAGCATATGCCAGGCCAAATTCTCTGAAATCTAATGAAAAAACAATTAAAAAGTGACACACGTGGTCGTATCAATGGTGCATTAAGCTATATACACCATGCACGGGCCCTAGGAAGTAGGCCACAGTCGTATGTCTGGACTCTGAATCCAAGGCCGATTCTTGCCACAGATAGATTCAAAGGAAGGAAATACATGGGGATAAAAAGGTAAACATAAATGTAAAAATGTAAACAATCAACGATCAACCAATTCATCAAGAATAGCGGTGTTGAACGTATTGTCGCAATTATCCCATTTCTATTGACATTCAGATTTTCGGGACAACAGTAATTGGTGGCATACAGTGTTAGGTATTCATTCATTGGTTGGACGAGATACTGATATTCCCATGTAGTCTAGTTTTATGTGCATGCTAATGGTCTATTACCATTAATAGCAAATCCTTTTGATCAAATGGAGATAAAGTCCTATAGTAATATTTATCAAGCAGGAGAGGGGAGAGAGAAGGGAAGGGGGATGGGAAAAAAGGGAGAACAAGGTAACGGGTACTGCGTCTATAGGTAGCTTGCACCATGAGTCACCCGAGAACGTGCTGGCTGTCACGATCTATAAAGGAGAGAGGTGTGGTAGTTGTATGACCAGGTGATACCATGGCACATTTACAATGGCATATTGGCACAGTGGTACTCACAGTTTTGTTGGCAGGCACAGTCTCTTGCACCTACCCGACCCCTCAGTTGTTCGAAGGTGGAGTGGCCTGGATTCTTCAGCTCTTCAAATCCCGGGCAGGTTGGTGTGGCTGTCGGTGCACAGGAAATGACGTGGTGTGCAGCCGCTGGCAGAGGGACTAGAATGTAGTGGTTCATTAGGCAGTGAAAATTGGTCACCATCTTGGAATGGAGTAGGTGTGAATGTTGCATGTTTTTTTTTTGTAATCGTTGCCAAGAGGCTAGCTGAGGCTAGTGGTTAGTCACATGAAACCCTTTTGAGGGATGAGGAAAGATGATGTGTATTAGTGTGCAGTTTTAGCAGTCTGAATGAGATTCAGTGATTCAGTAAATAGCGAATACGGTCACCATTGTGAAGTGGTGTAAAATGAAAAAGTCCTTGTGTGTAATCTATGAAGGATGGCAAGGCAAGCCAGCTCAAGTTGTGGAGGTGGCTATGGGTAGAGGTCACACGGATGTGTAGACCTGATCTGATTTCTTATATCAAGCAACATGTAGTTTCCATGCGATGATAGGTGTAGTGAGAAGTGTATAGGACTCGGTGGCTCTATGGTAGAATAGAGACTGGTGTATGGATGATGTATGAGCCTTTCAAGAACATACATAGGTAAAGTGACCCTTTGGGGTCATTGCAGCGCTGGCCCAATGAGGAGCACCACCCTATGATGAAGCATAACATCCTTTGGGGTGTGTGAGGGCCTCAAGTATAAGTCTCTCAAACTTTATCTATCTCTAAAACGACATCTCCCACACAACTCTCCTAGGAACAGCAACTCTCTTTAATAAATCATTCATTATGCAGGAGCACAAGTCGTTGGACCTTCATTCAGCTCCCTGTCCCCCTCTCCTTTTACAAATTACTGGAATAAGACAGACAGCATCTCATAAGACGGTCTTCAGGGGATAGAGGGTAAAAGATGCCTAGGGAAGTGAGGAGAACAGTGGATTTCTCAGTGAACTTTCTGACAGTAGACCAGCTGAGCCTGTATTAGAGTTAGGGCTCACTGTCCTTGTTTGTGCTATGGTGCACCTTTAAACAGGGCTCAAATACGCACCTGGCCTGGGGACAGTGCGTTCAGTAAATTAAGTATCAGCAGTTTACAAGCTGCTTTGTAATTCACAATGCAGTTAGTATGCCATCTACACTTTAAAGAGGGGAGAGAAATCCCCTTGCAGGCAAGTGCAGTGAGCTACTGAACCTGGCTGCAGGAGGGGCACCCCTCTTCCCACTCCAGGGGGTTGGCTTAAGAAGGTTCATTGACAGCGCTCCACCTTTTTGTGATGCACTGTCAGTGTGCCTCCTAGGCGCCGTGTCCAGAATACGAAAGGGTCACAGAGGCAAATGATTCCCTCATTTGCTTGGGGCCACAACCCTATGCAAATGAGAGAACTTCCTCTTAAGATAGTGCTACATGTGTACTACTGCTATATTCTTTACAAAAGGGAACATCTGAGTGTTTGCAACTCCTTCTGGAACACCATAGTGCTGCAGGGGCGCACAATCTAGGTGCACTCATGTGTTGCACCCCCTCCCCCCCAGGGACCTATGTATTAACGGTGGGTGTAGTGGGCGTAGTGGGGGTTCGCGAAGCTACGCGAAGTGGGCAAAAAACGACGCCCACCCACGCACTTCGCGTAGCCCCACTACGCGCCACCCGCCTCACTCCCGCCCTCCCTAAATGCTTAAATGACATTATAAATGAATTATAAAACCACTTACCTTGTCCGCCGCGTTCCCGGGGCTCCCTCTCGTCATCGCGCCGCCGGCGCGCGCGTCTTGGATACGCATGCGCAGCCGCCCGCGCATGCGCATTAGTATCCAAGACGCGCGTGCCGGCAGCGCGATGACGAGAGGGAGCCCCGGGACGTGGCGGACTAGGTAAGTGGTTTTATAATTCATTATAATGTCATTTAAGCATTTTTATTGAGGGCGGGAGGGAGGCGGGTGGCGGGCAACTTCGCTACGCCCGCGAAGTGGGCGTAGTGTTGCCTGCTACGCCTACTTTGCAAAGGGCGAAGTAGGCAACACTTCGTGGGCGTAGCGAAGTTGCCCGCCCAGGGTTACTATGTATGATATGACTCCAGGTCTACTGTGGAGGATAGGGCCAGATGTACATACCTTTGTGTTTGCAATTACCTAATAGCAAATTTGTGCATTTCCCTACTAGGCAATTGCAAACAGCGACGTATTAAAGTGTGTTTTCCCAGTCAGTCTCAAATAGGCCTGTCTCATTAATATTCATGAGGTGGGTCACAATTGTCACCCATCGGCAAACGCTAGAATCACAGGGATGGTGGCCTGCTGGGGTCAGCAGACCACCATATCTGTGATTGCTTTTAAATAAAGCAATGTTTTTTTTTAATGGAGTCCGTTTCCTTAAAGAAAAATAGGATGCATTTCAAAAATAAAAATGAAACGTTTTCTTGTTTAAATGTAGGCACTGGTCTATGTGACCACTACCTGCGCTTAACATTTTTACAGTCATTCACAAATGGTAAGTTTTGCGGCTGCATTTTCAGTCGCAAAACATTCACACAAACCACTGTGAGTCGCTGTTAGGAGGGGATGACCTTAACACGCCCCTTCCTTATATCGAATCGCTAACCCATTTTGCGATTCGGTAATATGTTACTGAATTACAAAATTGGGTTCTGTAAATATAAAAATGCTTTTTGCAGTTGCAAACAGTCCAATTTGTTAGCTCAAAAGAGCTACGTACATCTGGCCAACAGTTCCCACCTGCTTGCCATGTGGTTACCTCTTGCAGTACTACTCTGCTCTAGGAGGGTGTTGCGGTACGACTCTGAGCACGACGACTCGCGATAGGATGATCGAAAGAACTCTAAATTGAACAAACCAGAGGAATAGGACGAGGGAAAGGGGTAAAAGAAAAAGGAAAAAAATCGAAGGGGATACAGCTCCACTGTTAAAGCTTCTTGATGAGAACATAGGACGCCAACCCATAAATACGTCAAGGCCTTTACGACCTCTTTATAACACTCCAAAGACCTTTTTGATGAGGTGATAAAGTCCTCGTGCTTACCCGATAAAAATTTTTTTTTAAAGAAAAAAGAAAAAAAGAAACAAACCTATTAGCAAGAGCCTGTACTTGGAAAGCAAGACCCTTTACATTCTGATATAAGGATACAAACTGTTCTCTTCGGTGGAATTGATATCTTCAAACAAATCCTATATCCCCGACTAATATCTATTTGCAGACGATATAGATACCCTGCCCACACAAGAATTAAAGAGAGAAGATCTGTTGGTCCTGAGGAAGGTGGTTACAATCCACCGAAACGCGTAGACCTGGCGTATTTAGTCATTTAAACCATCTGAACTACCTCGAACACAGAATATGTATGATTGGATAGTGTGTTGAATGGGAAAGACTATCAAGTATGCATGAATAGTGAGTGATTGTCGTTGTATGTGTGGTTAACAGGGATTCTTTCTAAAAAATTTTGCTTGTATATGTTTTTGATATTTGAATTATGTACAGTATTTATTAGATGTTTATATGATGAAAATATCCACCAAAAAAAAGGAAAAAAATGAAAGTAACCTATGTGTAAAAAGGTAAAAGAATAAAAGAAATCAATGAAAAAATAGTTTTCTCGTTATCTATGGTGCCTAATGGGATTTTGCCAATATGAATTACAGTTTGAACTATGTCGAACATGAAATTATAAGGCCATAGGGGAATCTCTCTTAATCTAATGCACATCAGTGCATTAGAGAAGAGTAGTTTTGCAAGAGGTATTTGTCCTTTATCTTCTTGAGGCTATTCATATCTTGTTATCCTTTATCTACTTTTTGCTTTGTTCAAGAAGAACTGGTACCATCTGCTCACATCTTCAAGTACTGAAGCAAGACAATCTGGTAAATTTTTTACCTCAGGGTCATTTTCTTGCTCATCACCACCAGACACCACCCCCACAATTTCTCCCTTTTCACTTGAACCAGAATGTAGATTGTGACTTTTGGAATGGTTTTGTTGTACTCTGTTGAATCTGGTCATCACTAGAATTGCTTTAGAGGTTTCTGGAGGTTCAAGGGACATACGGATGTCTGTGAGGCATCTATTTGCAACTATCCTCCAACATTTCCCCCCTCGCTGTTTGTTGTTGGTATCTTAATTTACGTCTGCTTCAATTGTGAGGCTTGGCGTCTATTAAAAGGAGAATTCACATCCCGGGTGGAAGACTTTGGTCTTGCTTACAAGTGAGCCAGATTTAGAAGGATACTATGTTACTGAAATAACCATATCAGGCCAGTATTTCCACATTTGGGTACCGCTCTTCTAAGTCACTCTCAAAATAGGGGAAAACAAGCAGCCCCTGGAGTACTGGGCCTAATCGACATGTTTCAGTCCTCTTCCGGGTCTAATACATAGCTAGATCCACACATAAGAACCTGTTTTTAGCAGATGGCAAAGAGGTGCAAGGGCCACAGAGAAACTCATGGGCAGATGTTTGGCATGACGAAGCTCAGCTAATTGGGGCGGCGGCGCATTCTCTACTCACATGTTCTTTCCTGTATGTACATAGAGAAACCTGTTTCCTGATTTATGTGCATGGCCCAGGGCTGGAGTTGTCCACCAGTTTGGGATGAGTCAAAGCCAATTGTCGATCACAGGGTTGCGGAAGCCCAAGGACTCACCAAGATGTTTCAATCTTTTGTGTACACCCACTTACAAATCTCACCTTGAAGCTCTGGAGAGGCTGACTGACCTTTTTCACCGTAGGCGAATAACAGCTTTTTCCCCCGAAATAATCAAAACATCAATGACATTTAGATTGTGGCGATTGGTCAATGATGGGAGCTTGGTGAAGTTTTCAAAAACCTTTATCTATCATAAAGTTAGAATCTCTAATTATATTTCTCAGTTTAGTAAGTGGAGAGAAATATAAATTTAGATGTGGTTAGAAATCACCATTAGAAAAATACACTTGGACCCGATTCACAGGACTAACTTAAGACAAAATCCTAAACTTACTACCATTTTGGCATTCACAGAAGGCACTTACTGATTTGGTATTCACAGAAAGCACTTACTCATTTAGGTATTCACCGAAGTCATTTAGGAGTCCTAAAGTTATGAGTCCTAACTTTACTACTCCTAAACTGAGAAAAATCCTAACTTTAAGACTGTCGGTATTCACAGAAGGCATTTAGGAGTCCTAAAGTTAGGAGTCCTAACTTTTCTACCCCTAAACTGAGAAAAATCCTAACTTTAAGACTGTCGGTATTCACAGAAGGCATTTAGGAGTCCTAAAGTTAGGACTCCTAACTTTAGGACTCCTAAATTCCTTCTGTGAATATGGAAAGTCTTAAAGTTAGGATTTTTCTCAGTTTAGGAGTAGTATAGTTAGGAGTCCTAACTTTAGGTCTCCTAAACTGAGAAAAATCCTACCTTTAAGACTTTCCATATTCACAGAAGGCATTTAGAAGTCCTAAAGTTAGGACTCCTAAATACCTTCTGTGAATATCAAAAGTCTTAAAGATAGGGTTTTTCTCAGTTTAGGAGTAGTAAAGTTAGGACTCCTAACTTTAGAACTCCTAAATGACTTCTTTGAATACCAAAATGAGTAAGTGACTTCTGTGAAATCAAAATGAGTAAGTGCCTTCTGTGAATATCAAAATGGTAGTAAATTTAGGATTTTGTCTGAAGTTAGTTCTGTGAATCGGGCCCACAGTGTTCAATAATGAAACACCATAACTAACTAAACCCCTTAGTTGACACATAAAACTGATGTGACACAATTGAGAGAAAATTGGCACTGTGCAATTTTTTGTGCTCATTATACGTTGGAATATCTTGAGAAATAGATCATGAAAAGACTTAGGGGCTCATTATAAGGGTGGAGGGCCCACCACTGCGAGTCAGTCGGTGGCATTCCCTCCGCCATCATACTGCTGTTCCCCCCACTCCCAGAGAATCGTTAGTTGAGTGTGGTGGTCGTAAAGACAGCCTGTCATGTGGTTCTGACAGGCAGTCCTTTTTCTGACCGCCTGTCGGAACAAAAACATTAGCTAACGTTGCGGCGGTGTCTTGCAAGCACCACCGTAGGGATTATGATATGCCTTTCCTCTGTTTATTTTACAGTGAACAACTCTCTGCGAAACGCATGGTGGAAATCGATTTGGGGCCCTGCAGCAGGCCCCCCTCAATACCAGGTGCAGGGACATGTGCCCTGGGAGGCATGTATGATGCCCCCTACACATCCCTGCCCCTTGTGGTAGGCACCGCAGGGTGCCTACCACGTAGTGCAAAGATGTGTCTGCACCCTCTATTTTGCATTGTGGTGGGGGCTGCTGACCGCATCCCCTCGACAATTAAAAATGTAGGTGATGCAACCACTGTGGTGGCAATTGCATCGTATTTAGGATTGTGCGGAGGCCATCTCATAGGTGGTCGGTCCCAAATACGTATCGATGAGAAACAGACTAAAGTCTGTCCGCCATCGTAATGAGGCTCTTAGTTACTGCATCATAAAAGCATGAAGAACAGTGTAGACTAGATGAAAATGTTCATTTGAATAACATAGGTTCATGTTTTACTAAATTACACTGGTGTAATCTTTTAACGGGAGAGATTTCATTAACTAGTCTCCCTGAATAATGACGGATATTAATGTTTATTAAAGATTTGTTTTAAATCTATATTTGCTCATCTTAAAGTATGCACCAACAAAGAAAAAGAGAAACAGGTTTGCATGTTTATAATAATTCCCATTGCTTTGAAACTTCCACAGAATAATATTTCGACATGTACTAATCGGAATTTCTGGAAACAACTGTAGTATTTTATATTTTGGAACGATTTTACATGTTGGTACTTTGAAAATGTAGTAATATGTCATAGTCATACGTGCTAATTTCAATAAAACTAAAATGTTTTAAAAGTGCAAATGAGTTAAAAGAAATATATAGGGATCCCAAGATTCTAGAATTAAATGCTTATTTCAATTTTTTTATATTCTAAATTTAATAAATCAAATTCAATGTAGGCCTAAATTTGCTTTCCTTTGCCTGATTCTGTTCTCATGGAAAGCTTAGTAGATTTACAATGTGGAATGAAATTATGTTTAATCGAGAGAGTTCCCATGCACATACTACGACTACTTGCAACTTTTTTTTTTAACTTTAGGAACATCTGCCGTGAGAAATTGTCCTCCTAAATTACTCATGTGCCTTTACTAAAAGACCATTGTTCTCAAACTTTACATTTTTAATGGTTCAACAGCTTACCACCTTTTTGCCATAAAATGTGTCTTTTTTTGTGCTGTATGACAATCACTCTATACGGACTGACCAATGGACTGAGTGGTTTGACCAGATGAGGTGACCCAAAAGGTGTCATCCCAGAACTTGTGGATTAATATACGCTGTGTGACGGAGAGACAAGGTTGTTTTTGAGAGAGACCATTTTCTTCTTTTGGTGAAGATCTTGGGGCATATTATCAAGGAATGGCTTTAAAATTATCGCCACTTTAGCGGCAGGAAACTGCTGCTAAAACGGCGATAATGGGCTTGATAATATGCCGAAGAGAATTCCAATAGAAGCCCATGTTAACACCAGAACATGGGCTTCTATTGGAATTCTCTACGGCATATTATCAAGCCCATTATCGCCGTTTAAGCAGCAGTTTCCTGCCGCTAAAGCGGAGATAATTTTAAAGCCATTCCTTGATAATATGCCCCCTTGTTCTTTGTGGACTGAGAGACAGCTTTCAATCATGGGGAATCCCTTTCCCTAGGCTGGCACATATGCTGTGTGCACTGTTCCCAGGACTCCTTTCACTCATTGGGAGAGATACTTTGAGCTAAGAGGAGTTACACCCTTTCCGGAACTTTCTTCTATGACATTGGTAAAGATGGGCCTCAAGAGATACATTCGATTATGCTGTATTTCACAATTTAAATGCATGATATTGATGTATTTACTCTTCTTGAATGTTTTAATCTATTGTTCCTTCTAACCCTACTTGTGATCATTTTCTTATTTCTTCACAAAGGATTACAATTCTTAAAAGAAGCGTTCCAGGTTTCTCTGACTTGTGGAGTCCAACTGTATAACCTTTTAGAAAATTTGATCTTTAGTCTTATTCCCCATCCTTAAGGTTCTTTTTAAATAATGACTTCTCTTGCAACATTTGGAGCATTGCTGTTGGCTTTATGGAGGTCTTATACACCATGCTATGTTTTCATTACAGACGATTCTTCACCTTTCTATTTGCTTTTTGTTGGCTCTAAGCATATCACACAATATTTATTATTTGTACCTTGTTTGAATGCTTATATGGTCTTGCTCCATCTTGCCTGACTGATTTATTTCATATTTACCCTCAAGTGACAAATTGAGTTTCAGCCACGCAAGGTCTTTTTGTTTGTTCTCAGTCCCTTGTGCTGCATCTCGCTAACGGTCTTCATATTGCTCAGTCCAAAACTGTGGAAAGAATGTCCATTGACTATTGGTTTATTGCAATTGTTGGTATTATTTAAAAAAAAACCCACCTGAAACATCATTGCTTAGCATATTCTTACCTCGTGATTAGTAAAATCATGGGGCCTTCTGTTGCTGACTTGATTTTTGACATTCAGAGTCATAGTTCACTGATACAAAAAGTGATACTAACCTTGTTGTTAGTTGTGTGAACTTAATTGTGCTCTTAAGTTTCATAATTCTCAAATTCATCATGGTTGTGTTCAATTATACTGTAAACTGTACACTGCAAGGGCATGTGATAAGGTTTTTAACATTATCATTGTTGCAGTTTGTTAATCTTATTGTTGCCACCATGTACATAGAAAGAAACTGAGTTCCAGCATGGAGAGAAGAATTTGTGCAAACACAGGTGGCATGGCCTTTAACTGAAGGCAATTGCCAAAGTACTACTTGGGGATCTTGACAAATTTTGGAGTAAATTCCTGTGTGTATACGTCTGCTATGGAGATTGTTAGCCCTCTTGAATGCAAGTAGGGGTTCTTCTGCAATGCTAAGACAGAATATCGAGTTGGAAATGTCCGCTTACCCAACTATAAAGTTGAAAATATCGTGATTCAGAATTATTGACAGCAAGAATTTCGCAGTCAAGAATATAGAATTTAAGGCAAGAAATATAGAAAATAGAAGTCAATAATATTGTTTGCCAAAAATATAGATGTTTCAAATATCTATTTTTTAATTAGTGTTATGTATTTTAGTTATAGTTATATTTTAAATGTACAGGATGTATGATTTTTGTATTATTGTTTATATTTTTTAATATATGTGTTACATTTTTAGTAGTTATGAATTTTATTTTAATTCAATGTTGCATTTTTTAATTCCGTAGCGGCTTGTGAGTTTATAGAGGAATAGGGTGGGAAGTAATTTAATCATAATAAATGAATGATTATTTTTTATTTATTTAATTTAGATTTTATAGAGGTAATTGTGGGAAGTCATTAATTTTTATTTAATTATTAATTGGTTGTTAATTAATATTGAATAATTAATTGATAATTAATTATGGTAATTGAGGTTTTTTTAGGTGCTGGTTGTGGGGTTTATAAAGGTAAAGGGTGGGGAGTAATTTATTTTTCATTAATTCATAATTAGTTCTTAATATGAATGAATTGATAAAAAATTAATTATGGACATTGGGTAATTAATTTTAGGTGCGGGTTGTTGGGTTTATAGGGGTAAAGGGTGAAAAGTAATTTAAGTTGAATTAATTAATAATTTGTTGTTAATTTATATTAACTAATTAATTGATAATTAATTATGGTAATTGTGTGATTTTATTTAAGGTGTGGGTTGTGGGGTTTATGGGGTAAATGGTGGAAAGTAATGTATGTTTAATTAATTATTAATTAGTTGTTAATTAATAGTAAATAATTAATTGAAAATTAATTATGGAATTTGTGTAATTAATTTTACGTGTGGGTTGTGGGGTTTATATGGGTAAAGGGTGGGATGTAATTTTTGTTTAATTAATTAAAAACTAGTTGATCATTAATGTTAATTGATTAATTTATAATTTATCGGGCATTTGTTTATATTTTTAGTGTGTGGGTTTTATTGTTATAGGGAGACAGTGTAGGGAGTAAATTAATTTGACTTACTTTATAATTAGTTGTTAAATACTATTAGTTTTTTAATTACAAATGAGGTTTAATTGTGTCATTAATTTTTTAACAGTTTAATTTTAGTTGTAGGTTGTTGGGGTAATAGGGGTAAAGCATGGGAAGTTAAATACATTTTATGAGTTTTAATTTATTTTAAATTCATTATATTTCTTTAACCCCTTCCACGCTGGGCTAATTCCCCCACTGTTCTGGGGGGAGGGGGAGCACGCACAGCGCCGCAGTGCTCGTGACAAGCTGAGCTCGTCACGCAGCACGGTGGCGCTGCGCTCATGACGAGCTCAGCTCAGCTTGTCATGACGCCCCTATTTTCATAGAACGCTCAGCTCAGCGGGGGAATTATCCCTTCGTGTGAGCGGCGCGCGTGTCATGACGAGCTGAGCTCGTCATGAGCACAGCGGCACCATGACTCATGACGAGCTGAGCTCGTCATGGGCACGAAAGAGGTTAATTGGTAATTAATTATGTTAGTTGAGGAAGTACATTTTTTAAAATTTAGATGTGGGTTAGGAATTGTGTGGTGTTATAGGTTAGGAATAAAAAAGTAAATGTATGTAATCATTTTTTTATTTGTAAATAATTTTTTATTAAAAATATGTATTTGTTTGGAAATAATTTTAACTAGGCAAACTCTCTCTAGAATAGGCAAAGGGAGAGAGATCAACCTGAAGAATAAGTGTTGTACCTTTAAGAGAAGAGGAGAGAAATTAAGGGCATACAAAATCCTCAATTTTAGAAGAGAACCTTATAACTAGATATTGTTTTGGTTGGGAATTAACACACACAGCCAAATCTGGGAGTTCGACCTCGGGGGTGCACCCACACAGTATTATTTCTGTCTTCCTCTTATTAATTCTATACCCTCCCACTGCCTCATTTTGAGCGAAAAAAGATTTTCTTGAGTCTTCCTCAGATTCTCTAGAATTAGCATGATGTCATCAGTGTATAGTTTTAACGTATCCATTTGTGGGAGGGGAGGTTGGATACTCTTATTTACTCAGATTTCTCTAGCTAGAGGCTCGATAAAAAAGGCTAAAAGGATAGGGGACAGTGGGCACCCCAGGCTTGTGCTATGCAGTACCTTTATTTGCCCCACTTCCACTGCGTTGATGAAAACACCAGCTTCAGCTTTACAATACATATTATATATGAGCCCCGTGATCTGTGATGGAATACCGAATCTAGCCAAAATATTAAATAAAGTTTCCCAGACCACAAGGTCAAAAACCTTCTCTGCATCTAGCAGAAACCCCAAGGCCTGTATATTATTCACTGCAAAGTAATCCAGCGCTTCCGCTAAATAGTGAGTGTTTGTCCCAAACTGTCTGACTGCTAAGAAGCAGTTTTGGTCCAAATGAATCAGACCCACGGCTTTTGAACTAAATTTATTTGCGAGCAGTTTTGCCACTATTATATAATCTGTGTTTAATAGTGTGATAGGGCAGTACGAATTGGGGTTCTCAGCCTCCTTGTCTTTCTTAAGGAAACTTATAACATTTCCCTTAAAGAAAGAGGGTAGTATCTTGTTTCCCTGTAGCATTCTATTACCTAAAGATAAAAGGCTTTCCCATTCAGTAGGTGTCTAATGACTTCCAACAGTTCCTCTTTAGAAAAGGGTCAAGTTATATCAGCTCCCTCTTCTATAGTTAAGGCTGGAATCTCGCAATCTGTTAAAAATCTTTCTAAAGAGGCACTATCAATTAACTGATTTTGTGAATAAATCTGTCTATAAAGGTATAGCATGATTTCTCTCTGAATCCTCACTTGTAATTCTAATGATCGGGCATTTCAGGGCATCAATTTGATTCTAGGCCACTTGTTCATGTGCCTGCCATGCTAAACATTTGCCAGTATAGTTGCTTTCATCATACTCTTTTTGCGAGTGCATCTGACTCAATGATGCACATTTAGCATAGTATGCTTCCCTCATTGCCTGTCATACTTATCATAACTTTGTTGTACCTTTTGTCCCTAAAATATGCTTCTGTTTTTTTACTTTGAGGCTATTCTAGGCATCCTTACTAATTATCCTCTGATGAATGGCTTCATGGCGTCCCACATAATACTCTTGGATGCAGTCTTATCATTAATTACAAAGAATTACCTGACTTCTTCTTTGAGGATTTGTACCCACCCTTCCTCCTGCAGACATTGTTTATCAAACACCTATCGTTTAGGGCCCAGTGGAGATTGACTCACTTTGAGCTCAAGACTGAGGATTGCATGATCATTGGTTTTTGTTTTATATTTAAGGGTTTGGGAGATTAAAAATAGATCTATGTGGGAGGAGGTATGAGGCTTCCCTGTAATTTCTGTGGGGCATGCTGCCCTCCAGGGGTCAATTAAAGTACGGATATCCTTGCAGTTCCTATGATTCTCAAAGAATTTGGTTTTCCCTGTGTTTTCGATATGACAGAGGAATCTATCCTTGGATCCTGAAGCACATCGAAATCTCCTCAAATAATTACACGGAGTAATGTTATCTTCCACCAGAGCATAGAAGCTAGCAAATGTTAAAAGTTTTCCCCTGATTCGGCAGCTAACCCAGCACCAGCGATCCTCTGGATCGCTGGCGCTGTTAACCACTTCTCCACCCACCCGCTTTGACAAAAAGAAAGATGTGCCATGATGAGCAGCTTGGGAGGATGTGAATCCTCTATATCCTGCCCAGTTTTTAAACATTGAGAACCCAGATACTTTAATGGCCGGGGATGTGAGTCTCCTGGATCCAAATGGCTGCATGGTTCGCGTCTAAAATCCAACTTTCTATTGCCCGAAGTTTCTGATTGAGTCCCTTTGCATTGAAGAACAATACCTTCAGGGAATAATGCTCTATTGAAAGCTACTTCAATAAAATAATATCCTTTCACACCAGGAAAGAAAGTACCTCCTCCCTTTTTTACCACCCCTCTATCTTGCAGTAAACTAATAGAGGGGAGAGACCGCTGCTGCTGAATGTGCTCCCCCTTGGACATAGCTAACATTCTACTTTATCTATTTTGGTATACAAGTTAAATGAATGTTTACCTGGATCCATATTTATCATTCTTCCCACCCCTACCCTCCACCTAACATGTGCCTCCCCCCTCTCCCCCTTGACCCCCACACGTAAGCCGTGGTGAGTGTTGCGCCATCCCACTCACACCTGACATGCTTCCCTCCCCAAGTATCCAGCACCCTGGTCTTGTGCCCTGATCGGTCAGCCTACCCATACCCCCTACCACACCAAACAAAACAAAAAAAAAGGGATACAGTCTCCTTAGGAGCATAAACCGACAACCCTAAGCTGAGGGCATTATCACTCCTCCCTTTGCCAGTTGGAGATTTTATGAGTGGGGCGCATCAACTATTCCGTTGCACGAATATCCTTATTGAATAATACAATGTGCCTCCTTCCTAAAGATCGATATTTAGTCCCAGGGGAGGGGAACCACCTGTTATAGCCATGGTTCTCAACGTTAGATCACCTGAAAAAGGAGAGCAAAAGGAGAGGGAGAAAAGAAGGAAACAAATGAATCTCATATACCGCTTTCTGATCACTCATTCCTAACTCATGGGTTATCTGATATTCGCTATAATAGCTTATGGGCCTCTGAGATGTCGCAGAATATGTGGAAGTGCCCCTTTACTACACCATCAGTTTTGACTGCTGCACAATCATTGCTTGAGCTCCTTGCACCTTAAAGAGATGAAGCATCTTTATGAATTCTTTTCTTCTCCTGGCTGCTGAGGTGGACATATCAAAGAATATGCAACAGAGAGGAATTTCAGGAGTACTAAACTGTTTTTCTTTGATAGCTTTGGATAGCACTTGCTCCCTTACCCTGTAGTCTCTGATATTTTAAATTTGGAGGAAGATACGCAGGGACATGGTGAGCTCTTGTAAGTGTGAGATCACCAGAGTATTTCGGAAGAAAATATTTTTTGATGAAAGTATTTGCTCATTGCAGCATTTGCTGCCCTTCTAGGCCTTCCGGGACCCCAACAATGAATAGACTAGCTAATCCCGAGTGATTTTCTAACTCCTCCAACATGTATTCCATCAAGGAGTTCTGCTCCTGCATCACGACTGTCTTCTCCTGTAGACTCACTACTTGGTCTTCTAAATTAGAGATTCTTCCTTTTACCTCTCTTAACCTCTCAGGGATCTGGCCCACCCTCTCCTCAATTTTCGTGAGATCTAAATGTAGGGCAGAGATCTCCAAGGTCTGTGAGGTTTTCAAATCTTGAATCCCTCGAGGATGAGATTTAGCATGGTCTTGGCATCCCATTGCATCATGGATGGGACACTGCCCTGAGATATCTCACTATCTGGAGGGGGCAGTAAATCCTGTTGCGTCTTTCCACCTCCTGAATCTACCTGCTCAGAATTAATATCTCCTGAGTTGTAACAAACTCATTAAACAATGTCAGAGGTTGGAACACCATCACCGCAACTCCAGAGGAAAGAGTAGGCAGAAGAGACTGTGACTGCTGTGACTGTGGAGACTTTGGAAGATGTGAAGGCTGCGTCTTCTCAAACTGATCAGTCACTGGAGCTGCACTTAGCCCTGAGCCTTGTTTCGCTTTAGTGAAGAGGGGCTATCTCATAAATTCTTTTAAAGGAGCAGTCCCTGGTTTTGAGATAGAATCACTTGGATCTTGCCCTGAGATCTTATGGGGCATAGCTGTAATGGACCCCGTAGTGCTGTCGCTCTGCCCCGGACTATAAATATTTGTCTCTGTACCCCCCTCCATGAGATGAGGGTCCTTAGTAATATTTGCACCTTCTTTGCAGTCTCCTGGATCACTAGAAAGAGTGACATTTTTCCAAGCCTACACAGTGTGGATTGCTTGTGCTGTGGCTTGCCCCACTCTGTTCTTGGTCCGCTGGTTGGAGGCTGGGATCTCAAAATGAGTTGCTGCATAGCCAGAGGCTTTGGGGTTGACTTAACCTTTTTTAGTACCCAGCTCCCTTGATTTAGTTTCCTTTAAAAAAAATGGAAAAAAATCTTTTCACATCTCAGAGTCTGTCAATAGTGTTTTGAAAGAAAAAAAAGTTCTTCTTTTTTCCCTTCCCTCTTGTTGTGGCCATCCCCAGCGACCCTCTCCCAGGTAGTGCTTAGGGGTGGGTGGAATTTGCGTAATCACGTTACGCAAATCTCCGCGAAATGGTAAAAAATCTCTGCGAACACGCAAAAATTCCGCGAACACACGGGATTGCTTGTTCGCGATGCTTTTTCCCTGGCCGCAATCGCTGTTTGCATGCTCGGGGGGGAAATACCTTGCAAACATGCATTTTGAGATCACAAACAAGGAAAACATTTCGCAAAGTCGCGGAACGCAGACTTGTGGGCAATTTTGCATTCTCCACATAACGCGAAATTCCGCAAATTCCGCAAGCGGAATGGAATTTACTGCCCAGGCCTAGTAGGTGCTACAGGCTTGCAAAATAAAATTGCAGAGCGTGCGCACTTACCCCCTCGGTGAGAAACCTGGAGGCTGTCCTTGGATCTCTTCTGCCGCCTGGGTGAATGTGCTGCTGATATCCTGCATACATTTAAATTCACAGACAGTTATCAGTTCGCCTAGTAGCCTGGGGCATCTTCCTGTTATTCCCAGCCTTCACACCCTTCACAAGCTGCTCAAAGGTCCTGCCCAGGGAAATTTTGTGGTATAATCCTGCCCCCAGGTCGTGATTTTTCCTTGCTGCTTTAATCGCGGCCGACACCCGACATCAAAAGCAAAGTGCTGTGGGGTTCCTGCAACCATTACCCTGCACAAACTCAAGCCTTGGCGTGCTGGGGTCCTGGTATGGCAGGGGGCAGGAAGCTAGCGCTTTCAGCCCGTGACCGCCATTCAGCAATGACCGAACAAGGGTCTCCTATTTCATTCATGAAGTGTTTTCTTTCTTTTCTAGATGGTGCTGATGTTTTCTGCAATGATTTGTTCACCCTTTGATACATATTTTCTACTATGTCTATTTGTGTTTGCTGTAAAGGAGATTTCAATATCCTGCATGTTGAACCCTTCCACTGTCTGAATGTTCTCCTACATGCAGGAAAGTTGATGATAGGTGTAAGTAGTGATATATCTATCATTTGAGAGTTTGGTGATCACCTCACTACAGTTCCTGATGGACATTCTCTTCAGTCAAGAACCTTTCCATTCATTTCAGGTCTTAGTCTAATTAGTTGAAAAGAAACAAAACAGGACTACAAAACATAAAATACACATCATGGTTTGCACAGTGTGTGGGTGGGAATTGTTGTGGAGTAGCAAGGTAAAAGGGAGAGCTTTGGTTAATTAAGGTAAGGTGCCTCTTTTCCTTTTGTGTCTCATGAAATTGGATAGCTTGTGTGTTAATGGAAAGAGGATTATAGTCCTGCTTAAGAGCACTGAAACCTGAAATGGAAGATAATCAAGGTTTGGATCTTGTGTAAAGCACAGGAAGAAAGATGGATGCTGACATGTTTTCAATGAACAAGAGTACTAGTTTGGTTGGACGCAAATAGAGCATGTATTATGTTGTTGTTTGAGGGTCACGTTAGATGAAGTTGTGAGTTATGCAGGAGGTTTAGGATTTTAGAAGAGTTACAGGAAATACTGGTGGTGTATGTGTGTGGAAGGAGATTAAAAGATGTGTGCGTGTGAGATTACCCTTTCAGAGGTATTTAGTGCTGGTTCCTTATTAAGTAAAGTGAAATAGTCGAATGACATCAGTGATACACAGGATTCAATTACACCTTGATATTCCAATTGAGTCAGAATGTCACAAACTGGAAATTTAGCCTCTCGTCTGATTGGATAATGTGGTTGTGGCGTAGACAGTAATGGTATTTCATGCACCGGTGAATCTCTATCCCAACCCACTTGATTAGGGTACACCGCTGGGGCAAGAGCCAATGCCAACTCAGATGGGTAAACCTGTTTAGCTTCCTCAGGGACATAATATAAAAAAAAACGGAAGTATCACGTCCTCCCTTCTAGAAGCGGCCACGTAAACTTGTGTTTCTGTATCGATATATGCATGCCTTTCACAGTTACTGTATCCTCCCCCTCCTTTTGCCAGTTTTTTTCCAACTGAGTTAACATAGAGAAAACTTGTAATATTAATGTATCAAGTAACTCCCATTACCAGCTAAACCAGGATAACTTATAATGAAGTCCTAGTGGGTTACTACAGTTATCTTGATATAATATTAGGTTCAAGCAACAGCAGACAATAAGCCATATGCAGGGGCATATGATCTTGCAGAGATTTCCAAATTGCAACTTTTTTCTCACGTTTTGTATTGCAGGAGAACAATCATCTTTCGGGTAGACTAATGTCTTTGTTTTAGAAACTAGGCAAGTTACAATCGTATGACTTGGGCCGATAAAGGAAAGACATTGGGTTCACACAGGAGAAGACATGGGAGCCAAGGACGGATAGTTGCAAAGGATTTACATGGACAACACCATAGAAAGGTACGCTTATGACTGTACCCAGAATGGATGGTGTTTACGAAGTGCACTATGGAATTCCCCCTGTGGATAACTGATTGTTGGAACTAGGGAAAGTGCCCACATCTTTTTTTTCTTTCGGAGAGGGAGCAATCCAGAGCAAGCTCTTTCTGGTGATGGTGAATTTATGGTAACTGGCCCTTCTTGCCGGTGGAGAGACATGTTATGAAGACTCCATGACTGTTACCTTTTTCCTCTTGTTTTAAATTGCTACCTATTAATGTAGTGATGCCATCTTAGCGATAGTGTAGGGATAGATTTGATGCATTACATTCACCAACCCTCGATGCAGGGGATTATGGACTCTTGCTTCCTAATCATGTGTATCCGCCTTCTTGAATTTATTGTTTTACTCATGTTGCACCGTCTGCATTGGGGGCGTAGATTTGGCTTTATGCTGTTTCCTTTGTATTTCTATACTCTTGTGTTGATATGTCCTCATGTTCAATTATTCTTGGCTTTGTAATAAAAAACATAACTAACTTTCCTTATCTGTCCCTTGGTTATTAAGTATCGGGAAGTTATGTTATATTATGTTATAAAGAACTTGTAGCGCGCACAAATACTCTGGAGTGTCCTGGCTCAGAAGTGAGCTGGGGTGAAGTGAGCTGGAATCATTATCCAGACTGACTGAACAAGTACGTCTTTAGATGTTTTTTGAAAAGACGGAAATCTTGCATGAGCTGCAGATCAGAGGGGAGCGCATTCCAGGCCGCTGCACGTTTGACAGAGAGCGACTGTGGAAGTGGTATTGAAAATTTGATTGTACCTTCATGGTTTCTCCCCTTCACACTTTCATGCTGCTAAAAAGATACATTGGAGAGTGCCTCTACAAAAGTTACAGAATGAAGAGAAGCGGCCCTTTCAGTTGGTGCAGAGGATGGTTAGCATATAAAGTAAGGGGATAGTTTGGAAGTAGTCTAGATAAGATGGAGCCTAGAACCCCTAAGCGTGAATTAAAGCCAAATGGTCGAGAACGAAAGGCAATGGATTCTGGTGGAATCCGTCAGAGTTTTATGGTGTGGCGAGATCAGCGGTGGAAGGAGGACTGAGTGTCAATAGGATGTGTGTGGAATGGAAGATTGCGGGAATGGTTCGATTGTGTGATGATCTTAAGACTCTTTCTGGTGTGTAGGGTGTTACCAGGGTTCTAAGTAGGGTTGGTCCTTTTCCCTTTAAGGCCCTATGAGCTATGCACAGTGTCTTAAACTTCATCCTGGCCTGAACAGGCAGCCAGTGGAGCGACTTCAGCACCGTTCACCCTGATTCATGTTGATGGAAATGGCCCTTTTTGCAGGGTTATCCCCAAACTTTCTGCTTCTTCGTCCTTTATTTTTCCTGAAACTGTGGTTGTTGGCAATAGGACTCTGGGCACTTTACCACTGCTGACCAGTGCTAAAGTGCATATGCTCTCTGTGCAAATCGTTATTGTGATTGGTTATCCATGATTGGCATATTTGTATTAACACGAAGTCCCTAGTACAGTGCACTAAGTGTGCCAGGGCTTTTGATTCAAATGCTACTAGTGGGCCCGCTGCACTGATTGTGCCACCCACAGGAGTAGCCCTAAAATGATGTCTCAGGCTTGCCACCACAGTGCCTGTGTGCAGTCTGTGAACTGTCATGTCAACCTGGCCAGTATCCCCACTGACCAGGCCTAACCCTTCCCTTTCTGTACACAATAGACACCCCTATGGAAGGCCCCAGGTACCCCCCTGGGCAGGGTGCAGTGTATGTGAGAGGTAGAGCATGTACTAGTGTGGGTGACATGCTCTGGTAGTGAATTACAGCCATTTTAGTTTTTCACTATTGAGAGGGCTATCCTGCTCTAAGGCTAGAATGGGGGAATGCTGTGTATATAATGTTTACCAGCAGATCTTCCCATAGGAGCGAGATTTAAGATTAAAGCCTGGTGTTCCTGAACTCAGAATTAATAACCTATCTTTTAGAAAGAATTGTTTTTAAATCCTGTGCTTGAAAGTGGCACGTTTAGAAAGTGGCTGCTTTTTTATTTGACCTTTCTGTGTGCCTTTGGCTGTTTGTGAATTGACTGTCTGGTTTGTGAGTGACAGGGCTGGGGGATTCCAGGAGACAGACTGAGTCCGCCCAGTGGTGAATGGAGAGATCTGTATCTAGATGGGAGGGAGGAGTTGCACCTGGGACCTGAATAGGACTGTGCCTCCTCCCCACAGTGCTGGCTCCACCCCCTGTGGTGCGTCTGATGTCTCTGCCCTGCACTGTGAAAGGAGAGGAGGAATCATGTCAACAAAGTGCTCCAGGGCTGTGCTTTCCCTTCACAATGCTGGCTCCACCTCCTGCTGGGCGGCTGACGACCCTGCCCCTCTCTCTGAAAGGAAAGGAGAAGCCAGGAAAACAAAGTGCTTAAGGGACACCCAGAACTGGTTTAGACCGGGCTCACAGCACTCCTGCACAAAGGGAACAAATACTTTTTGGGGAATAAGTACAAGACCCCAGACCAGTCTACTTTAGATCATCCTGGAATCAAGAAAGAACCTCTGCCAAGGAGAAAGCTGGAAGACTGAAGAAGGAAGACTGTCCTGCTGTTGCTTGCTAGACTGACCTGAAGTTGGTTTGCTCCCAAGGAGAGGAGAAGGACTTTGCTTTGTGCTGTGTCCCCTTGCTTGAAGGAATCTCCAACGGCCTGAAGAAGAGCTGGCTCCCTGTTAAGAAGTCCCAGGAACAAAAGAACTTCACCCCCAGCTTCCCTGAACTCTGCTGAGAGAGTTCTGTCCTTCCTAGAGTGCTTGGGCCGGTTGTGGTGCCTCTGGAAACCAAGATTTTAAAAGAACTTTCTGCAAAGTTTAACGTATCGCTCGCTTGCGGAGCACATCCCCGTCAGTGCAAGGAAATTCCCGCCGATATGAAGGCTGAGATCATCGCAACGCCTGTTGCCACTGCCAGAGTCGTCGCATCCTTCGCTTGCAGGACGCACCAATCCGGTGCGGGAAGATTACCATCGCTGTGAATTTCGTCGCAGAGACTGATCGTCACACCGCTTGCTTGCGGCCCGCATTATGTCTCTGTGAGAGTCGTCGTAGAGCCATCGCATCGAGGGGCCTCGAGAGGAGAAGATCGACGCTGAGCCGCGCATCGTCGCCGCACCGGAGATCCTCGCCGCCCCGAAGATCATCGCATCGTACCATTTGCGAGGCGCTTCCACCAAAACCTCCATTGTGCGGTTGCAGTCTAACCAAACTCCTAAGTTTTTTATGGGGTTCTTATGCTCGGATGTCCTAGTTCTTTTGGCCTGTTCATCGTGATTTGCGTGTTAACTTGTTGCCTAGGAACATTAGTTCTATTTTGTTCCCGTTAAGTTTGAGCCTACTGCGTGTCATCCATCTGGCTATTTTTTCCATGCAGGAAGGCACTAAGTTGTTTTTAGCATCTGGGTCCTCTGTCATTGAGACAACCAGTTGGGTGTCATCTGCATTTGTTATAACTGACAACCCGAATTCCTGAACAATATTGGCCAGCGGTTGCATGTACAGATTGAACAATGTGGTGCTAAGGGAGGAGCCCTGTGGCACCCCACATGAGACCTTGAAGTTGATCGAGAAGTGTTCTCCTTCTGTAATGTGGAAGGATCTTTCCTTCAAAAATGACACTACACACCTTAGTGCTTGACCTTGAATCCCTGCTCCCACTAACCTGAGGGAGAGAGTCTCGTGATCTACCGTGTCGAACGCTGCACTCAGGTCGCTGCACTCAGGTCGCTGCACTCAGGTCGAGCAGCAGGATGGCGGCCTCGCCCCCTTGGTCAATGATTTTATTTATTTACGTAATTTTTATAGCGCAACAAATACCCTGGGGTGTCTCGGCGCTGTGGAGCTACTGGAGTCAGCCATCCTCTTACTGGTTAAACAACCATGTTTTTAAGAGCCTGCGGAAGCTCATCAGGTTCGGGGCAGTTTTGATGGCAAGTGGCAAAAGATTCCAGAGTTTTGGAGTGGCCACAAGAAAACGCCTGTCTCCCCAGGTGGCCGTTCTTGTACGTGGCACAGGGAGGAGACTGGTGTTGGCCGATCTTAATTGCCTTCTGGGAGTATATGCTCTTCAATTTTTCTGTGACAAGTAGTAAGGTGGTTTCGGTGCTGTGTGCTGGTCTGAAGCCCATTTGGGTCTGATGGAGAATCTCATCTTCTCTAAGAACTGGGACAGCGTGTGATTAACTTGTTTTTCAGCCATCTTTCCCAAAATGGGGAGAAGTGATATGGGGTGGAAATTCCCTAGGTCTTTTGGGTTTAAGTGAGGCTTTTTGATCAGAGGGCAAACTATGGCGTGTTGCCAAGATTTCGGCACTATCTCCTGCCTCAGAGAGAGAGATTAAGTAACTCTGTGGCTGTTGCTGAAATAGTATCTCCTCCCTGTGATAAGCTGTGGGGGGAATGGGTTCCAATGGCAACCCAGATTCAATACTTTGTAGGATCTTGGTTGTAGTATCTATACTAATTTTTGGAAATGCTTTAATGTTGGTCTCACTAGGGGCTTGTGGCTGGCTTTTTTCCTTGACTGTCTGAAGTTCTGAGCCAGAGAGGGATTTAATAACTCATGGCCCTTCGCTGACAGTTATGAAAAAGTATGATCAGATGATCACACTGTTACAGTCCAAAATAGTCTCACAAGCCATCGATGGGGTCAAGATAGATCGAACAACCTAGTGTTGTGGTAAGCCTCAGCTAGGCCTACCAGTGCTAGGGGTTCGCCCTTCTCTGCATAAAGTCCTCAGACCAATAGAATAGAAGTTGGCATGGAAACTGAAATATAAAACAAAGTATTTATTAAACCTCATGAGGTGGAACCACATTCACTCAACACCCTTCGGTAGTGTATGAAGTAGTCGCTCTGAACAGAAGGAACACAGTCTTCTATACCCAGACAGGAGCTCAGAAGAAGGCGGTACAAGTACAGAAGAGAAGGTTTACATACATAAAAGGTCATACAGAAATGCACAGTCAACAGTAGGGCCGAGCTTGACAGTTTGCTAATTACGGTAAAAATACCCTGACAGTTACAGACTAAGAAATATGTGAACAGTTGCAGTGTCTTCTGCTCAAGAGCAGAGTAGCAGAACCTAAATATAGTCAGTCCGTAAGCAGAGTACAAGAGTAAATGAAAGCAAGGAAGTGTAGTTCCTATATTCCCACAGGCTCTGCGCATTGGAATAATATAAACAGCAGTGTAGACGTAGGACTGAGGTTTACTAGGTCTCTACTGACTATATTAGACTTAATTAGTTTTGCCAGCTAGCTCAGAGGTCACTAGAAACTTTCTCTAATTAACAAGGAGGAGTTTAACCTCCCTGGATAGACAAGAAGGGATTAGCTTCTGACAACCATAAACATGACAACTTTGCTCCCTCAGAATAAGAGTGTATCTCTAGAGTCGTGTGAAAACAATAGACAGCTATTTCACTCAGTCAATCGTGCATACTTAGTTTCACCAGAGTGCAGAGAAATAGAGAGACGGGCGTTTTCAATGAAAGGTGTTATTTATTGAGCAGTCTTCTTTCTCATGCAAGAGAAATGAATTGCCACAATTGCAATACTTAGTATAAAGTAAAGTGCGTACAGTAAAAGGAGTATTATGAAATAATACTGTAAAAGCATTGATATGGTTTCTTAGCCATATGATACTTTAAAATGGATAAAATATATACATACATAAAAACATTGACTAACGTCCTCAACTGGTGCTTCTAAGTACGCCTACCCCGGTGTACCTGACCTAAGCCTAATACTTGGGAAGGAATAAGTAAGTAGCAGTTTAAGTTAAGTTGGTTTTGCCAAGAATCTGAATCAAGAATTCTCTTTAAGGGTTTAGTCAGCTCCGTACCTGGGTAATAGAATGCAGGAGGTCTGGTATCTCTCTCTCAGGACTCGATATCCCAGCAACCCGCAAAGGTGGCTGGAAACACCGGAGCTGGATTTTCTCGGCTAGAGAAAAAGACAGCGACTTTCTCAGTGCGTCAAAAGGGAGGGGCGGCGTCCGTGGGCTCTCGCATCAGCTGGGCTCTCGGGCAAGTAGATAGCCGCTCTGCTCCAAACCACCTTGTGTTTGCTTAAGGCAGCGTTGGTATATTTATACCTGAAAGGTGCCGGGTTTGACGTAAGGTTGGACATAAAACGTCACTAAGAACTAACAGTTCTTTCTGGACTCCAGGAGTTCTTGTTCAAATCAAAACAAAAGCAGGGTGATTTCCCGGGCTGCTGGAGGCTTGGTTTGTTTAAAGAACGCGTTGTACTTTCTAGGAGTCTAGGGGCTCGATGTAGGTAGCCAAATACTGGTCGGTAACAGCCGAAATTCGGTAATTTCGGCCTTGACCAACCGGTATAAGTGCATCGAGATGTATGTCACCAAAACGTACCGATTCGGTAAATACCAGTCGGTAAAACACGAATCGGTATAACACGAATCGGAAAATACCGAATTCATATTTACTGAGTCGGTAAATAAGAAATGGTAATTTTCCGAATCGGAAAATACCGAATTCATATTGACCGACTCGGTAAATAAGAAATGGTAAAAATGGCCAGTTGAGATGTAGCAAATTCATAAAATACAGAATTTCATGAAATTCGGTATTTAAGAGTCGGTATTTACCATGGATTGGAAGCAGGTGGAAACCAGCAACAGGATATATAAGAAGGTCCCAAAAGGCAACAGTGCAACCACAATGGCGGCTTTCTACGTTATTGCAAGGCGGCTACGGATACAGGCAGCAGGAGAGAGGGTCTGGCTAAGGGAGGAGCAGGTGTATAGGCAGAGGATCACCCTCTTCCAACTGACTGAAGCAGAGATCATGCAAAGGTACCGACTCCTCCCCAGAACCATCCTGGACTTGATCAGGAACCTCCACCCATATCTGGAACACCCAACCCCAAGAGCACACGCCATCCCACCCCATGTGCAGGTGCTGTGCTGCCTACACATTCTTGCCTCTGGGAGCTACCAGCACGTGATAGCCACAGTAGGTGGGGTGTCCCAGAGCTGCCTGTCACGTTTTTTCAGAAAATTCCTTGACGCCATAATGCAGAGGATGGAACACTACATTGAGTTCCCTGAGACACCTGCAGAACTATCAAGGACGAAAACCGATTTCTATCAACTTGCACAGTTCCCGCACATCATCGGCTGTATTGATGGGACGCACATCCCACTATGCCCACCTGCAGCAACTGAACACATATACAGAAACCGGAAGTCCACACATTCTATCAATGTGCAGGTGATCTGCAACGCTGGCAACATGAAAATGGACATTGTAGCCAAATATCCAGGGAGTACCCACGACTCCTACATATTCACCAACAGTGGGATATACAGACGCCTTGTGGCTGGTGATTTTGGTGATGGATACCTGCTAGGTGAGTATGTGTGAGACACCCTGATAGTCCATGCAGAAGGAGCAATCATGAGTATGTGACTAATCAAAATATCATTTTCCACCCAGGTGACAGTGCATATGCCCTGCGGTCATTTGTGCTCACCCCCTACCTGAACCCATCCACCAGGAGCGAAAGGCGTTATAACGTGGCACACAGAACAACACGTTGCGTGGTGGAATGCACTTTTGGACTGCTGAAAAGTAGATGTAGGTGCCTCCATAAGAGTGGAGGTGCACGGCAATACACGCCAATTATCTGTTGCAAGATTATTGCGCCATGCGCCATGCTGCACAATCTTGCAACCAAGGAGGGCACAGAGATTGAACTAACATATCATGAGGACATAGATGATGTGACAGTACAAGCAGAAAACAATGCAGCAGGAGCAGCACCAGCAACAGATGGTCGACTGCGACGCGCAGAAATCACCAACAGATACTTTTAATAGAGTGATGACACACAGGCATGTTCATGTCTTAGAAGACTCACTTTAATATGCACTAGTGCACTAATCAAAACCACATAAATCAAATTAAATGCACTTTGGACACTGGTTGGCCAAAGTTCACTTCACTGTGACCTGTCCTGTGTTCATTATGTTTCTCAATGTTTGCGCTTACGCATGATGTTTTGCGAGCCACGGGGCTGGGGGTCCGTCGTGCCGGTGTCATCTGCATGGAGTCTGCTGCTCCGACGAATGTCCTGTACAGGCGTGCTGGACCCACTCCTGCTTGTAGACTCCTCAGTGTCCCCAACACACGTGTTACCACCTGTGGCTGTCTGCTGTGTCAGCAGTACCTCCATAGCAGAGGTCACCCTCCCCATCCCCTGGACAAGGCACTGCAGCAGTGTACAATGTCAGTCTGCATGTTTACAGAGCGGCGGCACAGCAGTGTGTTAGAAGTTGCCAAACGGTTAATAGACTGATTCAGCAGCCTGACCTCACGCCTATACCTGCGCCTCTCTTGGTGGTCACTCTCAAGCCTGTCACAGAGGGAACCCATGCGCACACCCATGTCCCTCACCCCCTCTGCCATGGACTCCATTCCTTTGCCCATTGACTCCATTCCTTTGCCCAGGACTCCATTCCCTTTGCCATGGCACTTATCCCCCGATCGATGTCTGACATCCTGCTGTTCAGGATGCGCACCTGTCTGTGCACTGCCATGATACCTTTGGCCTGCATACGCTGGAATTTAACCATTGTGGCTTCCAGCCCAGCAAAGACCCCCTGCACATTCTGCCCCTCATCCTGCTCACGTGCCCTACGGCCACGGTCACTTGCACGGCCAGGTCCCATTGACCCCTGTTGGCCTGCGTCGCCTGCCAGTGGTGGTGTGCTAGGTCTGGGAGCCTCGACCACTTCCTCATCAGAGCTCTCCAGGATCCTTAATGGTGGTACATCCTGCCTCCTTGGCCACACATGCACAGGGGAACCTGAGCTGGGTGTCGTGGCATCTGCAGGTGCTGGCGGAGTCTATGTCTCGAACAGCAGGGGCGAGAGTGGCTGTGCAGTGGTGTCTTGCTCCATTGCTGTGGGTGCGTGGGTTGTGGTTGTGTCCTCAGGGACAGTGCTAGGTCCTGCTGTGTCTGTGGCTTTCTCCCTCGCAGCCGTTGTTGTTGCACTTGACTCCCCTCCCTGCGCTGCTCTGCGTGATGACTCTCCTGTGGACAGACATGGACAATGATCAGCTGTGTGTTTTCATCACACAGATTCCTAACACACATTTTCATATGCCTCAACTGTTTGTGTATGGGGAGTGTGGCATGGCATGCAGGGTTCGGTGTTGGCAGCTTTGATGTATGTACCTATGACTACCACTTCCATGATGCATTGCTGGTGACTACTGTCATGTGTGCAGGATTGTGAGTGAATCACCCACATTGGGGAAGGGGCCAGGGAATGGGTGGGGTACATGTCCCTGCATCTTACCTTTCTTTCTTGAAGCTCTGGCTTAGCTATCAGCATCCCCGATCCTGTGTATGCTCTCAGGCTCCATGGTGGATTCCACAAGCTGCTCCAGTTCAGTGAGGCTTGGAGCACAGCTATTCCCCCCACCTGTGGCTGCTGATTCCTTCCTCTGGGTGACAAGCTTCTTTTTGGTGGTGATCCTCAGATCATACCACCTTTTCTTCATGTCATCGATTTCGCGATGAGTCACTCCTAGGGCATTGACTTTGCTCTGGATAGCCAGCCAGGTGTTCCTCTTTACAGAGTCAGGTACTTGCAGAGACTGTCTACCAAACAGCTGACTGTAATGCTGCACAACCTCCTCCACCAGCACCTGGAGTTCAGTCGGGCTGAATTTCACCTTCCTCTTTCTGTCACCTCCATCCTTTTGTGCCTCCTGGGACTCCATGGTGTTGCTATGCTGGTCTCACTGCAGCCTGCTCCTCTGTCTCCCCTCCAGCTCTCTCTGCAGTTCTGTTGCTCTGCACCTGCATGGGTGAGGCCACCTCCAGGTACTGGGGTGTGGTACTTGCATCTGATTGGTTGATCTCTCAGATGCTTTGTTGTGGGGTGTGGTGGGTGTCCCTGATTGGTTCACAGGCTCACATGTCATGTTTTGGAATTTTCGAGATCGGAATTTACCGATTCGGTAAATACCGATTCGGTGTCTCCCCTTCATTCCCATGGGACTGGAGGCCCATAGGGTTGACTGGGTGTTACCGATTCGGAGATTACCGAATCGGTGTTTACCGAATCGGTATTTACCGAGCATGGATACCGAATGTTACCGAATCGATATTTTTTACAGATTATTTACCTACATATGATTTTCCGGTTCATAAATACCGATTCGGTATGATTCGGTATTTACGAACCGGTAAAAAAAATTTACCTACATCGGGCCCTAGGGGAGAAGCCTTGCCGTATTGAACTGCATGGGCTATTACTAAATATGGCTATGATTCTTATGCCTTTATAAGGATATTGTTTGTTATTGCCATATAAGGGCATACATCGGGAATATCGAATTAGGGTCCTAGATAGAAATACAACACCCACTCCACGATCTAATGTCCATCATTACCAAAACTAAGCAATAGTAAACATATAATGATGCATGTGTGTTTTCCAACCCACCCCAAAATACATAAATCGCATTTGAAATGGTATATGGTGAATACACGAAAAATGAGTATTGGTACTGTACGCTTTTCAAGCAGTGGTATCATTCAGTTAAGGTGCATATATATATCAGCTGAATGAATTGCGAAATTTATACATGAAATGGGTCTGAATACAGAAAAGAAGGTCAAGACCATTCCATCACATATTAATACAGAATGCTGTACATGTGCTAGAGGCTGAGGTAAAATATTGTCTCTAGAGTTCCTAAAAATAGAAGCTCTGTTCTCTAAGAACAGTTCTACTTTAAGCAGAGTACTTTGTGCCATAAAAAAGGTAAATATTTTGGAAGTGAGAAAAATTAATTTCGCTTTCAGGGGAAAAACAGTTCCAAATGTTTTCAGTAGCTTCTGTTTATCAAAGCTGAAGGCCGAATTCAGAGTTCAGGGAATGCTGTGTGCTCGTTTGTTTAAAAAGTTATTCCCGTTGTTCAGGGGAGAACATCATATCAGACAGACTCGCAAAAAATTGGTCTACAACATCAGGTGAAAGTCCGACCAAGTTTGAAAATGCCGAAACAGTGCATGTGTGAGAATGATTGCTATCATCGATGTCAGGATCACCAATGCTCACAGAAGATTGTACCTGCGTGATGATGCTCTCTTCCCGTACTCCACTGCCACATACTCGTAGTGCTGAAGTCTAAACGAATGCCATCCTCAGAATGGGTAGCCGTTGGGGACATCACGATGCATGAGCCGTTACAGGACCTAGCAAGGTATCTGTATCCATTGGTAATGCTGATGGAAGTGTAAGACAGACGTCCAACACGCATTCTTCTCCGCATAGCATACATCGAAGCACAGGTAAGATGCAATTTTGCCAGATTGGTCTGAATGAAAGAAACCAGGTCATATTTAGATCTCTTAGCCGGGCTAATCCGAGGACTTTAGTGATGCGGGCCCGATAGCGTATAGCTAGGATCGTTTCTCCCATCGTCGCTGGAGTTATGTCTGCGGCTTGGCTTGCCATATCGGAGCAGAAGGATCAAAAATAAAATTCCTGCTACGAGTCCCAAAAGTAGAGGTAGGCCGCCAAAGACAGAATGGACCATAATTAGGAAAGATGCCCAGAACTGTTTCAAAGGGTGTTAACAGTCCCGAAAAATTGTCTTAAATACATGTGCGATGCCACTGGTATCTGACATGTTTAAGATTTGGCTTACTATTTCTACGAAATGCACGGAGCAATTTGTTGATAATAGGGAATGTATCTCTGCTTCTGTCCTTGCAACTTGCAGATCATACGTCTCTTTGGACGAGGTTAAAGGCACAGTTGTCTGTAAAAGAATAGACTTCATTCTGCTTAAAGTATCAATTCGAATAGAAGAGATAATCAAATAAGGCCATATTGCCGCCTCCATGTCTGGAGTGCTGTTTGGATACAATACTTGCATACAGCAAGTGACCATGGAACTAACGCTCACGAGATAGCCTTTTCCTGGCACCATGCCACAACAGCTGTGGTCATTTATTAGAACGTAGCTGCCATTGGAAAGCTGTCTAAAGAATGGCTCTATCTGAGTTGTAGGAGTGCCGTGCAGGTGACATGAAAGGTTATTTGAAGACCCTTCGCAGGCTCCATGCAAGTTAATACCTTGACACACGAGTGTACCACTTAGTGATTTTTTACAATTATTACCACTAAGAAATACCTCTTTTTTCTTTTCACTATAACATTTGTGTGTATAAGGTAATTTCCATGTTGACTTGATGTATCCTTTACCCAACCTTTCATACAGGCCTGCTGGTATATACTCCTTGCAATATTTAAACTGGAAAGTTGTTATCGGAATTGTGATTATTCCGTGTATTATCCATTCAATGACAGGTCTTTCTGACATTGTCAATGGTAATCTCTCAAGTTTTTCAATGCTCAGAATCATATAGTCTGCTCCTTTTTGTGCCAAACTGATTTGTTTATCAGTAAGGTTAAAGATAGAGAATAATGACGTGTTGATTAAACGCCATGGCACGTAGCCTGAACGCAGATTTTGCAACGTCCAGCCAAGCTGTACAATAGAACGTAATTGGGACTGACTATGTTGTAACATTAGTAAGTCCTGCTCTATTATATCATTAGCAGATGATACAATGCTGTCCAGTGAATATATTTTGGAGGACAGAGTCGTTAACCCATTGTCCACTACAGAAAGTGATTTTTCCAAAATAATACGATCAATTTCTCGTATTTTTTCAGCTGTTTCAATTTGTGTTACTTTCCAAGCCTCGTTGGAAGCAGCGTATATACCGGCGTATATGAAACATTTTTGATGCTGTTTGCGTGGTCCCAGTATGAAATCACGCAAGTCAGCACCGTCTTTAAGTAAAGTCAAGTGTTGCTTAATTTCAGCCAGTGTGGATTTCTGTAGCCACTCAAGGCACAGTTTCCATACACTGTATGTTGTAACTATCCCTGGAAGTTGTCTCTGGGAGTATCTTGGGTCTGGCCTGGTCATTTTGAAACCCTGTGTTTTGTTCAGGAATCTATCTTGACAGTTATTTGTGTCTGTGGGCCAGATCAACCATTTTTTCCAATCAGGATGTGTTCTGTTTTGGTATAAAATATGGGATACGTCTATTTCCACATCTGTAGTGCTATTACTATCAGGTATGGGCTTCGGAATAGACGGTTTATTTAAGTCTTTTATCTTAGCTAGGCCAAGACAAGTAGTCTGTTGAATGGTGTCATTCAAGAATATTAATTGTTCTGGGATCATGCAGGCTCTAAATAATGATTCTAAACCTTGGACCTGCCATTCTTTTGTACCCCAGATGGTTTTCGTTTCAATGTTGTTTTTCCAGAATTCAAAACCAAATGCAGTCATTTTTTCATAAAATGTTTCAGAATAAATCAATTTAGTATTTGTAAACATTGTTTTCATTCCTGTCTTATTTAACATTTTAAAATAAAATGTTTCTGCATCACTTGTGTTAAACCCTGAGAAGTATGGGAATTTCCCATAAACTGTTTTCAAGCTGCCTTTAGGCGGTGTTGCACAATGTTCCCATTGGTTATAATTAAAAACATTTCTAGGTTGAGCAGATTTATGCAAATAGTGATGACCAAAATGATTATAACAATATAACTCTTCATAATTTGATGAACCCTGCAAATAATCATGTTCTGTGAATTTGGCTGACATTACTAAATCTGACATCATATTATTAATATTTTCAAACGTCCCAATCATCAGAAAAAGTACTTGGTTTTACAAAGTCACTTAAGGAAACCTTGAACTGGTGTGGATATTTCAAGAGCTCAATCGGGCCATAAATTTCATAATCCGTTTTGTCCCATGCTACCCCACCGGGTATTGGATTGGCTGTGATGTTCACTGATGACAGTTCTCTTTTCTCGATGTGAGTTAACTTGTGAGGTTTTAGGACCAAGTTGATGTGCTGACTTGCTGTGTCAATTGTACTGTATTTTCCATCAATGAATTTTCCCAAACATAGAACCATGATGAGCCAAAGCAGGAGGAAAAGTACACCTAACACAATCCAAAATTCAATCCATGGAGAAATCAGATAGGTTTCTTTTAGTTGATGAAAGAGTTCAGTCACTTTGTCTTTGAAAGTTTTTGTTGCTGGCGTTTCTTCATGCTTGCTTGGATCTTCAGAAAAGTCATCGAAATTTATGAAGTAGCCAGATGCAGTTCTGTCAATTGTTGGAATTGCTTCCGGATTTTCATTTGCTTTTGGATTTTTCTTTGTTTCACTAGCATAGTCTGAGGCTACATCGTTGTAGACTGGTGTTTCTTGACGAACTGTTGCAATTTGGGTTTCAAGAGGCACAAGTTCCATGGCTTTGTTGCATAGTCCTTTTTTATTCACTGCAGGTTTATCAAATGTGATTAGTCTCTCAGTTTGAACCTCTTGGATTGTAGCAAATTTTGGTATTCGGCTATTTCTTGGGAGTCCACTGGGCCTACTACTTAGTGGCCACATGATTGTGGTTTTACCAGGTCGATGGATACAACTCGGTTCTCCTTTTTACCAGCAAGGGGCGGTAGTACAACTGATCGTGTTCCGCTGACAGCTAAGACAGGTACTGCTTTTCTGTAAGAAGGCCCAAATTCCTTCTTCACCGCGATCTTCTCTCTGACCAGATCCCCAATCTTTGGAATCCAGACAGGTCTTGCTGGGACAGGTGTTTTTTCTTCAGTGGCTGTTGGCTGTTGCTTTACTTTTATGTTACTCAGGTTTCGTCTTGTTTCATTTAAGTCCTGTAAAACATCCAAACGGTCTTTGATATCAAAGGCTCTTTCTTCTACCACTGAAGTGTGACTTTCAAGATCCTGAATGTGCATTCTAGTACCGAACAATAGTTCGTATGGACTGAGACCTTTTAGAGAATTTCTTGGCAGATTATTAAGACTACGTTGGACACTTGTTAAATGTTGGACCCACCCATCACCCGAACCTAATACCCTCGCCGTTATAGATTGCTTTATGTCCCAGTTTTTTCTTTCCACTACCACATTTCCCTCAGGATGGAATGGACAAGATTACCGCAATGCAATGCCCATGCTGGCCATGGCCTCCTTGTAAGCCCTAGAGCTAAACGCAGGACCCTGGTCAGAATGTAGCATGCCAATTGCGTATGTGCCGATAAAGACTCGCAAATCTTTTATAACAGTTCTGGCGTCAGCCGAGCGCTGGTGCCTACATTTTAAGTGAATCTAGTCTTAAATATTATGGGGACATCCTACTGGATTTCTGTGTATAGATAGCTTGATGCTTTCTAATAAAAGGGTCCTGGCAATTCTCCGGTCGGTTCATGACTGCGATCTCTGTTGGAGTTTGGACAGCCCATCGCAAATTTGTAATGTTGCAGGCTCATCCCCGGCCACCAGTATTCTGATTGTAATTCTTTTAGAGATTTCATGATCTCTTGGTGTCTTAGACCCAATCCCATGTGTGCGTCTGCTTTTAAAAAGACTCTCCTGTTCGTGTTTGGAATTACTCTATCCCCAACTCCAGGGATTTGAGCAAAAGGAACGGAGTTTGCATCAATTATGAATGTATAACTGAGTGGATAGTTCAGAGGTAATGCTGCATAGTCGCCTTTTAAAGACGCTTTTACCGCCAGCATTGTTTCTCCGTCTATGTAATTGTTTGAACGCTTTTTTGTGGCTACGGAAGTCGGTTGAACCGCTTCCGCTGTGGCTCTGGTAGCCAATGAATTCCCTGCAACGTGAACGCCATCACGTTGATCACTCAGTGTATGTATCACGTGAGTCTTTTGTAGTTCTTTCTGCAAAAGAACTACCTGTTCCCAAAGCTTTTTATGCTTCATTGTGGCACCTGTGTCATCTTTGTAACCGTTTTGAATCCAGTTCTGTATGTCATTATTGTAAGACTTGACGCAGTACTGCGAATCGCACACTATTAGTGTGGGGAATTCGCGATCGGCATTTTCAAGCGCCATCTTTAAAGATCTTATTTCAGCTCGCTGAGTTGAACAGTTTCTGAGTGATTCAGTTTTGGTAATTAATGGCCTGAATTTACCTAAGCCCCAGCGACCTTTAACAATCGCGCATGCCGCGTTGTAGGATTTCTCCTCTACATCATAGTGTTGTGCAAATCTGTCCATGTAGATTACACATGTGTACTGTTCGAGAGGCAGAATTTCGATTGGCAGAGGATATTCTTCTTCATATTCTAGATTTTCTAGTTTTTTCATTTTCGGGTCAAAATAGTACTTCACGTCTTCTGCAGCAAGAGAATTTTCACATTGTATCCACTTTGGATCTAAAGTCACAGCATTCAAATTGCGTGGGCTTGTTAATGCCTCAAGGGCTGATTCTGCTGTTAAAACAGTTATTCTTCTGCCTTGGGCATGGGCTCTTTCTTTTGCTACAGCAGTTTGAACCACTATTAGTATTTTTTCAGTAGAACTGAATTTCATTTCAGCTTGTGTGTACAAGTGTGATTTGTAAGCTATTGGTACAGTTTCTCCCTCATTAGAGGTTAGGTACGTGAATCCGCATCTTCCTGGGATGACTCGGATTACAAGGTTGCGTACGTTTTCGCGAGTTTGTAATTTAGTTTTAGCTAACATGTCTGTTTGCAATGATCTTAAAATTTCTGTGTGTTTCTGAGTCTAATTTATTGGTTTGAAATCAGGTTTTATTAATTCATAGAGAGGTTTAACCCTCTCTGCATAATTTAGAATGTATGTTCTTCCGAAATTCAGGAATCCTAGTATTGATTGTAAGTTCTTCAGCGTTTTAGGTGCTTGGAGTACAGCACACTTCTCTAAGAAGTTGTCTGCTAGGCTTTTGCCTTCACTTGATAATTCGTATCCTAAAAATAGGACATAGAGAGATTCCTCTACATAGAATAATTTATTCGACGCACTTGCATTGCGAAAGTCATAAATATTTGACAGGGTTCTATCTACAAGTCCACTAAACAGTAATAAACTCTTCCTTGATTGCATTCAGAGCTGTTCCTGTTTTCTGTGACTCTGGTTGTCTTGCCATTGCCTGCTGCTCCGTGAAGCAAAGGAGAAAGGCTGCAATTTCCTTGACCGCGTCGGAGGCTGTTTGACAGGGGCCGGGACTGCGAGACCCAGGGTTCAGCGCGTGAAGACCGGAGCGCACCTGGAGTCTCTTCCCGCCCCTGCTCCGCCCTGCTTAGCTGCCTGCTCCACCTTGATTGGCTGCCTGCTCTACTTACAGCTCGCGGCCCCCGCTCCGCGGGTGCCGCTCGCAGCTGTTCCTGTTTTCTGTGACTCTGGTTGTCTTGCCATTGCCTGCTGCTCCGTGAAGCAAAGGAGAAAGGCTGCAATTTCCTTGACCGCGTCGGAGGCTGTTTGACAGGGGCCGGGACTGCGAGACCCAGGGTTCAGCGCGTGAAGACCGGAGCGCACCTGGAGTCTCTTCCCGCCCCTGCTCCGCCCTGCTTAGCTGCCTGCTCCACCTTGATTGGCTGCCTGATCTACTTACAGTTCGCGGCCCCCGCTCCGCGGGTGCCGCTCGCAGCTGTTCCTGTTTTCTGTGACTCTGGTTGTCTTGCCATTGCCTGCTGCTCCGTGAAGCAAAGGAGAAAGGCTGCAATTTCCTTGACCGCGTCGGAGGCTGTTTGACAGGGGCCGGGACTGCGAGACCCAGGGTTCAGCGCGTGAAGACCGGAGCGCACCTGGAGTCTCTTCCCGCCCCTGCTCCGCCCTGCTTAGCTGCCTGCTCCACCTTGATTGGCTGCCTGCTCTACTTACAGCTCGCGGCCCCCGCTCCGCGGGTGCCGCTCGCAGCTGTTCCTGTTTTCTGTGACTCTGGTTGTCTTGCCATTGCCTGCTGCTCCGTGAAGCAAAGGAGAAAGGCTGCAATTTCCTTGACCGCGTCGGAGGCTGTTTGACAGGGGCCGGGACTGCGAGACCCAGGGTTCAGCGCGTGAAGACCGGAGCGCACCTGGAGTCTCTTCCCGCCCCTGCTCCGCCCTGCTTAGCTGCCTGCTCCACCTTGATTGGCTGCCTGCTCTACTTACAGCTCGCGGCCCCCGCTCCGCGGGTGCCGCTCGCAGCTGTTCCTGTTTTCTGTGACTCTGGTTGTCTTGCCATTGCCTGCTGCTCCGTGAAGCAAAGGAGAAAGGATGCAATTTCCTTGACCGCGTCGGAGGCTGTTTGACAGGGGCCGGGACTGCGAGACCCAGGGTTCAGCGCGTGAAGACCGGAGCGCACCTGGAGTCTCTTCCCGCCCCCTGCTCCTCCTATTTATGACACACCCTCCACGCTAAGCGGGACGCTTGCGGGACGCCGGGCTAAGCCCGGGCAAAGGGCGGGCCCTCTGTGGCCCTCAGTGGCCGAGGTAGGCTGGGCTGGGCCCGGTTATTTTCTTCGACAGTGTTCCTAAATTTTCTCTCCTTCTGCCTGTGGGAAATACGCCTGACTGTTTGAGTAAGAAACCATCTACTGAAACTGTTCTGTAGCTTCCTCGGACTCTATCGTCGGATAGTCATTGTTGCATCTCCTGGACTATATTTCTTTTTTATTTAGGAGTATCGTATTACTTTTGCTTTCACTCATCCGGAGGAAAATCACTTTTATTATATAATTTTGTGTATAAAACTTTTTTTTAGAATATGTCTAAGAAACTGCACTCGGGAAGGGAAGTGGGAGGTATATCTGGTGCAAATAAAGATACTATTCGCACTAGAAATAAATCTGTAAATAACCCCCCGTTGAAGGGTCAATGCCAACTCTTCGAGCTTTGGGATTTGCCCTCCCCTACGAACGCTAATTTACCTACTAAAAAAGTCCCCTGTGCCACGGACGAGGGGGTCCATATTCAAGCTATTACATACCCGCTGTCCCCTCTTGTGCAGCCTGTATTACAACAGTCTGTGCCAGTGGTGTCCCCTCCCCGTGTCCTCTCGGAAGGGAGTACTGAGAGGGAACCTGAGAGGGAACTTACGAATCTACCATCTGAGTCTCAAACCCCGCTGAAGGATAGGTTGGGTGGTGATTTGTCATCACTATCCATTGACCTTGAACTTTGCGGCCGTTATGTAAATACAGCGAAAGTGGAGTCTCTGGCCCCTATCAAACCTTTGGGGGGTGCTACCCCATCTGGACTAATGCTGTATAGTAGTACCCCCTCGCTGAATGGTCAGGACATGTCCGATTTGTTAGACGCTTCTGGGCCCCCGGGTCTTAACTTATCTGGTATCTGCCGTCCAGTCGAAGCATGTGAAAAACCAATTTCTGAATCAATGATTGCTCTGGAACAATTACTAGCCTCTATTTTATCTCTCTTGGGGAAATTTGTTGGCAATTCGGATTGTATCTTGGATTCCGTTACCCAAATATTGAAGTCCTTGTTGCAAAAGTCACCTGATATGAGGAGTGTCCCCCCCCCCATGACCGAACATAGCCTGCCAATGAGGGAAATAAATGTGACATCAGTAGATTCTGATAAGAAAGCTGGGACATCGGTTTTGATTTCACACACTGTAGCTATCCCCTTAACTGCAGCGCCCAATTGTATTAATAACTCAGTTTTTGAGATTGTGGAGGAAGATAAATCCATATCTGGCCCCAAAGTGGCTCAAGACCTATTTCCCATCTTCATGTCTGAAAATAAAAAAGAACCTATTGATGATAAACATGAGGTAAAGGTAAAAAACGGTAAACTCAGAAACAATAAGGGGAATAAAAGGAAACCAACTAGAAAATACAGGAAGAAAAGGCAGCGTCGGATAATTTTTCAAAATTCTTTGACTACACTGGAGAATGAAGTGATCTCCTTGGATCCTTCTTCCATATCCGTAAAGGCGGATATTGATATTGAAGTGAACTCTCCCATTTCTACTCTTTTAAAGGTAGAAAGTGAACTGTGTCCGCCAATATCCCGGGAAGCTATTCCACAAATGGGGGGTCCCCTTCCAAGTCTCTCTCTACCGACAGCGACTGGAGTCCCAATTCAATTTCCATCTGGGTCTCTTAACCCTTTGGCCTCTCCTTTCTTTGTAGCTTCAGAGATTGGAGACCGCCATCTCCCGGACCGCCCTTTAACAACTCTAAAAGCCCCAGTGGATACTCTTGTGTTAGACTTCTTACCTCTATTTGATGTTGACTTGCCCTTAAACAGAGCTTGGCTCCTTAAGCGTTTCAGTGAGATAGAAAGTCTCCATCAAATTCAAACTAGGGACATTGAGTTAGTCTCCCTGTTTGGTGAAGTCAAGGTAACAAGTATAAGGGTTAAATTTTATTCCCCTATTATTGTAAATTTGATATTGCAACAAGCTGAGAATTTTCAACGTACTGGTATTGATATTCTCCCGATTTTCAACCTTGGTAACATAAACCTGTCTTCTGGGGAGGTATTTAGAAGGGAGGAGCAAAATGGGCTAGCTTCTCCTCTTAGAGATCTGAAGATTTGGGTATCTAAGGGAAAACGCTCGGTTTCCCAAGTGAAGCCACTTCCGCTGACTCAGAATTCCTCTTTTATAGAGGATAATAATAGGTGGAACTGGCTGCATAGTGCCTTATCCACAAAAACAAAAGATAATCCCAGATTGTTTCAGCATCTTTAACACCTCACTAAATATTATTTCCTGGAACGCGGCAGGGATACACAGTAGCCCAGAGAAATTTGATCTTTTATTTTCTCTAGGAGCTAACGTGATCTGTTTACAGGAAACGTGGTGTATCAATACGCTGAAGGTTTCTAAGGATTATTATGCCTTGGAAGTGCCTGCTGTCCCTTCCAAGAAAGGTCACGCCAGGGGGGGGAATCGCTTGTTTACTATCAAATAAATGGCAATGGAGATTCTCCCATTATATTGATCCTAGCAAACTTTTCCATGCTATAACCATTGATAACCTGTTTAATAACGGCATAAAGTCCCCTATTGTAATTTTGAATGTTTATATTCCTCCGGAAGAGTGTTTTAATGTGATATTGAAGCAGTTATTTCGATATATTGATCTAATTAAAAATGTCCCATCCCCTCCGGAAATTATGCTTGTGGGAGACTTGAATTGCAAAATCTCCAATGTTAGTTTGGAACTTTTTAGGAATAAACCTAAGGAAGAGGCATATTTTGTTCCGCAATCACTCTTCCCTGATAAATTAGTGACAAATAAAAGAGGGAAGATTTTGCTAAAAGAACTTGCGGCCGTCGACGGACTTATATTAAATGGGAGATTCCCGTCTGACGTGCCTGCAAAATTTACTCACAAGTCTCCCTTTGGGTCTTCTATCTTAGATTATGCAATCGCAGACTATGATTTGTTTCCTTCTATTCAGGACCTTAAGATCATACCTACTCCTCTGAGTGACCATAGCATATTGTTTGTAACTATTTCTTTAAATCCTTTGACAATCGCACCTTGGTCTCTACATGGCAGTGACGCTGCCTTCCATGCTTCTTCTGGAAGGTGCTTTTGGAATCCTTCGGCCATTAATGGGGTGCAGGATTTCTTATCCGACACCCTATTAGTTTTAAATGAGTGGCGTGGGAATGAAATAGTTTATTTTGAAGAATTTGTGCGAAATATCACTTCTTATGCTAAAAAAACTTCCAGACCCAGAAATGGGGTAGTGGTCCCTAGCATATTGCGTAGCCTGAACAAGGAAATAAACAAATTAGTCCGTGAACAATATCTAGACAGAGTCATGGAACGTGGAAAAGAAATTTCCCGGCTAAAAAGAAAGAGAAGTAGACTCCAGCTAAAAATAAAAAAGGAACGGGAGGATAATGTATGGATTAACTTGAGGGAATCTGTCGTTCATGGCAGGATCAGAGAATTTTGGGCAATAATCGGTAAGGGGTGCGGTTCTAGAATAAGCCCATCTCCTATCCCTATAGCGGAAGAGGTATGGACTACCTATATTCGGGATCTTTATGCAGGGAACGGGACGTTAAATGATGATATTGCCATCGGTGCTATTTTAGGTAATGATATTGCCATCGGTGCCACTTCTGTGGGTCTTATTAATTATCCCGCAGAAAAAGAAATTGAGATGGCTATAAAAAACATGCGTGTCTCGGGGGCAATGGGCCCTGATGAACTCCCCATGACGGTCCTGAAATCGGATCCTGCAAGGTGGAGCAAAATCCTGTATCCTTTGTATAAAGCCTGTTTTCTGTCTAAAACGGTACCTGCCTCTTGGAGGGGAAGTATCTTGGTCCCTATTTTTAAGAAGGGAACTAGGGATAGTCCCAGTAATTATCGTCTGATTGCTCTCCTCGACTCCATCGGAAAGGTTTTTGCAAAATGTCTTCTAAAATGCCTCTCCGTTTGGGTAAAGGAGAATAATATCTTGCCATCAGAACAGACTGGCTTCCGTAGGGACCACGGTACGTTAGATAACCTCACCGCTCTCCATGTGGTCACAGATAAGTATGTTCAGGTGAGAGGAGGGGTAGTGTATGCCGCTTTTATTGATTTCTCCACGGCGTTCGACAAAGTTGATCGTGGAACGCTGTGGAGAAAATTGGCAGCGCTTGGTCTCCCATCTTATCTGTTGGAGCTGGTGCGGGCTCTACATACAGAGACCTGGTGTAGGGTCCTGTTGGGGGCAAAAGGGGGCTATCTGATACAATCTCAACTTTGAATGGCCTTAAACAAGGCTGCTTATTGGCTCCCCTTTTGTTCTCCTTATATACGGTTGACCTGCCCGCTGCCTTGGCTGCCAGAGAGGGCATCGCCCCGGTGGTAGGGGGGACCCCTATTTCCTGCCTGATGTATGCCGATGATGTCCTTATCCTTGATTTAACCCCTAAAGGACTAGCAAATCGGCTACATGCTCTTCACACTTTCGCTGTGGTTCATTGTATGAAGATCAATATTACCAAAAGTAAAGTTATGTGTATAGCGGGCAAGAAGAGGTGCCGATCTGTAGATTATGGCTGGTTTATCGGGGATCAAAAACTAGAGGTGGTAAAGTCCTATACTTTTCTAGGGAAAATCATTACGGCTAACCTGAGTGAGAAGCTCCATATAGAGCATTGCTCACGCAAAGCTATTGCCCATGGCAAAGGTTTAAAATCCCTATACCACGCAACGGGGAAACGGCACTTTCCGAGTGTATTGGAAGTGTATAGAGCTAAAATCCCCGCAACAATACTGTATGGTATCGAACTCATAGAGGTGAAAAACTGGGACTTTTGCCATAAGATTGAGGGGAAACTCTTAAGATCGCTCTCTTCCTTAAATACTGCGTGCTCTCTGGCCGCCTGTAGGCTCGACTTTGGTCTTAGGAGTAGTTGGGTACAGGGATTATGTGCCCTTGTAAGGTGGGTGGCCTGCCTTGCAAGAGCAGAAGCAGGGACAATGAGAGCTCTCCTCAGAAGTGAACTGTTGGGTAATTTTAATGAGTTTTCTCAACTTGTTTGTAATTTTAGAAAAGCTGTAACCCTTTTAAAATTAGATGAAACTGCTCTTTTTCTGTACTCCCCTTCACAGCTAAAATTGGTTTTAAAAGCAGCTTCATGGGACCTTTGTTTTCAATCAGATAAAAAATACATTCGTGAAAAAAGGAATGTAGATCTTCTCCTTGAATCTTATCTGATGAAACTACCACAACCCTATGTTTCATGGACCCTACCGCATGGTATTCGTAGATTTTGGTTTCTTCTACGCTACGATTTAATACCTTTAAATCGACTGTTATCTAAATGGTATGGCTCCTCCCCTTTGTGCAATTTATGTAAAGCAAATATCCGGGACTGTATGCATGTGTTACTGATTTGCCCTGCGCTTCGTAAATTGCGCTCTAGATGGTTAAAAGCTATCTGTCTTCGCCTTGGCATTGTCACTTTGAATGGCTTTCTCTCTGCACTTTACTGCCCTCCCAATGAAATGTTCTGCTTCCATATTTTTAACTTTTTTAAAGGTTTCCTAGCTATTTATTAATATGTCCCTGGAGATGTTTTGACGTTCCTACTTCTTGTAGTTTTGTTTCATATGTCAGTATTGTATCTAACCTTGGTTTTTTAAATGGTATATGTTTTTTCTTTTTTGTAATGTACTTGCTTTGTGTTGAATTTTGTACATCTTTATGTGGCCCTCTTTGAGAGCCAAAACATAATAAATAAAATTGAAAAAATTTAAATAGGACAGTTAGATGGGCAATTCTTTACTTTTTAAAGTTGAATTTGTAACCCTCAGCTGCGAAACTAAGTATTATGGTGTTCACTCTTTTCAAGTGTGTCTCCAGGTCATCATATGTTAGATAGATGTCATCGACATAAGATAATGCTTCATCATCATATATTTGTAGTAACTCTGTTACTCTTGCTGAGAATAATCCTGGGCTATTCTTGAATCCCTGTGGGAGTTGACAGAAGTGTTTTTGCGATCCCATTATTGAGAAAGCGGTCGAATACCTGCTTTCAGGTGCAATGTTTTGACAAAAGAATCTATTAGAGATGTCTAATGTCGTTTTGTATTTTTTGCACACAATGTTATTCATTAGTGCTGCACTGTGTGAGTTTTGTACTGCAAAGTTTTTGCAACAGGAGTTTAGGTGTCTGTGGTCCAAAACGAGACGATATGAATCGTCTGGCTTGGAGACAGGAAACAAAGGATTGTTCATTTGTGAGGTGCATGTTTCAATCACCCCCTGATATTCAAGTTGATCTAGATCTCCCTGACTTGGTTTTTAGCTTCTTGTTTAACTGGGTACTGCCTTTGTGCAGTAGGTTGACTTTTTAACTGGATTTTGTGAGGAGGAGAGTCCTCATCCCATCCTACATGATTTTTATATAATGCAGGAGCTTGGGCCACTGCCCATTTTCTTGCATACATGGATTTTTTATGAGTTGGAATATGATTTGAGAAGGCAGGCATAATCATTTCTTCGCCATGAGGGCACTCCCTGACAAACTCTGGTGGCCAGTCTTTCTCAGCTAACAGGATGTCATAGCCTTTCGAAAGGTTATCCCAAAAGAGACCCATTACGTTCCTAGTCTTATCTCCCTCTATACGCAATGTTATTTCGTATATTTTATGAGGTTTGCTAACTCTGGTATCTGCAGTTTCCACTTGAATGTATTCATTCGTGTCCACTGTCTCCAGAAGATTCATCAGGATCTTGCGAGCTATGGTCACTTCTGCTGCGCTGTCTAGCATTGTCTGGGCCCACTCTCCGTTTTTCATTTGTGTCCTCAGTATCCTCGGCATGTTTAATTATTTTAATACTGGCTACCTTCTTTCTTGGAAATTGTAATTTTTTACTTTGATGGGCAGGTTCCTTGTCTTTGGACTTGACGTGCTCTTCCTTATGTTCTGACCGTCCCCTTCTTTCCGATTTCTGTGAGGAAGTCTGAAAAGATCGAGAAGGACGTGTATCAATATCTTGATATCTATCAGGTTTTCTCAATTTATCCCTATCTCTAAGGTTGTATCTTTTCTCAGAGGGCTCCCTCTGGGAAGACTTGCCACCTCATTCTGGAGATCTATCTCTCCGTTGAGGAGATCTTCCTCTGGACTAGAATCGTTTTTCTTTGGGAGTGGATTGTTTATTACCATCCCAACTCTTTTTCGGAGTAGTTAGATTATTTTTAATAAATGTTTTTTCAGGATTTTCAAGTAGTTGGGGTTTTACTGGTTTCCCACCCAAACTCTTCCTAGTTCTTCATAGGATTTTTCTATGATTCTGGCAAGTTCAAATGGTTGGTCTGCTATATCTGTTTCTTTCAATCTCTGGCGGATCGCCACAGATGCTGCTTCTCCTTTTCTGTGGGCTTATAATATAGCGGAGACCTGCTTGAAGTCTTTCAGTAGTTTCATACCCAGAGTTAAAGCAGGTTCTGGACCGTATTCATTTTGAATCTGTCCTAGTACGTCTGGTATAACCGCCATGGACGGAACACCATGTGTTTTTGTGTAAATCGAAGCAAAGACTTTGCCCCAAGTGTCACAGTCCTCCACATGTGGTGCGATCCCCATTGGAAGATAGATAGTCAGAAGTCTATGTTTCTCAGTAGGCGTAGTATCAGGAAATACTGCCTCTATTTGAGTGATTTTCTGAGCTAACCAGAATGGAATTTGTTCCCGTTTTGTAGGTACTTTGCCAATGGCTGATTGTATATTTTGTGGTGTGATCTTATTTGTGTTCCCCTGGTGAGGGGTGGTCTCTAAAAAATTTTATTGCCGGTTGGACTTTTGAAGTCCTCATGACATATTGGACCAATTGTCTGTGTATTTTAATTAGTATTTTTAGCTGAGCTAAAAGGTCCCAGTCTGACATTTTATCAATGTCTGGATGTGGTGTGTAGCTGGCTAGAACCAGCCACGTTGCTCCTGGTCTACCTAGTGGACCGAGCCTGGTGATGTGATTTTTATGTTTTAGGGCGCCTTTAAACCAGAGCAGGTGCTCTTGGTAATTTAGTGGGAGTGTATTCATCCGGAGGTTCCTCTATTTTGTAATAGTGGAATTCCTTTGTTACAGCGTTTGCTGCTGGAAAGTGTATCCATGAATAGAATACCTCTGTCTGCCGATATTCATGGACCTCTACCCAGATATATGACTGTACCACCTCGTGATGTCAGTCCGTTTTCTATAAGTTTAATAGTTATAGTTCTTCTTAAATTTGCCGAGATGATAATTGCACCCGGTTCATTTTCATTAAACCCTGTAACATCGAAACCCGGTTGATTTGCATCTACTACAGCTTCACCGGTTTCGTTGCTTTCGCCGTTAGTTGACATTGTTTTAATTAAAGTTTGCAGAGCAGGTTTCCAAGGAAAACAAAGATTAGGTGCACAATATTTTGGAACACTGTATCCTTCAACGTTGACTAAACCAAAAACTATACATAGGAACCTCTTCCTACTAAGTTCTGGTGGATTTTTAACCTTTTACCCACTCCAGACGTCTATTGGAGTTTTTACGGGAAAAGGGTCTGTGTGAAAAAGCACGACTGAGTTACTCTAACATCTTGCGTTAGATTTATCGCCTTACGATACGTTGGGCGCCATGTAGTATAGTTCCTATATTACCAATAGGCTCTGCGCATTGGAATATTATAAACAGCAGTGTAGATGTAGGACTGATGTCGCCTAGGTCTCTACTGACTATATTAGACTTAATTAGTTTTGCCAGCTAGCTCAGAGGTCACTAGAAACTTTCTCGAATAAACAAGGAGGAGTTTAACTTCCCTGGATAGACAAGAAGGGATTAGCTTCTGACAACCATAAATATGACAACTTTGCTACCTCAGAATAAGAGTGTATCTCTAGAGTTGTGTGAAAACAATAGACAGCTATTTCACTCGGTCAATCGTGCATAATTAGTTTCACCAGAATGCAGAGAAATAGCGAGACAGGCGTTTTCAATAAAAGGTGTTATTTATTGAGCAGTCTTCTTTCTCATGCAAGAGAAATTAATTGCCACAATTGCAATACTTAGTATAAATTAAAGTGCGTACAGTAAAAGGAGAATAATGAAATAATACTGTAAAAGCATTGATATGGTTTCTTAGCCATATGATACTTTAAACTGGATAAAATATATACATACATAAAAACATTGACTAACTTCCTCAACTGGTGCTTCTAAGTACGCCTACCCCGGTGTACCTGACCTAAGCCTAATACTTGGGAAGGAGTAAGTAAGTAGCAGTTTAAGTTAAGTTGGTTTTGCCAAGAATCTGAATCAAGAATTCTCTTTAAGGGCTTAATCAGCTCCGTACCTGGGTAATACAATGCAGGAGGTCTGGTATCTCTCTCTCAGGACTCGATATCCCAGCAACCCGCAAAGGTGGCTGGAAACACCGGAGCTGGTTTTTCTCGGCTGGAGAAAAAGACAGCGTCTTTCTCAGTGCGTCAAAAGAGAGGGGCGGCGTCCGTGGGCTCTCGCATCAGCTGGGCTCTCGGGCAAGTAGATAGCCGCTCTGCTCCAAACCACCGTGTGTTTGCTTAAGGCAGCGTTGGTATATTTATACCTGAAAGGTGCCGGGTTTGACGTAAGGTTGGACATAAGACGTCACTAAGAACGAACAGTTCTTTCTGGACTCCAGGAGTTCTTGTTCAAATCAAAACAAAAGCAGGGGGATTTCCCGGGCTGCTGGAGGCTTGGTTTGTTGAAAGAACGCATTGTACTTTCTAGGAGTCTAGGGGAGTAGCCTTGCCGTATTGAACTGCATGGGCTATTACTAAATATGGATATGATTCTTATGCCTTTATAAGGATATTGTTTGTTATAGCCATATAAGGGCATAAATCGGGAATATTGAATTAAGGTCCTAGATAGAAATACAACAAGAGCACATGGTGAGCACATGGCAGACAAGATGGCTTGTCGAAAACAAGATGGCTTCAGCTAAATGCTAACATCGATCGCTGCCAAATTACAACACACGTCCCTTTTAGCATTAGCTGTTATGTTATGTTATGTTATGTTAAGGGGAGCTTATAAAGCGCTCTGTCACCATGGGTTTCCTGGCGCTGGTCTGACACTGAGAAAAGGAGAGAAAGTTAACCAGATTGTGGGAAAAGCCAAGTTTTTAAAGATTTACGAAATTGGATGAGCGAGTTAGAAAATTTGAGTGAGGAAGGAAGAGAATTCCAGAATATGGGGGCGAGGAGAGCAAATCTCCGGCCACCAATTCTGCAGAGTTTAGAAGAAGGAACGACCAGAAGGCGAAGGGTAGAGGATCTGAGATTACGTGAGGGGCAATAAGGACTGATGACGGATTTCAAGAAGGCGGGACAGGTACCGGTAAGAGATTTAAAAGTGAGGCAGCCGATCTTGAAGGCTGCCCTCGAAGAGATAGGAAGCCAATGGAGTTTGGTAAGGAGAGGTTTGGCGGATTGCCATTTCGGAATCCCGCAGGCCAGTCTTGCCGCTTGGTTCTGGACGATCTGAAGTCTAGAGAGAAGGGCCTTAGGCAGACCATGGTAGAGTGAGTTCGAGAAATCCAAGCGGGAGAGGACAAGGGCCATGATGACTAGAATCAGGGCTTTGGGCGTCAGGAGGTAAGCCACCTTCCTGATCCTGCGCAGTTGGTACATGCAGGAAGAGACCACCGACCCTATTTGGGGTTTAAAAGATAGCTCGGAGTCAATGATGACCCCGAGACTCTTTACTGAGGCCACAGGGGTGGGAGGAGGGCCGAGGTCTCCTGGCCAAAAGTGCGGGCCCCAGTGAGTGGAGCTCTTACCGGGGAGAAGGAGCTCCGTCTTCCCGGGGTTTAATTTTAGCTGGTTCTGGCTCATCCACTGAAGAATGTGGATCATAACCGCCTGGAAATTAGAAATGGCAGAAGAAGAGTCAAGAGGAAAGATGAGTTGCAGGTCGTCAGCGTAGTTAAATACGGTGACGTCCCACTGCCTCAGAGAGAAGAGAAGAGGTTGAAGGTACAGATTGAAAAGAAGAGGAGATAAGGAAGAGCCCTGAGGGACCCCTCAGAGTGAGCGCTCCCTGGGTGCCCTGAAAGTACCCAGGCTAAGAGTCTGAGACCTCCCAGTCAGGAAGGATTTGACCCAGGTCAGCGCCAGGCCCTGGATGCCGGCCTGCTCGACACGGTGGAGAAGGATGTTATGATCCACCGTGTCGAAAGCGGCCGACAGGTCTAAAAGAACCAGGGCCTGAGGGGTGCCCCTGTCGGCGCCGGCTCGAAGAGCATCCAGTACGGCCAGGATTACTACCTCCGTGGAGTGGCCGGGTCTAAAACCGGCCTGATTGGCTTCGAGGAAGTTGGAGCTCTCGATGAACTGAGAGAGACAGGCGGTGACGTGGGCTTCCAGAATTTTGGCGAAATAGGGCAGGAGGGAAATAGGCCGATAGTTCGCCAAAACCACGGGGTCCGCTCCAGGTTTCTTCAATAGAGGCACCAGGACGGCTGCCTTGAAGGAGTTGGGTACCGAGCCAGAGGAGAGAGAAGAGTTCAGCAGTGGAAGAATATTGTCAGGAAGACGGAGACAGATGTCCCGTAATATGGGGGGTGGGCAGCAGTCGTCCGGAGAGCCGGATTTAACCCGGGCGGCCAGTGTGGCCAAAGATTTTGGATCTAGAGGAGGGAAGTGTGTGAGGGAAAGGGCATTAGGAGGGGGGCAGGCGGAGTCAGCGCCAGGGAAGGTGACCGGAATAGTGTCCTTAATCATAACAATTTTCTCCAGAAAAAACGTACTAAGGGCATTGCAAGACTCCTGTGTAGGGGCCTGGGTGGGGAGCGTCCTGGGGTCGGAAGAAAATTCTTCAAGCACTCTGAAAATCTCCTTAGATTTGCAAGGGGCAGATAGAATCTTGTTAGAAACATAGGCTGTTTTGGCCAAGGCGATGGCTTTTTTGTATTTGTTACGAGCAGTCACGTAGATGTCTCTGCTCGTGGAGCAGTAGGTTCTTCTCCACTTGCGCTCCAACTGGCGAAGCTCCAGGTGTTGGGTTTTCAGTTGGAGGTCAAACCAATTGTGGGAGTTACTATGCCGTGAGCGGGGGAACTTGGTGAGCGGAGCAAAGATGTCGCTGGCAGACGTGAGCCAGTCAGAGATATTACCGTCTAGCTCGTTGATACAGGCATCGCTAGGAAGGGAGGGACAGGAGTGAGACAGATGAGAGAGGAATTCAGAGGAGTCAACAGCCCTCCACTTGCGGGCCACACTACCCTCTAAAGGGGGGGCTCTGATGTTATCGCTGACTAAGATCGTGGTATCGATCAGAAAGTGGTCAGACCACACACAGGGAGTGATCTGCGGGCAAGAAGACTTCACCCCGAGAGTCCAGATGTGGTCAAGAATATGGCCACCGCTATGTGTGGGGAGCTTAATAAGTTGAGTAAAATTAAGGCTCGAGAGGGTCTCAAAAAGCTCAGTGGCGTGCGGCCCGACATCTTTGTGTTGAAACCAGTAGTTGAAATCGCCAAAGATGGCGACACGAGAGGTGGACGTGATAAGATTAGCGAGCTGCTCAGTGAAGGAGGAGGGGAAGGAGGGCATGGGGGAGGGGGGGCGATAAAGAATTATAACATTATTACCCTAAGTGACATTCGTTCATTTAGGGTAATCTGAATATGCATCCTGTACGTTTATTTGCATCATTTCAGTAATATCTTTATTCAGCATGTGTTGGGCTTTTATTCCTGCAACATTCAGCTTAGCAGGCGTACAGGCAGTGGTGCAGACGGAGCAAAGCATTGGACCACAAAGAATACATACACAGCATGTAAATAGTATTACTAGTATTAAACATAGGATGGTCAATAGCTTCCAGCCTGGGGTAACAAATTGTCAGGAAACTCACAGTTGCCACAATTTAGAATAAGCCTTCACATTGTGCCCCAAAAAGAAGAACCAGAGTCATAGTCAAACTAAATTTGGTCAATTGCTGGTATACCATTGAATAATAATTGAGAGATTCCGCTTTCTGTGGTGAGAGTTTCGCCACATCTTAGCATCATTTCAACCTCAAAGAGTACATTTTCCGTTATAGAATATGACTGAAGATTTCTGGAAAATTTTACAATTGCAGAGAGGGCAACCAAAGTCTATCTTGCTTCAAGTTGTTGAGAAGGTCTCACTCTTGGAAGCAGAGATGGTGAGCTCTAGTCGAGCAAGAATTCCGGGTGAGACAGAACCCAATTCATCGAAGCTACTTTTCAAGTAATCAATTCCACGGAAGCAACGCAGTGCCCTGTCAGTTAGCCAACTACTTTCAATCCATTTTGGCTATGTTCTTCCTCTTGCACTTTCCCTTACCTTGTTCATCTCTTTCTTACCTTCCTTGTCCCTTATTGCGCACTCCAGTTAAAAAACATATCGCCTTGGCAAAAGACTACAAATATCTCGAGGGTATTATCTGTAAAGACTTGTATATATTTATACCTGTCTCTGTGACATAGGATGGAATATAAAACCAACGAATTTCATTAGAGTTGGAAGGTATAGTTCTGGAACAGTAATTAAAATGTGAGAGATAGCCAACTGAATTCAAATATTTAAATCTATTCTCTCTATTACAGATAGTCTACACTACTCATGTACAACTACAGAATCTAACTCAAAAATACAGAAGAGGGGCGTATACTCCAATAGTTTCTGGTAGGGAGTAACCTGATCTAGTGTTAATTAACGATTGATACAAGTGGAGAATTGTTGTGGTATTTAAGTTTCTCTCCCTCTGTGTATTAGGCACCCCAAGGCTGAAGGAACCTCAACATAGAAGAATTCCCAGAAGCACACTGAGGGTGACAGCAGATTGAGGAGTGTCTCTTCTCTTCTCTTCCCATTCACCTTTTCCCCCCTATTGGTGACATTGGTCTGTCAGATGCGCGACGGCACCGGTGGGAGGGCATAGGGAACAGCGGCTCTTTGCTCCTGCGAAGACTATTGGGTTCTGACACAAACAATGTCCAAAACCAGGTGGCAAAAGTCCAGGTGCCAGTCTCTGGGTGAATTTCAGCAGCAATCTTATGCAGTTTAGAGATTGCATCAAACACTGAAGGAGAGTGATCCGGAATGTAGAGGCAGCAACTACTACCGATGATGCGACATGCACCACCTCGATCAGGTAAAACCACATCTAAAACCATACGATTTTGAAGTGCTACATTCCTCGCAACTTGCAGCTCTCCTGTAATGTTCCCAAGTGCCATAGCTGTCTGATTGGTAACGTCTTCCACAGCACAAGTCAATCGTCTTATCTTTCTGCTGTTTAATGCAGTACCCACAAAGAAAAACAAGCCCAAATTGAAATCAACGTATTGGTGCAAGGTGATGTCAGTCTGGTCCACCTCATCAGTGCTGGTTGTCCCCTTATATCTATTCTTAGAAATATCATTGTACAGTTTGAAATCCTTGTGATACAATGCAGGCGCCAGAAACACAGGGGGCAACAGAAAGGACACATAGCATACTCCAGACCATCCAACAGGTAGTTGGTAATATCCCGTGTTACCACAGACAAAGTAGATATTATTTGAGGATATGAAACTGCTGTTATTGGCACATTCAATAGTCAGAACCACAGTACACTCACTTCATCCTACTGGAAATCTCCCAGCACTGCCTATACACAAGTCTGCTTTATCTGTAGTAACAGAAATCACAAATGGTCCATTGTTCTTAATAGTTCTCATATTTGGGAAAACAAATGGCGTGGAAATATTTTCAGGTCGCTACTCCTCCCACTCCCATTTAGTCCCTTCAGCTCGAGGATAACCATCTTCATCTGGATAACACACGTTATTGAGATGATAATCAATCCGTCCTACTGTCATCCTTGAGATGTTAGCCTTTTCAGAAGCAAACAAAAGCACAATCCAGGCTTGGCAAGAACAATTGTGAGAGAAAGGAAGAGGAATAAAAGGTGTTCCTCCCTTTTTCTGGTGAGCAGGCATCATATCACATACCCAACAGTCATTAGTATTTGTGGCATTGTGCGTGTGATGTATCATTTGAATGAACGTGTTGTTCAGGTAGGATTCTCGATGCTTTTGCTCATGGTATGGAAGCATAAAGTAATGATGTTCAGCTGGTACTGGGGTAGTGGCGATCAGAAGCTGCCGAGCAGGAGCCACTTTCTCAACAAACCAGGTTGTCACTGCTACAACTACCATAGTAACAACAAATCCTACAGCACATATGGCCTTTTTATTACAGATCTTAGCAACAGTTGAACTCCCTGCAGACATGATCACTTCATTGTTAAATCAATCGTTGGAGCTCTAAAGTCCTGGGCAGCCGTTGGTTTCTTCACCGAGGGTCAAGACATGTGTCACTATGTAGGACTGATCCCCCCCCCTTGCCACATCAGCTCTGTTTCACAAACCCAGGACGGTAGCTCAAGTAGTCTTTTTCAACAATGCAGTCTCTTTCCGTGGTCTCAGTTGGTATCAGGATAATCCAGAGATCGTGTGGTCCGGAAGACTTCCTTAGATTCGTTAGGTGATATGGCGTGGCCTTTTTCCGTATCCAGACTCTCTTGATGGTCAGTCAGCACAGCAGGTTCCACCAAGGTAGGAGACACTTGCTTACAGTGAGTGCTGTGAACCCAGTTCTTCCTGTTTGTCACTTGAACCACTGTCCTCGTAGCTAGGAGCACCTGTTCCGGTCCTCGCCACCTGAGCTCCAAGCTGTTCGACCTCTCAAAGACTTTGACCATTACATGATCACCGGGCCGGAGTTCATGTGCCTCACCTGTGGACCTGTCAGGAAGAGCTTCTCGAACCTGTTGATGAACAGAAATCAAACTGTCAGTCAACTGTGATAAGTAGTCACTCATCAGAACACATGGTACATCATGTATGGGGCGTGGCTTAGGAAACCCCAAAAGTTCATTGGTCTCCCAAGTACCACCTCATATGGTGTAAGCCCAAATCGTGAATGTGGCACCAATCTAATAGACAACAATGCCAAGGGCAATGCATCAGGCCATTTCAACGACGTGGAAGACAGTTTTTTTGCTAGTTTCAACTTCAAAGTAGCGTTATATCTTTCCACTAGCCCTGCTGATTGAGGGTGAAAGACTGCATGGCACTTCTGTTTGATCCCTAATCCTTTCAGGACATACTCAACAACATGCCCAATAAAATGAGGTCCGTTGTCACTCCACAAATGTTTGCAAACATCAAATCTAGGGAAGAATTCCCTTAAAAGCACCTTTTCTGTGGTGAGAACTGTATAATCTTTTGTAGGGTATGCCTCTATCCATTTACTGAAAGCACATACCAGCACTAGAACATACTTCAAGTTATTGCTACGTTTAAGTTGGATGTAATCCATTTGCAAACCTTCAAAAGGTGTGGTTGGTGTAGCAAACCCTCCTGTAGGAGTCTGTGTCCCTTTACCAGGATTGTACTGCCAACAGATCAAACAGGCCTGTACTGTCCATTTAGCTGTGCCGGCAATTACTAGATTCTCCCAAACTTGCGTAAGCAATTTCGTTGTTGCTGAAGCTCCAACATGTGCCAGCCCATGTGCCATCTGAACCGTAGGCTGTAAATAGGCTATAGGCAGCTTCCACTTATCCATCTATTTATTGCGCCAACAGCCCTCATCATCCAACATTCCCTCTTTAGACCATTGCTCAATTTCTTTCACAGAAGCAGATCTCTGTATGTCTGGTACTTCTTGTCTAGGATCATGCCAACTTTTAGCTTGTGACTTCACTACGTACATTGATGTAGTGCTTCGCTGCATCGCAGTCTCACGGGCTATGCGATCTGCAAAGGCATTGCCTTGTCCTGTCTTGTCAGTCACTTTCTTGTGTGCGCTACACTTAACAATAGCTATTTTCTTCGCATTTGTTAGTGAAGTCAAAAGATTATGCACTAGTTCTCCATGCATTATCTGCATTCCGTGGAATGTAAGAAAGCCTGTTTCCTTCCAAAGTAGGCCAAAATCATGGGCCTCTCCCCGAAAGCATGGTGGCTATCTGTATAGATGTTCACACACAAGTCAGTGCTAAGTTCACACGCTTGTGTCAAAGCTATTAGCCTGAGCTGACTTCTGTGGTGCATGAGCTGTCTCCACTACTGTCTGAAGTGTCGTAATTGCATATGCGGCTCAGGTCGTGTCATTAGGTAACTACAAACAAGACCCATCAACCCATCTACATCTGAAAGGGGCGTATCTTGCAAATCGATGCAACCCTTTGTCTGTTCCACAGTAAGGAATATACAATCGTGAGACTCCTGTGACTGAGGCTGAGGCTGGATATGGCAACAAAGTTGCTGGGTTCAAAGTCGCACATCTCGTCAGGGTAATGTGAGGGGCCAACAGTGTCAATTTGTATCCTGTTAAACGAGCACTAGTCAAGTGTTGCTTCTTAGTCTGGTTCAAAAGGGCATCGACGCATGGGGTACTAGCACCAAAAATGTATGTGAAAAAAATATCCCTTCACTCTGACGTATAGACACAGCTATTGCTGCAACTGAACAAAAGCACCCAGGCAATGCACGAGCAACGGGATCAAGAACAGCTGAAAAATATGCACAGGGAAGCTGCTTGTCACCGTGTGTCTGTACTAAAACTGACAATGCACACCCATATTTCTCGTGTACATAAAGTGTAAAAGCCTTCGTGTAATCTGGAGTGCCTAACACTTGTGCAGAGCAAAGAGCTTGACGTAACTGATGAAAAGCATTCTGGCATTCAGTCGTCCATGGAAGGGGCATTGGAGTGTCTTTGGTCGGATGTGCCAGCAAAGGTTTAACAATGTGTGAAAAACCTAATATCCATTGTCTACAAAAGGAAGTAAGACCAATGAATGCACGGACATCTTTCTGAGTAGAAGGTACTGGTGTGTCAAAAATTGCTTGAATGCAATCGGGTGTAAGTGCACGCCCCTCCTTAGACTGAAGGTGACCTAAGTATTTAACCTCCGGTCTACAATATTGTAATTTCTTCTATGACACTTTGTGGTGGTGGGAAGCAAGAAAGGAAAGCAAAGACAAAGTAAATTTTTCACACTGTTCAGGCATATCGGCTGCCAACAAGATGTCATCGAAAATATTGTATGAAAGCCACTCCTTCAGGCAAAGTGAAAGAATCAAGTTGTATTTTCAATGCTTGACTTTAAACACTGGGACTCTCAGTATACCCTTGAGGAATTCTACAAAAAATCTGTACGATCGATTATTCAAAGTGAAGCCGAACAAATATCGGCTATCAGGATGAATAGGAATCGGAAAGAAGGCATTCTTTATATCAATTACAGTAAATGTAGTTGCTGTCGGAGGAACTAAAGTAAGAAGTGTCGTTCTATCAGAAACCACTGGATATTGTGGTACTACAATCTTGTTAACTTCTCGCAAATCAATGATGAATCTGTAAATCCTAGTGTCAGTATCTTTTTTCAAAATGGGAAGAATAGAACTGTTGCAAATATTGTAAGGAACTTCTTCTACAACCCCCCCTTCAATTAAATCATGAACAATGTGTACAAGTGCCTCTTCGCCTTCTTGAGAAATTTTGTATTGAGGCAAGCGTGACAATGAAGCGCCCTCCTTGACACTAATATGTACTGGTGGAATAACCATTTGCCCGACATCGGTGTCTGAAGTGGCCCACAAAGTACAATGGAGTGAAGCTAATACAGTGTCCTCTTTGACAAGACAAGATCTCTCAGTTGCTGAGTAGTTGTCATTCAAAATAACAAGTACACCTTCTGGAGAACATCGTATCGTAGCCCTGAAATACTTGAGCATATCAAGACCCACAATGTTGTCCGGAGTGTTCGGAGAAAGCAAAAATGGACATGGAGCAGTCAATTTGTCAACATGAAATGCAAGTGGTTGTGATAGTGGGCTAAGGGAAGGTGTTCCATTGAAACCTATCGATGTAATGGTTAAGCCAGACAGGGGAGCCCTTGGAACCAATTGTTTAGATAAGGCACTACGAGTAGCTCCTGTATCAACCAGAAACTGCTCAGTAGAACCCAAAACATGTGCTGTAACATAGGGACCCTTCTGATCTACCGGAACTTCAACTGATTCCTTACCCATCCTAGGCAGTCCTATGCATAAGCAAAATCTTTCAAATCAGACAGCAAATAGTCAAACATCTGATGTTGGTTCCGTCTAGCGAAAGTGTTAAAACCATTCTGTCCACGCGTATTAGTATCAAACCTAGCACGATCATCCGTGCTTCCTCTAGGCCCTGAATATCCTGAACTAATTTCTCTTTTGACCTCTTTCCCGCGGATACTGCTGAGCACGCAATACCGGACAATCGGCAGCCCAATGTCCAAATTTCTTACAGGAAGCACACTGGTCAGAAGACAAAGGCGGATGAGCATAAGGAGGAAAAGACGGACCATAAGACACACGTCTACCCCTGTCACCACCTCTAGAAGGCGGACCATAAGCCTGAGCTAACATCACCTTCATTTTTAATTCCTTAGTCTTCTTATCCGCATTAACCTTTGCTTCTAATTCCTGCCATTCATAATACTGAGCCATAGTCAAAAGAGAAACCGGAGAAGAGGTAGTCCATGAACGCTCACAGGCCTTTAGGCGACTAGCTATTCCTGGTAAAAGGTTGGCGACATATTTATCGACAAACAGATGCCTGCCAGTGTTATCTGTCAATGACGTGGAATGCCTCCTCAAAACATGTAAAGAAGTCAGAGAGACCGATTCATCAGTCTTTTGCTTACATGATGCTAACACAGTCCAGTCTATCTTTTTAGGTGAATAATCGTCTTTAACTTATCCAATATTGCTGAGGGAAGGTCTAAAATTAACTGGCATGGTTTCCATGCGGGTTCCCTTTCTACGTCCATTTGTTCTAATTCTTTCCAAAATGCCCCAAAAGTCACACGATCATCAACTTTACGAACAGTTCTCCACATATCAGGGGGTAATAACAATCTGAAGAACATGTCGATATACGGCAGAGTCATGGTACAAGAGCCAATGGCTCCCTCAACTTCCTCATAAAAAGTGGCTGGATGTTTCCGTGGATCAGCCAATGCAGTTTTAAGAGCCATAACATCCGCTCTATTCCAAGAAGTATAAACCCAATTATAAATAAAATAACCCTTTGCATCAGTGGAATTCTTATCATCATCTGTTCCCGTACCTTTAGGAGGAACATACAAAGGTGTGGCTTCTCGCATAGGTCTCACATGATCTACTGCATTCTTATCTGTTTCAGAAGTAGAAGCCTGTGTCCCGCTGGTCTGAGATGTTTGTGCAGCTGCCTATGCTGCCTTTTTCTCTTTTCGCAAATGGGCTGCTTCAGCAAGCAGTTTAACCAAGCGTCTGATTGAGTCAGCCACCTGAGAGAAGACAAACAGACCATCACGCATTTGCTTACAGTCATGTGCTATATCGTCGGGCTCCAACTCATCAGAATGTTTCCTAAACCACTCAATGACTTATGCGGCAAATGTCTCGGTAAAATATAGTTGCTCTCTTTCCTGCCAGTTTTGTATGTTATCTAAAATTTCAGAAGCAGGAGCAACACCACTAACTGCTTTGCGAGCAGCGGATCTAAGCTCAGACGCACAGTTAGCAGTCAACATAGAACGATTTCCCCGTAATTTCTCTTGCTCTGTAGCAGAATCCTCATCTGACTCATGAGGAGCAGAAGGGAAAGTATACGGAGGCGGAGAACGAGCTAGCAAAAGAGAATCATCTTGTGGTTTATTAAGGATAGGATAAAGGGGTCGCCAAACAGTGTATTGGCTAGTTACCTGCCAATGACCCTTCATATTTTCTCTCTCTTTTATTTCTTTCATTTCTTTAATTTTAATTTCCAATGCTTTCGCATGAATACTTTTTCGTTGTCATTTTTCGATCAAGGCTGGCTCTCGCTTCATTCGTTCACGCACTTCTTTCTCCCACATTCGTACACAATCAAACATATCTTGCTTAGTCATTTGCTTAAACATACATTGTTCCACATACTGAATCTTTTGTTAATGAAATGACCCATGCATAGGCCAACGCTACTCAGGATCCTTACTAGTATAGTTATTCCATAACGTGCTGTACATTATAGAAGAAATACCATATTTAATATACATATCCCTATTAGGCATCCCCTCCGGGGGGGAGGGGCGGTTGTGTATTACCGAGTCTTAAACTGGTACCACCACAAAAGCAACACATTCTACGAAGTGTGCTTGATACAGGTATGCCAAAAATAGTGCAATTTATGCAGTTTTATACACAAAGTAGCACTTAAAGCACGTTGTGCCGTTCAAATCTTATACAAAGTAGAGAAAAGTCTCCTCATTACCTGCCTACATGAGTTGCAATTTATATATGTCCAAATCCCAAAATCCAAAAATTGGCCAATACAAATACCAAACTAGACAGCAAGCGTCGCATCAAACAACCTTACCAATCCCAAATGTCCAGATTCCAGCTGCCAAGTTCTTGAATCGACCAAATGGTCACTGCACGGTGAATCAATAAAAGAGATCTCAGTCGAGGACCGGCACCACCGGCACCACCTGGAGGGTCAGATCAGAAAGAGAGGACAAACTCTGTCGTAGCCAAGATGCGGGTCTCCTCGGGCAGTGATCATCTGTAGCGAGATTCCAATCCTTTGTTTCGACCACTCCTTGAGGAATCGGAGTCGCCGATGAGCCCCACTGGTTGGGCGCCAATTTGCCGTGGTGAGCCTCAGCTAGACCTACCAGTGCTAGGGGTTCGCCCTTCTCTGCACAAAGTCCTCAGGCCAATAGAATAGAAGTTGGCATGGAAACTGAAATATAAAACAAAGTATATATTAAACCTCATGAGGTGGAACTACATTCACACAACACCCTTCGGTAGTGCATGAAGTAGCACACTAAAGAGAAGAAACATGGTCTTTTTATACCCACACAGGGGCTCAGAAGAAGGCGGTACATGTACAGAAGAGAAGGTTTACATACATAAAAGGTCATACAGAAATGCACAGTCAACAGTAGGGCGGAGCTTGACAGTTTGCTAATTACGGTAAAAATACCCTGACAGTTACAGACTAAGACATATGTGAACAATTGAAGTGTCTTCTGCACAAGTGCAGAGTAGCAGAACCTAAATATAGTCAGTCCATAAGCAGAGTACAAGAGTAAACGACAGCAAGGAAGGACAGAGTACATGGTGAGCACATGGCAGAGAAGATGGCTGCCGAAACCAAGGTGACTTCAGCTAAATGCTAACATCGATCGCTGCTAAATAACAACACTAGGAGCTCAAGGAGTAGATACTTATTACGAATGGCTGTTACAAGCCTTCAAGCAGTACAGTGGTTTGGATACGTTGGACCCCAAGGACATGAGACAGTTTGTGTCTTAAATTGTGACTGGATTAAAGCCAGAGATCAGTCTAATGATTCAACAGCATCTGACTTACTGGCAAAAAAATCTGTGTGCCAGGTACTGCAGTGATGAGGTGGAGCCTAAACATAGGAGGATAAAGGAGAAATTGATGGTGGTCCAAATATGTAATGCCCAGAAAGGAGTGCATGTACAAGGGGTGATGATAGCTGTGACTACTAGTCAGTGAAATGCCCCAGGATGTGTACAAGTCCAACCAGTTACAGGGACAATGGGCCAGGGAAGAGGGAGAGGTATTCCCAGTGGTCCAAAGACAAGGATAGACGTTATCACACTCAAAAGTCCACTACATATCATTTTTGCCACAAGATCTGGCATTGTGAACAAAGAGCAGGGAGGATGACTCATACAAATGGCAGATGGGGGAACCAGTTACAGACAGTGACCAGGCCAAGATTACTTTATGTGGGAAGGAATCATAATCATAATTGCAAGTGCCTCAGCCTCAGAGAATCCCGTAGGTCCATCAGACATAGCTCCAGACGCTTTTCATGAAATCTCTGGATGGATTTGATCCAAAGCCATCCCTATGACTGTGCCTGAGGAGGGAGGCAGACTATACACTTGGCGCAGTCTTATAGGTAGACCAGATTGGACCATACGTAGAAGCAGATAAAGATGGTCATCCCATTAAATCCCTGATTGACACTGGTGCTACCCGCTCTACTGGGAGATCTGCAGTAGTCCCAAACCTGCCCCTCTTGGCAAAATCAATCCAAGTTGTAGGAGTTGCACCAGTGGTGTATGACTTTACAGGAGAGGAGATCGGACTGATTTGAGGAGTCAAGGCAGTTTGTATACAGGTCAAGCCAAATGTAGAATTTCCGAGAATGCCTCAGTACAATTTGACCCCAGAAACAGTGGCAGGAATTACACTCATAATTGTGTCTATGATCTTGTAGGGAATTTTAAAGGAAATTATGGGAAGCCCTTGCAACTCTCCTAATAAGGGATTTCAGAAACCTAGCATGAAATATTGCATCATTCAAGACCTTAGGAAGATCAATAACATAGTGATTCCATGTTGTCCTGTAGTACCAAATCTGTCTGTGATCTTATTCCGTATTCCTTGTGAAGCTGGGTGGTTCATGGTAATTGACCTCTGCCAAGCATTTTTTCTAGTCCATTGCATGAGGAAAGCCAATGTTTGTTTGCTTTCTGTCTTGAAATCTATGTCTTAATATGGTGTCGTATCCCTCGAAGGTATACTGAATGTCCATCCATTTTCAACGAGATCTTGAAAAAGAACCTTGAAGGTCTGATGCCTCGAAAATCAGTACTGGCCCAATACATCGATGACCTCATTGCATCTGAGACGCGTGATGCTTGCAGGGACGATTCCATTGCCTTACTGAATCACTTGGCTGACAATGGGCATGAAGTGTCTCAGCGAAAACTTCAGTACTGTTTGCATGAGGTACAGTACTTGGACCATCGGACTGAAAAGGGCAAGAGGAAGGTGTCACCAGAAGGAGTGGAGGCGATCCTGAAAATGAATCCGCTTATACCCAAAAAGATGTCAGAATGTTTTTGGGAATGGTCGGATATTGTCAACAATGGATTTCCAAATTTTCCCTGATGGTGAAACCTTTGCAGATGCTGACTCACAAGAATGTGTGTGATCTGATCCTTTGGGATAACATCTGCTTACTTGCTTTCCTGGACCTGAGAGAATGCCTATGTTGACTTCCAACTTTAGCAATGCCTTATTACAACAAAGCATTTTCACTGTTCTACTATGAAAGGGAAGGTTTTGCTCTATCTGTACTCACACTGACACATGGAGGTGCCCGTAGACTAATGGCCTATTTTTCAGCTATGCTAGATCCTGTAGCTTCAGCGTTGCCCGGATGTCTCAAATCCATTGCTGCAACAGGCGTCAGTATTGAACAATGTAAGAGCATTGTGATGGGTCACCCTCTTACGGTGTAAGTACCACACTCAGTAGAGCTTTTGAGGATGAGAACCAAGACAAAGCATTTGACTAATAACAGGTTGACAAGGTGTGAGTGCTGAGGGGGAAGAATGTGAAGACCATGACTGTCTGGATGTCAACTGAACTGGGCACGAAATCAAGACCTGACATTTCAATGAGTCATTGTCTGAATCTGATCAGGTCCTTTTCATCGACGGTTCATGCCTAAGAGACAATGAAGGGAATCTGAGAGCAACGTTTGCTGTTTGTACCATTTCTGGAGTGGTGAAAGTTGTTTGGTAGCTGAAATCATCGCCTTGACACATGCATGTCCAGTTTCTGAACTAATCCGAGTCATGAACTGTATCAGTAGCCACTTAGCCAATACGGTTTTGGCATGGTTCATGATTTTTGACAGTTGTGGTTGCAGAGAGGGTTTTTACTGTCATCTGGTTGTCCTATAAGAAATGAGGAATGTGTGAGACAGCTGCTGGAAGCATTACAGTTGCTAAGAGAAGCAGCTGTTGTCAAGTGCCCGGTCCATGGGAAGGGGAATGATTTTGTAATTATTGGTAATTAGTATGTGGATGAAGTTGCATGCAACTGCGCCTTTGATACATGTGTCTTTAATGAGGAGTATATGGTGAGAGTACAGAGAAAACTGAACTGAACCTGATGCTAGCAGCTGCTGACACATGGGATGGGCAGAGGGGTTTGTAAATGGAAGTTACAGAGGAGGAACGAGTGGTTTGGATCAGAGCAGGGTGTGAGAAGGAGAATGATGACATTTGTGTATCAGCAGATGGCAGGGCAGGACTACTGGATTGTTTGTTGCACCCTATGGCAAGGCTCATTCATGGATTAGCTCACATAGGAAAGGATGCGATGGTGAGTTTGTTCGGGCAAACTTGGCTCAATTCGAGGTTTCAAGTGGTTGCGGGAGCTGTGTGTCATCGGGGCACCACTTGCTAACGGATGTATGACATTACAACGCATGCTTTTACATCGCATGCTTTTACAACGCTGTTTTTACAACGCATACCATTACAACGCATAATGCTTTTAGGCGCTGGATAGTCAATTGTTTAATTTACTATTCCAACTCCAGTCCCCGTGGATAGTAGGGAAGGTGTTGGATAGTACATTAAACACATCCCCTATCCTAGAGCGCCCCCCAGCGCAATGCGTTGTAATGGTTTGCGTTGTAAAAGTTGCGTCGTAAAGGCACTGCGTGGTAAAAGTTGCGTTGTAAAGGATGTTTCCCCTTGCTAACAAATGAATGATGGGAAGAAGACTGTTATTCCCTTGAGCCACATTGGCAGATCGGGGGATCCTTTTAACCTGATCCAAATGGATTTTGTTGAGATGCCTGTGTGTAATGGTTTGAGGTACATTCTGGTTGTCATGTACATCTTTTTCTGATGGGTTGAGGCATACTCGACTAGAAGATGTGATAGCCTCACAGTAGCCAAGTTATTGCTAAGGGAATTACATTGAAGTCGGATTGAGGAGCCCATTTCCATAATGAAGTCATGAAGTTGCTATGCATAGCTCTAAATGTGGATCAAAGATTACATTCTAGCTACAGGCCAGAGGCATCTGGTATGGTGAAGAAGATCAATAGTACCCTGAAGTCGAGGTTGGCTAAAGCATGTGCTTCGACATCTTTGAAGTGGCCTGATGCATTACCACTAGTTCTAATGAGTCTGGGCAGCATCCTTGACAGGAAAACTGGTTTGTTGCCTGGCGTGCCCTTAAACACGCTTGTGAGCATTTCAGATGATTTGGTCCTTGACTACTGTAAGGAATCGGCTGACTTGGTGTGTTCTTTGTCTCATCAGGTTGAAGCAGTCACTGCACCGACATCAAAAGATCTCTGCCACAAGCTGTACCTAGGAGAGTGGGTTCTCATCAAGAGACACATGAGGAAAACCTGTCTTGATATCTGTTGGCATGGTCCCTATCAAGTGACACTGGTGATAACAACTGCTGTGAACTGTGGCTGAGTGCCGAATTGGATCCATGCCTCTCACACATGTTGAGTTCTAGGTCCCTCTGATGAAACAGCCCCTCTCCCAGAAGAATTTCCAGCTGTGACTGAAAGGTCATGAGAGGGGACAGGCCAAGCTGTAGGGGTACCTGAGAAGGCTGGATACACACCAGGCCAATATGAGAGAGCCTAGCTACACAAGGCCCTGTCATAGACTTGGAGGGAGACAATATCATTGAGAGTGGCAGAGTCTGACTCAGTGGAAAGGACCGGTGTGACAAGAAGTCAGTTGCAGTTGAGGAGGAAAGATGCAGGTGAGACCTGGCCTGTGAGACAGAGGAGATAGAACCTGGGACTTGCATCTGAAAGAGAGATTATACCGATAAGTGAGACTTCAGAGTCAGGCCAGAGTGAGACTGAGCAGAACACAGAAAGTGCAAGGAGATCCAGGAGACCTCGAGTGCCTTGTCAGAGGTATTCATCTCTTGAGTGGACTTATCTGGTCGCAAATGATGGGGAGAGCGAGGTCCGAAATCTCTGTGCTGGTTGTAGATATATTACATGGAGTTCCTGGGATTGAAGTAAATGCACTTCTGTCATTGAGTGTTGCTGTCTGACCAAGGCTATGTGATTTGAGGACTTTGATTTTGGAGGACATTGAAATCTCAAGTTTCAGAGCACCACAGTCACCTCAAGAGATTGCAGCATTAAGAGCTGAACTATTACAGCACGTTATGAAGGACATTGGCTCTGACCTGATAAGGGATGTAAATTGAACTGTGAACTGTAAACAACTTTGTTTGAAGAAGGCCTGAGTAGAAGAAGAATAAAGTTAGGGACTCTAGCTAGAAAATAAGAAGAAGAATGAGGGCTAGGGAAGTCTTTTGAGCTGTGTAAAAGCTCAACAAAAGGAGCTGTTGAAAAAGAACCTTCCACTGCCTCAAACATTGCTTAAAAAACTAGTCCTGTGTTTAGAGAAATAGAGAAAAGATACTCTTTGTGCTATTCTACACAGTGACTGAGCCACTTTAAAAAGTAGTATGGAAATTCGAATCATAGACACAAATTTATTGTAGGTGCATTCATTGTAGTGGTGATTGCAATATTAACTGTGGTCATTATAGAGCCAGTTTTAAGTGCACACAAAAGTGAGGAGCAGGGGGTAGGAGTACAAGGAGGGTATATCAGGATGGGAGAAAGGCTCAATAAAGCAGAATAGTCTCACATGCATGTAGACTTGTCCAAGGGAGATTATACCTTAAATGCTTCCGCTAGGCTGTTGCACCAATACATAGACACTATGGAAGTTAGATATTGTTCCTGTGCACGCAGCTACCCGCATCATTAGAAGAGGGAATAACCTACCACCACATACCCTTGACTTATGGCATTAGTTGTAGTTTACTCCTTAGTATGTTCTATGGGAAAGGGTCATTATGAGTACTGCTTCTCAATTCATGGCAAAGTACTTTCAGAAATACCTGTATATAAAATTTTGAACAAGTATGACACCCAAAGGAGAGTAGAGAGAATGGAACTATTTCACACAAATCATGACATTAGACACTGCTTATGCGCATAGACATAATTTAACTTTCCTACTGACAGATATAGAAAATACATGTATAGATCAAGAAAAAGATAGATGTAGGGGATTAGTTAATAATGTTGATAACATGGATAAGGATACAGTATGTACCAAGTAAGAGTTAGATAATAGGGCTAAAGGAAGTTCTGATCCGATAGCTTTAGATTGGCAAAAGTGAGGAAAGCTTTGCATACTACAAGCTGGGAGTAGTTCCAACTCACTATTTGTAGGACAGAGTGTGTGTGATCATATATTTTTAGCAATGGTCTTTGGAATTTGAATTTGCAGAAGTCAGTTCCCATGGTTCTGGGAGCATATTTTGTGTGTGGGAAGAATACAGATGATCTTGCCTAGCAAATGGTATGGTTTGAGTTACTTGGTGGTTGCGTTCCCAAATATATAGCATGTGGATGACTTGGAGAGTCCAGGTGGGATGTCAATGAGCAGGGAAAAAGCTGGATTAAGTACTGGAGGGGTTACGGGAGACATCTTTGGAGCAATAATTCCTAGTATGGGAGTTGTTCTTACTGATATCAAGATTAGAAGACTGTCTACTATAATGGATAACTTGTATGTTAACACAGCTAAGTCTCTGCTACTCCTTGATGGGGAGATGGTTTTGATAAGAGAGATGGTGATGCAGAACAGGCTTGTATTAGATTTTTGACTTGCAGAAGAGGGTGGAGTTTGTCAAATGTTGAAGGCCCAACAGTTTTGTACCTATATCCCTGTTACAGGGAAGGTTGGAGATTTTATGATGACTCAACGTCATCAGAGGGGGGAACAGATAGAGTGGAGATCTCATATTTGTGTCTTGTGTACATGTAAGTGCTAGAATTGTGAACGGTGTTAACATATCTATGTGACATATTTTAGTTTGTTGACAGGTAGTGTGAGGAGTTAACTTAGAAATTAAATGTAACTAGCAGAAAATGCTAACATGAAGAAACTGTGTTGTGAAGTTTGATTTTGCTCATGTGTTATAAATGTTTAACAATAATTATATTTTCCATAATTTGGTAAATGCATTGGTTCAAATGTAAATTTAATGATATAACTTGTAATGTTTAAATGATGCATTCTTATGTTAGCTAAAGTTGTAGGCCTAAAATTGAAACCCCTGACAAACTCTTGATTATAATTAACATTCTAAATTTCATGTGCACTGTGGAAGTTGTTCTTTCTAACGTTTTGTATTGCAGGTGAAGAAGCGTTTTTTCGGGCAGAATAACGCCTTTGTTTTAGCAGCTAGGCAAGGAGAGAAGAAGATACAATCATATGACTTGGGCCGATAAAGGAAAAAACGTTGGGTTCACAGGGGAGACGGCATGGAAGCCAAGGACGAATTGTTGTAAAGGATATACATGGAGAACACTGTGGAAAAGTACGCTCATGACTGTACCCAGAGTGGATGGGGTGTGAGGGTTTTACTATGGGAATTCCGCCTGTCGATAACTGTTGGAACTAGAGAAAGTGCCCACATCGTAGGGATACCATCTTAGCGATAGTGTAGGGATAGATTGTATGCTTTACATTCACCACCCCGCGATGCAGAGAAATTTAGACCCTTGCCTCATAATCATCTGTATCCTCCTTCTTGGATTAATTATTTTACTCATGTTGCACTGTCTGGATTGGGTGTGTAGATTTGGCTTTATGCTGTTTCCTTTGTATTTCTATACTCTCGGGCTGAGATGTGTTGATGTTCAATTATTCTTGGCTTTGTAATTAAAGTTAACTAACCTTCCTTTAACTGTCTCTTGGTTAAGTATCGGGAAGTGGTGCTCTAAGTTGATTGTACCTTCATGATTTCTACCCTTCACACTTTCATGCCACTAAAACGTTCCATCATAGAGTGCCTTTAGAAAAGTTCCAGAATGAAGAGAAGCAGCCCTTTCACACTGAAACCGGTCCCAAGATGCTAGTTTCCGGTCCAGGGAGGACCTGGCCTGGCAGTTTGGCCTGGACTGTTCCCATGAGGAACAGGGTCAAGACTTATTTGCATATGGCTAGGTTCAAACTGGGGTGGCATAGTGAGCAAACGAATGATCAATTAAACCCAAATCTGTGACTGGGGGTGAGTGGTTAAAAATGTTCAGCACTTCGTCCATCATCTTGTTGTATTTGCTATGTTCTCCCTAAGTGGCTAAGGGCATGCCCAGACGTGGATCCCTTGCTCACTGCGCTACTGGATTCAAGCTAACCTGGCTGATGATGGGTAATAGCCCGATTCCGGTCTAAGGATGCTTGTTTCCCATCCTGGGATGACCTGGCCTGGCAGTTCGGGCTGGACTGTTCCCATGAGGAACAGGGTTAAGACTGATTTGCATATGGATGGAACAAAACTGGGGTGGTATAGTGAGCAAAAGAACAATAGATTAAACCCAGATCTGTGACTGGATGTGGGTGGTTGAAAGGTTTCAGCACTCAGTCCATCATCTTGTGTTTGTCATTTTTTAATTTATTTATTTATAACGTTTTATATAGCGCGAACATGATCCCGAAGGATATCGGAGCGCTTTACAATTAGAGGCAAAGGTAACAAATCAGAACATTAGTCTAACATGGGGAATCTAACATACACCTGGGTGAACGAAGAATGTGCTAGACGATGGAGTACAATGACTCAAGGGGAGCAAAACTCAACAATCGTGTACAGGAATATTTAATTCAGTAGCATCAGCAAGGGCGCCAAATTTCTCTCCGACCAGGTTAGCAAAGGTCAACTCTGATCCCACCCAGTGCTGTTGACCCTCACCTTCTCTTTTCAGGAGTACTGGCCCCGCCTCCTACCCTGTCAGTGGTCCATTCTAATCGTCCTCTGACCCTCTGGCACATCATATCTTGCAGAAGAAGTGAGAGAGCTCAGGCCGATGCTCTATTCACTACTGTAGGTTTTCCCATCAACCCGGCATCCTGCAGCAGGAAATCGACACTACTGCCAGTGCTGGACACTAAGGTTCAGTAAACACATGTCTTTATTTGGATATAAAATAACATCCTTAAAAGGAGCACCAGCAACAATAGAACCTCCCCTAGAACAAAACATATAATTAGGTAATTACTCTAATTTCTTTCAAAACATCATCATTGTCCCACACAGAGAGAATTTATTTGAAAAACATATATCTATTTATTGATTTTTTTCTCTGAAATATTCTTTCATAGATCCAAAGTGTACAGTAAAGACATCAATATATATACATTCTATTTACATTTCAAAATATATGTGAAACCGCCCTCTCATAGCTCCAGTACATCCAACACTATCACTCCCATCCAGACCATCAACACTCATTCCACTAGACAATATATACAAAAAACCATCGAAGTCGGGAATGAACAGATACGCCGCCCATTCCTCAGAACAGATACGATACCCCACAAAGTGAAGACAGTGCCACCAAGACACAATAAATATAATACTAAGGAATAAAAAATAAAAAATAAAATAACACAGTCAAGAAAACAATCTGGACAAGGGGAAAATATGAGTGGCAGCGGCCATTGTCAATGGGCCCAAGGGGGCCAGACATCCCTACAGAGTTTCTCCAAAATATGAAATCAGAAAATTGGAGGGTATCAATAAGATATACAGTAAGAATTACAGGTAACTCCTAGAAAAGGACCATAGCCAAAAAGAGGGACCTCACAACAAGGCATTATGCCAGGGTATGTGTTGGTTCAAAACTTCGGTTGCATGGAAACACGGTGCATGGGTTGAGTGTTTCCCCACTTGGTGCTGGTCTTAAATTGATTTTTTGCATTTCGCATCTCATTAACTTTTTTTTCTGCATTTCACGGTGCTTACTTTTTTCCTTCTTTTCTTGACTGGTATTTTGTGGCATTTCTATCTCTTTCCTTACAATTTTCCTCTTTCTTCCCTCTTAATCTATTTTATTGTTTCTTGTTTGGTTATATCCTCTTGTTGGCGTACCTTTTGCTCTCAGTGGCAGTTGCCCAGCAGTATACATTGTTTCTATCAGCCTTATTTATAGTTTGTCCCATTGTCCCCACAGAAATTCCTAAAATACTATATGTAAAGATGTGAAGATACAGCCCTGAGTTCACTTCATCATGTTATTTTAAAGATATAATAACTTTTCAAATTTGAATGCAACGATATACTTCGAATGCTTAAGAGAAGATGCTGAAGAATTTGTATATATTCATTTGCCCCCTGACGAAGGATTGGTGGATATCGGTCCTTTTCCGAAACGTGCGTCAGCGCTTTTTTCCTTGTTTTTTGTTTGTTTAGTTTTTTGTATATATATGAATGTTAATTATCTGTGACTATTTGTTTTTTGTATATATTGTCTAGTGGTATGAGTGTTGATGGTCTGGATGGGAGTGATAGTGTTGGATGTACTGGAGCTATGAGAGGGTGGTTTCACATATATTTTGAAATGTAAATAGAATGTATATATATTGATGTCTTTACTGTACACTTTGGATCTATGAAAGAATATTTCAGAGAAAAAAAATCAATAAATAGATATATGTTTTTCAAATAAATTCTCTCTGTGTGGGACAATGATGATGTTTTGAAAGAAATTAGAGTGATTACCTAATTATATGTTTTGTTCTAGGGGAGGTTCTCTTGTTTTTTATTACAGTGTTTTCCCTGCCTCCTCCGCCTAGTACTTGTATTCAGGGACCCTCTTGTGTTTTTTGACAGCACCAGCAACAATACACATTGTGAAAGCTAAAAACTGACAGTGCTGGGCACTAAAGCTTTGCTTAAGGGGAAATCGGATGAAGCTGGAAAACTTCACCGAGCTTTACCAATCGTGCACCTTAATTGAAAAAGTTGAACAGCAATACTCCTTTGCATACATGTTTGTCGGATCATTTTAATCTTTAACAGGGAAACAATTGATGCAAAGTCTCAGAATAAGTTTTGCATGATCATTTATCTATATCATTTCCTCTGGGGATCAGTTATTTATTGCAATGTGGCAGTTTTTCCTTCGTATTTCATCACTGACACTCATTCTGAATTTAATGATCCACAGACGGCTTACCTCTCTCTTACTCTAATATCGTGAAACATGAAATTAGCCCATAATTTATGGTCCTTTGGTGCAACTAAGTGAATTGTTAAGCACTAGCATGATTTTTTATGATTTGAATCACACTGGCCGTCATCCCTTTTAATTTCGACCAATTCTTTTGTAAAAATCCAATTTGTAAACCAATATCATGAAACTAAAACATATGTCCCTTTCATTGCCCACAGCAGCTGTACAGGGCAGTGTTTTCCTTTCATTGAGTCACTTTTCCGCATGACAGATGCACGCAGACATTTGAAATATTACATGTTTTTCTGAACTCAAACTCATTATTTTTATTTAGCTTACAGTTGTGATTGCCACTCTTTGTGTAAGCAGAAATACCCTTAAAGAAGCTATTAAAACCAAGCCCCACATTTAGCTTTCTACACATTTGATCAATATGGGTATTTAGAGCTGTGGGCAATTACCACATCAGAAAAGTAGTCAAACTACTTTGCTGAAAAGGAAAAACATGCATTTCAGCATCAGCATAAATATATTTTGCGTGCATAAATACAAGTTTGGAAACTGTTTCTACCTGGTATTCCTCATTAAAACTAAATTTTGCAGTAAAGCCACGATTAACAGCTGGGGTAAACCAATGATTGATCTGTGATATTAGCACGCATTTTTTGAAACTCTATTAAGGAAGGCACACATTTTGTGTACTTAGTTACATATTTCCACTCATTTGCCACGTAAGAAGACTGACACACAATAACAACTTAAACTGCACATACTATTGTGCACTTGTACCTCACTATGCCCTGCCTCGCTCACTTTATCTCTGACTCACTTTCACAAGAAACAATAATCTATTCTCTAACATGTCTACCATTCTTGTTTTTTATATTTTATAAAAAGGCTTGTGACAAAAGATAGTAGCGCTTGGTAAGAACAGAAATAATATGATCTTAAAAGAATTCTGCCACCTAAAGCCTTAATAGTATCTGACTCAAGTAATGCTGCAAGGCCATACTAGTGACACAATGACTGTAACATGACATAACATAAAACTGAACAAATACTCCATGTTAGACCTGTCAGCCTTAGAGTGGTCTTCAGCCAAACACTTTGCCTTCACTACTCCTATTTTTGCTGCTCTTGCCATTGTTGGCCATAGGACTCCAGTGCACTTAGCCCTGCTAATCAGTGGTAAGGTGCTTGTACTCTCACCTAAACTTAGAAGAATTGGCTTATACCCAATTGGCACATTGTATTTACATGTAAGTCCCTCGTGAAGTGGTATACCATGTACCCAGGGCCTGTAAATGTAATACTACTGGTGGGCCTGCTGTATTGATTGTGCCACCCATTTAAGTAGCCCTTTAAACATTTCTAAGACATGCCATTGCAGCCTGTGTGTGCAGTTTTAAACTGCCATTTTGACCTACCTGGCAAAATAAACCTCTTGCCAGGCCTAAACATTCCTTTTTAAAACAAGCAAGTTCCTTCTAGGGTAGGCCTTGAACAGCCCAGAAGGCAGAGTGCAATGTATTTGAAAAGTTGGCCATGCACATTTAAGTTTTCCATGTCGTTGTAGTGAAAAACTCCTAGATTTGTTTTTCACTACTGAAGACTTATGTCTCTCATAGGATAACATGGGGTTTCTTTATAACATTTAGGAAGTGATAACTTTCAACTGGGAGCAGGGAGATAGGTTGAGTTTGGTGTCTAAAGAATTGTAATGTAGAGCCCTCTTTTATGTCAAAGTTGGCTTTTAAGTCACAGTTCTGAAAATAGTACTTTTAGGATGTTGGCATTATCTTGTTCTAACTATTTGTGGCTGCAGCCTGTCCCTGGGTCACATGACTAGGTTGGAGCTGGCAGTTTGCTCTTGTGCATTGCTCCCAGACAGTGATACAAAGGGAAGATAGATGTTGGCAGGATGCGCCACTCTGCCTTAACGAGTGGTCGGAGCTGACATCTACCACATGTGCACATCACAAAGGCCCTGCCTGAACTCCCTCACAAAGGGTATGTCACTAGTCTTATCTGTCCCCAGGCAAGCTAGGGTCAGGGCAGGTAAGAAGGGGATGACTGACATCTCAAAGAAACCTCCAGAACCTTCTCTTACCTCAAAGTGGACACCATGTATAAATAATGGACCTTCAGACCCAACTCATCAGTACACATCTGAACCTGTGGAAGACTCAACATAAGGTCTTCTGTGCTGCTTTGCTGCAAGAAGTACTGCCACTCTGCTGCTCTGCTGTGCTGCCCTGCTGTCTTTTGCATTAGCAAGAAGGACTTTATAGCTATTTAGCACAAAATGCTTATGATTATTGACCGAAAATGGTTAGTGTTGATATCGGTGGTCAGACCCCACGAATGGGCAATGGTGAGGGGGGTCTGTGAACCATGGGTAAGAAACCACTGACCTACATGGATATGTTCGAATCAAGATTAATAGCCCTCTAGGTAATGACAGTGACATAACAGAGTCTTTATCATTTAGCATTGAAACCCAGCGTTGGGAGCTGTGGAAAACTATTTGCAGTGTCCAGGTACCTGCCAAACCAATCCAATCCAAAAATTCTTTATTTCGACCATTTGAGACCATAAAAGATTCATTAAAAAGCATTTAAAACACATCAAACATACAATAAAAACAAGGCAGGGTGCATTACACAACTAGTTCAATTCCCTGAGGGATCTGGGCATGAGGAGGCAATTAACTCTGTTTCGTTACAGTTCATAACACGTTTAACAGAAGATCATTCTTTTAATATTTTTCCCCTTATCTGCCACATGGCCATTAAAAACTTGGCAACTGCAAAGACTATATAGTGCAGGGTACTTGTCTTCAGAATTCTGTATGAGTGTAAATAGTTTCTAATGCCCAAATTCCTACACAGTGGCACTAGCCAATATTACCTCGGTCTAGTGTAGGCAGGGCAAAAGAACAACACGTGTGTTTCGTCCTCCTCATTCTTACTGCACCCAGGACAGGTTTTGTCGTTCAGCACTGTCCATTTACAAGTAAAAGTTTTAAGGGGCAGGGTGCCTAGCCTCCATTGAATGAACAGTTTCCTTGGCAGGATAGGGGATATAATATCCATAAAACTTTCAAAATAAAAAGAATTTTTGATGTCCATAAATTGTTCAGTTAGGGTGCCGACTTTGGATGCACACACAAAGGAAACTAGGCTTTTCTCCTTGAATATTTCGGCGAGCCTTTTGCGTGGTACCCCTTGGCAACCTCTTTCAGGAACCTCCCACAGCTCAGGAAGTCCCAAGCGATAGAATTCTCGTTTAATATTAGCCAACCACGGAATTCTGTCACGACGGTTAAGGTTCAGGACATGCTTGAGGTCTTCCCTGTAGTGGGCAAGTTCACCAGTAGACCAGAGCCTGTGCCAAAACCTCAGTGGTTTTAGTGCCAATTCATCCCCTATTGAGGGGAGCCCCAGATCTAATCTCAAAGGTAGCAAGGGTGTACCTTGGGGAAGAACCAATAGGCGTCTGGGGAAGTTATTTTCTACCTTGACAAGTTCAGTCCCGGCTTTATGACCCCACAACTCACCACCATAGGATGCGGCTGCTTTGGCTTGGGTTTTGTACATCTCCAGGGCTGGACTAATGGGTTTAAAGATTGATGTATTCACGACCTTCAGGATTGCCCCAGACATTTGGGCCAACTTTAAACGGGATCTAGCTATCTGGGGACCCCATGATAAGTTTTCGTGTAAAGTTACCCCCAAATACTGGAACGTTCTGACCCTTTCCAGCCTTGCAGAGCCCAGCGTTGGATTAGGCCTAGTTGTAGTGGAGGGGTTGAATACCATGAATTTGGTTTTCTCTGTATTGATCTCCAGGCCATGCGCCCTACAGAAATCCCCAAACCCATCTAGTATCTGTTAGATCCCCATCGGGGATTTAGAAAGCAGGAGGGTATCATCGGCAAACATAATAGCCGGAACCCTCCTGCCTGCCAACAAAGGTGCGTCATTGTCCCTAACATTGTCAAGATGGAATATGACACTGTTAACAAAGAGGCAAAACAGGGTCGACGCAAGAACGCAACCCTGTCTTACCCCTCTGAGAACTGGGAACCTAGAGGACAGCGCTCCATCCCTCCCACATCTGACCTGGGCAAAATTGCCTTCGTGGAGCCTGATTATAGCCTGTAGCATTTGTGGAGGAACGCCCAACTCCTTGAGAACCTCCCATAATTTCTTACAGGGAACCAAGTCAAATGCGGACCTCAGGTCCACGAACACCATGTACAGACTCCCCCCTCAATCCTCACTGTTTTCCAGTAAAGAAGGACGAGGCGGAAAATCTGGTCCATGGTGGACGTGTTTTTCCTGAAGCCCGCCTGGAGGGGACTGAGGATCGCATTGTCCTCCATCCAGTCAAGAAGATGGTCCAGGAGAAGGCGGGAAAAAAGTTTTTGGGGTACATCTATGAGGCTGATCGGTCTGTAGTTGGCTGGGAGCAGAGGAGAGCCCTTTTTGAAAATTGGCACTATCTCTGCCCCCAGCCAAGTACAGGGGATCTCCATCCCTCCCAAGATAGAATTAAATATAATTAGAAAGTACGGGCCCCAGATCTCTGGATGGTATCTAAACAAATCTCCAGGGAGTCTGTCAAGTCCTGGGGCCTTCCCCAACGCCAGTTTCTCCATGGCGTTTACTACCTCACCCAATGTGAATTCTAGTTTATCTGCGGAATCAAATGTAATGTCCAGAGCCACCTCGTTAGCAGATTCAGGAGTGTCTTGGTACAATTTACTAAAATGGGATTCCCATACGGAGGCAGCAATATTTGGCTCCACTGCTGATTTTGGTTCGCCTGTACCAGTATTCACCAGAGACCAGAATTTTCTAAGATCCCTTGTTCCCAGTGCCAGAGATAGGTCCTGCCATCTATCCCAATCCCATTCTGACTTTGCCTGGGCGATGGCTTCCCTATATTTACGTCTCAGCTCAGCTACCTTGTCCTTGTTTGTGCCGGACTTTATCATGGAAATCAGCTCGGTTTTTATCTTTTTGCAAGTAGAGTTATACCAAGCTGGGGTTCAAGTCCTCTTCTTCCTGGTTGCCACCACAGGGTAAAAAACCTCTCCTAAAGTTCCCACTAAGTCTGTATGGATTTGGGCTAATTTCTCATTAAAATCAATGGGTCTGGGTTTGTTAATTAGTCCGTCCATTTCAACTAACTTCGGGAGTGCCAATTCGAAGATTTTTGTTAAGCACTCTTTACAACTTACAAGTTTCCCCCATCTTACCCTGCGTCTGTTGTTGCATAAGACCAAGTTCCCTGTGTCTTCACTAGAGTCTGTAATTGACAACCCTGCTTCGGGAGCAGGGTGAACCATATCTAAACAGAGGGCGTTGTGGTCACTGTCTGATCTTTCTATTACCCTAAAGTCCTGGACCTTGGACCATAAGCCTGTATCTACAAAAATGTAGTCCAGGCGCGATTCGTGGTCCTTCCTGTTGAAGGTACATGATGAAGGGGTATCAGATGGAGTACGCCCATTACAGGCCCTCAGGGCGAAGTTTAGAGTCAAGGACATGATCTGCACCGCTAGAGGGGACCATGATTTGGCATAAGGGGATTGGCATGGAGGGATCCCCCAATAGTCATCTTCAGCAGTTAAGGCACCCTCCTTCAAACCTTCCAAGGGTTCGAAGTGGCAGTTGAAGTCTCCGCCCATCAATATCTTGCAATCGGTGGGTAGTTTCCCCAAAAATGAAGATAAATCATCCAAAGTGGGTGATTCCATGGACGCACCAACTGGGCGCGAGTACACATTGACAATCGCCAAATTGAGGGCGTTAGGCCATTTAAGAAGAACACATTGAATGTCCTCCGAGAGGGTTGGTATTATCTCTGCTCTACAACCAATGTGACTGGCCACCCAGATAGCGAGTCCACCAGAAGGCCTCCCTTTACCCTTCCACTTGGCATTGATGTAAAAGGTTGCGTAACCTGCCCTGAGGAAGGGTTCCCTAGCCCAAGTCTCCTGAAAGAGTCAGATATCATTACTACCTACTAGAGAGACCCAGTCATTTGAATCTAGTTTGTTGGCGATGCCTGCCACGTTCCAGGAGAGGACCTTCACGGGTCCTACGGGAGACTTAAACGCCATTCCCCTCGTCCTCTCAGCCGCTTTACCTATAGATGATAATGCAGACCTATCCAGTAGTACTCCCAGATCAGTTGGAGCTTGAGATGTTAATTTGCAACAGGATGATCTCGGGGATGGTTTGGCGAGATAGCCCTGGGTACAAATGGTAGTTGTACTCACCAAAAGAGGTGCGACAGGGTCCTGGTTGATGTTAACAATAGCAACTGTCCCTGTTCCCAGCAGAGCAGTTTCGAAAACTACCCCTTCGATATCCCCATCACATGCACCCATCGGGAGTCAGTCAACCTGGTCAAGGCAACTGTATCTATTGGAATGAACATAATTGCTATAGACAGAAGTATCATGACGAGGGGGCCTGTACCTTGACCCATCGATAGCAAATCCCACCCTGGTCCAGCCGTCGTCTTTCCCCAAAGTGGAATCTCCACCACTAGGATAGAAAAACGACAGGGGGACCAATTCTATGGATGTATTCCCTGGGCTCCCAAGCCAATTACATATATGGGTCACAACCTGGGAGTTCCTAAAGCTTACAAGTATACAATCTCCCCCTTTTTTCTTGACAGTGTACCCAACCCATGGGACCCTCCTAACCATCAATACTTCTCCTCTCAGATTAGGCGGTAGGGGCCTGTGAACATTTAACCAGCTGATGACTTTGTTACGTAGGGAGTCAAAAGATTCCACCACTTGCTAGAAAGCTCAGGTATCCCCATCAGGATTACAGTATAAGCCGCCGCCTCTGGAGGTAAATTAACTGCTTTTCGCCGGTTATAGCTGTTACTAATCCGGTTAGGGCAGTCAGCCAGTACGTTAGGCAGTCTCTTTTGTCTCGTTGTGGTAGCCGGAGTAGGTAACCTCGACTTCCTGACAAGCGGCACCGGAGGGAGTTGCCTAGGGAGAGGTACTGGGACGGGTTGGGATTGGATGACTATGGGGACGTTCGCCATGGGAAGGGTAGTGGGCAGAGTTGGAACCACAGCAGTAAAAGCACTAGGCGGGACAGAGATCCTATTATTTGTCCCATTTGCTCCATTAGTACTCGATCGCAACCCTTGCTGGTCCGCCCTACCCCCACATGATTTTTCTATTGCTAAGAGTCTAGTCTCAATGCTGTCGAGTTTAATCGACAGGGGATCCAACAGATTTTTAATAATGTCAGTGATAGAGCAAATAATGTGGTCCGTGGTGTTAGAAAGTCCCCCTCCAAAGATAAACGGGCCAGTGTGCGGGGATGTGTGGTTGAGGGCAGGGTGTAAAGGGCTCGCCGTTTCGGTGACAATCATGGCGGAGGATGTTCCTGAGACATCAGTGCTGTTATCAACGGTGTCTAGAATGAAATCTACTTTGGCCCTCTTCGCACCTTTTGACTGCCTAGGTCTTTTCCTTTTCGGGACCGCACCCTCACAAAGACCCCTATGATGTAATGCAGTAGATACATCCCCCTCTTCCCGAGTTAGAACTATCTGAGATATCGGGGAAGACATCGACTCGTAGATGGTATGAACTGAGTCTCGATCCCTTTGTGAGTTAGATGGTGTCCTCAGCTGTTGCAACACTGACTCTATAGTATGATCGATGCTATCCATAATTGATAAGTGGGTTGCATCCAGCAATTCTGTGGATCTAACATTCGTAGATGGCCCTGGGGAAGCTAGGTGCGGGCTTTCCATCCATTTGGCTATTTGTTTTTCTAAGGTTGTAAGACCCTTGTTTACCACAGAATTTGCATTGGCAAGAAAATTGTCCAGAGTACCTTTTACCAGGGTGGCCGCCTTACTTCTTGTTTCCCTAGTTGCCATGTTGAACAACACCGTACTTCACGGGAACCAGGCAAAATGTAGTATTAGGGTGTCCTGCTAGGCAAACGCTTAGGGGGGTGGCCCGGTCCGGTCTCTCGCGTCCTCGAATGGCCTCAAACGGCCCGCCCTTTGCCCGGGCTTAGCCCGGCGCTGTCCCGTGCGCGTTCCGCGATGCGCGTCCAGGGGCGTGATCTTGTAACTGATAGCCCCGGGGGCGTGGTCAATCGGGAAGAGTCACCAGGTGCGGCTAGTAAGCATGCCGCTTAGAATCCTGGGACTCGCAGTCCTGCTGCAATGCCGGTTCTTCTTCCACCCACGATAATCCACTGGTGCCTGGGACACAGGTCAGGTACTAAAGTCCTCTCGCCACTCCACACAACTGCGAGCGGCTCCCGCGGAGTGGGGGCCGCGAGTCGTGGTCTTGAGCACCCAGGAGGGGGGGACGCGGTCAATCGGGAAGAGTCACCAGGTGCGGCTGGTAAGCACGCCGCTTAGAATCCTGGGACTCGCAGTCCCGCTGCATTGCCGGTTCTTCTTCCACCCACGATAATCCACTGGTGCCTGGGACACAGGTCAGGTACTAAAGTCCTCTCGCCACTCCACACAACTGCGAGCGGCTCCCGCGGAGTGGGGGCCGCGAGTCGTGGTCTTGAGCACCCAGGAGGGGGGGGGGCGCAGTCAATCGGGAAGAGTCACCAGGTGCGGCTGGTAAGCACGCCGCTTAGAATCCTGGGACTCGCAGTCCCGCTGCAACGCCGGTTCTTCTTTCACCCACGATAATCCACTGGTGCCTGGGACACAGGTCAGGTACTAAACTCCTCTCGCCACTCCACACAACTGCGAGCGGCTCCCGCGGAGCGGGGGCCGCGAGTCGTGGTCTTGAGCACCCAGGAGGGGGGGGGTGCGGTCAATCGGGAAGAGTCACCAGGTGCGGCTGGTAAGCACGCCGCTTAGAATCCTGGGACTCGCAGTCCCGCTGCAACACCGGTTCTTCTTCCACCCCCGATAATCCACTGGTGCCTGGGACACAGGTCAGGTACTAAACTCCTCTCGCCACTCCACACAACTGCAAGCCAAACCACTTCTTTTATTCGTACTATCTGAAACATTTTCCCCTCAATTGGTGAGCTCAGAAAGCTCACCCTGTACCTTGTCCTTGCGCAAATTGGGCTTTAATGTAGGTGCTGCCAGGTAGCCATGTTCTTCCGGATGTGTCCTTGAGTCATATTGAGTGGTAGCTAGTGAGGTTAGAATCGTCTACTGTTTAGGAAAGATTTTGTTGACAACAGCTGGCTAGATCCTCTTTTGGATCTGTTTGAAGCATAACATATATGGATATATTTACCAAAGGATCATGCTGTTGTCCATTACTTGTTTTCAGGTGGTTGTCTCAAGACACTTTCCCATTTTTGTGGCTTTGATGCTTTGCTGGATCATGAAGGCGGGATACATGTAAGTTAGCCTTTTCAGGATGGTGAACTTGATTTTGATATAGTTGTGCTGTTGAGAAGCCAGGCATTTCGCCGTTTAATTATGCTGAGTCATGCCCTGAGCATGACAGTGCCAGGGTTCCTCTATAATGAGTGCTGTGGTGTGACTTTATGAAGCCGGCATAAAGGGGACTGCTCTAGTCTGGATCACGTTCTACCTTAAAAACAGAACTAATGGCATCCATACCCCACCTTTCTCATCCAAACTGTACTCCACAAAAGCAGGAGTCCCTCAAGGCTCTATCATCTCACCCATGCTTTTCAACACCTACATGAAGTCATTACCAGCATTGATCAATCAATTTCACCTCATGTGCTATAACTATGCAGATGACATGCAAATACTCCTGCAACTGGAATGCCTCAAAGAAAGTAGAAACTCGTAAATTTTCAGTTGTCTCCGAGTCGTGGATCAAATGATGACTTGGAGCCATCTCATATTGAATGCTTCCAAAACAGAAATACTAATGTGTGGCGATTGGAAACATTATGACCCGCTTGTCGCCTGGCCTGATGAACTGGGATCACTGCCTAAAGTATCGAAGGAAGTAAGAAACCTCAAAATGACCATGGACTCTAAGATATCAAGGAATGCCCCAGTGGACAAACTAGCAAGACACAGCTTGGTTACTATAAAAACTCTGCGACTAATTTTACCTCATTTGGGATTTCCACACAAGGTCTAAGCTACTATCTCCCTTGTTCTGTCCAAACTTGATTATGCTAATAGCCTCTACCACAGATTATCTTTAACAACCATGAAAAGACTACAACAGATTCAGAACTCGGCTGCCAGACTACTCTTGCATATCAAACCACAAGACCACATCTCCTCTGCCTTGAAAGGGCTGGATTGGTTACCCGTTGCCAGAAGTTCCACGTTCAAGCTGCTTTGTGTCACCCACAAAGTGATACATGATATGGGACTGTTCTTCATCAGGAATAAAATCAATCGCCTCAAAATCCCAAGATACATGAAAATTACATTTGTGGGACATTATTCTCTGTTTAAGCAGCCAAACTATGGAACTCTTTACCCCCAACATAAGATCCATGGACAACCACCTTATCTTCAGAAAACCACTCAAGAATTGTCTCTTCCTCACATAAACACCATACCCAAACAGAAATATGCAGCATATTCCTCTATATAGAAGCATTTATTTGTATTATTGATATGTACCCACATATGTGTATTGTGTATTGCGTTGTATAACCATGTAGAATAATTATGTTTTTAAAAAAAGTAACTGCAACAACACTTCTTTAATCTACATATACTTACCTCCCTTATGCATCTATATACCTTCCATGTCCTTGGATCTACATATGTATTACTTTTCTCCTAAAAAACATACAATGCACTACCCTGTTTCTCACCCTTTACCTCCCTCAGTATATATCCTCTACCTCAACTCTCTGACTCATCTCAAACCTCTATCAACTACGCTTTCCAATGCACTACCCTATTTCTCACCCTACACCTCTATCAATATCTTTAATCTACATATACTTATTCCTTTATGCATCTATTTGCTTTACATGTACTTATGGATCTATATATTTATTACTTTCTGCTAATTCAGCATCTCCAACGCACTACCCTATTCTCACCCTGCACCTCCCTCAATATATCTTCTACCTCAACTTTCTGACCGATATCAAACATCTATCTACACACTCTTTCAAATGCACTACCCAATTTCTCACCGTATAACTCTACCAATATAGCCTCTACATCCACTCTCCCATTCATCCCACACCCCATACCACTACGACGATCCCCAAAATAACCCTTTCTAAACTCTCCCATACTCCACCCCTTCTTGCATCATCTGACCCCTCTTTTACTATATCAATCTCCCAAAACCAGCATTTCTAAACTCTTCCCTCTGACTCTTCCCCTCCACTTCCCTTTTTACTCATCCCAAGTTTCCTCCTACTGCTATGACCTCCTAAAAAAAGTCTAAATCCTTCACTCTTCTATCACTTCACTATCCTTTTCAATCAAAATAGCAGACTAACATGTCCACTCTCAAATTTCATATTTCACTACACTAATTCACCACTAATCCTTTATGAATTCCAGAGTAGCGTGCTACTCGCCAAAAAAGCACTTCAACACCTCATCAGGGGTAGCAAGCACTGTATAAATTATCGGGGTCCTAACCTGTGACCTGCACTTAATCCCCAATCAACATGTTATATCTTTCTAGTTATAAGTCCATTTCCTTAACACCACCTACCTAATTACTTGAATTGTTTATTTCTTGCACTTGTTTATCTATTTTCCTTTGTATACTTAGCTTATTGTTCATTATCCTTTATCTACTTGTATGCCATGTCTATATTATTTTACTCATGTAAAGAGCTCTGATACCTCTGGGTCTAGCCAGCGCTATATAACACTTTTAAAATAAAAAATAAAATAAAAAAATAAAAATAAATGCTAACCTTTTTCCCCTCTCCTATCCCTCTGCACCCTCCCCAATCCAAATAACTGACTAACATATCCAAGACTCAAATTACTTTCATATATTCACTACAACTGAGACACCAGTGTTGCAAGCCTACCGTAATGTTGTTGTCCATGATCTGACCAACAAAATTAAAAATCTAAAAGACACCCTTAGGAAAAGAACACATCTGTAAGGACAGAAGAAAATATCCAAACCACTATGCAGGCATTCTGAATCCAAATCAGATCCTGCATCATCAAGAATCTTCTAAAGCATTTTCCTTAACACATGTGCTGGTTCTAAATTGAGAAATATACTCAACAATCCAGATTGTTCCCATCAAAACTCAAAATATTTTTTCTCTGGCCACTCATAAACAAAATCCTTTGGTAATTGTTATTAAAGATGATGTTGGCGTTGGTAAAATCAGTAGGGCACCAAACTGCTTCTGAACATCTGAATAGATAAAATGTCTATGCAGGAAAAGCAGATTCAAGAAATGATTCACAAAAAAGTAGTACAACCAGCAAGAATAAAACCCAGGTACAAGAAAGTATAGAAATTCTGTGTAAAATGCATTGTTATAGATTGTTTACTTTCAAGACTTCCAGTGGGCCGACCCCATATTACCATTGCCATTTATAGGCCTACATTTCATCATATTTCAGAATTTGGGACATTTGTTCCACATTGACACCACCTTGTACGTTGCAGGTGCTGCCCCTCCCGACTACAGACAAAGATAATCCCTGCCTCACAATACTGTTGGACCTCTCATCTCCCTTTGACACAGTCGACTATCCTATCCTCATACACAGCCTGGAGTCTTGAATTGGAGTCTTGAATTGGAGTCACCTGCAATGTCTTTCACTGGTTCTCTTCCCACTTTTCTAACATACACCAGTTTTTTTTTTTTCCATGGGCATCTTCATGTCTCAAAAGATTCCTATTTCATTTAGATTCCCTAATGGGCTCCATATTCTCCATTCTGGCTCTATAATTCATTTAGATTCCCTAATGGGCTCCATATTTTCCATTCTGGCTCTATAATGTCCACACCTTTACATGGCGCTGCTTGGTGCTTTATTCACACATAAAAGCCTTAAGATTCACCAATATGCCGATAATACACAACTCTACTTGAAATTGTCATCCCCTTCAGACATCCAATACCTCAATAACTGGCTACACGTCATCCAAACATGGATGTTCAAAACCCACCTGATGCTCAAACCAACCACGACAGAGCTCTTCTTATTTGCTAGCAGAAGAACAACAAACAGTACAAGCAAGGTTCCCTAACATGAAAGTTGACATATTCGAACAAAACTCTCACTGAATGCTAAGTCAATTGAAAGACATTGGCAGTGTAGCTTCCTCTTCTAAAGAAAGTGAAATGTTTGTTCCAGAAAGTGACATAAGAACTGCTTTTCGCACCCTCTTTTTCCTTACATATGGATGGTGGTAACGCCCTGCTCCATTGCCTCTAACACTTCTCACTGGCACCCTTTAAGGGCATCAGCATCATACATGCCTCCGCATAGGGATCAAGAGCCTGAAAAAGAACTATGATACCCCCTATTCTGATAAAACTCCATTGGCTCCCCTTGCCACCTTCCATTATCTTTAAAACCAGCTCCATCATGACCAGCACTCCTGTGTATATTGCAAACAAGCTCACATCTCTGGAGGTCCTCACCACACCAGCAGCCAGGACTTACTGCAAACAAAGAAGTGTAAAAAAGAAGAAACAAGGCAGAAGGCCTTTTTCATCTATGCACCTAGGATCTACAATACCACCTCTGTATTAATAAGGATAGCCCCAACTCTTTTCTAATTTAGGAAAGAGTTGAAAACACACCTCTTTAAAGAACACAACATCACAGTGCATTAGCATTCACAAACCAGCCACCTCTTTTGTCACTTATTGACTTTATGCTTGTCTTTGACTGAGTACACTGCTCTACATCCTTTTGGCTACCTTTGCCTTTTTGTGCTACACATTTATTTTTCAAATTGGCTGCAAATGTTTTGTTACTTTGTTCTCCTGCTGGGATGCATACGAAACATTTCATACAAGGTAAAAAAAACTGTGCTATGTTTTCTCTGTGCAGAAGAACATGGTCTCAGCTTGTAGCTGGTGAACGGACTTGCTTATCTTTAGAAGGAGAAACACTCAGAATTAAGAATTATTATATGCCATACCCTTGATGAAATCTTGAGTCATTTGAAGGCATTTCAAAATTGCCATCCAGGTGTGGTATATAAATAAATAATACCGGATCTAGGTTTTACTAGGCATAGCAATAACAGATAGCTCAATAAATAAGAGTCAAGATTCGAGGTAGTAGGAGTTTTGCAGGTTTAATACAGCATAAGGACAGGAACAGGACAACCTGCACAGGAATAGGATGGCAGCCCTGGCAGCGCTGCCAGGATCAGGATCGGGACAAGGGAAGGCGTAACTTTTTAATAACAGAACATGAGTATATATACATAACGCAAACACATAGCATTACATTGCAATAGGCGTAGCAGTGGGTGGAGCAATAGGCGTGATGCGTAGCAGTCGCGAAAGATAAGGGTGAAAGTGGGCGTAACAGGGCGTATACATAGACATGTGATGCAAACGTAACAGAATATGTCATGAATGGGGCGGAAACCATGGAGGGGGCTACCTAAGGAGCCGGGACCTCTAACCTGATGGTGCGCGCAAACTGGCAATGACGTATCACTAGGAGAAGCTGGGGGCTATGAACTCTGTGCTAGGAGCAGAGACTGAAGTCTGGAGAGTCAGGGCGACATGTACCTAAACAGTATCTAGTATCTGATGTTTAGAGAACATGTTGATATAAACTAGAAGTCAGGAGGGGAAAGGCTAACAGACACTAAGACTGGACCATGCATTAGTCTACATGTAGTGCGTGATGAAGAATATTAAATGACCATTAAATGCAGTATTTCTCTTACATGGAGACGTAGAGGCTAGACAATGACGGAAACCATCGATGCGATTCAGTAGCTTTAGGAATGCAGAGAAGGAGGACTGAACTGATAATCTGGAATCATAACATACTCTTGGCAGACTCAGAGGCAGAGCCAGGCTGAACCGGGCACTGCGAGGCAGGAAGTAAGTGAAGGGTCGAGGATACAGGTGGGGGCTGTATCGCTCCTCAGCGAGGCTTCAGGAGACAGGAGACAGGAGCTGAATCTGGTGTCCAGGCCCTTCTGAGGCCTAGAAACGGGGACTTTATAATAGAATAACGTGCACACTGAGAAACGTGGCAACGTAACTTTACATAGGCCTGATATTCGTAGTATTCACGAGAACTGGAAACTGACATACTAGAAGTGGACACAACTATAATTGCGTCTGTAATCAAACATGGGGAATAACATATGCATATTAATCATGCACATATAACATATGATGGATGACACGTAGGGACACAGAACATGGCAAAATGTACTTTTCCACATTCCCTCCTTGTCACTACGTTTCCATCAGGAAACATCAATATTCATGATACCATCTATCATTTCATACAGTATCATTTGCTCGTCTCGAATTATCCTGGAACGGGATCTAGAACGGGGCTTGGGACTAGGAATACATGATGTAGCACAAATGCCGCAAATCGCAGGGCCACATTGTATACAGAGGCAGCAGCTGAATATGATCGCTACTGCAATACCTAGAAAGGACAAGACTTTCCATCCCCAGGCGGAAATTATATTCCAGAACCAACCGGACCATGTCCAGGTGCCTGGATGTTGGTGTAACAGATGGGCAATTTTATGGAGTCTGGTTATAGCTGAATAAACAGACGGCGCGTTATTTGGAATGAAAATGCAGCAACTAGATCCGATGACTCTACAGGCCCCGCCCCTATCGGCCAGTATGACGTCAAGGACGAGACGATTTTGCAAAACTACAAATCTCATAGCAGATTGCTCTTCGGTTAAGTTACCTAGAGCAGAGGCAGTCTCATTGACTACTGCTTCAAGGGTTCTGGTTAACCTACGGATCAGCTTACTATTCTGGATAGGTCCTATAAAGAAAAAGAAACCTCTATTGAAATCTGTATACTGTTCTAGAGCAGTTTCAGTATAATCGACAATGGGGGACTCCCTTCTATGTCTAATGTGTACTAGATGTGTATTTCTATGATAATCAGATGGGGCTAGGAAAACTGGTGGCAGTAGGAAGGCAATGTAACAGGTTCCCTCCCAATCGAGGGGCAGACGAACATATGCAGTTTGACCACAAATAAAATAAGAATGACGTGAAGCTTTGAAAATAGATTTCCCACTGTCACTATACTTGATAATAGTAGTACAATCGCTATGTCCTACATGTACGGAACCATTATTTCGGACACATAATTCGCCTTTAACTGGTAGTACTGAAATAGTAGGTAAGTCTGGAGTGGAATCAGACTGAACATTCAGGACCATGAAATTCGAAGAATAGTTACCTAAATTGTACACTTCATTTTCTAGATCTAACCCTGTTCTGTGGGGAAGACCTTGCTTGTCTGGAAAACATGTACTGTTAAGAAAAAACATATCTGTTGAGGATGACGTTAACGTGGACCATGCTCCACACGAACCATTATGTGAAAACGGATAAGGAAAGAGTGGCAGAACTCCCTTCGGTGTCTGGAAAGGGGGGAGTCGACCACACACCCAACAATTAGTGGCATTGCTGGTCTGGTGTGAATAATGTAACATGCGGATGAAAGAATTATTACGCATAGCGAGGCGGTAAGAGAGTTCATGAGGAGGCAGATCACTAAACGTATGCTCTACTGTAACATTGGCAGACTTATTTACATGAAGAACTGGGAAATACAGGTAAAATGCATAACTGGTGCAGGAAATCATAATGCTGAGAAATAATATGAAACATAGAAAAACAATACATCGAATTGAGTTTTGACTAACTCTCTCACTATGGGGGTCTATTTTATACATGTCAGAAACAGTCTAACCGTTTCACCTAGGGGAGGACATAGACAATCAAACTGGCTGACTTATTTTACTAGACCGGAGTTTCAACTTATACTCCTGTTGCGGAGTTTTCTCTAACAGGGGAGGGTTTGTAGCAATGTCTTTTGCGGGACAGTCCTTGAGAACAATATTTTGGCAATCCTTCAAATCCTGGGAAATGTTCTTTGAGACGGGTTTCAGTCCATAAAACTTCTTTACGTGCGAAAGGTGCACCCAGCCTTTGCGACCCTCCAACTTCACGGCTGTACGGGTGGCGAGGAGGACCTGTCGGGGCTCCTTCCAGCGTGGCTCCAGCGGACTTGAGCGGTCAAAATTGCGAACAAGAACCATGGATCCTGGAACGATTTCATGCGGTGCCACCTCGGTATTGTCTGGAAATGCCGCGGCAACCTGTGAACGACAAGAGTTGAGGGCAGACATCAAGGAAGCTAGGTAATCTGTCAGCATATTACTTGAAACATCGGTAATACTTCGGGGTCTAGGAGTACCCCACATGTTAGGGGGGCGGCCGAAAACGACCTCATACGGGGACAGACCTGATCTGGAATGTGCGACCATGCGCATATAGAACAAAGCAACTGGCAGAGCTACTAGCCAGTCCACACCTTTCTCTTTACATACTTTGGCGATGCGGATTTTCAGGGTCTGGTTATGTCTCTCTACGAGACCTGCTGCTTCAGGATGGCGTACACAATGAAACTTCCACTGGTACCCTAACAAAAGGGAAACATGCTTCATCAACTCAGATGAGAATGGCTGGCCGTTGTCAGAATATACGACTCTAGGGAGTCCATAACGGGGGAAGAACTCACGAACCAACTGCTTGGCAGTGGTCGCGGCTGTGTAATCTGGAACTGGATATGCTTCTGTCCACCTGGACAAAGCGCATACAACTACAAGGACATACTTGAAACCTCGACATCGCTCCATCTGAATATAATCCATCTGGAGGACTTCAAAAGGGTGGTCAGGAGGTTGGAATCCACCTTGTTCCACCGGGACACTTTTACCTGGATTAAACTGGCAACATATCATACAGGTACGGACTTTCTGCTTGGCTGCAGCTCGTAAATGCTTGTTGAACCAAATGTTCTGGATACTGTCTAACATAGCTTTTTCTCCTAAATGTGCTGGACTATGTGCAGTATTAATAATGACTTGAACCATAGAGTCGGGGAGAAACCAAGTGGCTTTTCCTTTTGTTAACCATCCTTGATCTGTCTGGACCCCTCCTTGTTCGGACCATTTCTTGATTTCTTCGGGAGTAGCATGTAACTGGATATCTATGACATCTTGAGTAGGGTCCTTAACTGTCATACATGTAATCGGATCTGGAGTGTGTGTCATGTTAACTGGAATGTCTGGAGTCTGTGCTGTAAGCTTGGCTGTGCGATCTGCTAGATCGTTACCCTGGGAAATAATGTCAGTAACTTTCGTATGTGCTTTGCATTTCATGATAGCAATGGATGTCGGTAAATGTATGGCATCTAACAGAGCTTGAATAAGGAGACCATGCTGAATCTTGGTTCCATGAGAAGTCATGAAACCTCTCTCTTGCCATAGCACTCCAAAGTCGTGTACAACTCCAAATGCGTAACGTGAATCTGTGTAAATGTTAACTTTCAAGTTCTTGGCGTGTATGCAGGCTTGTGTCAGAGCAACTAGCTCTGCTGCTTGAGCGGACAGGGTGTCAATACGGTGTGTCTCAATAACTTCAGTATCAGTAGTCACTGCATACGCGGCGACTAGTTCTCCTGTACTTGTTCTCATACATGAACCATCCACATAAAGTGTCAGGTCGGGGTCTGGTAACGGAATATCTGTCAGATCTTGTCTTGGCTTGGTCGTAATGTTAACTACTTCCACACAGTCATGTGTGGCAGAATTCGTAGTAACTGATGGTAACAATGTAGCAGGATTGAGAACGTTGCAGCGTCTGATTTCTATGTGTGGCTGAAACAGTGTCAATTCATAACCTGTTAAACGTGCAATTGTCAAGTGCTGTGTCTGTGTTCGGTTTAAAAGAACTTCCACGGAGTGTGGAACTTGTACTGTCAGGGAGTGTCCTAAGACTATGGAATCACTTTGTCTGATAGCTAGTGCTGTGGCTGCAACTGACTTAAGGCACGCAGGCAGAGCCTGGGCTACAGGATCTAATGTGCTCGAAAAATAAGCACAAGGCTTGTATTGTCCTGCTTGATCTTGTGTGAGAACAGATAATGCTGTACCTTCGCGTTCTGTGACGAAAAGTGTAAAAGGCTTACTGTAGTTCGGTGTTGCTAGAACTGGAGCTTGGCATAAAGCTTTCTTTAACTCATTGAAGCTAAGTGTATGTTCAGATGTCCAAGGGAGGACAGTCGGTACGGCTGCCTCCTGTGTCATTAACTGTATCAGTGGCTTGGCTAGAAATGCATACTGAGGAATCCATTGTCTGCAATAAGAAGTGAGGCCAATAAAGGCACGTACCTCCTTCTGGGTCTTGGGCTGAGGAAGACTCGCTATTAACTGGATACGGTCTGGTGTCAACTGCCTACCCCTCTTGGACAGTAAGTGTCCTAAGTAGACCACTTGCTGGACACAGAATTGAAGCTTCGAAGGGGACACCTTGTGCCCCATCTCGGCTAGGAAATACAAGACTGTAAGGGATGCTCGCTCGCAAGCACATTCAGAACGGGCTGTGATCAGTAGATCATCGACATACTGGAGCAGGGCAGTGTCAGTTGGCATGTGAATGTTGTCTAGTTGTCTCTTAAGTGCTTGACTGTAAATACTAGGACTTTCTGTGAAACCTTGAGGAGCTCGTGTGAACATATAGCTCCTTCCATTTAAACAAAATCCGAAAAGGAACTGGCTGTCTGGATGAATAGGGACACTGAAAAACGCGTTCTTGAGGTCGATTACAGTAAAGAACGTGGCTTCGGAATCAATGGCTGTCAATAGGGAAGAGATATCTGGGACAACTGGATACTGAGGAATAATACATTTATTAAGTTCTCGTAGGTCAATCACTAATCGATATACTGGAGGTGCATTCGGATCAGTACGTTTCATGACTGGAATGATCGGAGAATTGCATACATTGGAGTCAGTTTCTACAACTACTCCTTGAGCGATGAGCTCGTCAATAATTTTGGATAAGGCTGCTACAGCCTCAGGTGGCAATCTGTACTGTCTGATTCGTGGTAACACTACACCTGACTTGAGAGTCACACGATGGGGTGTGATTTGCATATAACCAACATCAGTTGGACCTTGCGCCCATAGATGCTGCGGAACATTAGACAATCTGGGATCAAAATCTCGTAATACATAGTGACCCTTGAAGTCACGTAGGAACAATCGTATTCCCTCTGGGGAACAGCATATAACTGCACCTAATTCTTTCAGTGTTTTAATGCCTAACAGATTTTCTGGACATGACTTAGTAAGTAACAGATCAGTAGTACGGGACAATGGACCTACTTCTAGAGTAACTGGCTTTGATATCTCATTTACGATAGGTTTTCCTGAAAATCCAAGGGAAACATTTCTTGAGCCTGAGAGCGGAGCCCCTGGAACTTCGGCGTGGCTAATTGTGGTCCTACTTGCCCCTGTATCAATCAAAAACTTTCTGTCTTTCCCTAATACTTGACTGTGAACATAGGGACCTTCTTGATCTACAGGTATCTCGATGAGAGGCAAGCCTACCTCCCTCTCTAGGCTGTTTCATGAATATGGCTGATACTCTGGATACTCAGACTGTGCATACTGGTACATCTGCTGTGTGACATGCTGTGTTGCAGCAATAGGCTGCGGTACAGTAACTGTCTGTTGTGTATTCTGTGGCTGAGGAGTCTGTGAAACTTGTTCGTGTCTAGGCGGACGTGGTCTTTCTTTAGTCTTACCGGTAGCTATGTTATGTTTCAGAACTGCACACTCGTTTATAAAATGACCTGGCTGTTTACAATAATTGCAGTTTCCTTTAACGGGAGCTGCAGGATGACTGGCTTGATTCGGACCCCTCTTCTGACTGTCTTGAGGAACAGATTGTGCAACTAGTACTTTCATTTTCGTGTCTTTCATACGTTTTCTCTCGTGTTCTTGTTCTTCCCTGATCCTATTCTGGTGGTATTGGAGCATCTGCAACATCTGGGACGGGGTATTAGCTTGCCAGGTACTTTCGACTTTCAAAACTCGATTCTTAATTGGTGGACTTGAATTCTCGACTAATTTAGTAACAAAAAGATGAGGGTATGACTCACTACTTGTCTTGAGACCACTGTTGATGCTAAAACATTTCTCAAATCTAGAATAAAAATCACTAATGTCTTCATCTTGTTTCTGTTTACAGGCTGAGATTGCATCCCAGTCTTCTTTTCTAGTTGTCAATAATCTGGGTAAAACTTGTATTAATAATTCTGGTAATTCTTTACATTTCGCTCCAAGACCGGTACCTGGTACTCGTGCCTTGTCTTCGGCTTCTAGAACTGCCCAATCGATCTTTTTCTCTCCCACCTCCCATTCTTTTTCCTTGAGCTTTTCATACACCCCTGCGGGCAGCAGAACCTTTAACATTTTAATTATATCTGGATACGTGTATTCTCCCATACGGAGCATGTCTTTTAATTCTCTATGGAACCCTGCTGGATCTTTATCATGACAGGGGATTAATTTCTTCATCTCTAAGAGTTCCATCTTTGTGATCGGGGTGTAAACAAACACTCGTTCTAGTTCGCCACCCGTTCCTCTAACTGGGTGGACTTCTCGTAACAGATTCTGTCTCTCCATATAAAATGGTTTACTTTCTGGGGGTGAGACATGAACAAAATGCGGATTCAAAAACGTTCTATATTTGTGACGCTGTTCTAGAATGACACTAATTAAATCGGTACCTAAACCTTTCCATCTATACTGGAGTAACTCGTTCAGGATATCGTGTAACGGGCCTGGATCAGAGTGTTGACCCTCATACAATGTAATGAGGTGCTGGATCATATACATACCCGCCAGTCGTTGCTCGGCTGGGGGCATTTTCAGAAACATTTGTGCCACTATTTCGTCTGGAAAAGTGGTAGAGTCAGTAGTCCATCGGACTGCTGATCGGACTAGTTCTTGTTCATGCATGGTACTTAACTCGCTATAACCGATTCGTGATTTCAGAATGTGATCGGTAGCTTGGAATACTTGTTCTAGAGAACCTTGTTCTGGTGCTTGATGATGGAAAGTAGACTTGTGTTCTAGGCGTAAATGGCGATCTGGAAATCTAGATTTTCCTACATACGCTATTCTGTCGGGATTCTCGTCGTCAACCTCTTCAGTATCAGAGTTACTTTCTTTCTCGCTTACTTGTGCTGCTTTACGTTGATCGTGTAACCTTATTATTTCTTTACGGATTTTCTTGTACATACTTTCCATAGCACTGATGGTTCTGTGCTTACCCTCGGCTATATTATCACTCCACTTTGTCAGGGTTCTCATTTCGGCTTGATCTTTGGTCGGATAATCTTGTTCTCGTATTAGACAATTAATCAGAAACTTTAATAGCATGAGCTGGACTTCAGCTTTTCTTTGAGACATGACTTCGCCAATGCTTTCTGGATCATCCCCTGTACGGATGAAACGATATATTCTGTCTAGATCTTCTTTCATATTCGGTAGGGTGACTAGATACTCGGCCACCCTTCTTACACGTAATGAATATAAAACCATATTATCCTCTCCTGGGACTGGATCATAGCCGCATTCATTAAGGGCTTTTCTTATTTCTGCTACAGACTGATGTCTGGGCGTACGCTGTGACGCTTGCATATGTAATTCGGCTGTCGTTAAACGCTTATGTGGCGGCGGGGTTTGAGGAGTACCTCCTCCTGCGGCCCCTAAACTAGAATCATCGACTGATCCTCTTCGTACTAGTGTGGCAGGAAATTGAAATGCGGGCTGAACTGGTATGGCGGGCTGGACCGGGGGGACCGTAACAGGTACTGCAAGGGGTACCCCGGTGTCTGGAGGAACGGGAAGTGCCTGATTTACAGGGACTGGCGGAGCGCGAACAGGATTTGCATATTCTGGGACTGTGTCGTCCAAATAGGACGAAATGAAAATATCAGCTGCGGTCTGTTTGTGACGTAGCTTGGTCGGAACTAATGGTGGCGGGAAATTACTGGATGCCTCTGGGGTCGCTTTTGGCAAGCCCTCGGCAAGAAGAGGATACATACCCTTAATAAGGGCATGCCTCTGTCTGTCTGATTGTTCAGTTCTAATTCGTTCACCTATCTCGATTAATTCTTTTTCTTGTGCTCGTTCTGAAGATTCTCTTCTTAATTCTGACTTTCTGATTTCTTTTTCGGTTCTTTTATGAGCTTCTTTGCGCCATAACTCGATGGCATCTTTCTGTGACTGTCTGGCTTTCTTTTTCCATAATGCTTCTTCTACTCTCATGATGCACTCGGCATCCCATGTACCCGATACGGGCCATTTATACTTTTCTTCTAACTGTTTGGTATACTCTACCCATAAATCTAGATATAGTATGGCACTTATGCCATGCTTCTGATACATAAAATGACCTGGACTGTCCCTAGGCGGGACAGGAACTGCTGCTTCCAGCAGACCCTTTCTAGTTTTTAACTGACGTAACTTAGAAAACAAGGGCATGACTGAACTATAATCTGGACACAATACGATACACAATAAACACGATAACTACTTCACACTCATTCCACGACATCAAGATACATGAAGAACATTCAGAATAACAGTTCGAACAGAATACTACCTGGAATACGGAAAACAGAATACATGAATTTTCTCGAGAACAGAACTGACTAGAACAGGAACTAGATGCACTGCTGAAACAGTACGAAACTTACCGGTCTCATACAGAGACACGTCAGGACCCGCATCCACCGAAGTGGACACTTCGTTTGTGGGTCTGTGTACCACCAACCCACGGACCAGAGTCAATCAGATTGACCCTGTCTAGATACTACCCCAGTAACGGTACTCACCGGGCAGCAAGAACGGAAAGCCTCAGACTGGACTGGACTGCCTCGACGTCGGACGGACGAACTTCGGACTTCAGTTACGGGTGGACCTCCGGATACCTCGGACCTTGGACTCTCGGCTTGGGCTCTGGTCGGGACTCGCCGCGTTCCTCCACCGTCTCGTCTGGATGCTGGACCGCCTCCTCCGTCTCCTCCGTGGGCCTGAGGGATACTTGAAGCAGAAATATCTGCCGGTGCGCAGAAGAGTTCCGTCACGACTGCAGAGGGTCAGGGGGTCGGCGTGGCTTCACCGACGCGTGGGGAAAGGGCAAGTCCCTGTTCGTGCGCCATTATGTGGTATATAAATAAATAATACCGGATCTAGGTTTTACTAGGCATAGCAATAACAGATAGCTCAATAAATAAGAGTCAAGATTCGAGGTAGTAGGAGTTTTGCAGGTTTAATACAGCATAAGGACAGGAACAGGACAACCTGCACAGGAATAGGATGGCAGCCCTGGCAGCGCTGCCAGGATCAGGATCGGGACAAGGGAAGGCGTAACTTTTTAATAACAGAACATGAGTATATATACATAACGCAAACACATAGCATTACATTGCAATAGGCGTAGCAGTGGGTGGAGCAATAGGCGTGATGCGTAGCAGTCGCGAAAGATAAGGGTGAAAGTGGGCGTAACAGGGCGTATACATAGACATGTGATGCAAACGTAACAGAATATGTCATGAATGGGGCGGAAACCATGGAGGGGGCTACCTAAGGAGCCGGGACCTCTAACCTGATGGTGCGCGCAAACTGGCAATGACGTATCACTAGGAGAAGCTGGGGGCTATGAACTCTGTGCTAGGAGCAGAGACTGAAGTCTGGAGAGTCAGGGCGACATGTACCTAAACAGTATCTAGTATCTGATGTTTAGAGAACATGTTGATATAAACTAGAAGTCAGGAGGGGAAAGGCTAACAGACACTAAGACTGGACCATGCATTAGTCTACATGTAGTGCGTGATGAAGAATATTAAATGACCATTAAATGCAGTATTTCTCTTACATGGAGACGTAGAGGCTAGACAATGACGGAAACCATCGATGCGATTCAGTAGCTTTAGGAATGCAGAGAAGGAGGACTGAACTGATAATCTGGAATCATAACATACTCTTGGCAGACTCAGAGGCAGAGCCAGGCTGAACCGGGCACTGCGAGGCAGGAAGTAAGTGAAGGGTCGAGGATACAGGTGGGGGCTGTATCGCTCCTCAGCGAGGCTTCAGGAGACAGGAGACAGGAGCTGAATCTGGTGTCCAGGCCCTTCTGAGGCCTAGAAACGGGGACTTTATAATAGAATAACGTGCACACTGAGAAACGTGGCAACGTAACTTTACATAGGCCTGATATTCGTAGTATTCACGAGAACTGGAAACTGACATACTAGAAGTGGACACAACTATAATTGCGTCTGTAATCAAACATGGGGAATAACATATGCATATTAATCATGCACATATAACATATGATGGATGACACGTAGGGACACAGAACATGGCAAAATTTACTTTTCCACACAGGTTCCCTCTCGGCTGTAGGAGTTCACGAGCCCCCATTTGACCAATTGCCCACCAAAGACACGGGTGGACAACTGTGCCCCTGAGTCCTGAGGAAGACCCTCTTGTAAGGATTTAGGTTACCCTACACCCTCATTGGGTTGAAACGTCGACAATTCCACTTCTTTTTAAAAAAAAATAATATTTTATTGGGTTTCTTAAAACGTACAACGAGACTCAGCATGTAGCATTACATTATACAGAGCAACCAAATCAAGCATATGAACAATAATATAAATTCGACAAAAGCACCAAGTCCCACTGGCAACCTTGCACATATACAAACCCCTTGCTTGTTTAATCATCATAGATAGATTACAGAGGTCACAGCAGTTATGGTGCACACACCTAGAAAGCAAGACCAGCTTAGATTTTAAGGCTAAAAGAGATGAACCCCTGACACAAACAGTCTAACTGTGCGTCCGTGAAGGTGAACTGTTAATACCACTGTCAGATGTGAGCTTGTAAGTATTATACAGTTCCCAGACATTTTTTGGCCTGCTACGAGGAGGGAAAAGCTTGCTAAAAATTTCCGTCTGCTTACAGCAGAATGTCATGTCGTTTTTCCATTGTGCTAGTGTAGGGAGCAAACCACAAAACCAGTTGATAGCAACCCTGCGCTTGGCCATCATCCTTCCCATGTCCACCAGTCGCCTGACCCCTTTGGGAATTGAATTGGAGTAACCTAACAGTGCCAGCGTACGGTCAGGATTGAGGGGCAGGTTAGTGATCAGACCTATTTCCTTGAAGACTGACACCCAAAAGGCTGCAATTCCCGTACACGCCCAGGCCAGATGGCGGAAGTCCGCCAAGCATGAGATTGTTCACAGTTCGCAGTCTCCCTCAAACCGTACCTGTGTAGCCTCTCCGGCGTATTTAGGAACTTGAGGTGTACCAGAGATGGTGCCAGCCATTTAGAGAAATCCGCTTAGTGCTGGTACAGCAATAGGACCACACCATGTCTGTTATTTCTATGTTCAAGTCGCTTTGCCATGCCAAATGTGCCTTGATGTTGTGGCTAGCTCTATATGACATAGATGAATTATAAATGGTAGCTACTATGCATTTGGGGGATTTCACACATATGGTGAGTATTAAAGCCTCTAATTCAGGTGGTTCCAGATAGTCGTCACCCAGTTGTTCTTTCAGTGCATGTCGCGTTCTATGAAATTGGAATCTCGGCAATATAGTAGGTTCTGCTTCATTGGTAGCAAATTCCTCCCACCCTTTAGCAACCCCATCATCAAACAATTCCCCCACAACACATACACCCAGTGCATGCAGTGCTTGTGTGAACCCTTTCTCTTTGCAGGGAGGCAACCATGTACACCATTCTACTAAGGCTATTGGAGAATACAATATTGCACCGGTCTGTAAATGTAATAAATAGTGCCAAGTGTGCATCATGGCATTAATAGAATCTAATATGCAAGTCCTGCAATCTTCTGCTTGAAACAACAGGGCATGGAGCGGGAGTGGGGCGGCCACCTCAGCGTCTATACGAAGATGAGGTATATATGGGGGGCCATGCATCCAATAATATGCATGTGAACATTGTGCGGCCCTGTAATATAAATTGAAATCTGGCGTGCCAAGTCCACCCATGGAATAGGGAAGCACCAAGATCTGCCACTTTGTGTTCGGCTGCTTACCCCCCCACGCTAATCTAACCATCAAAGAGGTGAGACGGTCAAAGAAGGCACGAGGCAGAACCATGGGTTTATTAATAAATAAGAACAAAAGCCGCGGCAACACCACCATTTTCATGATGGATATTCTACCGAGAAGTGATAGTGGAAGCTTAATCCACTTTTCAACATCATCTTCCAGCTTGCTAAACGCTGTCCTGTAATTTTCTTTAAATACCGTGTCAGAGTCCGTGTGAATTCTGATACCCAAATATCTGACCGCATCTGCGGTCTATTGCAGAAGGTAATCAAGTTCAAAATGAAAGGTATTCGGCGTGAGGGGAAAGATGATAGATTTTGGCCAATTCACATGCAGTCCTGAAAGCCCACCAAATCGCACCACCATCTGTAACACAGCCGAGAGGATAGATTCAGGGTGTCTGATGTATTGAAGAGTATCATCAGCGTACATGGATACTATAATTTTGTAGCGTGGGAAACATATACCACGATTTTGATAAAATTCCCATAGCGCACAAGCCAAAGGCTCCACCACTAAAGCGTAGAGCAATGGAGATAACGGGCAACCCTGCCAACCAACCATGCATATAGATTCAGTCACTATATTGCCTATCTCAATGCGGGCCTTGCATTTACTGTAAAGTGTGCCAATTAGTTATAAAAAGACCGGGCTCACTCATATCCGAGACAAAACATGCTTCATAAATGACCACTCCACAGAATCAAATGCCTTCTCTATATCTAAGAAGACAGCCACTACAGGCGTTTTCGGCTTGATATGCTGTAAGGCTCCGAAGACAATACGCAAATTGTAAGTTAGAATATCTGCCGGGGACAAACCCCGCCTGTTCTGGTGCCACCAAGAGTGGGACCAGGGGTACTAGTCTATTTGCAAGGATCTTTGCAAATATCTTTGTGTCTACATTAAGTAGAGACAAAGGACGATATGATGCGCGGTCCTCTGAGGATTTACCGGGCTTAAGAAGTGCTACTATTACTGCCTCGGACATGGATGGAGGCACATTACCTGTCACACACATATCGTCAAAGAGCGTGGATAACTGTGGAAGCAATAAATGTAGGAATGCCCTGTAGAATGCGACCGTTAACCAATCCGACCCTGGAGCGCTCCCTTCCCTCATGCTAGTTAAAGCGAGAAGAATTTAATCTTTGTCTATGGGCCTCATGAGGAATTCCCTATGTGTGTTAGTAAGCCAAGGGAGTCATGTGTGGGACAGATAATCAATGATCTCATCGTCAGTCGCAGTGTTCCTAGAAGCGTAGAGCTCAGAATAATATTGTTAAAATCTATCAGCCACTTCCGCAGCTTCAGTTAAAAGCTCGCCCTCAGTGGACTTGACCCACACCGTATTCAACGTCTCTCTGCGTTTCTTAAGTAGTTGAGCTAAAACCGACCCAGGCCGCTCACTCTCACCGTACAGCCTAGCAATGGCGTATTTACCAAGATACTTGGGGCCATATGTAGGTAAATACTATTTACCGAATCTAAAATACCGAATTTTACCGATTCAGTATTTCAGAATCGGTAAATGGTATGTAGGTATTGATTCAGTAATTTTTACCGAATCGGTAAAATTCGGTAAATACCGATTCGGTATTCCCCATTCATTCCTATGGGCCTGGAGGCCCATGGGAATGAATGGGAATTACCGATTCGGTAAATGCCGAATCGGTAATAGGGGGAAGACTTACAAGGGTGGCAGGGTGTCACATTGACACCCTGTTGCACCCCTGAATATTGCATGGGTGCACATGTGGCACACATACATGCCCTAAGGGCATGTATGTCTGCCACATGGCACTTTTGGAAAAGCACAAATTTGCTTTTTCACAGGTTTTCGATATTTACCACCAACTTGTAGTTGGTGGTAAATAACGAATCCTTAGATGAAAAATGCACTCACTTGAGTGCTCCCTACATTACGGATTCGGTAATTTACCTAATCGGTATTTAAGAATTCGGTAATTTACCGATTCTTTAAATTACCGATTCGGTAAATTACCGAATCCTTACATTTGGCCCCTACATCTCAATAGCCTAATACCGGTCGGTAACGGCTGAAATTCAGTAATTTCGGCCGTTACCGACCGCTATTGTACTACCTACATCTGGCCCTTGATCTCTTCGTCAGCTGCTGTGTTGTAATCGCGTATTAGCTCCACAAGTTTCTCCCCATCTAAGCTGTCAGCGCTGGTCAACAACCGTCGCTCAAGAGTTTTGATTTCCCCCGTGATTTCCTCTGCTCCGTACGTAAACGTCCGTGAGACGTTTACGTACGGAGCAGAGGACCCCTGAGTGCTTAGATAAGTGATCCCCCTGATATAAACTTTGAAGGTTTCCAAGACAACCTGGTAGTCATCCATAGAGCCCATAGTCATCTAAAAAAAAGCTTCAATAGCCTCAGCTAGTTCTTCCTTGAAAACAGCGTCTAATAAAAAATGGGGAGGAAAACGCCATTTGAATGGGGGTATGCGTCTGCAAGGTCTGTCCAGCACCAATAGAATTGGCGAATGGTCTGAAAGTGTATGTGGCAGCACCTGGCATGACCAAACCCTGTCACAAAGTAGCCCAGCTACAAGCCAGTAATCGATTTGCGTGTGTAAGTTATAGTAGGCGATATAGTGTGTATAGCTGCCTGTGATTGGGTATTTCAAACACCACACATCTGTCACGTCGAACCTAGTCAACGCACAATCAATCTCCCTAGCAGCAGCAGAAATGTTTCTTACAGACCCACCAAACCTTTCCAATGAAGGAATTCAAACAAGATTAAGGTCCCCCACTCCCACAATTGGTGTCTTTTGCTATAGCCGGCCACCTTATCCGCCAACACTGCAAAAAATTCGGGGCAATCAAAATTTGGCCCATAGATATTGACAACCAATAAGGTCATACCCTTCCCATAACACCTAGTAATGACGTATCTGCCCTCGGAATCAGTGAATATTGGGTCTATGGTGAGTGCAGATCTAGGTATGGCCCAGGTAAGCACACCACATTTGTGTGTGGTAAAGCCAGCAGGATGTATGCTCCTGCTCCGCAACATAAGGGAATCAAGCGGGAGATGAGTTTCTTGCAGCAGGGCTACGTCTTTATTATGTCTCGTCAGGTATGAAAGGACTTTACAGAGTTTTCTATGATCGTGTAGCCCCCGGACATTCCATGTGAGCATTCTGAGTGTGTCCACTGGTGACCCACCACCACCTTCCTCTGCAGGTGAACTAGGGTCAATCATCGCCGCCATACATCAAAAATGTGTGGTGCTATGCTACAATACAATACATGTATTTGTCCAATATCTTGCATGATACAGCATCTGAGGCTCAACAACCCTCTACCCCCCCACCCACATCAAGATACCCCCAACTCAGACCTGACCAACCATTACCCCAAATTCCACATAATACAAATAGAACATTGCGCTGCTCTGGACCAAAAAGAAACAATCCCTACTGCCAGAAAACAACAATAACAAAACCCCAAGTGTGTGTTACACACGTAGGCGGAGGTTGCCAACTATGTACCATTGACCAAATGGACGACAATCGACGGCCCTCCACATTCCATCTAGCACATTGTCAGCGTTCACAAAAGACTCACACACCCCGCTTATGTTATATACGTGAAGCAGAGTGCACAGCCCAAACAGACCCACAGCCAAACACTAATGGGCAAACCTGTGCAAAAATATACAAAAGACAAAAGCAGCACGCAACCAGAATAGGTTCAAAAACTCTCCCCATCTTTCCAGCATCAGTCATCTTCGATAAAATATCTGGACAAACTGTCATCCCCCCAACATGCAAGTCTTATCTGTGAGACAAACGACGAGTTCAGTCCTGTTCCTCTAGGGAACCTCCAACCGCACCAGTCAGGGCTTCCCTATCTGGGCTGCGCCTCTGCTCCTTTGCCCAGTCCTTCATGGCCTTTTGAAGCATCTTGGGGTCCATGAAAATATGCGACCTGCCCTGGCGGTTAACACAGAGGCGAGCCAGATATAACATTGCATAATCAATATTCTGGTCTAGCAACTGCTTCTTGAGTGTCACAAACTGGTGGCGCGCCTCTTGCACCTTCATTGTGGAATCCGAGAATATAGCGAATGTAGACCCCTCGTGATGTAATGACTGCTTCTCTCTTGTGGCCCTTAATGCGGCATCCCTATCACGATAATTAAATAGCTTTGCTATAATTGGCCTTGGAGGTGCACCCGGAGCCAGACACGGGCCCAAGGAGTGATGTGCCCGTTCAACCACAAACATGGGCGAAAAGGTGTCAGCGCCCAGAAGTGTAGTCAGAAGATTCTCGATAAAATGATCCATGGTGCGCGTTAGATGTCGATTCCGGCAGACCAGTAATTTGCAGGTTACTTCTCCGAGACCTAGCCTCCAAGTCCTCCGTCTTGACTAGTAGAACTTTTAGTGTTGTGTTTCTATCTAGGACCCTAATTCGATATTCCCGATTTATGCCCTTATATGGTTATAATAAATAATATCCTTATAGAGGAATAAGAATCATATCCATATTTAGTAATAGCCCATGCAGTCCAAATACGGCAAGGCTTCTCCCCTAGACTCCTAGAAAGTACAACGCGTTCTTTAAACAAACCAAGCCTCCAGCAGCCCGGGAAATCCCCCTACTCTTGTTTTGATTTGCACAAGAACTCCTAGAGTCCAGAAAGAACTGTTAGTTCTCAGTAACGTCTTATGTCCAACCTTACGTCAAACCCGGCACCTTTCAGGTATAAATATACCAGCGTTGCCTTAAGCAAACACACGGTGGTTTGGAGCAGAGCGGCTATCTACTTGCCCGGAAGCCCAGCTGATGCGAGAGCCGAAGGAAGCCGCCCCTCCCATTTGACACACTGAGAGAGACGCTGTCTTTTTCTCCTGCCGAGAAAATCCAGCTCCGGTGTTTCCAGTCACCCTTGCGGGTTGCTGGGAGATCGAGTCCTGAGAGAGAGATACAAGACCTCCTACATTCTATTACCATGGTACGGAGCTGACTAAACCCTTGAGAGAATTCTTGATTCAGATTCCTTGGCAAAAAACCTAACTTAACTTAAACTGCAACTTACTTACTCCTTCCCACGTATTAGGCTTAGGTCAGGTACACCGGGGTAGTCGTAGATTAGATTCACCAGTTGAGTACGTTAGTCACTGTTTTTATGTATGTATATATTTTATCCATTTTAAAGTATCATATGGCTAAGAAACCATATCAATGCTTTTACAGTATTATTTCATAATACTCCTTTTACTGTACGTACTTTACTTCATGATAAGTATTGCAATTGTGGCAACTCATTTTTCTTGCATGAGAAAGAAGACTGCTCAATAAATAACACCTTTCATTGAAAACGCCCGTCTCTCTATTTCTCTGCACTCTGGTGAAACTAAGTATGCACGATTGACTAAGTGAAATAACCGTCTATTGTTTTCACACGACTCTAGAGATACACTCTTTATTCTGAGGGAGCAAAGTTGTCATGTTTATGCGGTTGTCAGAAACTAATCCCTTCTTGTCTAAATCAGGAGAGTTAACTCTTTCCTGAACATTCGAGAAAGTTTCTAGTGACCTCTGAGCTAGCTGGCAAAACTAATTAAGTCTAATATAGTCAGTAGAGACCTAGTCGACCTCAGTCCTACGTCTACACTGCTGTTTATATTATTCCAATGCACAGAGCCTATTGGGAATATAGGAACTACACTACAGTAGCACCCAATCCATATGCTTAAGACCGGTGTCCATATCGGTCTGTGCTTCCTCCACCTCCGTGATGAGTCGTTCCGTCAAGGCGTTCCACCTGCTAGTCCAACTTCTCAGACATCCGGTCCAATGTGGTAGGCGAGAGAGTCTTTTTTCTTCCCCAATACCGTTAGTGAGCTCTGCAGACCTTTTTTCATGAAAACCAAAATGGATTTCAGATAGCTGTCCTGTAGTGCTTGCTCCCGATCTTCATCTTGCTCCATTTCTTCAGCAGTCCGAGATCGGTCTCTGGGTTTGCATTGCTCAAAGGACAGTTTTTGTTGTGTTTTATCCATTCTGCCCATTACTACGTGCAACACCCACCAGGACTGGAGGCGGTAGATCAAACAACTGGGAGTAGCACACTGTGTGTCAACCGAAAGCTGAGCAGAAAGGTCAGCAAATGGTCACAGTTCTCCAGGTCTCCTTAGGAGTGGAAGCCCAGCACCTGAAACAGCGCGGAAATCCCTCAGTAGACAGGTATGGGTGTCGTCCGTGCCACCAGCCTTACACCTTTCTCAGGTTCAGGTCTCACGTCGTGCGTCACTCCATTATGAAGTTAGTGAGAGCCCCAAGCACTGTTATGCACAAAAGTGGCATCAGCAGCAGCGGGAGCAATGGAGGGGCAGGGCACCTCCACGGGCACAGCAATGGGCTGCTAGCAAGCTCAATAAACCTCAGCCGGAGGGTAGATAGTCAAGCACCTTCATGCAATCATTGGCACAATGAGCTAAACGATGGGGGGTGGCAGATGCTGCAAACGTCTCTATCACAGCTGCGAGGCAAAGCAAGACAGGTCAGTTCCTCCCACAGATGCAGCAAAGTCAGAAGGAGACCCCAAAGCTGCTGTGCCTCACCGCCAGCACCACCGCTTCGGCCCGTCTCTTCCAGGCACACAAGTCGTGTGAGCTCCACCGCATCTACACAGTCCGCGTGTGCGTGGACCTGCGTCGCTGACCGCAATCGACCTCCTGCAAGTAACATTAGCATCGGAGGGGCACACCAGGCTTGCAGAGCCCCAACCGGGACAAGGCGGCACGGCCAACTGGCTTGGTAGCACTTCCGGTCGGCAGGCAGCAAAATCGAGGATTCGCGGCCCGGGCAGCTTGCCGCACGTACTCACTCCGCTTGCTCTAGTCCTCGCCGCTGCCCGGGACCTACGATGGAAAGAGGGTCCTCTCAGCAGCACCAGACAGCAATATGCGGGAACACAGCCCCAGGTAAATGCAGGATTTCCTTAAGGATAGTTTATGGAAATGCGTAGCCCTACACTCGGGCGGCCATCTTTAGTGCCGGCAAGCTCCGCCACGACAATTCCACTTCTTATGCCAATGTAGACAACAGTGTTTTCTTCACTGCGCCAAACTAAACATAATGACTCTGAATATTTGTTTTTAGCTTTGTGTCAGGCTGGACAGGCTTTTTTAGATAATACTTTTCATGTATATATTGTCACTGCCCTATCTTTCTTTCCACTCAACCCTCACTTTTGCACTTTGCTAAACCTTCTCTTTTACCTTCCTTGGGGGCACCTTTGCACAAATCATTCAGATATGTGCTGTTTTTTAACATGCCAACATGTGTTCAAAACGATTAAACAAAGTTGAACAGGAAGTGTTTGTGAATAATTTAACGAATGCTATCACAAACTATTGTTTATTTTTAATTGTGTTGCACTGGGACCATTTTCTTCTGTACAGTTATTCACCCAGGTCCTAGTGACGTTTCTGGGTCATGCCCATTGTTTGTAACTGTTTTCTCTGTGGTTGGACACTAACAACTAGACATACCAGCTAAATGCAGCTGCTGTTTTGAACATGCAATTCTTATCATATAAGCTGGGATTTGACATTTTGAAAACAGAGAGGACACATTTGTGGAGAGCAAAGGTCCCGAGACACAAGATATCTCCGCTGCCTGAGATGTAGGATGCCTATCTATGTATCCCAGAGATCTATAATATGACGTTGTGTTTCTATAGTGAGGGTAGCCTTAGGCAGATTTGTCTTTCAAGATGACAAGTCTTTTCATTGTGTGCAGTCTGTCGATTATGATAAGCATATTTCTGACCTGTATATGTCTTTTAATTGCAGTACAGTTATTAGAAAATATAGCACAATAGTTTCAATAAATATTAAACTTGTTCTTTGTGTCTCTTTTCAGTTTATTGTGGATACGTTTGAGTGAGAGAACAAAAGGTGATGGCCTGCTACCGCGATCCCTGAGAGGGTCTAGACTGCTGGGTTCTGTGGTGACATAAACATTCTCTGGAAAGGTTAGGAGAGCAAGGTAGGCACTATGACTTAGTTTGGATTTGGGCCCAGAGGTACTGATGTGGTATGGTGACTGAGTTCCTACATACGGATGTTATGTGGTACCAGGCTTAGTTCTGTTTCCAAGCAGATTCCCTGCAGCAACCAATGTTTGGTCTGGTAGTTATTCACGGGTCTCCTGTGCTTATTTACAATATTCACAATACCCTTACACCTCCTACCAGAGACGTCTGTAGTGTCAGGAGTTTATAATTCACAGTTTTTAGGACGTACCTTTTACTGTTGGTTTTTCAAGCTTGAAAGTTTCAAAGGATCATACCCTTTTTTGGGTTGCATTTTGTTTTCATTACTGTTTTTCATTTGGCTGTACCACAACCTATCGATATTCCTATAAATTGCAGACCTGCAGTCCATGCACACGTAACACAACATGGACTTACTAATCAGGGTGGTGCTTTTATCTTTAGAGTTAATGGAGTGGAAATGACATCTAAACTTTAGTGACATAGAAAACCCATGTTTATTACATTTTCTGAGAGAACAATTAATAAACATGCATCAACTACACGTTCAAGAAACATGACAAGACAAGTGAACGTTAGTTGCTGCATCATAAAAGCATGCAGAAAAAGTGTAGCTTTGATGATATTATTCGTATAAATAAAATAGATTGCGATTTTCTAATGTAGGAAGTACTAGGAAGTACTATCTTTATTAACGTGTGCTAAAAAAGTGTAAATGATGAACTCTCATGATATGGAGTTTACTTCTAAACCTCATTGTTTCATTTATATATATATGTGTGCGACTAATACAAATTTATCAAATGTTATGATTAATCTTAATTATGAGGGTGAACTTCACAAAAATGTATCATTCAGATGTGTAAACGTGTGCCCCAAAATGGAAAAAAAATGAAGAGTGGGTGTCACACATTCAGAATGTACAATGCATTCATGAAACTTTCATAGATTGTATTTCATATGTGTAATAATTATTTGCACCGTATCGAAATATCAAAAATGTATATCAAAATATATTTACACATTTGGTACATTCGAAAAGCAGAAATCTGTCATACTGACACGTTATTTGTACCAATACTTAATGAATTCAAGTACATCAAAGTCATACTAGAATCATGCCATCTTTAAATTTCTTATAAATGTATGTGTAATAATTCTATATGCTTCATGTTGTATTAGTACGATTTAATGTAGAACAAAACTGCCTATGTGAAGTTTCTTGGCTTGCTGAACCTATTGCTTAGGAGAGAATTCCTCAAAATACCAAATAACAGGAAAGAGTGTTGTAGGAAAGTAGGGTCTGCTATCCTATGGTCACCCCAAATTTTTGCTTTTTGCTTCACTGGTTTATGACTTAATGTGGCTGTGGGCCTGCTAATCAGACCCACAGCCTGCTGTTCCCTCTCTAAATTGTTACCCATGTACTTTAGGTGCATAACGAAATTGGAACTGGTTCACCTTATTGGCCCCTGTAACAGTGTACCCAGGTACCCAGGGCATAGGTGCTTCCAAGGCCTACCAGGGGCTGCAGCATGTATTGTGCCACCCCTGGCCTGGCCTCCATATTTGACACAACTGGCTGATCACTCAGCTGGGGTAAGTCGGTGTAACCACCCCTTACTTAGGTGTAGTATGCCTATACCTAACCTAAAATGGACACATATGTTCCTATCAGTCACTCCTATGGAAGGCCTCATCAATCCTGGAGGCAGAGTGCTTGGAAATATGTGAGATGGTGCTCTGGCATGAGCTGAGCCAGTCTGCAGCTTTCGGAACCATGTCCTTTAGCTGTTTCATGATATTGCCATACCATATACTCTTAAGTGCATTATGAACCTCGCGGTTAAATGCTATCTTGGGTTTGGCTTTATCAAAACATGTCGAGTAAGGTGTCATACGAATTGGAATACTACCCCCTCGCCAGTTCTGGCGACGGGGGTAGCATTCCACCCTTCTAGAGGGACTCGACATGTACCTAGCCTGAACCCCGGTTAAAGTTAAACAGAGCCTTAGCATCACAAAATGGATGCTGCCACCACAGACACAAGTCTGACCTCCTGCTGCTGGGAGTCCTTCCAGCGAGGGCAGCTTGGACAAAGGGTTTCCTGCCTGGGGAGGTGCTAGCACCACTCCAGACAGGATTTTGTGTATTGGGTAGGACAGGGCTGAATAGAATCAGACATGCCTGGGGCACACAAGGTGTCCCTGTGCATAGGCCAGTTCAAACCGGTGCTGGGGCTTTCCAGCCCGAGTCCTGGTGCGAAACTGGACAAAGGAAAGGGGGTGTAACCACCCCCCTTCCTGGTTCCACCCAGAGGAGGGACCTAGTAGGTGATCCGGCCCCCCAGATTCGAATAAGAGTGGGAGCTGTGTCCTGAGACTTCAGATCATCCTGAATCAACTTGAAATACAGAAGAAGACTGGACTTCGACATTCTGCTGCACAGAAGACGGAAGAGAATCTCCCTTGTGGCCAAGGAGTGACCACCCTGTCAACACAGGCACCAACCAGCAACTCGACGTCTGCTTTGCCGCCGCCTCCCGCTGGAGCCCGAGCCCAGAGCCTGACAAGACCCAGACTCCCAGACTTCTCACAGCCCGATCCACAGTCCCTGCAAAGAAGGGACCCGTGGAGGCACCGAGAGACGTGGGACCGGACCTCTTGGAAGACCCCCGAAACGCTGACTGCGCAGCATCAGAGGCACCCTCGATGCTGTGCTTTGGGGTTTGAGAAGCCCCAACCTCGAGCAGCCCTTGCACCGAAGATCAGCCCCCCAGCATCTCTACGATCTGCGTGGGGCCCTTTTGCACTGTGCCACTCGACGCGCCATCCCGTCCACTTGCCACGTGGCTAGCGGCCATCTTGGTGACAAAACCTTCAACTTACACTGCGGGTCTGGTTGCTCCAGACTTGCCCTCACTCCTGTAAAAAGGAGCACCTGCTCTGACCTTGCTGGTCCGAGTAACAAGCCTTTTTCGATTCCTGCGTGGCTTGCTTTAGCCAAGGCCTGGTTGCTCCAATCAAGTTGCCGACACCGCCAACAGCGAGAAGCCTGCGTGGGACAGCTCATGACCGACTCCTGGATGTCCTCGACCCCTCGTGTCCACGTGGCTGCAGAGAGAAGCTACACGACATCACCTGTTTGCACCCGACATCGCCTGGTTCCACTCTGGTTCCACGGTAGTCACTGGCTAGTGACTTTGAACATTGTCCCCTCTGCTTTCAGGTCGTCACCTCTTCAGATCCACCCTTGGACCCACCGGAACTCTTCACGTCGAGCCGCCTGCAGCATCTTCAGCTCCAAGCACCATCGATCTGCGTGACGAAACCCGACACTACTTCGACCCTGTGCACCCGCTTCCTGTGGGTGAGGTAACTCAGCAACGCCGGTGTTCCCACACTGGTATACACCTCTAGTGTCTGTGTCTAAAGTTTCATTCTTCTAGGACACTCGGAAGGTTCCTTAATAATTAACTTTGTAACTTTTACGCACCATTGACATTGCATTGGTAAAGCGTGCACTTTCCGCACTGCACCCGAGTCCCGCGGGCCTTTCCCGACTTCTTCACTGCTAGTCCCGAACAGCTCCAGCGATTCCCCAGGCCCTAGGCCTCTTCACTTTCCCCATAGTGGTTCTTATACCACTATTTTAGTATATGGTTTAGGTGGCCCCTAGGGCTCATCCAAAATTGTGCAACTTTTGTGTATTTAAACTGTGTTTTGTTTTAACGCATTTGCTTCGGTGCTCATAAAGAGTATCAGGGATATTTGTAGAAATAAATCTATATATATTTTCAATATATATCTGTGTGGTGTCCTTTCATTTGGTATTCAAGGGATTGTGTATGGTAAAACAGCTTGCTTCACATGCCTTTACAGAGTTTAGCCTAAGACTGCTTAGTCCATGCTACCCCTAGGATAGCTTGTCTATAAGGTTGACTTTACAACCTGCACCATAAGGGTTGCTTGGCATGGTACAAGGTGATCACTAGAACTAGTGAGCATCATATACCAGGCCAACTTCTCACAAGTGTTTTCTTTCCAGAGTTCTCATGTACTGTACAAGATACTTTGCTACAAGTTCGTGATACAATCCTGACCAACTGCCTGGGAAACTGTGCTCCTGACCTTGCTTGTGTTTTCTTGCTAAAGCAGTATTGTTCTAACTTTTCGCATACTGGATTGCTTAAAGACTTATTAATAGTCCCACCTATTTCTCTGCATTTTGTGTCTTTTTTATGTTATCTGACACTCATCCTATATGAACTGAACAATGGACTGAGTGGTCTCACCAGATAAGGTCATTCCAGGAGGTGTCACCCTCGGAACTTTAACGATATAATATTGTCTGAAATTTTAACTGAAGGAACACTCTGAGAAACAGCTGCTTCTGCTGATGCAGCTGAATACGGTTATTAGCCATCGTGGTTCTATCCTATTCTGCTCTTTTGGCTCTTGATGGTCACTGATGAACAGTTGGCTAATTCCTTGCTTATGAAATTCTTCCAGAACTCTTTTGGCAGTCCCTACTTGTCGATGTGGAATCTCCTGGCTATTATTTCCTGAACTGGATCCCATGCTGTGTGCACCTAGCAGTCTATTTATTTGGGAAACTGTTGAGCTGGTTTATTTCATGTCTCTTCCAGAACGTCTGAGTTTTGGTAGCTTATTTCAAATGTCTTCTTAGCATTTAACCCTATTGTCTCTAACCTGATTTATTAATGCACTTGTTTACCTTAAAATTTGATAAACTAATCTAAAATTACCCTATCGTCTGAGTTATCATGATTGTTTCCTCTTCTATTGATTGTGGATTCCTAATTTGGGTCTAATGACCAGAAGAGATTGTATTAGAGAGATCTCAGAACATCAAACACTAATGTTGTTATTCTGCATAGTTTTAACAGAGCTCTTAGTGTGTATGAATTTGGCTTGCCTGCGTTTTGCTTCGACTGAAAAAATACTGACTGCAGTGCAGATGGCTATCCTTAAAGAGAGGCTGCTTGCACAAGGGAAAGGCATCATTGCCATCACTCCTGTGCCTGCCTTAGAGGCTGTCACAAAGGCTAGAATTCCTAACACAAAATACCTCCTAACTAGATACAGTGGGCGAAATCCTTATTAGCTGTTGATGTAAATTTGTCTTTGACCCGTTTATACATATATAAGGATTCTTGCAGTATGAGCATGTTTATCCCATGGCAACTTCTGTCTTACCTCTAGATTGGTACAAATATGTTGTTTACACAGACGGTTCAGCCCAATCTGCTATAGTTTCTAAACAACATTAATTGGTGGCATGTGCCACTGTTGTTAGTGTGATGTTAGACGGAAAGTTCCTTTTTTTTAACATTTTTTTATTGGTGTTTACATATTACAGAATACTATTTGAACATTTACCATGTATCTGGTTTAAAAAACTTGAATGCAGTTCCTGGGGGACTGTACTGCGCAGTTGGCTGAAGCTTCTTGCACTTGAATATACGTCTCCTAAATTCCCCACACTTATAGTGTGTGGTTCGTATTACTGCGTATAATCCTTTAATGATAATTTACATTACTGGAGACAGAGTGGCTTAGGTTAAGGTGGCAGGCCTCAAAGATAGGTTACCATGGGCTCATGTTACTCACACTTTGAATCATCAGCGTGTGGGAACACAATGTTGTATGGAATTCACTGGCTGATGAAGCAGCCAAATCTGCTGCTGTGACTGCCTGTTACTCATTCTAAAAGGAGAATAGACTCTGATATTTTAGCTGCGTTAATACAAATAAAAATAGCATCCCCTTACCTAAGGGATTTCCATCCAGATATACCGACCACCTGAGTGAACAAAATATTCCTTTTGTAACAATTCCTGGAGTTGGGGATCACTTGATTCCCAAACAAGACCACAGACTAGCTTTAATGATAGCAGCGTACAAAGGCATATCTTCTGCATATGCAAGTGTGGTGGCCACAATTACGCTGCTCCAGCTATGTTATTGGTGGCAAGGCTTATATCAATAGGCAAAACAATATGTGCTTTGTTGTGATATTTGTCAACAAATTAAAGCTTCCACTGTGGCCTATCCATAGTAGACACACCTGTTACGTTCTGTAGGTATAAAGCTTAAGGAGGGACATATTTACATAGCATTCATAGATCTCATGGTGGCTTTCGATTACGTCCCAAGAGAACTTCTGTGGACAACACTTAAAACCCAGAGTGTCCCAGAAGAAATTCTAACCCAGATAATTTGGTTATACCAGAATGACTTCGCCGGGATGCAAGGGGGCCAACAAGGCAATCTTGCAGAACAGGTCCCTATCTGAAGAGGAGTGAGACAGGGCTGTTTGACGGCACCAACTCTGTTCTCACCCGATAGCAACGATGTTGTGGATCATTTAAAACAATGCAGCCATGATTCCCCAAAGACTCCTTGGAAATCCTGCCCCTGCTCTACTTTTTGCAGAGTATACCATCCTGAACTCCCAGACACAAAAAGGCCTCCAAAAAATACTTGATAGTTTCCATATCTACTGCACAATGAAGGGATTTAAAATTAATACAAGTAAGACAAAATGTATAACCGTGTAACCATATAGGTCTTTCAAGAGAACAAACACTGGAGCATGTAAATAACTTTAAATACCTGAGCATAACACAAAATTCCAAATGAACATTGGAACCCCAGATAAATCAGGCTAAGGTCACTATTGTAGAAAACTCGAGACCAATATTGAACATGTTAAACAGATCTGTTAGCAAGGCAATAACACCAGCCGTGGAAATGAATACGGCACAAGGCCCAGGCCGCAGTACTATATGGAGCTGAATTATGGGGTATAGTCAAGGTAAAATCTCCTGCCACTTCAGGAAATAGGCATATGAAAAGGCTCCCAGGTTTTCCAGCTGGAGCACCACTGGTGCACCACTGATCCCACTGTACCTTGACCTGAATATCAAACAGATAGAACATATTGCCCCGCTAAGAACTACTCTACTGGGTTAGAATATAGGCCACGGAAGAACAGGGCCATTACAGAGATGGTCCAAAGGAAATTTTGGAATAAGATGAAATCAAACTCTTCCATGGCTGCAACATGTAAAAGCGTGGCTTATAAAACTTGCTTTACTCCTATATTGGAATGAGCCACAAACATTATAAACCAGCTCAAACATCTTAAATCAGTGTACTGGGAGTATGTTTCAAAGTCCTATCCTCGCAACCCAAATCAAGGTCAACTTACAACTCAGTTTATTACTTTTTATACTGCGTTCAAATTTATCCTAGCATCTCCTTGCATAGCCCAATGGTCAATAACCATGGTCTAGCACAGAGGCAGTTGCTTTGCATGCGTGTTTCATAACGTGTCAAGTCTTGAGCACTGTTAGGACCTCACGTATCACACTAAAACTCAGCTTTAATAAATATCACTCACACCAACACCCTTCTGTGAATCTTGCACTGTGGAGGTACTAACTGTTCACCCGATCTCCTTAATAGCAATTTGTGGCCTCACCAAAAGGCTGGAAAGAGCTATAGATAGCGGTAGCGTAGGAGAGATACCATGGGCCCTTGTACAAGTCGAGAAATTGCTCTTTTTAACTGTTGCTGGAGTAGCAGTTACATCAATTGTAGGGGTGCAATGCACCCCTCAGGGCTATGGACCTAGGTGAGCTGCACCTACTGTACCTAACCCTTAATCCCGGTTGGAATTCTGCCCTGGAGAAAATCAACAACAATCTACACAGACACCCAGAGAGGGACTTACGGCGCGATTCAGGGAGGATTTCTCTGGATCAACTGGGTACTTTACAAATATTATATTTGACGGACTTGTGACTTTTTAAGACGAGAACATAGATTGAAGATAGTGGAGACGTTTGTGAAGATTGTTGTTTATTTTATCCTGGACGTCATTACAACCGGGATTAAGGATTGAACTCATTACATAGATTTCATAGAACAACAGCTCTGAGGAAGTCGTGATGCACACCCCATAATGCGGTAACTGCAAACACAACAATGTATTTCTATTTATATAGCGCACGTTTCACCCAGGGGTCTCAAGGCGCTTGCTTAGGGAACCCGTCCTGGTATTCCCCTGTGAGAGATACCCCGGCAGGGTATTCACAAGGTGAAAGCCAGGCATCCCGCCGCGAGGGGCCGTAGTGGAGATTAAGCAAGCTATTGCCCAGAGTCGCAGAGTGTGACCCCGTGAGTCGAGTAGGCACTGGAGCGAGAATTGTCGAGTCCGTGGAATTTTTGAGCCCGAGACCCGCCGAGGCGGGGAATCGAACCCTGGTCCACGGCTGATCTCAGCTTCCGGGTCTGCCGCCTCTAACCACTGAGCCACACTTCTCCACAACAATGATGGACAGAATGTGGATCAATGTCACACATTCACCCCAGTCCAAAGATCTGGGCCCAAATCCATCGTTTTTCCACTCCACACCACCCTGGGTTAGACAATGGCGATATGCAAATCAGCGCTGACCCTGTGCCCCATGGGAACAGTCATGGCTTTTGTAGTTCGGACTGGATTTGGGCCCAGATCTTTGGACTGGGGTGAATGTGTGACATTGATCCACATTCTGTCCATCATTGTTGTGTTTGCAGTTACCGCTCTAAGTGTACTGGGGATGCTCAGACGTGAGTCCCAGGCACTCCACACCACTGGAATCAAGCTAGCCGGGCTGAAGAGAGGTGTTACCTCGAAACCGGGCCGGTCCTCGGATGCTTGTTTCCGTTCTGGGAAGGACATGGCTTTTGTATTTCGGACTGGACTGTTCCCATGGGGCACAGGGTCAGCGCTGATTTGCATATCGCCATTGTCTAACCCAGGGTGGTGTGGAGTGGAAAAACGATGGATTTGGGCCCAGATCTTTGGACTGGGGTGAATGTGTGACATTGATCCACATTCTGTCCATCATTGTTGTGTTTGCAGTTACCGCTCTAAGTGTACTGGGGATGCTCAGACGTGAGTCCCAGGCACTCAACACCACTGGAATCAAGCTAGCCGGGCTGAAGAGAGGTGTTACCTCGAAACCGGGCCGGTCCTCGGATGCTTGTTTCCGTTCTGGGAAGGACATGGCTTTTGTAGTTCGGACTGGACTGTTCCCATGGGGCACAGGGTCAGCGCTGATTTGCATATCGCCATTGTCTAACCCAGGGTGGTGTGGAGTGGAAAAACGATGGATTTGGGCCCAGATCTTTGGACTGGGGTGAATGTGTGACATTGATCCACATTCTGTCCATCATTGTTGTGTTTGCAGTTACCGCTCTAAGTGTACTGGGGATGCTCAGACGTGAGTCCCAGGCACTCCACACCACTGGAATCAAGCTAGCCGGGCTGAAGAGAGGTGTTACCTCGAAACCGGGCCGGTCCTCGGATGCTTGTTTCCGTTCTGGGAAGGACATGGCTTTTGTAGTTCGGACTGGACTGTTCCCATGGGGCACAGGGTCAGCGCTGATTTGCATATCGCCATTGTCTAACCCAGGGTGGTGTGGAGTGGAAAAACGATGGATTTGGGCCCAGATCTTTGGTCTGTAGTGAATGTGTGACATTGATCCACATTCTGTCCATCATTGTTGTGTTTGCAGTTACCGCACACCCCATAATGACAAAATACGTGTTGGCTCTAAGGCTAAAAACTAAGAAGTGGCCAGCAGGCCGTGAAATAAAAAAGAGCACAAGAAACAATAATTGTTGTATTAAATAAATGTTTATATAATTAAACATTTATTGTAGTGTGTACTTGGGTTGAGGCTCAATTGTCTAAATCACCATGTAATAAGCATAGTTGTGTATATCAGAATGATCCGGGCTTCATGGCTGACAATATTAGATGTTGTATCATGAGGACAGCTTTGCAATCAGGGAGTCTGGTATTTGAGTAGTCCTAAAATCTGAATACATTGATATGGTAGGTATGACGTTTTGGTTCTGGCTGAAAATGCATGGAAGGAACTCTCCTGAAGTTTCATGTGTGGGACAACCATCTCAAGTTCCATTACCTGCAGAAAAAACATCTTATTTCATGATGGTTTAAGCTAGCTACCTTTGAATATTGGATTATATCTGTCACATTAATTGGTCTATTGCTAGGAAGCCCATGAGGGTAGAAGATGAACTCTACAAATCACTTGACATAAAATGACATGGTATAATCTTGCAGCGGAAGGAAGAAGGAATGTCCAAGCACCAGGTGAGGCAGATTATAAACTTTATTCTAGCTTGGCTCCCTGCAATGAATAGGTAGCTTTCCCTCCGCAAGCAGGGCTCCAAATAACTTTATTGGAACTCAACCACTTTAGCTGGAACCTGGAACACAAGAACAGATCACATTACACATTTCACAACCAGGTAAGGTATCACAAAACATTGCAAGAACATAACACATCCCTTTTCCTTATTACATTTAAACAATTAAATGTTAAAAGGAAACTATAATCAAAGGGGGAAAAAACAAGCAACTAACATAAACATAAGAAATCTCCAAATATTTAGGTACATACATAATCATCAAGTTACCCAGGTGAATGATGAGTTCTCCTCACCCTTGTCCCCTGCACAGTAGGATGGTAACAATCTGAATTGACAAGCGCATCAGCTCTGTCCAGAGAAGACGTTTGTGCATTTGGACTACCCCGAGAAGAGAGAGTCAAAATATTGTCTGTCATTGCCATAAAAGCACTGTTCATACACTGTCTGTCCTGCTTCTCATTGACATCACAAGACCCCCCTCAGTGATACAGTGTCACATGTCTATGATTCCACATTTTACAATTTTCTAATACCACTGCATGACATAGGACACAAACATATTTGAATGGCCCCTCAAACTTAGACAATCCACTACCACATCCGCTACTCTGCAATTTCACACAATCACTCTAACTAATGCGTTCAGAAACTGTGTCCTGTTGAGAACCCTCTTGGGAAGTTGTGAGCCATACACATTCCTTAATTAATGTGAGAACCAATTGTATTCCTAGCAATCTACCACGCATCAACTCAAAGGATGTTTTACCAGTCACTCAATGTGCACTTGAACGATACGCCCACAACATTTCTGAAACCATTCCACCAACATATCTTCCACTCGCCAATGTAATCTGAATGGCACATATCACTTTCAACTGGTTCAATCCCACGAGATGACACTGTATCTTTATGAAACACCTTGACTGCTGCACATGCCAGTAGATGAATGCTACATACTTTGTGCTGTACTGGTACTGCATTGGGTTTCAATATAATTTTGTAGACATAACCTCGTAAGCATCCCAGTTGGTCTCTAAATACTTCTTTGGCTTCATCTAAAATATCCTTTTGTCCAATGTCCTCAACCACCATCACCTGTAAAGGGGCCCTGTGACTTGCAACAATACAAAGATTGTTTTAATGCATCTATCCCAATATAGACGCACGCCCCCAACCTGGGCGTCATCCTGGACTCCTCCCTCTTGATGGCCAGACAAGTCAACGCCTTCTCCTCATCGTGCTTCAACACCCTGCGCATGCTCCGTAAGATCATCAGATGGATCCCCACCGAGACCAGGAGGACCGTCACCCAGGCACTTGTCACCAGCCGACTGGACTACGGGAACACCCTCTACGCTGGAACCACAGCCAAACTTCAGAAAAGACTCCAACGCATCCAGAATGCCTCCGCACGACACGTCCTGGACATCCCCCGACACAGCCACATCTCCGGCCACCTAAGAGACCTGCACTGGCTCCCTGTCAGCAAGAGGATCACATTCAGGCTACTCACCCACGCACACAAGGCTCTCCACGACCTGGGCCCCAAGTACCTCAACGACCGCCTGACCTTCTACACACCCACCCGCCAGCTACGATCGACCAGCTGCGCCCTAGCCACCGTACCACGCATCCGCAGAGCCACCGCCGGAGGAAGATCCTTCTCCTACCTGGCAGCCAAGACCTGGAACTCCCTCCCCATCCACCTTCGGCTGACCCTATACAAATGCTATGATTAATGATTGATTGATTGAATATTGGTGGTCCATCCACGGCCACATAAACCTTACCTACTATAGTTCTTCCACTGAACTCTATATTTGCATTTATGTATCCTAACAAATCAATTACTTCCCCTTGATTTCCCCTAGATTGATGTTTTTAGGTATCAAATTTACTCCTGACCACATTTTCTCAAATATAACATTCAGGATAATTATATGTATAGAACCGAGGTCCACTATTAACAGCATCAATTTTCCATTGATAATGAAATCATCTACAGTAGCTACTCTGGATTTGCCTGTTTGTTTGCACACTGCTGAAAAGTGTCCTCTACAATCACATTGTCTACAATTTATATCCAGAGCTACACATCTGCGATAATCTGCAGTATGGTAAGTATTACCACACCTATAGCATGATTTAGTTGACTGCTTAACCTTTGATACATTCAGACTAGATTTGAGTACAGCAGCCACTTTGGAGTTTTCTCTCACAATAGTAGAAACAACATCCCCATTACTGTTCCCTCTTTTGTCCAACTCACACATGCATTGTTGTGATTGTTAAACCACTTTAGCAAGGCATATGGCATCCCTGGCTGAAGGGTTTTTGGCTGCCCATAAGCTTACTGTGTCTTTTTACATCTGCAATGGACAATCAACTGATCACGGACCAGTTTGTCAGTCATGGCCCCAAACTTACACTTTAATGACAGCTCTCGTAACTTTGAGACACAGTCAACTATTGATTGACCTTTTTCTTGTTGATGAGTATAGAATTATTAACGATTCATTACAAAATGTACTTCTTTAGTAAATCTGACTTGTAATCTTTTTTTCGCTTCCACATAAACATCCTCAATAGGGTCCCCATTGGGTTGGGTAGCTAGAGTGAAGTATTGAAAGACATGCTGACCATCTCTGCCTAGATAGTTCACAAGCAAAGCTTTCTTTTGAGAATCAATAAAACACACCCAATCCAAAGCCTCCAAGTAAGTCTCGAACATGGTTAACCAATCTTCCCAATCAATTGGAGGGGGACCTTGTGAGGCTTAAAATAATGGCGGGGACACAATGGGTGTGTAGTGTGGTGAACCTGCACACCTGGTTATGTTATTATTCAATCCAAATTACAACTATATTTATTTGTTCAGCGTGCTGACAAGTGTGGGGACCTGTGCCTAAAGCCCTCAAGTGTCAAATCAATCGTAGAAGAGAGTAAGGAGAACCCTACGCTACCTGTCGCACAACTATGGGCAGAAGGCCTCACAATTAATCACATATCAAAAATTCACATATCAAAAATTCAGATATACATTTTCCATCTCTCGGATTCTAATTTTTTCTAACACAATGAAATATAATCAATCGTACATTTACAGTATCTGTGAATATCCTTAGTATTTAATCCATCTAAACACAATTATAGATTCAGTCCATGAGTTTCTTGTTCACTCATTACATTACATTCAATTGAAAAACAATATGAATCATGAAAAATAAGCATGGGCGGATTTTGCGAATTGGCAATCCGCAAACTTGCGTATTCACGGATTCGCAATCTGCAAAATCTGCGAACTCTCGCAAATTATTATTTTTTTTGGTTTCGCAAGTGTTTCTGCCGTTTCCCGAGGGTTTTTTACCAGTTCGCAAACGCGAACTTACTTGCCGGGTAGCAACGGTCGCGATCATGTTGTTTCTACCTCTGGTTCATCACAGCACCCTCTTTTTCACCACTGCCACCCTCTGTTTCACCACTGCCACCCTCTGGCTCACCCATGCCACCCTGTGTTTCATCACTGTAGACTATGGGGGGAAAAGCACACCTGCCCTGCCTCAACTGACATGAATGAATTAGGGGCTGATTGATTAATGTGTCACTGAATTTGAACTTCCAGTCTGGCACCTGCTTCCTTATCTGTAATTGCTTTCTGTTGCAGTCTAATTTTTTTTAGCAGGACCTTTGGCATACTTGTAGCTATTCTCTGAGCCTGCTGTGAGGGTCAGAGCAGGGTCATAGAATAGTTGCAAGTAGGCAACTGAACTCTGGAGGGGCCCCTCAGGAAGCACTAGAGGGAATGGTTACTAATGTTAAGATTGAACTTTTGCACCTGCTGAGTGCTTTCAGTTTTGCAAAAATCGTATTTCTGCTATTTCGCCCGATTCGCGGGGCGGCAATTCGTGCGAGATCGATATCGGAAGCCGCGAATACATGATTTGGTTTTTTTGCAGCGTGTTTGTTCGCGTGATTTTTTGCGTGTTCGCAAGCCGCTTGTAACGCAACGTTTGCGAAGTTACCCTAGCGGTCGTACATGGGCGCGGCCATCTTGTTTGCGTGACGTAATTCCGTTTCCGGGCGCTATGTGTAATCTCGCAAAGTGTGCGGCTCGCTAGTACATGTTCGCGTGTGATCGTGGGAAAAATCTCGCGCGAACCTATCCACAGGGTCGTCAACGGGCACGGCCATCTTGTTTTTCATTCATTGCTATGGTTCTGGGCATGCTTTCTGTATCCTCTGTCAATCTCTGCCATCCTTTGCTTGTTTGAAGTTTTTTTTGTTCTATTTTACTTATTATCTATCCCTCTATTTTTCTAGCTCTATATTTTTGTGTTTTCTGCTACTTTGGGTTAATTTTAAACTACTTTTTTTAACTCTTTTCTTTTCTTCTTCCCTATTCTATTTCTTCTTTATTATTTACCTTCCTTTCTGCCCAGACCATGGTAAAGGGAGCCGGGAAGCAGCCCGCGAAGGGGAAGGGTCCCGCACCCCGTGCCCGGCTCCCGTGCGGGCGTTTGCGGGGGGAGCAAGTAATAGCTCGGGAGATTTTTAGTGCGGAGGAGGTGGCCGCACTAGTCTTTCATGTCCAGCGCCGCCTCCCCAAGACCATCATGGGAGGCGGCAAGATCGCTACCGGCTACGGGATCTGGGAGCGCCGGAAGCGGTGGGAGAAGGTATGCCGGGCCATGTTTGAACACTCTGGGGTCCGGCGCACCTACAACCAGGCCACCCACCGCTGGACGGATCTCATGGACCGGGAACGCGACTTGCTGGACGTGCTCGGCATCGAGATTCCCGGGCTTGGTGAGTAGTAGTAGCTATTTCTAGCTATTTCATCACTACTCTGTTTTCTCCCGCTCTGTGTGTTATTATATTGCAAATTTTAGTTTTTTACCAAGAGCAATAATGCTGCCGATTACATTGTAGGTAAATTTTATTTCAAAATCTTCTGTGCATTTCAGGTGCACTGCTCTCCTTCTCAGTAGCCTTGCTACTATTCTTATTTGTTTTCTATTTTGTGTTCATTTCATTGGCCTGAGAAATTATGTATGAGTGTAGTGTAAAGAACTGCGTAATGCTAGACACTAAGGGTCAGAATTTGAATTACCGGCGCATGCCTGCAAAGTAGCAGAGATGCACCATGGGCCCAAAACGTCACAGAAGCCTTACGCATCTGTGCCGTAAAGGCGGCGCATTGCTGGAGTTGCGTGACAACGATGGCGCAGCTCCAGGAATGCTCCGGGGTGCCCTATCTCCCCAATGCTGCGTCAAGCCGTAAGTCTGCTTCAAGCAGGCGCAGGGTTTGAGTCACGCATCATTGTCCTAAAAGTGACTGATTGACATCTTGTAGATTTCCCTCAGCCACTTTTAAGATGCGTTCCTGCGCAGGAACGCCCTCCCTTGCGCCGGAACACCCCCTGATGACACAGGGCTTTACAACTTGATGCATCTCCCATATGCGCCACGTTGTTAATATACGCCGCACCATGGCGCCTCTTTTGTTATGCCTGTGCGTCACAAAAGTCACGCAACAATGGAGCAAAAGAGCCGCAAGGGGCTTGTAAATCTGCCCCTACAGACTCCAGTCCAGTCCTTCCTTTGTACACCTGGCAATAAGAAGAAATAGTGGTGGTGGATTGATAGTTTGAGTATTTTAATGACTGGTTAATGTAGTAGGAAACTTTTTAGTGTTGTCGCTGATCTGCAATCACGATGGAGTTTGTCTGTCACTTCGCGTGCTGCGGACTGCTGCCTGCCAGTCCTAGGCGAACCTTTTTAGTAGTTTGTTTAGTGAGTTGCATAACTTTCCAAGTCGACGGTCCGCAAATCAAGCAATACTAATATCGTAGTAGACCACATGAGATAGGTCAACATATCCCGTTCAATAGTTGTCTATTTGCTATTTCGCCAAAAGATTTTGTTATTGTTCTTTTGAAATGTTTGATTTGGTTGACAACAATCATCCATGTTTTTGGGTCTTTCTTTCTTTCATGTTGTACATCAGCTCCCCCCAGGGGCAAGAGGACATTGGAGGAGGCTGCTGCTGCTGAACAAGGCCAGGATCGGTCAGGCGAGGGCTCCTTTGCTGGCCCCGGTAGGTTTTAATTTTAATATAGAGTACCTATTTTTTCCTAGAGTTCCTCATTCGATTTTTTCTAAATCGTCTTTGATCTTCTTGTAGACTGTATCTAAATTCTTATACTGCCTCGACTATGACTCCATGTGGTATTACTAGATTATTCTTATTTGTTCGTCTGTGTAGCTAACTAAGATTGAACATTTGGCAAAAGGTGTAAAACGAAACTCCCATTCTAGTCAGCAATAGCTCTATGCACTGAGTGCAGTCCTCTGGGATTGTCCATAATGTCTTTTCAAGTCTTCTAAATGTTTATGCTTTGACAATTACCAACAATAAAAAGGTGAATGACCACCAAGAAGGAATAAGATACTACTTTACTTTTGGTTTGGATAGGAGGACAATCCATACTACTACTGTTGCAGGGACAAATCTGTACAAACAGAACTATGGACACCAAAGTGCATTGTTTATCAATTATAATAGGCGCAGGTAGACTTTCAACATACCTCAGTGATATCAGACTTTGAAGAACCCCCAATCTCTTTACTGACTAGATAGTGTGGCAGAATCATTTATTTCCCGAATTCATCAATGATTGATCCCCAATGATGATTATCCAACGCAGGACAAGAGTACGGAGTCAGAGTCCAGAAGTGTCAGAGGCACGGGGTCATGCATTGCAAATTGCAAAACCTTTTGCTCATTCACTCATGACCAAAAACCACAGAGTCTATTTAAGTTTTAAAGCTTCATTAAAAGTAAAAATATTTATTAAAATCAAGCTTGTCATAAAACATAAACGGTTGATTAAAAATGGAAAAGTGCTTATAGTGATTTATTTCAAACATTTATTGTGGGCGAGCCGAGCCCTCACCTGGTTTGAACTTTAATTTTTCTTTTTGGTGCTGAATCGTTGGTCCCTCCGTCCCAGTGATGATGATTTGTTCTTAGAAGTGAAGATTCTGTCTGTTATGAGACAAATGGTGCGTGTTAAAAAGCAAGCATTCATCAGTTGTGCCAAAAAGTGCAGCAAGACAACACCCTTCCCTGGAAAAAGGGACATTTTTACTTTAGAGTAGACAGTCACAAATTATTAGTTTGTTTTCGGTATTCACATTTCTTCATTCCTAGACAAAATACTAGTGATTCGTGTATGTCTATGACATCTAACATTTTTAAATGTACTTTGTAGGTGGAACATCTGGTGCTGGGCCCAGCGCGGAGGTGGAGGAGGAAAGTTTTGGGGAGGAGGCGGTGCAAGTGCCGGACCAAACTGCTGTGCGGGTTGCCACGGTAGTGGCGGGCAGTGGTAAGCTCTTTTATTCCTTACTTATTGAGATTGCAGACTGCATAGTGTGCTCCCCGTGAGAAAGCGTAAGGTTTGTCCAGATGAGAGACATGAAGAAGAATGATTGACATATAGTTTGAATGGATGGATGCCTGGATCATGGTACTATCTGACTCTTAGATAGCATATGTGTATCTCGAGAGAGTAGACGGTCACTGGACGAACTAAGTGTTACTTTGAAGAGCATGTAACACCGCACCCGCATGTCCATCCCAGTGTAGGAAAGGCAAGGAAAAGAAGTTGTAATTTTGTCCAAATACTACCATGAATAGTAGCAGTAGTTTGTATTGCAAGCACAGCATATATCTGGCTATTACGATGGCCGCTCACTACCTCGGCTAATAAGTTTAGTAGAACTCGGTCATTCTTGTGTGGATGTATCACTGTTCACTCAATAAAAAACAAAGCACCTAAAGTCATCCCATATGTAAGCAAATACATACCATGTGCAGTGATAGATAATCAGATTATTTATCTTCTTCATTTTCCTTTTCTAGTATCTATTCATTGGCACTGTAGTGTGAAAGTTAAATTAATTAAGCAGTAGCCCTTGTAACAGAGTATTCTCACTGCCACCCGTAATAGAAAAGTAAGAGCATCACCACCTGCATGTACTGGACTGGTACAGTAACGCAAGTCTGTCTCACTCATCATGGCGGGCGTCTGTTTTTCTCGGATGCAAGTTGACTGCGCTGGCATTATGCCGGCTTGCAGAAGTTAACGTACCAATTTTGCTAAACAAGAGAGAAGAAGAAGAATAAGACTGGTGTACTGTCATAGTCGGCTCTAATGGAGTGAGTCCATAGTGCTCGTAGAATTGATTCCTTAAACTCCCACTAATGTTAGAGCAAGGATGAAGAAGTGGGAGGTTAGATAGATACTGGCCACAATAGTTATGTACTGCGCTTCCAAGTTGCTAATTCTACTGTGACACAACTTTCTGCTGAATCATTTTGTGTTAATCTTAAAGAGCATTGGTTACAGACTATGTCTTTCTTTCTTCATATAGATGCTCCTTCCAAACCAACAAGGAAGGAGCTGGCTGAAAGGGTCCGGCAACGGAGGCTGGAAGCGACTGTCGCCGAATATCGGCGGCTGGTGGCCCAGGAGGAGAAGGACACGCAGAGTACGTCAACAACATTCACGGCGACACCTGCATCCTCCTCCGTGCTCCCTGGGTCAGCCAGTCAATGCAGGTCTCCAGCGGTACGGAGCCGGGGTACCGCAGCCACCCGCCACCACCGAGCAGCAAAGAAATCAGCTGCCCCCCACAGCAGTTGCAAAAAAAGGATGCACCGCCTTTCCCTGAGAGTTTCCTACCTCGAGCAGGAGCTCCTCAACACCAAGACCCTGCTCAAGACCCTCCGCAAGGAGCATGCTGACCTGGCCCAAAAAGTCAACAGCAGCCAGTAGGAGGAGACTGTCCCTTGCCCCTTTTTTAAAGACTTCTGGGGGGTGGGAATTGGGAGTTGGGTTTTCTACTTTTTTGGACTTCGTTTTCAGGGACATTCGTTGGGGTTTGGGGGGGTGGGTTGGGTCCTGCGGGAGATTTATGTTACTGGATATAAATATACTTTAAACTTTATCTTAGCATACGTGTATTTTACTGCTTTTGAAGCTGGCGGGTGGGGGTTTAACACTAGTCCTGAAACTTAAGTGGCATCTTGATTCAAGTTGTGTAAGTACTAATGACCCAAATGTTTACAAAACTAAGTGCCTCTCACAGAGTAAGTGAATTCAATAGTCCTAGGACTAGTGTCAGTCTCTCGTCTCTCCTAATACTTCATTATACTACCTCTCCCCAAACGCTTATCTTACCTGTAATTTGTGTTTGGAAATAGGGCTAGGCACAGGGCTGGCTGCACGCGAAATGGCGATCAAGGTTGGCAATCCTGGGCGGATGAAATGTCATCATTGCGGTGGTACTTGTGGTGTCACACAGTGGCAGTTGCAGCATCTGAAAAAAAAGAAAATGAAACCTTGTTTGTCCTTACCGTAGCATTAGAACGGTACGATAGAGAATATAGCAGGTGACAGTACACTAGAACAGTGCCACAATGTAGCCTAACAAATGGTGAAGTATTTAAAGTATAACTACTACTTGCGTTGAATTTCTTTGACATTGGCTACTATTACAAGAAATAGTACTGAAGGTGAAGGACACAGCAGCGTAATAGTTTCATTTGCCACGTCTAGGAGGAGGATGTTCTTGATGACCAATCAAGTTGATGGCGCACATGAAAATCTGCTTTCATTTGCCAATAGTGACTCGGTGTCAAGCTGAGTAAGAATATATCCTCGGATTCCTTCACCAGCCTGTTGCTCTGACCTTATCCTCCCCAGCAAGTGTTTGGAATTATTGCTGTCATTTAGTCACACATCAATCAAAACCACACAGCCCCGGGGAAGAGGGTTAGGGTTTGGAAAATGGATGGGAATGGGGTTTTTTGGGAAAGTTTTGTTGAGAGAAGAAAAAAAAAGCATAGCATGGACAAACAATAATTGAAGATAAACAAATCTTTGGGTACAAAGCTAACCATGAATCTTTTAAGTGACATAAAAGAGTGCATGCACTACTGCATGCATGGTTACTGAAAAGTAAGTAGTACTTTCGACAACCGTGAATGAAAGAATGCGACAGTACAGGGCTGCAGTGATAATTATGCGTTTTCACTTGCCTATCTCTGCACTCAGAGAAACACTTTGTACATTAAATTAGGTTTGAAAAATAGCAGAAGTAAAACCTATCCAATGGCTGTAGGGATGAATTTAGAAGCAGAGATCAAAGAAATGCAGAGTCACACTCATAGAAGTTCACAGCAATAACATTACTTAAAAGATAATTAGAAAAGAACGGATACTGTATCTGTATGTTGTTGTAGTTGTCCTGTTGAATTTGGGAAGTTGTAAGATGCATCCAACCATTCCTCTTATTAGCGGGACTCCTCCATTCCATCTGACGCTCCGTCCATCAATGTTGGTGACCAGAAGACACCCTGTCCACTGCCTGCCGGATGCTGAATTGCGTTTTGCTAATGTGAAGCCTGACTGCATCCTTTTTTTCCCATTGCACAGGCTGAAACACGGCCTGTAATTATTTATGGAAAAACAGGAAGTGATATTAGAACACCACTGACAAATAAATATAAGGTATGTACGCTGTGTAGTGCAAAAAGTCACACTTTGAGTTTCCTAATAGACAGTACAATATTTTTGAAAGTGCCTACTCTGTCTGAGTCTCCTTTTGAAGGATAAATAAGCATGGGCGAATTAATTTAGCGGATCCTTCCCCTCAAGCTAGGTGTACTGTAAACTGTGTTTTAGAACAAAATTAGACCTCCCCAGCAGTGCTCCCAGACCCTTACTAAACCCAGTCGCAAAAATGTAGAAGACCCTAAGAAGACCCCCAATCAGATCTCAAAAAACGAGGCCTAGTAGAAAATGGTGACAAAACGTACTTTGAAAGTAAAGTAGGCCCAAATCCCCCCTTACCCACCGTGGATTGTATTCAAACCACTTGCAAGCAAGCAAAAGTATCCATACCCAGCACCGCTCCAAGACTCGCAAACCCCCCCACAAACAGCCCCCGCCCAAACACATGCAATACAATACTACTAACCCTAACGAGCCATAAGTTAAGAATAGTTGCAAACGCTTTCTTTAACTAGGCCAAATCCCCCCTTCCCCACCATGGATTTTCTTCAAACCACTTGCAACCAAATTTACACATTCCCACGAGTGCTCTGAGACCCCAGAACTCAGTTGCAAAAATCTAGAACACCCCGAAACACATGCAACCCTGCTGCTAGTGCTAACCCTAACGAGCCCTAAGTTAATGTGCAAAACCGCTTCGCAGCAATGACCCCAGAGCCGTCAACCCAGGCGAAAACAAGTAGAAGACCCCCAAACAGCCAAAAAGCAAAAGTACAAAAATGGGCACTTTGTCATTTTCTGCGCAATTTCCAAAATCACTCCGCGCGCGCTTTGCAGCTAGGCCCTAATTCCCCTCTGCCACCATGGATTTTCTTCAAACCTCTTGCTATCAAAACTATCCATACCCAGCAGTGCTCCCAGACCCCGAAACCCACCCACAAACACTAGGAAGCCCCCAAACAGGCCCCCGAAAACGCTAAATTGATCGAAATGTCAGAAAGAGCAAACACTTTTTCCTCATGGATTTGGTCCAAACCAGTTTTATCCGGTATTAGAGCTTCCCAGCAATGGCCCCAAGACCCGCCAACCCACCCGCAAAAAAGCACAACACCGCCAAACAGGCAAAAAGCAAAAATGGAAAATCTCATACAATATTTTTCGGCCTTCTGTCCAAACGCGCTGTGCAGCTAGGTCATAACTCCCATTTTCCACCATGGATTTCCTGAAAAACAAATGCAATCAAAATTAGACTGTGCCAGCAGTGCTCCCAGACCACAAAACCCACCCACAAACACCCGGAACCCCCCCAAACAGCACCTCAAAGACAAGCAAGTCAGCAAAAACGCAAAGAAAAATTTGCCTCCGATTTTGTCCAAACCACTTTTTTTCCGGTATTAGACCTTCCCAGCAATGGCCCCAGGGCCGTCAACTCACCCGCAAATAAGTAGAACACCCCCACAAGTGCAGAGTCTTTCTTCATTGGGCATAATCCAGCCCTCTGCTTTGAGGGAAATAGGAGTCTGGAGGAGGAGGATAGAGGAGCATGTTCTTGTGAACTTGTGAACCTGAGGAATGCAGACTGCGGCACCTTCAAATCAATAAGGAAATAAGTGAAGACAGTTCTGCTGATGGGCTTGTTTTTGTGATTGGGTGATTACATTTTTTTTATTTATATTGACTTTGCAAAACAAAGAAAGACATACACACAGGAATAAAAGTGAATAAGGACGAAAAAGAAAGTTATTGATTCATTGGCTCATTTTCAGGGCTCGGTGTCAGGGAAGCAGAGTTCGTCCTCATACTCTGCGAATTCAGGCGGGAGTAGGTCACCTAACAGAGAAGAAATTCCCTCATCTAAGTTGGTGTCCTCCTCGTCTTCTTCCGGCGTGTATTCTCGTACTTTATAATCTGGTGGTATGAGGTGCTGATTCATCTTCATCATTGTTAACCTCTCCACATTTTTTGGCGAGAGGCGGGTCCTTTTGCAAGTTACAATGCCACCAGCAGCACTGAAAACACGTTCAGAAGACACACTTGCGAGTGGGCAAGACAAGTAATTTATAGCCAGGTTGGTGATCTCTGGCCACAATTCTCTTTTCCCATGCCAATACGCCAATGGGTCATCATGAATATAGACCTCTGTTGGGTCATTCAGATAGTCCTGCACCATCGACTCAAGGTTCTGCAGGGTTCCTCCACTTTGCTTACTTTTTGCTGGGACCTTTCCAGAAGCAAACCCAAGCTCAGTTAGCCAATCGTCTTCTTCACACAATGTTGCTGTTGTGTCTGGTGCAGATGATCCGGTTGCTGGTGTCTTTAACGGCTGAGAGGTCACTCCTGCCACAGCCACAGGTGCAGAACTGGATTCTTTGGACTCTGGATGGCCTGCTGATGCTGATGTACTGCCTTTTCCTTCAATTTCCTTCCGTTCTCTTTCAAACCTCATGGCTGACAGAGCTAGCCAACGTTTGTACTTTGAAACTTCTGCGTCACCAAAAGCAAACAATGCTCTGCCTGCCAGTGCCTTTTTGTAGCGTGGATACAGAATTGTAGCACAAATGTAATGCTGTTCTGTGTGGATCTTTTGAAGACGTTCATCGCAAAGTAGGCGCTGTAATAATTTCTCCGCCAAATCAAAAGCTTCTTGCTTTTCTTCATCTTTTTGAAACTTAGAAGACACCGCCTTCAGTTGGTGCTCTAGCATGCGCAACAATGGGATAGCTTTTCCCAAACTACAGTCCTCCCTGCTGACTGCACGCGTGAAGACCTCAAAAGGACGAAGCATGTCTGTCAGGCTTTTAACTAGCTCCCATTGCTCCACATGTAACCTCAGGTCCTTCACAGCTGTACCCAGTGTAAGGAAATACTGATCGAGTACCGTAAACTGCTCATACAGACGCTCAAGCATGTAGAAGGTTGAATTCCAACGTGTTGCCACATCCTGGATGAGTGCTTTCACTGGCAGTCGACGTTCATGTAGCAGGCCCCTCAGATGCTTCCGGGTCTTAAAAGAATGGCTGAAATGTGTGCACATTCTTTGGCAGGTGGTCAGTAACTCGCACGCTGGACTTTCTTCACTCAAGAATTTTTTAACAACCAGGTTTATACAGTGCGCAAAACAGGGCACTCTGAAATAGTTACCCTTATCCATGGCCTTAACTACATTGGCGCCATTATCCGTGGAACCATAACCAATCATGCGTTTTTTGGGGGACAGCCATTGAAAGACCTTTGTGTTAAACTCCTGCAAAATGTTTTCTGCTGTATGACTTGACTCCATGCCAAACATGGCTAGTGTTGCATGTTTCCGAGCAGCTTTAAAAACGTTGTCCGTGTCAACACCTGCCCTTAGCTTTGCTGTAACTCCTGAAAAAGAGACCCAGAGGCCAGTGATGCACATGTAATCAGTGCCTGCGCCACTGGTCCACATGTCTGTTGTCAGATGTATAGTGTGAACAGCACTCTTCTTCAAAGCTGCCCCAATCGCCTTCAGCACATATGCATGTAGTGCTGGAACCGCAACTCTGGCAAAATAGAACCGGCTAGGAACCTTCCATTTAGGGCAGAGCGTTGCCACTAATTCAAGAAAACCAACCCCTTCCACAAAAGAAAAAGGGAGAAGGTCCAGCGCTAGCATTTTAGCCAGCTTAGTGTTATACAGACGTACCATTGGGTGGTTGCGTTCAAATGGCGCATCTGAAAACAACATGCTTCTAATGGTGGGCTGGACCATTTTTTTACGGGAAGATGATGACTTCTTCGACCCAGTTACGCTCGGTGATGATGAACTTTTTCGCATTGGTGTCTCACTCTCTCCCACACTCTTAGTGTGGCGCACAGGGGGTGTGCTGCTGACAGGGGTACTGGGTGTAGGTGAAGAAATGTTTGACGCTTCTTCCTCCTCGTCATCATCAGATGAAACATCAACGGATACAGTTTGTTGACTTCCAATTTGGGCTTCCTTGATCTCCTTTAGGTGCGCAAGCCATTGGACAGTGTGCTGTCTCTTAAGATGACCTCTCTGGCCTCCGGTACCATAATTGGTACCAAGCTTACCACGACTAACTGCAAGCTTACAAATGCTACAAATGGCTATGTTTTCCCTTTTTGGGCAAACACTAAAGAAGTCCCAAACTGCGGACTTCAAATGTCTGTGGGGGGTGGAGGAGGCGATACTGCTGGTCATGCTGCTAATGCCAGATGAAGTGGAGGATGTGTGTTGCCGAACTTTACTACGTTGTGCACTTGCATCACCACTAATTGAGGTGGAGGTGGATGGAGGTCCCTTCTCGCGAGAAAATATGGAAGCGGTAGGTGGTGGTGTACTAGTTAACTGCATTTGTGGTGGTCCCGTTGCCACGTCGCCATCATCACGCTCAGCAGCATTTCGGGATAGGGTAAAAATGTCTGTTTTCTGCATGCCCGCTGAGGCTGGAGTGACGCCTATGATGACTGCGTCGTCGTCAGGAGAGTCTTCATCAGCAGGAGTATACGCCACTTCTTCTTCAGCGTCATCATCACACTCCATAACTCTGAGACTTTCGGGGACCTTCCTTTAACGCTTAGCTACCTTTGTCAGATCATGGTGTGCCTCACTCTCAGACGGCAGTGGTGGTTCCCAAGTTTCATCCATATCATCAGAAGGAAGGGGGCTTGAAGAAGATGTAGACACCATCCTTGATCTTTTCCTTGCTGGGGATCTGGAAGACAATGAATCATCAGAAGGAGTGGCTTCCTCATGTGATACCTCGGCTTGAATGCCGATTTCCTGATGTGCCCCTACTTCGGGAGGAGCAACTATTGTGGGCACTTGTGCCGCTCCATGCACCACTGCTTGCGCATCTCCTTCCGCTGCCTCTCCTTCCACATGTACTTGGGCTTGTACTACTTGCACCGGTGGTTGTTGTTGCGGCTGTGTTTGTTGACCACTCGTCAGATGAGTTACAACAACCTGTGTTGATTGAGGGACATTGCTGCTACTTTCTTGCGATGAGCCAACATCACTGGTCGATGGTGATTGAACAACTATACTGGCGGCCTCTAAAGCACTCAAGGGCTTGGACCTAAGTTGGCGTGGTGGTGGTGGCGCTGAGCCCAATGGAGCGGGGGTGCTGCTCCCGGCAGCTTGGTCCTCAGCAGACCCCGCTGCTGCTGCAGGCGTACTTATTTTTTTCCCAAAAAATGTGGCGGTCGTCACACCAGTCTCCTTGGTAAGTGGCGCCACTTGCTTCTTCTGCTCCTTACTAGCAACTTTCTTGCTAGAGGAGCTACGGGGAACTTTTTTTGGGGCCATCTTCTTCAGAGGTCAGAACAGCAGGCCGCAGTTGCACGAGTTGCAGAGTTGTCTTGTCTGTGGCCACACGTGACGTCGCGTGATGTTATGCTGCACACACACCGCTGCAGGACTTCTTCCTGGCACTGGTGGTTCTCTTGTGCACCTAAAAGCAATGGAAGACAGAGGAACATCAGTTTTACACCCCAAAAAGATGAAAAACACACAAAAATCAGCACAATCCAATGCCATCCATGCCCTCAATGATGTTTAAATTCAAGAAGACACCCCACAGAAAGACTAGGCCCATGCACCACTCACTACCCCTGGGCATAATGGATGGAAGCTAGGCAAAATGGGTGCAGGCCTGACAACACTGGCTGCATTCAAAATGGCCCCCACCCACATGGCCAGGGCTTGCCTGTACCAACACTTAAAATGGCCCCCACCCACGTGGCCAGTCCCCATCAACAGTACACCCCAAAAAAACGAAAAACACACAAAAATCACCACAATCCAATGGCATCCATGCCCTCCATGATGCTTACATTAAAAAGACCCCACAGACAGACTCAGTCCATGCACCACTCACTACCCCTGGGCAAAAGGCCTCAACAGCAGCCCCAAAAATCGAAAAACACACAAAAATCAGCACAATCCCATGCCATCAATGATGTTTAAATTCAAGAAGACACCCCACAGAAAGACTAGGCCCATGCACCACTCACTACCCCTGGGCATAATGGATGGAAGCTAGGCAAAATGGGTGCAGGCCTGACAACACTGGCTGCATTCAAAATGGCCCCTTGCACCCCAAGCACATGGCCAGGGCCTGCCTGTACCAGCACTCAAAATGCCCCCCACCCACATGGCCAGTCCCCATCAACAGTACACCCCAAAAAAACGAAAAACACACAAAAATCACCACAATCCAATGGCATCCATGCCCTCCATGATGCTTACATTAAAGAGACCCCACAGACAGACTCAGTCCATGCACCACTCACTACCCCTGGGCAAAAGGCCTCAACAGCAGCCCCAAAAATCGAAAAACACACAAAAATCAGCACAATCCCATGCCATCAATGATGTTTAAATTCACGAAGACACCCCACAGAAAGACTAGGCCCATGCACCACTCACTACCCCTGGGCATAATGGATGGAAGCTAGGCAAAATGGGTGCAGGCCTGACAACACTGGCTGCATTCAAAATGACCCCTTGCACCCCAAGCACATGGCCAGGGCCTGCCTGTACCAGCACTCAAAATGGCCCCCACCCACATGGCCAGTCGCCATCAACAGTACACCCCAAAAAAACAAAAAACACACAAAAATCACCACAATCCAATGGCATCCATGCCCTCCATGATGCTTACATCAAAGAGACCCCACAGACAGACTCAGTCCATGCACCACTCACTACCCCTGGGCAAAAGGCCCCAACAACAGCCAAAAAATCGAAAAACACACAAAAATCAGCACAATCCCATGCCATCCATGCCCTCAATGATGTTTAAATTCAAGACACCCCACAGAAAGACTAGGCCCATGCACCACTCACTACCCCTGGGCAAAAGGCCCCAACAACAGCCAAAAAATTGAAAAAAACAAACAGAAATCAAAACAATCCCATGCCATCCATGCCCTCCATGGTGTTTACATTAAAGAGACCACACAGAAAGACTAGGCCCATGCACCACTGAGTACACCTGGGCAAAAGGCCCCAACAACAGCAAAAAAATCGAAAAACACACACAAATCAGCACAATCCCATACCATCCATGCCCTCATTTATGTTTAAATTCAACAAAACAGTTGTATCATGCACCCATTACTAACCCTGGTCCTACTGGATACTGTGGCTACCCGCAATATCTTTTATTTAAGGTTCTGAAAAAGTTCCAACATTGTAGTTGCAGCAACTGTAATGCCCCAAACAAACTTACTTGTGAAAGTTGATTTCTAATCCAAAAGTGATCCATAGAAAGTCAAAAAGGCCTAAAATCCAAATATCCAGCAGCATCCACAAAAAGTAATCCTTCCATGTCAAGATCCAAATGAAAGTGACCAGCACATGAAGAAAGCACTGGGAGGAGCCTGCTGGACAGGAACAGGAAGTTGGAGACTGTGGGGCACTTCCTTCCTCCCCCCCCCAAAATGGACTCCTTGCAAAAAAAGTGCAGGCAAATGTCAACCTTAGGAGTTATTCTGATAAAAATCATCCTTTTTAGAAGGTTAATGCGGTTTGCTGGTGGATTCTTGTGCAAAATTGCAAATTTTGAAATTTCACGAGTGCGAGATTGTTGCTGCTCGCAGCATCTACGTGTTCGCAATTTCGAACTCTCGCGATGCATTCTGTGCAAGGTGGCAAGCCGCGATGACGTAATCGCGGTAGCCAAACTCCCGCGGGATCCCGCAGCAAGATCCAAAATGGTGCTGCACACGCAAAATATGGAAAAAAACAACTCTGCAAACGCTGAATGACGGTAAGTGAATGCTGCGCGCCGCTAAATTGTATCACCAAGCAAAAAAATCTGCTGCGTGCGAATTTGCGGATTTTCGGCAAATTCGCGAGAGTTCGCGGATTGCGAATTTGCCGAAAATCCGCAAATTCCGCGAGCGGAACGGATTTTACGCCCACGCTTAATGAAAAATTAAAGAGATACCCAATGCATTTCGGGTTCTGGGTCGAACCCTTCGTCAGGGGTTAAATGTAACAACAGGCTTATAATAATACTCAATTTCTTATAAAAAATGATGTGGGTTCCAGTTCAGATCTGTAACACAAGCAAAACAGCTAAATATTTGTCATAAATTCACATTTCCTAACATGCAGTCTTAACCTGCATTATGCTAATATCGATTAAAGCTGGGGAATGACACCGCTGACACCAAAAACTTAAGGAAAAGAAGAAAAAATAAAAATAAAAGAGGAACTGGTAGTGCTCGATAGAGTGAAAACACCTTGTGTGTGATGTTTGAATTCCATAAGAAGAGACTTTAAAGAATACGCCATTTGTTAAATCATTAAAAGTCATGCACTGGACACAATACCCATATTACCCAAGTGATCAATGTCACACTCGAGAGTCAACCTCTTATTTAACATATAAGGTGTGTGTGTAAGATGTGGCGCTCGTGCTCGTGCTCAGATATTGCCTCACCCAGTCTTTATGAGAAAAACGAATGTTTGCAATGTCCCTTTCCAAACGTTCGTTATATCATCTGTAAGATATGTCCGTGTGTTTCAACTAAGCTGAACAAAACGTGATACTGCAAGAGATACGTGATACTGCAAGAGATACGTGATACTGCAAGAGATACGTGAAACTGAAAAAAATGGACAACACTCATAAACATAACCCTTATCTTTCTGTTAGCCTCTACTATGTGAATAACACCACAGAGTTCGTACCTGTCTCTTCATGTGTCACTCCATAAGTTACTCGCTGTCTCTCAACTAGGCAGAACAAAAAATGAATGAACCCGCAGGAAAACCTGCAAAAAAAAAATACACGACATTCATGAGCATAACCCCTGTCTTTCAGTTAACCTCTACTGCGTGAGAAATACCACAGAGTTCATACCTGTCTCTTCATATGTCACTCCTCAAGGGTTCACTACGCTTTCTCGTGAAGGTTACTGAGAGTATTCGTACACTCTAGATGATTCACCACACTTCCCCATGAATGTTTCTAAACGTAATCATACACATACAAGGAGGTTACTGCTACGTCCAAACTTCCCTGCTACTTTTCAAAGTTATCCTCAGTACGGTTGCTTTGCTAACACTCACCACTGTTTGATACATGCCGCCATACCGTCTCCTCTAAACCCGATCCGCAACAGGAGTCACGTGATCGGAAGCGTTCACAAATCTTGTTTAAGAGTATCGACACAGAAAGCGGACTCACTGGCCACCGCCACTAAAAACGGACTACTCATTCAGCCACATCACCTCAACAACGGCCGTCGATACTAACACAAGTCTCCTTAATCAGCTACCAGATCTTATAAATAGACTCGATGTCAATCAACTGCAATAAACATCCAATCGCTTAATTACTAAAACCTAATATAGTTAGACTCTATGGTAACAAAAACAAAAACAATAATACAATGGGAACGTAAAGTGTTTTACTGCGAGCAGTAGCAAACATCTAAAATACTCATACGCACTAAACTATTAGATTCATCTACCGCCTCCAAACTGCATGTCGGCTACTTGACTAAAGCTCATGTGTTACCTCAGTCTTATGCTTTACTAAGTCAAAAGATTGCATACCTCTTAGAAAAAACGAAAAAAATTAATAAGATAAAAGAATAGATAGAGCAGTGCATTCCCTCACAATCTGTGGTTTTTATGCCTAATACTTTACAGGAAACATAAGAGTTCATAATGATCATTAAGACCTCCTGGTATAACTGTACCTAACGATTTTATCCAGTGAGTTTTCCTACGTGCCAACATGGTATTTAAGTCCATGCCTGTATTGAATTGAATACATTCTAGAATCGTGTATCGTAATTGTGGGATCGTGTGTGATGCTTCTAACCAATGTCTTACCAAAGAAGAATTAGTGTTCTTATTCCTGATCCTACTTTTGTGTTCCACTATTCGTGTTTTAACCTTCCTGCTGGTTCTTCCGACATATACTAGTCCGCATGGACACTTTATGGCGTACACCACTTTTTCTGTGTTGCAATCAGATGTATGCTTTAACTCAATGTTTTTACCCGTATGTGGATGTATGAAGTTCTTGCCTAAAATTACATTACCACATTGTCCACAGTTATAGCATTTAGTCATGCCATTGTATTTGAAGTGAGAAGGCTTCTTTACAGGTTTCAAAAGTTCTCTTCAATTGCTTGCCCTTGTGTGTGCAAACAGTGGTATTCCATTAAATATTTGTAGAAAATCCGGTTCATTTTCAATCAGTTCCCATCGGTTTCTAATGATCGCTTTAATTGCTGATGCCTGAGCTGAATGTTTCATAACACAAACTTCACGTTTCATAGGTGATTTGTCTTTTTTCTTTAAGAGGTTCTCACGTGGTATTTGAGAAATTTTGTGTTCAGCTTCCTTCAAGATTGTTTCAGGATATCCTCGATCCTTAAACTCTTCTACTTGTTGCTTAATCAATGTCTGACATGTTTCTTTTCCAGAGGTTATCCTTTTTATTCGCATCATTTGGGAAATAGGTAAGTGCTTTTTTAAAGCGTGTGGGTGTGCACTTGAGTATAATAGAGCCATGTTCACGTCCGTTGGTTTCTTATAAACCGTAGTCTCTAGACCCAATGCTGTCTTCTTAATTAGTATGTCTAAAATATGAACTGATTCCGAACTAATTTCAAAAGTGAATCTGATTCTTGGGTTACATTGATCCAGTTCTTTAATGCATGTTTCCAGCAATTGTCTTGAGCCTGTCCAGACGACCAAAATGTCGTCAATGTAACGGATGAAAAGTGCTGCATTCTCCTTCCAATGTATATTAGATAATACATGTTGCTCTTCAAAATGTGACATGAATGTATTCGCATAGGAGGGCGCTCCCGGAAACCCCATGGAGGTTCCCGTGCGTTGAATGTAATAATCTCCCTGCCAAGTAAAATAGCTATGGTATAGCGCAAAATGTAGCAGTTCCAAAAGGAAAATACTTTTTTCCTCCTGAATATCTGATTGTAGTAGTCTCCATTCCACAGCCTCAATGCCTTCGTTGTGTGCTATCGAGGTATACAATGCTACCACATCTATGGTGCAAAGATGAATTTCTTGTAAGAACAGGTCTCCTACAGATTCAAGCTTGTGCAAACAGTCTGTAGTGTCCTTCACGTAGGTAACCCATGCCTGTACCAGTGGTTGAAGGTGATGATCAAGATAATATCCTACTGGTTCATTGATTGATCCACATCCCGCTACAATTGGTCTGAACGGAGGTAGAGTCTTGTGCTTATGAATCTTCAGCAACATGTATATTGTAGAGACCCGTGGAGTTGAATTATGCAAAAATTTCTTGGTGTTATCATCAATACAACCTTGATCCAGTGCTTTTTGCAGCATACCCTCTAGCGTAGATAAAATTTCTTCTAGTGTGGGATCATGATCCAACTTAATATACGTGTCTTCCTCTGCTACATGTCGATTCACACTGTCGACATAGTAATCGGTGTCTAACACCACTAGTGCCCCTCCTTTATCAGCAGGATGAAATGTGATTGATTCGTCTTGTCGTAGTTTGTTTAAAATGCGTTGTTCTCTAGTAGTGAGATTTGACTGGGATGGTGCCTCATATCGTATACTTTCCAAATCCTTTTTTACTAGGGTTTTAAATGTGTCCAGAGTCTTGTGGGAGATAGGTGAAATAAATGTACTCTTTGGTTTGAACTTGTATGATGTGGGTTCATCGCCATTCTTTGTGGCCATACTCGAAAAGAACCATCTTAACCGTAGTTTGCGCATGAATTTGAAAAGCATCACCTCAGTTTCCCAGGCATTATATATGTATGTAGGAACAAAAGATACTCCTTTACTTAAAATATCCTCTTCATCCCTTGATAAAGGTCTCTTTGAGATATTCACCACTAACGATTTACATTCTTCACCGTCCTCTGTGGTCTGCCGGTTTCTTTTATCGTTTTTGGTTTTTCCACGCCTGACTGGCCATCTGTGTTGACTGTGTTCTTGTCTGGCGGCATCTTGGCGTTGGGGCCCTCCCCTAAAAAAGGTGCTGTACCAGTAGATGTGGTTGCTATCTTTGTAGAAGTTAGATCAGATGTTTGAGGCGGCAAAGTACCACTAGGTCGTAGTAACAATAGATCTTGATCAGTCACAATACTCTCTTCTGATGATGTTGCACCAGGTTTCTTAAAGACCCTTCGTTGTGCGTATTTCTCGGCCCACGTATATACCTCGTCGAGCTTATAATCTATTGTGTCTCGTCGAAACTTTCTGATCTTACGTGCGTGTATTTCTTTTGCATGATTATCCAAGTTCCTATTGATGTTCTCTAGTACCTTGTCCCAGTCTTCTTGCTCCATACGTTCAGCAATCTCATCTTTGATTTATTGATATCTAGAGTCAATTCCCTCAACAGAGTTGAAATTTCTTCAACAATCAGGAGGATGAGATCCAATGAGCATTTATTTATTATGGCATACCAACGTGCCATAAATGTTTTATCAAACCTAAAGAGCATAGGGCGTAGAGCAATCCTCAAACCACGCGGGATTCTTTTCACCTTATGATACTCTATTAATGTCGTAGCATGTAAATGCTGGTTGATTTCTTTCCTCATCAAGTATTCGAGTTGCCGTAATTGCTGTGCTATAGTTCCTGAAGATGTACCAAATTCTCTGGTCTCTTTAACCAATGCATACATTGATTCAGCTTCTTCCGTTGAATATACCTTAGTGTCTGCTTGATTTGTCTTGATGCTCGAAATGTCTTGCCAAGACATCTTGCTGTGGATGCTGGTCCACGTGTGGGCACGATTGTTATAATGAATGTGTAGTGTGGTGAACCTGCACACCTGGTTACGTTATTACTCAATCCAAATTACAACTATATTTATTTGTTCAGCGTGCTGACAAGTGTGGGGACCTGTGCCTAAAGCCCTCAAGTGTCAAATCAATCTTAGAAGAGCGTAAGGAGAACCCTACGCTACCTGTCGCACAACTATGGGCAGAAGGCCTCACAATTAATCACATATCAAAAATTCACATATCAAAAATTCAGATATACATTTTCCATCTCTCGGATTCTAGTGTATTCTAACACAATGAAATATAATCAATCATACATTTACAGTATCTGTGAATATCCTTAGTATTTAATCCATCTAAACACAATTATAGATTCAGTCCATGAGTTTCTTGTTCACTCATTACATTACATTCAATTGAAAAACAATATGAATCATGAAAAATTAAAGAGATACTCAATGCATTTCGGGTTCTGGGTCGAACCCTTCGTCAGGGGTTAAATGTAACAACAGGCTTATAATAATACTCAATTTCTTATAAAAAATGATGTGGGTTCCAGTTCAGATCTGTAACACAAGCAAAACAGCAAAACATTTGTCATAAATTCACATTTCCTAACATGCAGTCTTAACCTGCATTATGCTAATATCGATTAAAGCTGGGGAATGACACCGCTGACACCAAAAACTTAAGGAAAAGAAGAAAAAATAAAAATAAAAGAGGAACTGGTAGTGCTCGATAGAGTGAAAACACCTCGTGTGTGATGTTTGAATTCCATAAGAAGAGACTTTAAAAAATACGCCATTTGTTAAATCATTAAAAGTCATGGGGCCATGAGACTACATAGTTTAGAGTTAAAAATGGATGCGAGGAAACACCGTTTAAAATATGCAAACCTGTGGATGACGAGAAGATGATGATAAGACATCCAAAATTGGAGAAATGACCTGCATTTTAAGTGTGTAAGTCACTGTAATATTTGACTGATTCCACCACTTATAATACAAGATGAAGAAGTGTCACACTGGAACAAGTAGGTGTGCGAGTCACTCGAAGAATAACTCATACAAAAGTAACTATATAGTGGAAGAGTGGTGTGCGAGTCACCGAAATCAAAGAAATGATCGACGTAAGAAGTGCGCAAGTCACTGGCCCCAAAAAAATGGTGGAAAGTAAGGATTGGTCTCCTTTCAAAGTTGGGACTCATGTACATGTTGTAAAGCGGGATGTGTAATCAAAGTGTGTGCGAGTCACTGCCCAAAGAAAAATGGTTGAAAGCAAGGGTAAATCGGCTCTTGAAGTTGTGAGGCAATTAAAATGAGCACACAAGCCCATCTTCTGTGCAGCTATACCTCCACGCTGCTTTATGGATTCTGGTGGATTTGTTTGTTCGGCCGGCAGTGCTCGCTTAGAGTGCAGTCATCTTGCCGCTGGTGAAACCATTCTACACCCTTGTATATTTTTGTTGGTTTATGGGTGTTCCCTTGTTTTTTCAACACCATTTTATAGGACTGTTGACATCAGATGTAGAGGTTGCTGGATGAGAGGTAAATTTGAGTTTTAGAATGTCAATGAAGAAATCCTTAAGATTATTAAGGTTTGTTGTTCTTTTTTGCATTGATTGCAATGTGTTCGCTGGATGCTGAGCTGGAAGGTGGAAATGGTAAGGCAGTCAGTCGAGTCCAGTGTTGAAAGTATGGAGATAGATATTGAGATACACTCTATCTCACAATTCTGCAGAGAGATTGGCGGGTTACAGCCACCTGGTCCAAACAATGGGTAGGTCTTTTAAAAGGCAATGCTCAGGGGCAGCAAAATTAGCAATTGTATTCTTCTGGAAGAAGCAAGACCCTCCTTTCCTCACACTCAGTGACACTGGAGATTATGGAAATCTTTCTCATGGAACGCTAGATTATTAATGTTAAGAGATAACACTTGCAGTGTGATGCAACATGGAAACCTTTATTAAATTATAACACTGCTTAATTTGAGACAGTGGTTTCCGATGCTCGACACCGGCACTTAATTGTCAACCCCGGCGCTTTTAACTGTCTGCCACAAGGTGGTGCTGTCTGCCTAATTTAGAGATGACCAAAGCAACAGTTAAGTAATAATTCAATATACATTAAAATGACTTCTACCGGCAGCCCAAGTCTTTCTTACAGTGTTAGGGGCCTGTAATAGTCTGAATTGTCACACTTGTAGGAGTGTGATGGTTAGTTGTTGGGTGCTGGGTCTGGTGGCTCAGTGGACTAATGCATCTGCTGCAGGGACCTGTGTTCGACCTCATGGTCACAGGTTCAAATCCCAGCGGGTCCACTCAGCCTTTCATCCATCTGAGGTCGATAAAATGAGTACCATTGAGTTGGGTAACAAAAAACATCTGTTATTCAGCGTCAAGATACCCGTAGTGGTGAACGTGCACTTTACAAATACACATGTTATGCTATGTTGGGCTGTTACTATTATTGGCAGCATGGCAGGGGCAATGTGTGGCGCACGCTGCAGTGGCCTCCTGAGGAGACCCCTGGCACTCTTTTTTTTTTTTACAAATTTATTACTGGATTAAAAGTCAGAAGGGTCTGTCTTATTTTGCCTTACCACCCCAGCTGACGGTTTGGAAAACTTTAGAAGGATAGCTTTTGAAGCAACGTGTCCTTTAGGAGCTGTAATCGATAGCAGCTATGGGCCTGCTGTGACAGTGCAATCTGATGATTTTGTTGAATTTTTTCCTTGGTAGTCATTTTAATGTGGCTGTGAAATGTACTCATGAAGAGAGGGGAATGACAGTTGGGAGATTTATTTTTGTTCCCACGAAATGTACATATGTATGCGAAATGGTGACCTTTTTATTTTACAATGTATTGGTCAGTTATGGCACCCTTGTACTTCAAAATGATAATAAAAACTCTTAAAAAAAATAATCTTTATGAATTTGATGAAACCAAACTTTAAATGCATCCATATACATTTAAGTAGGTTATCACATACTTAACTGTTACATGGGAGTAGTTGTTTCATATGATCCAAAATTCACAGGGAGTTGGCTGAGACGGTAATTTACATACATCTTTACCAAATGCTAATCAACTCTGAATCATCAAAGCCAAAAGTGGTTCCTTTTCTTGAGTTATGCAAAGTACAAATACTCCCACGTGTACACTTCATATCAACTTGCTCACCACACTGTTATTGTGTTGGGTGCAAAAAACTAAGAAACACAATATTTAACCTCATTTTGCAACCTGCGCAATATATGTAACTATGACTTCAAGGGATAGAATATTTTCCATTAAATAATGTTTGAAGAGCTTCCCTATATAGAGAAAACATGTAAATATGAATAATTGAGGTATAGCAAATACATGACAATGTGTTGAAAATTCTTAGGAGTAAGCTGATGTTGGGGCTAACAGCCAATGGTTTTCGTAGTCATGCTGTTAAAGAAAAATACAGATGCTCTGCTTGTATCCCTCTAAAATTCTGTTACTTTCGGTCACTTCATATTTTTTATTAAATGCCTGTTTTCAACCAACATTCTAATAAACCACAATAACTATGACTGTGAATACAGAAATTGGAAATGATATATAAGAATTTGGGGATCATAACAACTACCTCAACATTTTTTTTAGGCCAATCAGAATAAAAAGTGCTATTGATTCTATAAATATATACTGTCTTGTAGTGATTGTGAGTGTTATTAACTATATCATTTTACTTCTATGCAAGTGTATGACAGCTACCTTTCAATTAAAACTGTGCAAAATAACGCATGTGCAACATTTATCACACCCACGTGTGTGATGCAAAAGTTGTCATGCCGTCACAGGTGACAATTAGTATTTTAAGATAGACACAAATAAATTAACAAAACAAGTAATTTCCCAGCATGTGGAAAACTTTGACTGGGCTACTCGTCACAGCTCTAGTGATAACTGGGCCTCGCCTCCCTTTGCCAGCCTGCTGTTTTGCAAAGTGCTCTGGATGGAGCTCTGCTAATCGCAGGAAGGCTCCCCTGCCTTGCTGGGTTGAAAGGCTCTGTTCAGGCTCCTGTTCAGAACTCTGTGGTGCCTAGCCAGGGCTGAGGTTGAGCTCCCCTGGTTGAGTTCAGCATGCAGCTGGCCCCTCTAAGGACAAGGAGAAGCATTTCAGATCACTGGGCTACACTGGAAGTCCCAATTTGGGCTAATTTGAAGCTTCAAGCCCAGCTAGTGCTCTAGGAGGTTAGATATATTCACTTGAATTCCAGTGGCCGTGTTCCAGAATAGTAAAGAGAGAGAACGGGAAACTATGCATTGATATGAGTGGAGTTCCATGTCTGTTAAAGTGCAATACCTTGTGCACAGGCTTATGTGGCCTGCAGGCCACTCTGTACACCCCCCCCCCCCCCACCACAGGTACAGATTTTGAATTCGGTCTATGATCTCTGATGGGGTAATGGGCATGCAGCTGTGGTTCCTGTGCTAAAGAAATACAATCTCCAGGGGATCAGCCTTCACCCAGAGGTCACTCTGGCTGCCTGTACTTCACCAGAAAACTACAACCTCAAATCAGACATGGCAAACTGCTGAATTTAAGCATGTTACTAAGCAAAGAAAAGGAAGTTAACCTGGACTTCCTCAGTAAACATGGGTGAAGATCCCGGAACCAAATCCCTGCCTGGTGGCAGATGCGAAATATCAAAGACATACTCCCCGGCATCACTCAGGGAGAGCAAATCTAGGGCGCTCAGGCCAATCCTGATGTTGATCTCATGATGTGAGAGCAGTATCAGGATTGCCCGCAGGGCAGTTTGGAAGCCTGTGCCTGCAATGGAGCCAGAAGAGCGGTGATGCAGCAGGATTCAGGTATTTAAAAAATAATAATTGGTTTTCTACCCCCCTCCCCGCCAGATTGCCCCAACACCAGCTGCGACTGGTAAAGACAATACACTCTATGTAACCTTTGAAAGCAAAAGATCTACAGAAAAAAATAAAAAATATGGTTTGTTGAGGACGAAATAATAAATAAAATTAGATAACCCCCAAGTAATTGAGTGTGAACTAGTTTTTTAAATTTAACTGATGATTGATAAACTTAGGTCCTCATTACGATCGCGGTTTTCCCGCATCCTCCGGGCCGGCGGTGGCTTCTGCCGGCCCGGAGGATGCGGGAAAACCGCTGCAGACCCACCAAAGATCCACCGCCACATTAGGATGGCTGGTGGGTCCTGGTTTAAGTCCGCCGCTTTTCCGCCGCGGTCGGCTTACAACCGCGGCGGAAAAGCTCTAATATGGTGGCGGTGTCTCTCAGACACCGCCAGCCATATTAGGATGTGTCCAAAAAAATGCTTTTCCGCTGCGGGTTTTCCGCCGTGGAAAAGCATGTGGAACTTCACTGCGGGGGCCCGTTGTGGGCCCCCTGGGTGAAAGGGGGGGTGGGGGGTGCACATGGGGGGTACCTATGGTATCCCCCCTGTATTTGTATACAGTAATCGGCAGGCACCGCACGGTGCCAGCCGCTTTCTGCATACAAATGCAATGTATGCATTTTTACCATTGCGGCGGGTGCAGCTTGAAGCTGCACCCGCCACAATGGTAAAAATAGAGGATGTGACCGCCATTGTGGCGGTCACATCCTAATTTTACAGGAGGGAACTCCGCAGGCCATGCGGAGGTTCCCTCCTACTCAGGGGTCGCGGACGGACGCAAGTCCGTCCGCGATCGTAATGAGGCCCCAAGTTCGAAGTCAGGTGCAAGTAAAAAAATTGAAACGAATTTCAAATAATCTGCAGGCCTATCTATTATTTTGCAAACATGAAAAATTATATTTTTTATTAAAGTCTTTTATTTCGAGGAAAAGAAAGAAACAAATCTAAACTGATTTTGTGTTTGAGCCAGTGTGAAAACTCCCACCAAGATTCAGCGGGTCTTACACTTATCCTCTTTTGAAACTGGGGTCGTGTTTCTGTCAAGTAAAGTAGGTCAAATTAACGGCACATGGAGCCAGGGGATGTTGAAACATAAAAGGCTACATTAGGAATGGATGCCTTTATCTTTTTTTCTTTTCTGACAATAATAAATTGAAGGCTAAATGTTGAGGTACACAATGCTTTGTTTAATAAATAAAGAGGTTTCTGAGCTGGCAGAAAACATAAGCCAAAAACACACTTTTTTTGTTCTTGCTGTAGTTGCATAGTTAGCATTCTCAGCTAACATATTTTATCCTTTAAATGCTTTTCAAGAGCGATTGTAACATATGTGAAGTTTTTGGTTCAAATAAGCATTTTTCTTTCAATTATGGGCCTACAGTACATACACACACATTACAAATATTCTCCACAAATATAAGGCCAAATAATGTCAGATACTGGTGTCTCGGTATGGGTTTTGGGAGACCGCCATGACAATGCGGGCTTTGCACCACGCTGCCATTACGACGCTGCCATCACAACACAAGTCGTTACAAAGACTTGCGCTGGAGGACGCTCTTGGTAAAGGAATAGTTTTATTTTCTATTCCAACACCTTCCCTACTGTTACGTGGGCCGGATTAGAAAAGAAAATTAAACTATTCCACAATCCAACGCCTACAGTGCAAGTCGTTGTAACGACTTGCGTTGTAATGGATGCGTCGTAATGGTAGCGCAGGGTAAAACCCGCGTTGTCATGACATACATCCATGGGTTTTAGGCCAAAGGTAGGGGCTGATTATGATGGCGGACGGACTTCTGTCTGTCCGCCATCGATCCCAGGGTTGTGGACTGCCTGCCTACAGGGTGGCGGTCCCACATGTAGGATCACAAAGCAGCCATCACCACGGTGGCTGCAAGTGCCATTTTGCAGTGAGTGCTGCTGGCTGCAGCTCCCTCTGCAATGTAAAAAAAGCACTTCTTGCATTCCCCTGCAAATGGTGCAGGAAAATGGTGCCCCCCCAAAGTGCAAAACTGGAGTGCCCCTGCTTAAGGGAGGCCTGCTACGGGCCCCAAAAGTCCATCCCCACAGGCCTTTCCATGTCGGGTGAACCGCCATGAAAAAGGCTGGCGGGGATTTGCCGTCATAATCACAGCGGAGGGGCTTGCTGGGCACCACCACTGTGCATTTTGTGCTGAGGGCCTCCAACGCCCCTGTGGGCAAAAGGAGCCAGTCAGATTTGTGGTGGTTGGAGTTCCGACCGCCACGAATCCGCCTGCCATCATGATATGGTGGGCGGGAAATGGCCTCACGATTGTGGTGAACTCGCCACAACAGACTGTTGGTAGCAGGTTCACTGCAATCATTATCAGCCCCTTAGTTAGGAGTTATCTTAATATTTTGCATTCCTCTTCACTGTCAAAATGTTCACAGAAGACACAGTTCACAAAGTAATGGCACCTTGCTTCCTTTTTTAAGTGTGGATTATTCCTGAATTTTCAGGCGTGCATAAAGTGATTCAAAGACAAACAGTTTTATGAATCAGGCTAGGAATAATAAGTGAGCCCAACTCTTAGCGATTGTCCTGCTTTTATGTCCTGGATCAGGGAGCATATCTTCCACAGTTAAATGTGGGAATACATTGTGAGTACTTAGCAGTAGTAGCATTTTTTTATTGACTCTGGTGTGTCATGCAGCTGCACTGTAACATCCAGATTCGTTAAGCCTAACTTGCATGTTTTACAATATCTCTGGGTTAGCTACTGGCGCTGTTTCTGAGCACTGCTGCCCTTGTTCCTGGGCAGTGCTCAGCTGCTTTCTGCTGCTCCTCCCCATATGCTGCAGCCACTGTTGGGGGTTGTTAGGGCAGCTGAAGGTGTTGGAGGTCGATGTCCCTTTTGAGTGGTGGTCAATTGGCCACCGGGGTTTGGTTGTCTCTGCAGCAGGTCACCCAAGACTTGTAAGGAGGATGAAGAGGCTCACCAGGTTTGTCAGTTCTGAGCCTGTCCAGAACAGTTCGCAGAGGTGTGAGGCAGTACAATAGGTGCTGTGGCATATGGTTGGGTCCCAGCAGGTGTGGAAGCGGCCAGTTTAGTGACCTATGCAGCTAGTGCAGCTGAATATTCCTGCTTTCTCTGCTTTTGACCTGTCTCCTTTCCTGTTAGTCCTGTCTCACCTCTGTTGCCCTAGCTCCTCCTTCTGCCACCCACTCGAGCAGAGTTTATTTCAGTGGAGTGGAGTGCTGCAGGCTAGCGAGACAGTCATCTATTGTGGGGGTCACGGTGAGTCCAGACCAGGAAAAGGCACCTAAAAGTGCACCTAGAGGCTAGAGTAGCTCAGGAGAGCTTGGAAAGGGCTGGAGGGAGAACCCACGATGTGGGCCACAGCAAGGAACTAGCAAGGCAGAAGGTGAACAGAAGAAGAACAAGAGTAGAGTAAAGAGAATTTGAGTGCATTGGGCACTTGACATGGCTGCCTCTATTGCCTGTGGAGGCAGCCAACTTAGAACTGGTATGCTTGTGCCTGGGGAGCTTGACCACATCCCCAAAGTTGTGACCACTGTGTTTTCCTCTATTGACCCTCCTTGCTGTTGCACATTATTCTGCAACCACAGTCACAGCCTCAGTTTCTATTTGTTTCCCCTGTCACACACCACATAAAGATACACATTTTGTGATCCATCTAGCATCTAGTGAGCATAACAGATGGCCAAAAAGATCCAGGAGGATAATTTCAGCTAGACTATGCTAAACAACAATATCTAAGCCCCTCAAGAATAAATCAAAGGGTCTGTAGTGAGGGTATGGGTCAACTGCAGACATTGCTATGTTAGCATAAGTGAGGTATATGCTTAAACGCCATTTTGCTGATTTTGCCACTTTTGCACATTACACTGTATGGCTCTTGTAAATAACCTGCTTGTGCTCTTTCACATGAGAATGGTCTGTTTTTCATAAATCTAGGCGCACTCTGTGCCCTTAGTATGCACAGCACGTTCATGGTCGAATAACAATGTATGCTGTTAATTCATGTTGATCAGTCCCACGCACATTGGATATAAGAGAAATGCAGCTGCTCAAGCTCAAACTCGGGTGCTTTTAATATTGCATTGCATGCATGAGGCGGCAATTGGAGAAAACCTTTCCAACATCAAGGAGCTGTTCTTGTCGTGGATGGGATTAATTCCTTCTGATCTTGGAGGTATGAGGTCCCCGTGAAGGCCTAGAGGTCTTCTCATATTATGAATTAAAACTAGCTCCTAGCACAGAGAGGTGGTAACTGCACTATAATCCTGTTTCTACTGTCATTTATAATATGATTTCCTCTTTTGTGTTTTATGGAATTGTAACAATGCTGATCGTATTATTCTTATGCGTTTGTTTGTTAGCATTGGTGAAAGTACTGCATCTTAGAGCACGCTAGTTAAAATAAACATTTTAAACTATACAGTGTCTCTGATTACTCACAATGTGGACTGGTATGAGAGCTAGAACGAAAGAGTGTTTGTGATTCCCACTATTCCTGAGAGTTTACTAAGTTACATGTTCTAGGTTGTCTAATCATTGGTAGTTTCGCTGTAGCGCAGAGACCGAATGAGACACTAATGCTAGTTGGAGCAGGGCTCTGGGCACTGAGGTGTGTTTTTGGTACACCACAATACACCGAGGTCCTGGTTTCTGTACATGAGCAGAATCCCTGCAACATGGCGCCCGTAACGTTTGGTTTTATTTTTGAGACACTTTAGTAGAGCTTATACTTGTCCACAATACCCTCACTCCAGTTTCCAGAAAACAGTTGTCACGGCATAACCTACGAATATAGATTAGTTATAGGTTTATTCAAGCTTGAGATTTAAAAAAAGGTTCAAACTATTGTATTGAATTGATAAACCCTTTTTGTGCTACCACACATATAGGTTGCTTCCTTTTTCTTAGACGTTATGGCTCTCAAAATTGCACCGCATAGTCGTGTGGCGCTCCGTCATCATTTGCAACAATATGGAGTGCCTGATGCAGGTGTTGCGCTTATTTTTGTGGTTGGTGCCAACGCAGAGTTTCCATTTGAAATGTTCTACTCTTGGATTACCTTTGAGGCTGTGGATGGGGTTGATAACTTATTCCATTCATATGCTCCCTCAGTGATACCTGTAGCATATTGGCCATATAGGACTCTCGAAGTTCAGGTTTCTGCATGGCAGCATCGTATTTGGTTTAATGGTGCCCTCCCCAACACCGTGATTCTGGTCCGTTTAGGCCCTTTATCGATCGCAGGGACAACTTGGCCAGCTTTGGCCAGGTACACACTTCATCCACGATATCTGAATGTTACAGTGGATGAATTACGCGTTTTTTACACCTCCTTAATAGGGGTGTATCGGGCTCTAGTCCAATACGTTTCTCGCAATCTCCAGGTGAGAGCACATGGGGTTGCGGCGCAACCAGCTGGACAGGTCGGGATGTCGATTAGTCCCCTCATGGTTAATGGTTAATTCGGTTATGGGCAAGCGTCCACAGAATAAGGACAATTTACTTATTGGCTTGCTGAGAAATGTGACCAGCTGGAAGCAGTATTTCCTAATACAACGCCTGTGGAAAAACACAGGATTCTCACAATTAGTTTGCAGAAAGACTTGATGCCAGAGGTAACCGATTGTGCAAATTGGGGTAAATTATTCACAGCAGTATATGCAAAGTGCTTCGGCACACCTTCAATGACAGTCCAGCCCTCCGTGATCAAGCATGTTCAGGATGAGCATGATCCGGAGGCGGCAGTCAAGTTGGGGATGAGGCTTGTCGGAGTGTTTGATGTAGTTGTTGACCTCATCCTTGCGAATGTAAAGGGAGATGCGGTTAACTTTCAGGTGTCTAATGATTTGCGCCTTGTCCCGGATGCCGCAAAACCCCTTCAGTTACAGAAGATTATTGCTGAGGCATATAAAACCATTGGTCGCAATAGTTTGGATTTTAAGCCTTTTGCTAAATCAGCAGCACAACCGCAAACTCAGACGGCGCAGTCTAATAAAGACAAGTGTCCAGTTTTTCCAAAAAAGAATTGGAAAAATAAAAAGCAGGGAAGCAACAACAGAAGCAAGGGTCGCGTGCCGCATCATCGATACACGAAACTACTGAGCGCACTTATGATTTGCGCAAGAATTAGGTCTGCTGATAGATTTCAGGTTCCTGATCCGCGTTCTCCTCATTCTTTACAGGAAACATCAGGCTCACAAGCTGGTGGAGGTGATCGCCAGGTTCGCGGCAGAGCCGAGAGCAGCCTCGTCAGACTGACGGTAAAGGCAAGCAGGACGATTTTCCTCATTAACGCCCTTTGTTTCAGAAAAAGAAAGTTGCTGCATTAACAGCAAGATATGCCACGGATGGTGAGAACTCAACTTCGGAACCTAACATGGGCAGTAACGCTTCTAGACAGCGCAGCAGAGGTTACAATAGTGCGGCAAGCACTGCGTCCTTTTCTGAAGGCTACAGCAACTGACACTTTTATCTCAGTTGAAATTGCTGACACACGAGTGGCTCCCCTGACAGACTATGGGCCTTTTGTAGGAAGCCTAATTGCGCTCGCAAATGCTGAAATTTGCGATCGCAATTAGGGCAGTGTGCTATGTAGCCCACAAAAACCCACCTGCAAAATAAGGAATCGCAAAATTTGCAATTCCTTATTTTGCTATTGCATTTAAGGAATCGCAAATTGCGATTCCTTAAATGCAATGTAGGAAGCACCCAAGTTGTGCAAATTTTAGCTTAAGGAATCGCAAAATACCACCACCAATGCACTTTTTGGCATTTTTCAAAGTGCCATGTGGGTCACATACATGCCCTTAAGGCATGCATGTGGGCCACATGTGCACACATGTTAATTTCAGGGGTGCAAAAAGGTGTCCTATTGACACCCTTACAACCCTGAAATTGCATTCTGAATTTGCGATTCTCTAATTGAGAATCGCAAATTGAGAATGTCTTCCCAGTCATTCCTATGGGCCTTCTAGCCTATAGGAATGAATGAGAAGGTATTCTTTATTTGCGAATCTCAATTTGCTATTCGCAAGTGGGATTTGCAAAAAAATGTGCTAATCCTACCTACATTTTGTTTTGCGATTCTCTAATTGCGATTCTCTAAAAATCGCAATTTGAGAATCGCAAAACGAAAATTACCTACATATGCCCCTATATGACATAGTATTTTTAGTTGAAGGTGATGTTCAACATGTTGTTAAAGGCACTTACTCATTTTGGTATTCACAGAAGGCACTTACTGATTTTGGTATTCACGGAAGGCATTTAGGAGTCCTAAAGTTAGGACTCCTAAATGCCTTCTGTGAATACCGAAATCAGTAAGTGTCTTCTGTGAATACCAAAATGAGTAAGTGTCTTCTGTGAATACCAAAATGGTAGTAAGTTTAGGATTTTGTCTTAAGTTAGTTCTGTGAATCAGACCCACAGTACCTATAGCTTACAAGTCACATTTGTACACTTCGGCTGAAATGCAATTTTCAACGGTTGAAAAAGTCTTGAGGCGGTCCAGATGGCCATCCTCAAGAAACATGCACTGGCTCAAAGAAAATGCATGTTGGTTGTTACACCGTATCCTGTGCTTGAGGCAGTGACGAAAGCCAGTGTACCAAACTCAGAAGCATTACATCCTTGTTGGATACAATGAGCTACATCGCTGACATACCCTGATGTCACATTTATCTTTGACTCCTCATTGCAAACTCAGGAGTTCTTACAGTATGAATTTGTTCACCCTGCTCCTCTGTCTATGCGCCCGCTCGAGGAATACCATTGTATCATTTACACAGACAGTTCAGCGCAACCGACGACAGAATCTAAACACTCTTATTCAGCAGCCTGCGCTATAGTGGCCGGTACCAAGGTGAATGGAGAATTCAAGTCCAATGTCTTGCACACGCAGGCATTAGGAGACTGTACCGCCCAGTTAGCAGAACTGCGTGCTCTGGTGCTTGCACTGGAGTTTGCTGATCCACATGTGACAACTTTAATTGTAAGTGACTCTTACTACTGTGTTCAGTCCTTCAACGACAACTTGTTTTTTTGGACTCAGAATGAGTATTGTGATTTGAAAGGTAGCACAATCAAGTATAAGATGCTTTGGGTTCAAGTCGCAGAACTTAAAGAACGTCTGCTTCTCACACATGTAATTCATACTCTTGGTCACCAGTGTGTAGGAGTACACGCTGTTGGCAACAGTTTGGCTGATGAAGCAGCTAAAAAAGCAGCAGCCACATACACAGTTGCAGCAGTTACAAGATCCAGGAATAAGATTGATGATGACATTTTAGCAGAGATAGCAGAGAAGGGAGGTCATTGTCAAAAAGGTTTCCCTTATAAATACTCTTATCAGTGTTAAGACTAACACAGAGCACTTACCATAAACTTGCAGAGGAACAGAGATGCTAATTTCCTATTCCCTCTCAAGGATATCTCGGAGTCCAAATTATAATCTAGGCTCCAAAAGACCCCTAGGGGGAAGGAAGAGTGGATAAAATAACAAACTAAGAAGAGACTGCTCAATGAATTTATTCTCTCAGCTTCTCTGGTACTTCCGCCCGTTCAGCAGACCGTATTTCTGAAAAGACCTGGGAATACTAAACACAGAGAATTACTGGACCTCCTACTCTACTCTAGTTTTTTTTATTTATACTCATTACCATTTACTTCACCTACTCAATATTCAAGGAACTGTGCTTCTCTTCTATGTCTTTCTTCTTTTCTAGTGTAGGATTATTTTTCCTTTTTCTTTCATTAGTTACTGCCACTAGAATTCTTAACCTATAAAACAATTGAATTATTTACTGCCTATCTTTACTCTATTGGCTCTAGTTATTAATGTAATTCTTGTAGTGTTTCTATTACTCACTTTCTTAAGTCTGTGGTTCTTTACCTATTATTATTCTATGTAGAAGTCTATGATATATCTGTACAGTTGTCCTTAATGATGAAACTAATTCTTCTTCTTTTCTATCTCGTGCAGAGTTTGTAATCTCCTTTTATCTTTTGCAGGTAAGTACTACTAATGTATTTTCTCTTAAACTATATACAAGCATATGATGTTTTAGCCCAAAAATCCATCTCACAACAGTCTATAAATCACTATGTCACTTAGCCTTTCTTCTTTTCTTTCTGTTCTTCCTCACGTCAATAATTGAAGTCTGTAAATTGTTTTTTTCAGGAGCGAAGATGCAGCAGGTGGAGCGAAGTCAAGAAACGCCTAAGAAAACGGCCACTTACTTCTGCAGGCGACGGGAAGAAACACCTCTGAAACGCCTCGCTAGAATCTATTCCCGACGAGGATAGCGGAATGAATTTCCCGGAAGGAACCCGACGAAGAATCTCTAAGCTACTTGGAAATGCCACAGAGCTTCACGAACAGGTATGCACTCTAGGGAAATACTTGGTGAAGTGCGCATTTGGTATAGTGTGAGTGCTTCATCAAGCCTCTCTGCACCTGTGGGGAAAAAGACTAGACCGCTGATACAGTTTGTAACCCGGCGGTCATCTTTGAGTCTCTGTTGTGATTTAGTATTCTCCATTTGTTTGTTTCTGGCCAATTCTTCTTCTTCTTCCAGTAATGGCTTTTCTTAAGCAACGTACAAATCGTCTGAGCCATGCGATCTGGAGGTCTGACAATCAGTTAAGTCCTGATAAAGTTCCCTATGTGAGAATTAATGATGTTGGTGACAGGTCGATTTCCAACGTGGACTGCAGACTTTCATTGATAACAGCCACACACAAAGGCATGGCCTCGGCTCATGCAGGCATTTCAGCGACTGTTTCTATCTTACAACAACTTTACTGGTGGCGTGGGTTGTATAAACAAACCTGTGATTATGTGCTTTCTTGCGACATCTGCCTGCAGATTAAACCTTCTACTGCTGTGTGGCCACCACAAACTCAGCTGTACATTTCTAATAAACCATTTGGTTGTGTTTATTTAGATAACTGTGGTCCATTTTCTTCAGATACTGCATATAAGTTCATCTTATTTTCAGTTGATTCGTGCACACGCTTTCTATGGGTCTGGCCAGGACGTAGTGTTGACACACAAACTGTCATCAGGGATTTGCGTGTCTTTGTGGGAATTTTTGCATGTGGCACCCTCCATTCTGACCAGGGTCCTGCGTTTGCCTCTAAGGCATACATGGAAGCCTTGGTGTCATTAGGTGCATGTCAAATTTTTGTCTCCATACAGGCCTGAGGGCAATTCCGTTGTCGAATGAATGAACCGTGATTTAAAGCAATCCTTGACAGCTAGAGTTTTAGGTACTGGCAGGTACTGGCTCACCGATTTATATAGTGTGGTAAACATCACTTACAACAAAACTTTTACAACGCACTACCATTACAACGCGGTCATTACAACGCAAACTATTACAACGCATTGCGCTGGGGGCGCTCTAGGATAGGGAATAGGTTAATTTACTATCCAATAACCTTCCCTAGTGTCCACGGGGACTGGAGTTGGAATAGTAAATTAAACTATTCACTATCCAACACCCAAAAGCGCTATGCGTTGTAATGGTATGCGATGTAAAAACTGCGTTGTAAAGGCATGCGATGTAAAAGCATGCGTTGTAACGTCATACATCCATATAGTGTACAACGTGCTTAATAATCTCCTGAGAAGATCTCTGGGTGGGCAGTCCCCATACGAATTGCTCTTTGGCATATAAATGTTTGTCCCGGACCTTGACGGTCTAGACAAGGCAGTGTCAGCCGCAGCCTTTGACTTAAATAATCATTCTGCTATATTACAAAACCTACAAGAGACTTGTGACAGTCTTGCAAAGGAACACTTGCCCTCCGCCGCTGGAGCTGCACTACAGATTCTGGTAGCTGGCTGGCTACCTAGAGTTGGAGACCTGGTCGATGAGAAGGTGGAGAACAAGAAAGAGTTCGATCCCTCTTATCGTGCACCAATTCCAGTGCTTGGCGTGAAGGGTACTCGTACAATCATTTTACCACCACTTCCTGGTCGCATAGATAACAGATACATCCTTGGTGGACAATATCAAAGTAAAGTGAATGGCCGATTTTTCTTAGTATGACTCCAGCTGTTTCCTGCCCAGCAATGTTAAGGAATTATGTCTTAGACTCAACAAAGAACATCAGGCCTGACATTGCCATAGAGATGACCACTGTTACTAATCCATTGTTGAATCCTTCGGCTTCCAGTCTACATGAAGATACTGAGTATGTGTGTCCTAATGTCATTGCCTGGTTTGCAAGCAGATGCAGTTAACAAGTCACGTTTTTCTTTTGACACTGACTCCACAATATTGAGTTCCTCCTCAAAATGTTCGATTTTTGTTACATGGTTTAAAAACAATTTTTTAATTCCCCCTTGGACATACATCTGGTTGGTCTTCATTGCCATTTTTTTGTTTATGTTAATTGGATTTGTGACATTCTTTTTTATTTTAATCAATGGTCACCTTACTGAATGCTCTGCTGTAAAGTTGATTGATGGAACTTTGGCACCGCACTCTTCTTCGTACATCATGAAACATGACCAGACGTTTGTCGACATCTCTGCCTGGCTTGTGTTGAATGGAATTGTTTGGGATGCTGTAAAGTTCCAAATTCATGGCCCCACTGAGGTGGTTAGTGTCCCAAATGTACTTCGTGTTTCAATGGGGGATGTAGTGAAACAGAACACATGCTCTGATGATTGGAACGTGCAAGCCGTACTGTCTTTATTTTCTGATTTAAAATATATGCTGTTTTGATGCTGAAGATTTTTATTTGCATTCTGCTAATTCTGCTGATTTATTTTGTTACCAGCATTATGGCTACCATTTTCTGCTTAAAGCTAATACATTTAGAAATGTGGTTAATTATACTCAATGGGAACATTGCCCAGCTCCCATTGAAGGAAGTTCAAAAACACTTTTGAAGAAATTTACATACTTCACTGATTTTAATAAAATCCAATCCTGATTCATTTTACTTTAAAATTAATTTTACATCCAATTCTAAAGTATGGCTCACCCATACAAAATTACTATTCCGAATCTTTTATTGATCAATTGGCTATAGGTGGCTATGAGCTATGGAAATAAACTGTCGATCTTAAATCTGTTTGGGATGCTAGACCCTGGTAGGTACAGGGCATGGAAGCTTTCCATCAAGCATGCCTTATCCCAAACCAAATGCTGTTTTTAAACAGTTTAATTTAACAAACTACCTGTTTTGGGTTGGCCTCTTCAAAACAAATGAATGCCCCTAAAATTCCTAATCTGTATGCTTACGACACTTGGAACAATCATACAGATGTGACCATAGAAGAGTTGCAGTCATTAATTGTGAATGCTTCTTTTAATGTTTCTACCTTAGACCCCCAGGGTTAGTTGGTTTGGCAAACAATTTTTGATTCCTGCCAACACCGTTTCCTGAGCAAGGCTCCTGGTTACAAATAAGATGGATCTGATCCATGTTTTCCAAGCACCCATTCTGTTACAACATATTCAGTCGGAAATTTATGTACAAATTGACTGAAACATTCTACACTAATGTCAGTTAAACACCATTTATCTGTATTAACTGAGGATGTTGATTTGACAGATTTTGTTAAAGGGCCTGCAGGTGCTAGATCAAAAAGATTTCTGTATGCTATTTACAATGAAGTTTAGAAGCTGTCCCCGATTGAAGCAGCTTCATGTCTAAGGGCAATAGACCAAGCAAATATTGAAAAGGTGCTTGCTGTCGTTGATAATAGCATTAACACACTTTCCTCCCGCATTTATACACTGAACAATATTGTTTCATCTGTTCTGGATATTGTTCACGATGAAGTCTCTGTGTTGTACCATGGTCAGAATCAATTGCGTTCCATCATGCCCTTTGCTTGGACATTACAAACACTTTAGATGGGGAAAGCTCCTTGGGACTTGGGATTATATGAACACGTCATCTTTGTTTTTGCCTTTTAACCTGACAGATAAACAACAGTTTATGTCCATGAAGGAGGCACCATACAGTATGTTGCATATTAAAAAGTTAGAACCTTTACCTATTTCAGTAGCCGAAACCGATTCTGCTGTCTGGTTAATCCATGGGGTGATACATTTACCATTTTCACTATTTAAATTTAGGTCATGCATGAAACATTATGCACTTGGACGTTATGAATCCCTGTGTAGAGCATATATCCATGAAGTGTGGTCTTTTCCTTTCACATACTGATGCCTTTGGGATGGCAAAGAAGTGTATTTGACTGGGGAATCGTGTGATTCCTCACCAGACCACTCTCTTTTTTTTATTTTATTTTATTTTATCGAGAGGTTTCGGGGTGTTGAGGTAAAAAGTCATTACATATATCAATTCATTACACAATCGGAATAAATACAATGACAACAATAAATAGTAAATACAAAAAGTAAAAAAGGCAGGGTTTAAAAAAACATTGAGGTAGACATGAGTAGGTATAAGAACCGTCCAATCTCATAAACAATTTGATTTGTATTTTCATTGCCTAGATTCCCTCCATTTTCTGACTTGGGCCCATATGTTTCCACCCAGTTCCCGTGTTTTCTTTCCCTTAAAATCATACAGGCACTCCTCCATATTATGCATTCCTATAAGCCTAGTTAACCACTGCTGAAATGTGGGTGCTGTAGTATCTTTCCATCCAGCAGAAATTAATAAACGCAGTATAGCCACTGATATAAAAGCTAGGGCTTCAACCCCACCTTCTGCCTTCAGTTTGCCGTCCGTGCCTACTAAAACCACGGTAGGGGATAGAACGATGTTTTGTTCTAGCAGCCCCTCCAAAAATAACTGTATCTCCCTAATAATCGGTGTTAAGTTCGGACAGTTATAAAACATATGGAGTAAATCTGCTGGACCCGTATTACACCTAGGGCACCTGTCGTTATCTCTTACGCCCCAGGCGAACAGTTTTGATGGGGTAAAATACAAGTTAAAAAGGGTCTTATAGTGCTGGGCCCTCAAATTTGAGGACCGAAAAATCTTCTTATTCAGAACTAGGGCTAAATCTAAATCCACATCTGGGTCACCAATTTTTTGAGCTAGGGTAGTTTCTGTTTTTTCCATATCATCATCCAGCTCTTGTAGAAGATTATTATACCCTATTCTAAATTTACTGCCTCCCTTTTTCAAATATTCTACAATTGGATTGCTCAACATAAGAGATAACCTAGGCCTGAATGAGCAAAGTGTTTGAGCAATCTTCCCGGATAGGAGCCACTGACTGGCTGGGAGCCCAAATTTTTGCTGAAGTACATTAAAGCCAAGAATATCATTGCCTAACATAACATCACCAAGACAACTAACTCCCAGCTCCCTCCAAAGAAGACTAGTTCTATTTTGACCTAAATGTGCAAAGGTGCTAGATTTCCAAAGATCAATATTGACATGGATTTTTGGGATATTCAAAAATTTCATTACCGACTTCCATGTTCCCCATGCCCCCATCAGAATCTTATATCTGGCTCTCTTGTAATACCTCCAGTCAACTTCGCGCATCAGTAGCCCTACTGCCTTCCTTCCCACTAAGAGCTCAAAGATAGAGGGGAGTGCTTGAATGCCTGGCTGGGATTCTAATGTTTCCAGATCATATTGAAACAATACATTCATTTGAACCAAAAGACATGTCCAATGATACATCCTGATATTAGGCATCGCCAGGCCACCCCTCTCAAATGGTAGAGACATGTGAGCAATCGATCTTCTAACTTTCCCATACTGCCAGATAAAACGGATAAACATTGCTTCAATTTTCCTAATCGTCCCCTCTTCCAATAGCAATGGAATGGCACGGAACAGATAGAGGAGTTTAGGAAACATAGTCATTTTCAATACATTTACCCTACCAATCAGTGACAAATGCAATACATCTATCCTCTTAAGCTTCTTTTCAATTAAGTCTATCAATGGTAGATAGTTATCCACAATATTCTTATTTACATTAGCATTCACCCTTACACCCAGATACACGGCTGATTCCACATATCTTTGATCCAGCTTGATGATGTTACTTGTGCATATGATCTGTGTTTTTTCCTCGTTCAGGCGATACCCTGACCGTACACCAAAGTCCTTAGCCAACTGACATATCTCGGCCATAGCTTGTTGAGGGTCCGTTGTCATAATTGCCAAGTCATCAGCGTATGCCAGAAGTTTGGTAGTATGGCCATTGAGTATCACTGGGGTGATCTGTTTAGACACCAGAATTTTTTGTATAAGAGGATCGATATACAGCGAGAATAAAATCGGGGAGCAGGGGCATCCTTGACGAGTCCCCCTTCTGATTATTATTTCATCCGAGCTTTGACCCATAACTATAACCCTAGCAACCGAAACACTATACATCGCCTTGATTGCCCTCATGCTCTTATTCCCAAAACCTCTTCCGGCCAAGATTCCCCACAGACAATCCCAAATCAAACGGTCGAATACTTTCTCCGCGTCGAGGAGGATCATGGCCATATCTCCGCCCGCGGCAGCATGGGCATCGAATAATGCTATAGCACGCCTTATGTGGTCCGTAGTGCCTCAGCCTGGCACGAACCCATGCTGCCACGGGGGGACTAATCGACCAATGATCCCCCCCAATCTTTTCACCCACACCTTGGAATATAATTTTGTGTCCGCGTTAATAAGGGAGATCAGACGATATGAGCCTGGATTATTTTTGGGTTTGTCTTTCTTATGGAATATGACAATGTTTGTCTCCTTTCAGGAATCAGGAATTAAACCCGAACACACTATGCCGATAAATAGATCCAGCAAGATTGGGGCAATTTCCTCCTCTAAGCATTTATATACTTCGAGGGGGATCCCATCAGGTCCCGCAGCTTTACCAGCTGCTAGTTCCTGAAGCGCCATCTTTATCTCAGTCAGAGTCAGGTCGCGTTCCAACATCTCCCTACTTCTTTCATCTAGTTCTGGGCCATCATCTTTGAGGGCAGGACTTTGTGCCACCCCCCCACCCTCTTCATCATACAGTTTTTGGTAAAACGTCTGGAAAACTCTCAGTATTTCTTTAGGCTCAGTATGTTCAGTCCCATTTTCCTATATACTGGTGATCAAGTTTTTAGATCTCTTCTGCCTGATCCATAGTGCTGATGCTCTTCCTGCCTGTTCCCCCGTCTCATATCTCTTTGCCCTAGAAGACTGATACTCCTTAGACTCCTTCTGCGTCACTACCGTCTTGGAGGTCCGCTTTGATGGTGGCCATTCTGTTTAAACTTGCCTGACCATCAGCCCCCTGCCCTATCTCTTTAATATGTTGAGCTTCTACTATTCCTAGTTCCCCAATCAGAGTCTCAACCTTCATCCTATTCTCCTTCCTCAATCTGACTGAGCAACTTATTGTCTCACCCTTCAGAGAGGCCTTAAAAGTTTCCCAGACTACATTGCGGAAAGCACTATACCAATTAATCTCATAAAATTCCCTAGTCCATTGTCTTATATTTCTCACAAATCTGTCATCCGCAAGGAGCTTTCTCTCAAATGACCAGCTTGTTTGTCGCCTTTCGATATTATCTACATCACATATTAGAATCAAAGGGCTATGGTCAGATAGAGATTTGGGCAACTTTTTAATCTTAACTTTACCAAGCTTCTCTGAGGATAGCAGAAAATAGTCCAGCTTGGAGTATTTTTGATGTGGGAAAGAGTAATATGTAAAAACTGGATCGATAGATTCTTTTGCACTCCAGACATCTTTCAGACTGTGCGAACTCATTAAGGAGGTCAGGGCCCGAAACACTCTTGGTTTACCCCCTGAATAACTACCTGGTCTATTCCAGTCAACCGAAATATTGAGGTCCCCACAGATTATAATAGGGGTTGGCCAATCTGCAAGTTCTCCCTCTAGTGTGTCAAACACTACCGGATCGTCCTGATTTGACCCATACACCGTACATATCGTATATCCAAGAGTCAATTCCAGTATTACCCATCTCCCTGAGCTATCTACCTTAGATCTCTTAACCCCACCTAAAATTGATTTGGCAAGGATAGCCACCCCCCTGACCATAGAAGTCTGTGAAGAGCAGGCTAATAGCTCATAACCCCTTATATTTAGTACATTTCTCCTGGCCCATGGATGGTGGGTCTCCTGCACACACAGAACATCCAGATTATTAAATTTAACAAAATGACATAATCTTTGGCGCTTTCTCCAATCATTTAACCCACCAACGTTGATGGTACAAATTCTAATGTGCGACATCCTCTCGAGATAATCTTTCCTGATGGGAGATATCCGTTATCCATAACTTGGCCAGTGTTATCAATGTTATCCTCTGATTGCTACCAGAAACCTCTTTACTCCAAATCATCTCATTTTTTGCTTTTTTCCCCCCTTCCCACCCCTCATCCTTCCCCCGTCCACCCCCCTACCTCCCTTTCTTGCCCTCCCCCCCTCCCCCACCACACACCCACTCAAGTGAGGCGCTCAGACCTGGTCTGTGCACGCAATGGGAAAAGCATCTGAAGCAGTGGAGATGAAACTAAACAAAACCATACATAAGATCTGAACCCTGAAAATCGATAAACCAAAAATTGAAATCCCTAGATGTCACAAAACACAGCACATCACCCAACTGCAGCCATGAATGATACTTTAAAGTGAGTTAAATTTGACCCACTAGTAAGCTTATCAAGCTAGTCAGTATTCCATTAAGCAACTCTTTGAGCAACAACAAAAGTAGGTTATTATCCAGAATCAGACCCCCTGAGAATCTAAATATCCCTTGGCCTTGATTTCAGAGGTGAAATACAGAGTTCTACCAGCATTAATTATTTTGAGTTGTGCCGGATTAATCAGGTACGCCTGCATCTTTTTATCTTGGAAGGGTTTTATCAATTGTCTCAACCTCCATCGTCTCTCAACTGTTATATGACAGAAGTCAGGTCTGACGAAAAACAAAACTCCTTCTACTACCTTCCTTGAATCAGGTCTTGCTTTTTCCGATATCGCCTGTTTTAGCACAAAATTACCTAAGAATATCAGAATAGCTCTCGGCTTGTCTCCTTCCTTTAAATTCCTGCCAAGCTTGAACGGAGTGCGGTGAGCCCGCTGGATTTCATCTGCCCAATTCCAGCCTGGCACATCTACAAATGCTTGCTTAAAGAACTTGATAACAAATGCCCTCACATCTGTCCCTTCGACCCCCTCCTGTACCCCCAAAATTCGACGATTATTCCGTCTCTGTCAGTTTTCCAACTTCCATTGGATATCTGTTATTTGAGCTCTTTGGGCATCTACTTTATTTGAAGCAGCTACTGACTCTGCCTCGGTTGAGACAACTCTTTCCTCTAAATTAGAAACTCGATCGCCCAAATTAGTGCAGACTTTAGACAATTTCCTTATGGCTCCTTGCATCTTTCTGACAGCAGCCTGTGCCTTGCGGCTATCCTGTCGAGTTTCTTCCCTATGAGCTAGGATCTCCTTGTGTATCACCTCGAGGAGAGACATCTGTGCAGCTTCCCCATGCGGACTCCCAACTAGCGGGGTGGCTGACGAATGATCCCAGCTAAGGTCCTGTGCTTTAACTCCAACAGGCGGTTTGGCAGAATATATAAGTGACCCAAGATCGTGCTCAGGTTCACTATCTGTATCTAACTTGCTCCCTTCCTGTTCAGAGCTGTCTCCATCCTCCGACCACTCGCCTCCTTCTGAGACGGAAAATAAGCATTCACTGGGAGGTTTCTCCTTATCATTTAATTTTTCAGCCACTAGATTTATTGTATTGTCTGCCAACAGGGTCCCCTGTGGTATTGCTGTCTCTATCACGACCTTAGTCTGCTCTTCTGAACTTGGGTTTATGGGCCCTATACCTTCTCCAGCTCCCCCTGACATCACTGGGAATTCTTTCGACAGAGGCACAGGCAAAGCATTGTGTTGCTCCTCATTCTTCGCATCTGCTTTTACTAGGCATGAGGAGGGGTCAGCCGTTGGTCCTGGTGAGGGGGATAGCACATCTACCCCCCCCTTCCACATCTATGACTACTGGAACCCCCTCAGCACCCATCTCCTGTCCTTTTTTTCCCAGCAGAGCATCAACTTTAAGGCCCTTTTCCTTGCCTATTTTAGCAAAGATATCTGAAATATGAGACCCAGTCTGTTTGGTTTTCACCGCAAGCTGATTCTTCCTTACCGGTGTCTGCTTCCTCTGCCGGCTGTCTTCCTCCTTGGCTTCAGCAGCCGCTTCGGCAGCAGCTTTCCTTTTCAAGGCAGCTTTGGAGCTCGCGATCGCCTTTGGGGCCATAACTCCACTTTGACCTTTTTTATCGTTTTTCCTGCAGCTCCGTGTGGTTTGGACGCCTTGGCTTGTTAACGGCTCCGTCGCCGTCTCAGCAGCAGCCTGCTGTTTACTCAACTAGCTCCGCAGAGTCCGCGGAGGCTCCCGGCTCCTCCCCTTCACCTGAGCCCTGCCTCCGGCTGCCAGCACTCTCACGGCCAGCGCCAGCGCCAGCTCCCGCAGCAACCTCCTAATGGTTCCGCGGCAGGTATGGGTCAGTAGCATGTATATCTTGCCGCTTTTCCCGATGCTAAGAACTTCCAAAAACTGCAGTAGACTGCAAACTTATTCCTTTAGTATACTCCTCCTGCAGTTACATGGTGTCGTGTACTCCGAGTTCAGGGCACCGCACACATCCCCACTGCTTCACGCTCCCGGCCGTTCTACACGGCCGCCATCTTGCCTCCCCTACACGCTCACCAGACCACTCTCTAGTGTGTAAGAATATACAATTGCACAACGCTTGTAACCTTCAGGCACCAAATTTACCTTGCATTTTAAATGGAAATCCAGCGCTAGCTATCACACCTACATTCACACTGCTTGCTAACGGTAGCTATTTACTTTTAAATAATAAAGCTTGTTGCGGCATGCTGGATGGCATCCCTTACATTGGAACTGCCTCACAACAAATAGTTTGCTGTAAAAATTAGCTTTTTCTGCCCCCACATGGGAAGCTTGACATCTCATGTGTCCTTCCATTCCAACCGTGAAAGCAGAGTTCAATAAATTGAACAGAATAATAGAGCTATTGTCCCAAAAAGAAGTTGCACTCACATCTTCACGTGAAACATTCGTCCTTCACGTAGCCAACACCCGCAGAGAGGTGCAGGCGCTTTTGAATACTGATCTCCCACTTCATTTCGGTGCCTTAATACATACAATTTTCAATGCCTCTAGTACAACTGGCTTGGCCCATTTATTTAAACTTGCGGGCTCCGGCCTTGTGCCTTTATTCCAAACTATGGGCCGTCCGCCACCCCCGTGGAAGAGGGACCGTCCGCATGGGCAGCGGCGGTCCCTCCATACAAATTAGGATGGCGGTCACATCCTGGATCTTTAACCTTGCGGCGGGTGCTGCTTGAAGCAGCACCCGCCGTAAGGTTAAAAAAGCATGTTTCACATTTACATGCACAAAGCGGCAGGCACTGTGCGGTGCCTGCCGCTTTGTGCATGCAAATGCAGGGGGGTACCATAGGTACCCCCATGTGCACCCCCAACCCCCCTTTACCCTGGGGACCCGGAAGGGCCCCCCAGAAGCAAAGGTCCACATGCTTTTCCACGGCGGAAAAACCGCCGCGGAAAAGCATGTTTACTCATGCTTCCTAATTTGGCTGACGGTGTCTTGCAGACACCGCCACCAAATGGCCCGGCAAAACCCACGGATCAGCGGCGGACGGACCTGCCGTCCGCCGCTGGTCTCACCACATTCCCACCACCATCCTAATCTGGCGATGGCCGTTTGATGTGGCCGCGGCGGTGAAACCGCATCCTCCGGGCCGGCGGTGGCTTCCGCCGGCCTGGAGGATGCTGATTCACCGCCATCCTAATGAGGCCCTATATTGGGTGTGATACCGGCATTTTTGCATTCTCTTTTTTCCAGCATCTTTGGCGGCTTCCCATAATCCTTGCCTTGGCTGCTGTTATTTTGCCTGGTCCGGAATGGCTGTTTTATCTGTGGTGCAAAACGGCTGAGCACGGCTGATACAACTCCATTGTCGAATGCTTCAATGTTATGGTACTCTGCCCCTAGCCACTCTAAGCGTGGTTTATGGATTATTTTTACGATTCGCATATTTCACTTGCGTGCAACCTGTCTTCCATTGCCTGGATTGTTCCTTCGAATGGGCACTGGATTTATGTCTCTCCAACACAGTGTCTCCGGACCCGGATTACGGAATGCTAATGAGTCCTCTTTTGACGCATGAGCTGGAGTGTTCGGGTGTTGGGATTATGGGCTGTGCTGCGGCACTTTGAGTGTTAGCTGAATGGGATGTTTGTGCTTCTGCACATGATTTCCTGCAACAAAGTTTCACTGAAGAACACGCAAGTAGTCCTCTGGTGGTGCTAGGGGCTCCTTTCATTGAAGAACATGTATGTCCATTCTCTTTGCTTGATTGGATGGCATCTCTCTTTTCTTAGAGGAACAATGACTTCCTCTTAGAGGCCGTTGCAACTTATTGCTCAAATACACTGATGGATTAACGTGGCAGCCTTCCATCATCAGTCGAGAACCTTAAGTGGGATTTTTCTTTGTTGGCTAAGCACCTCCATTTTTTTCTCTCGCTTTTCTTTTTCTGTTTTTTTTTCCCCCCTTTTTTTCTCTCCTTAGTGATTTACACATTTTGACACGGATTACCTTTTTGCTTACTAACTCGAACATGAACTCTGCTTTCTATTGAGTCCTTTGTACGTTAGTCTGATCAAGGGGAGGGTGTAGTGAGGGTACGGGGTCAACTGCAGACATTGCTATGTTAGCATAAGTGAAGTATATGCTTAAACGCCATTTTGCTGCTTTTGCTGCTTTTGCACACAACACTATATGGCTCTCGTAAATGACCTGATTGTGCTCTTTCAAATGAGAACGGTCTGTTTTTCACAAATCTAGGCACGCTCTGTGCCCTTAGTCTGCACAGCTTGTTTAAGGTTGTTGAACAATGTATGCTGTTAATTCATGTTGATCAGTCCCACACACATTAGACATAACAGAAAATGCAGCTGCTCAAGCTCAAACTTGGGTGCTTTTATTATTGCATTGCATGCATGAGGCGGCACTTGGAGAAAACCTTTCCAACATCAAGGAGCTGTTCTTATTGTGGGATGTAATTCATTCCATCTGATCTTGGAGGTATGGGGTCCCCGTCAAATCCTAGACGTCTTTTCCTATTATAAATTAAAACTAGCTCCTAGCATGGGGAGGGTGGTAACTGCACTATAATCCTGTTTCCACTGTCATTTATAATATGATTTCCTCCTCTGTATTTTATGGAATTGTAACACTGCTGATCGTATTATTCTTATGCGTTTCTTTGTTAGTATTGGCAAAAATACTGCATCTTGGAGCTCGTTAGTTAAAATAAACATTTTACACTATACAGTGTCTCTGATTACTCACATTGTGGACTGGTATGAGAGCTAGAGTGTTCTTGATTCCTACTATTCCTGTGAATTTACTACGTTGCATGTTCTAGGTTGTCTAATCATTGGTAGCTTCGCTGTAGCACGGAGACCGAATGAGGCACTAATGCTAGTCGGATCAGGGTTCTGGGCACTGAAGTGGGTTTTTTGGTACACCACAATACACCGAAGTCCTGGTTTCCTGCTCAGAGTTCTGCGCATGAGCAGAATCCCTGCAACAGGTCTATCTACGGTACCCACTTCCTTTTCTTAGTCTTCTGAACATCAGTAGTTGATAGTGTAAAATCAACGGAAATAAACAGCTCAGTGAATCAAATAATTCATAGTATTGATTCTTCCAATCCATTAGTTGGGAGTCCCCAGAATTGGTGGCATCAAAGCATCTCATGCTAGATTATATGTTATGAGAAATATCTACACTACTTTCTCCTTCCTCCTATTGATCATAACAGCATTACTGGAGCCCCTTTGATCTCTGTCACTCATTCATTTTTTGACTAAGCAAGCTCCTTACAAACAAATCAAAATAACTGGATTTCAATCTGAATGCCTCTCCTCATTTACTGATAGACTAAGTTAATTTCAATTCAGTCATAATTGCCAAACTGATTTTTAGAAAACTGTGATTTCTATTTGTTAGTAGGCCCCTTGAGGTTTTCAATGTTCTCTTGGAGGAATTGGTAAATTATATAAAATTAACTGTTATCAAGGTCAATTCAGAAGGAAGACCTGTTACTCATCTAGTGCAGGCCAATTCTTGTCCAGGGGTCAGCCTAGAACATGCTAGTTCTAAATAGGATTGAATAGAAGGGGCACTTGATTCCAAAGAAACACGTTTTTATACATTTTCATAAGGGTATTAAAATCCTTTCTTGGAATTTGACCAGCTGCTCTTCTAAGTCTCTAAAGATTTGTTTTCTGGACTCATTAAAAGCAGATATAGTATGCATACAGGAGACTTGGTGTCGGTACCTTGAAATGCAATAACGATTATGTTTTTAGTTGCACAGCTAAAAAGTTCAGGAAGGGCCATGCTAATGGTGGGATTGATATAATGTTTAGCACAGACTATATTTGGATATTTAAAATCTTCTCCCAACCATTTGAATTAAGCACAATGCATATCATCTAATTAGCCTATTAAAGGGAGCCATGCTAAAATGACTCTTCTTCTTGCTTACTTTTATAAATCCGTCAGGTTTGGTAAACGATTCTCTCACCAAATCCTTGATTGACTTTATAGGTCAGGTAGTTGAAAAAGAAAACACAAACAACGTAATCATAGGGGTTGTAACACTAAGGTTTCTAATCACCCTATACACTTATTCACAAATAGAGATGGGAAAGAGTCCTTAAATATCCATACTCTGATTTTTCTGTCTCTTTGTAGAGTGAACAAAACAGGGAAACATCTCTTAGAATTATGTAGGCACATTGGGGCAATAATCATAAATGGATTGTTGCAAAAAGAAGCTTAATAATTAACTATATTATTACTAAACTCTCGATATTTGGATGGCTTTCTGATTTAGAGATCCTAGACACATCTCTAAGTGATTGTTAGATTCTTTCACTTACCATCTGTATATCCTCAGGAGATATCATGCCTTAGAATTTGGTGGGAGATAAGGTCCATTTATGTTCATCAAATAAGAAAGTTCATTGGAATACATTAAATTTAGGGATGTGAAATACAGCCTTAACAAAGGCTGTTAGATCTGCCAGCCATGATGGTTTTCCCCAAATGTTTTTCCTTCTCCCCTCCTGTTTTGCTATTTTCATTTTTTTTGGACATAGATCTCTGTGCACTTTACTACTGCACTTTACTACTGCTAAGTTAATGTTAGAGAAATATATTCCCTCACAGTATATGTATGTCTACGTGCTTATATTGATTTTCAATGGCTTTTGACAGCACAGACAGACTCATTTTGTGGAGAAAACCTAGTCCTTTGAATATCCCAGATCCTTCACTTAAAATAATAACAGCTCTCTATTCTTCAACATGGATGTTATGTCCTGATCATGGGTTGTTCCCAAATATTTGAACAGAAAACGGATTAAAGCAGGACTGTGTGTTAGACCCATTGCTTTTTTTCTTCTATATATTTATATCCTGCCCAATTTGTTGAAGGATACTGGAGGAGATGCCTCGAAGTTAGGCCTCTGTAACATAGGGGCATATTATCAAGACTGGCGATAAAATATTCGCCGTTTTAGCGGCAGAAAACTGCCGCTAAAACGGCAATAATGGGCTTGATAATATGCTCTATGGAATTCCAATTGAAGCCCATGTTAAATGTCCTTCACACTTAACATGGGCTTCAATTGGAATTCCATAGAGTATATTATCAAGCCCATTATCGCCGTTTTTGCGCCAGTTTTCTGCGATAATTGTATCACCTGTCGTGATAATATGCCCCATAGTTTTTCTTTGATATCTAGAGAATAGTGTGATTTTAGACCTCATACCAAAAGGCCTAGAAAAAATGTTTCGATGTTTTCAAAAATATGCAGATATGCAGTCATTAAATGAAAATCAACACCCAAAAAAGTAAAGTAATGACTTTTTGTAACAAGATATGGAGAAAGAATTGGAGCTATAATTGCCCTTTAGGTAACCTGAGATGGAAGTGCTCAAAACTTATCCTAATCCAGGGAAAAATGTATCCGCTATCTACAAGAGAGAGAAAGTATTTTAGTTGGATCAAGTAAGTCACACGCTCATGAGAATGTACTTCTATAACTCTATAGGGCAACAGAGCGTAGGCATTTTAATCTTCTTCTTATAGCTCATCGAGAAAAAATTTCTCTCACATTTTTATTTGCATGATGGGCAGAAGCTACTTCCCCCAGACCATGATTCCATTTATAGGTGAATGAAGCAAGGGGAAGAGTGCCCAATCTGAACCTTATATAAAGGGCTTTAGTGGAGGGAGGATCAATCTGGCCTACATAGGCCTCAAAAGCCAAAAAGGGCTCAAACCCTATAAAGCGCTTGCTAAGGAACCCTGGACTTGGCTGGTTAATCAGCTTTGTCTCCTCATGTTCCCAATAGAGATTTCAGCTTATTAATTAAGGAAGACGAGATGGCAGAGATGTCTACCCAAAACTCTTGCACCCCTAATGAGTAGAAGGTCTGTTTGATATAACTCAGTCATGGTATCAAAGCCCTACTTTTTTGTGTACTCAAAATGTCGCTCAGACCGCCCTTTAGTGTGACTGCATGAAAACAGACCAAAGGCGCAGTCAATAAAGCAGGGGTTTCAGTCACACTAGAGAAATGATAGGGCGGATATCAAGTGTTGTCTAAAAATCAAGGGAGTGCTCTTCGGTAGTTTAAGTGCCATCCTCAAAAATTATTTTTCAACTGTGCCCAACACTTCTATTTTACTATATCCCCATATTCCAGTGCCATAGGTAGCCGCTGCTACTGCCTGGGCTCTCCAAACCTCCCGAAGTGTAGAGACAGGGTGGAAAGTAGTCTTATAGGCAAATCTTAGAATAGCAGCTGCCCTATGGTTTAATCTAAAAGAACTCTTGAAGACTTGACTGTCCCAGGAGTTGGAAGTGGAGAGCAGGATTCTGAGCTAGTCAAATTCAAGAACTATGTCAAATTCCAGCCTCTCTAACGTTAATGGCCATCTGAAGCCCCTTTGGGGATTTATTGACATAAACCTAGTTTTGGGTACATGTATTATCAGTGCAGAGGAAATGCAGCATGAATGGAACCTTAAGAGAAGAATCTTGATACCCATTGGGCTTTTTGAAATCAATAGCATGTCATCTGTGAACAATAGCACTGGAATTTGCTCTCCAGCTGATTTTTGTTAAGTTGGAGCCTGGTTATGATGTCAAACAAGGGACCCAGTAATCCTAGAGCCTAAAGGGTGGACCAAGATTTATCCCTGAGGACCATGTCAAAAGCTGCCCTATAGATCACCAAAGGCAATGTATAAATTGCCCCTGTTCATATTGATTTCATTCGATCTTATGAGCTGGAACCTAAAAGTCTGGTTGACAGTGCTGGTTCTGGAGCGAATTCCAGCCTGAAATTGAGAAAGAATCTTGTTGTCATCAATCCAGGCCTGCAGGTGATTCAGAACCTGCTTGCAGAAAATGTTTTGACTTGTGTTAATGAGGCTAATAGGCTAATAGTTCACAGGATCGGACTTAAGACCATTCTTGTAAAAGGGAATGATCTCTGCACCTTTCCAAGTAACCGGGATAGCAGCACTTGCCATTATACCATTAGCTACACAATAAAGATAGGGTGCCCAAACTGCTGGTTTATAGATGACTAACTCAGCTGGGTTTCCATCCAATCCTGGGGCTGCCAGTCTTATGGGAGCAAATAGCAGAATAGGTTTCTTCTAGAGTGAGGAAGTCCTAAGAAGGTCAAGTCAGACTTTTCAGGTGGAGGAGTTGCTGGGGTAATCCTACTCATAGAAACAGAAGGGGCAGGGTCACTGTAAAGAGAGTGGAAGTGGTTAACCCAGTCTTGTGCGATAATGTTAGCTTTGGGCCTAAATTTGGACATCTTAGAGGCACCTTGGTCCCCTGCTCGTGAAGCGGTCAAAATATCGGTCAAAGTGGATGTATCCTGTGTGATTTGTGCTTGCTTTACAGTTGATTTGTAGGATGCTCTTGCTGACTGGATGGTTTCCCGGGATCCTGCTTTAAAATAATTAACTAAAAGTCTCTTTGTCTCCCTGCACTCTTTGTTAAACGAGGTAAGATTCACAGCAGGGGGCTTGCTCTTGCCAGATTACACTTTAACGAAGAAGGGCTTTTTGAGTTCCTCAAACCACCTATTGTGGGTTTCCATGACATAATTGGAAGCAAACTCAGTGAGTGAAAAAAAACTGGAACAAAATCCTGTTATAAATATATATATATGAGAACGAACTCTATCATTTTTAGCCACTTGCTCCCACCTAACCGTCCTCCAATTATTACTGATAGTTAAGCCACCATTAGACTGTATTTGATTTTGGAACGTATTACCAGGAATAACCCACAGGGAGAGTGCCAGTGGAAAGTAATCACTTTCAAAACAGCGTAGAACTTCCAGATCAAGTATACTATACAAAATTTCACATCCATGAGAATGGAGTCAATGCAACTTTGGGATGAACTCCTTCTGGAATGTTGGGCACCTCTCTAGATTTAACTTTGTTCTGCCATTACAAGCTCTCAAGTGACAGCATATATAAAGGTCCAGCCTCTGCAGAGCTACCTTAGAAAGGGTTTGTAGTTTGGGGCCTTTCTGCTGGGGTATACCCCAGAACAAGTCCTACTGGCGAACACCTTCCTGCAGTAGAGGCGAAGGTCCAAAAGATGTCTTAAAATCCCCACCTACTATTATGGTGGACTCCTCTCTAGTTTTAGAGAGGGTGTCTCTTAAGAGGTGCAAAACTGGGGATTCAGCTGTCTTAGGCGAACTCCTGCTATAAACATTAGGGAGCACCAGATGGACCTTATTCCCCACCAAAACTTCAAGGCCCAATAAATAAGGGGAATCAAGGGGAAGCTGCCTTATATGATAATTCAAAGTAAGCTTTAGCCATACAGCTAGGCCCCCAGAAGGTCTGCCAGCCTAGGATTTACAAGCTGGGAGGTGGAAGGACATGAAGCTTTGCCTATACGAGGGGAGGATTTCACAAGTTTCCTGAAACATGATGATATCGCACTGGTCTATGAATGCCCCAAGTCTTCGTGGACAATCTTACTCCTAAGCCTAGATATGTTCCATGAGATCACAGGAAAAGTATTGGATGAACTAGACAGGGAAGAAGCCTGAGGTTTTTGGAAAACAATTGATGGTTCACTAGAGGGAAGACCTATGGTGATTTCACTAGAGGCTTGCAGCTATTCAGGGTTAGTGGGCAACATTGGTGAAGAGTTAGAAATACAAGAAAGTGTTGTCGAAATACAAGTAGCATCAGTGTTATCTAAAAAAACCCTCAGGGACATAGGTCACTGCCTGCAAGGTTACTTTAGGGTATATGGCATCCTCGCTGTTCACTTGCCCATAGGAAGCATGGGATTGGTCTATAACTGCATGAACACCCTTTCCCACTTGGCATCAATCTACATCCCCGAAATCATAGCATGTATGGAATTTATTGGTGACGGGGGCAGAGAACTGCACTGACTCATCTTGCCAATCATTGGTCTGGTGATACTTTACCCTGCCTCCAAAGGTAAGAGGTCAAAGATGTTTATAAAAGAAACTAAGTGGGACAATACTGATACGCAACCCAGCACCCACACCCTGGTCAGCCCCTTGCTCCACAATAAATCAAGTGCTGGGCAAGGAAAGAACTCTTGCAATTCACCACAATACAATACCCCTAATGCGTTTGCCCAAAGGACCGATCCACACAACCCTACATACAAATCAAATGGACAACCAGTGACAAATCAATTTGGTTCTTCGCTAGGGGAGTTTACGGGTGGCATATCAGTTAAAATTACAACATAGGGGCAGCAGGCCAGAGGAAGATTAAGCCAAGACTGACTGGGATACTTATGGCCTGTAAGTGGACTGCCGGCTGAGGCTCTAGGGCACCCAATACCTCCAACATCACCCTACTCACCAGAGCCCTGGATTGCCCCTCCCTTTGGGGTCGCGCCTCCTGTTCTGATAGTCTGGGGGGTGATGCCTGGACCCTGGGTGGCCTGAGTGGCCAATGTCAAAGCCTGGACTGAGGTAGAGTCAGAGGTAGAACACTGTGGAATAGAATTGAATCGGTCAACATGGGGTTCTGGGCTGGAGGCTTTAAGGACAGTAAATTAGCTTGGAATTGAGTTAGTAGGGGCATAGCGGTTTCCAATTTGCAAAGTTTGTCAATCAATGGATACAAGCTTGATCATGGTCTGAAGCTTCCTAAAGAGAACATCCCAGTCCAGGTTGGGGGAGGCTTCCTTGTCCCCAGATTAGAAGAGATGGCTACAATAGCCAAAAGCTGGGAGGCGGACGGGTCGATTGTTGAAATGAGGCCCCTAGCGGACCTCGTGGGCCTAAGGAGGCCAGTATGTTTGGATTTCCTTTTGAGTTTAACGGAAGGCCCCCTCTCTCTGTAGGATCCAAGGAATCTATGTTTGGAAGAATGATGGCATGGGTTAGGAGATGACGATGGGTGGGATCGAGGTGATTGGATAGGGGCAAGAGGCTGGTGGTTAGGCAGTGTTGAGTTAGCATCCCTCCCGGAGCACATATAGCTCAGTATCTCTCACCTAACTCCAAAGACAGATGTCGCTCAGCCAGAATGATCTCTTTGTCTAAGACACTTGCAGCATGTGTGAAGAAAGCATCAAGGGCAGTGCCTCCTTTGGAATTGGGAATGGCTGCTTAATCTCAATGTAGCCAGCATTTGGGCATTCCCGCTATCAAAAGATCCAGGACTGATAGAAAAAAAAGGAAAGGAAACAGGGCCAAAACTGAGATAAATGAGAGCAACAGTCACCTGTGACAAGACTCTATGTCCCCTCAAAATGCTTGATGCCATGCAACGCTGGTTGAACGGACAGTTTATGGAGTGAAATTAAGGAAAAACAAGGGTAACAAAGGATGGAGAATTGGCAGAATATAACACTCAATTGTAGTCCAAGTAGCTCATGTGAGTAATGACCTGCAGAGACCAGCCAGCTACCGCCAACAGTACCTTACCTCCTCCCCCTGGTGTGACAGCCACCGCCTTCACGCACAGCTTTACCAACGCTGGGACTTGGTAGCTCATGAACTTCAAATAAATGCCTGAAAATCTCTATGTCTCAAGTCAAAAAGCCCAAAGCGCCAACTGTGGATATCTGGTTGCGGTAGTCCGGTACAAAGTCCCAAGTTCAGACCGACCCCATTTAGCATGGGCTGACTTCAGGGACCCAGTTAGGCCTGCTGATCAGGAGTATCTTAATTCCTGGTTGGGAAGAGTTGCAGAGTCGCATGTCGAAGATGCATCATGCAGCCAAGGCAACGTGAGGTCCTAGTGGGAGATGTGTCAGGCAGCACTGGTTCGAAGGGCTGCGAGGCTGCGGTGCGAGGTTGTGCATATTGTTGAGGAGGTCATCAATAAGGGGGCTGGCAATGTGGAGTCCTGTGTGGAAGATGTGTTGTGCAGCGGCTGGTACCAAGGAAGTTGCGGAGCTCGCATTGTGTAGTCCTGCACTGTGATTGAGGCTGCCATTGACGAGAGGCTGCAAAGTAAGGTCCTGCTTGAGGGTGCATTTCACAGCTGTGGTCCAAAGGGGCCGCTGGTTGCAAAGTTGATACAAAGTCTTTGCAGAAGGAAAGACCACAGAGCAGAGGCAATGCATCAGTTCTGCTTGGGTGTGTGCCGCGTAGTAAAGGAGATGCGTTGGTTCTGCTGAATGCACAGATGGGTTAGTAGGACACCTTCAGGTCCACTTCCAAAGGTCCAAGACTGGGGTGGCACCACTTGGCAGGGTAGGACTCACAGATGGCAGAGTCTAGGTGCTGGGTTCAAGTTTGTGGGAAGCCTGTTATGTCCCTGAGACTTCTGATCAGAAAGCCAGCCAACTAGCCATTGCAGTCACTCTGGGGTCCTGGATATAGAGATGCTGGTCCAGTTCTTCTCACCCAGGCAAGAGGACAGCAGGGCGGCAGGACAGCAAAGCAGGGCAGCAGCCCTTCAGAGCAGCAGTCCAGCATAATGGCAGTCCTTCTTCCTTGCAGAGCCCACAGGTCCAGAAGTGTACTGAAGAATTTGTGTCTGAGGTTCAATATTTATACCTGCGTCCCACTTTGAAGTGGCAGAGGCTTCCAGAGGATTCCAATCCAACAGGTCATGCCTCCCTGCCATGTCCCCTGATTGTCTGGGGTCACAATAGATTATAGACTAGTGTCAAACCCTTTGTGACAGTGCTCAGGCAAAGCCTTTGTGATGTGTAAGTTTCGTAGGTTACAACTCCTCCCACTTGTTAATTCAGAGTAGTCTATTCTGAGAATTCCTAGCTTCATTTTGTCTCACTGTCTGGGAGCAATACACAAAGACCTATTGCCAACTACATCTAGTCTTGTGACCCAGGACACAGGCAGCAGAAACCAAATGGTTGGGACACAATTTTCTTCACTTTTCCAACACTACGGTGACAAATGACAAATGACAGAATGCTGAATAAATCAAACTTTAGTCCCCAGTCAAAAAAGCTAGGTTAAGTACATCATTCATTTGCTCACTACTCCACCCCAGTTTGGACGCAGCCGTTTGCAAATCAATCCTAACCCTGCGCCTCAGGGGAATAGTCCAGCCTGAACTGCCAAGCCGGATCTGTCCTAGACCAGAACCAAGCATCATGGGACCGGTATCACCCCCTCATCAGCCAGGCTAGATTGAATGCAGTGGGCCCAGCAAGCACTACATTCCCTACCCTTTAAATACACTGCACCCTGCCTTTTGTCTGTACAGGGCCTACCACAGAGGTGAAGTAAATGTAATAAAAAGGAAGGCTTGGGCCTGGCAAAAGGTTTATTTTGCCTAGTCAAAATGGCAGTTTAAAAGGTGCACACACAGGTTGCAACGGCAAGCCTGAGACATGTTTGGAAAGGCTACTTAAGTGGGGGGCATGTCCAAGATTGTGGACAGAATGGTAGCGAGAAACCGAGCTCTGCCGCGGTACTACATTTCTCCACCTATATCCCCCCTTCAACCCAAATAATTAGCCCAAACGTTGTGCCACTGGTGAGTGGGAGACAAATACGCTACCTTTCTGACCCCCAGTGAGTGCTTTGTGTGTATGGAAGTGACATACGGAGATGCGTCTATGAGGCCTGCTTTTTACACTGAAGGCAGCGCCTAGCCCGATTCCGACCCTGGAGCTCTGGTGTCTCTGCTGCCACATCTCGCATGCGGACGCTTCCTCCTACTGGCCAATGGGTTACACCTGCTGTTGGTACCTCAACTGCTGAAGACCATCTGCCCCTTCCCACCTACTTGACCCTTGAGGGCACAGAATATTCACCTAACGCTGGAAGTAATCCTGGGACAATGTTGGGGCCGCAAAGAAGGCTCAGGTGACTACTGAAACCCATGTAGTGCCTGTATTTCATGTCAGCTGCATTCCTCTGGCCTACATCCTAGTGGGGTACAACCACCGACGTACTCACGAGCGCCGTGGCATGACCTGGGGCCTGCATTGACTGCCATCCGCCCACTGGTGCTGCTACGGAGGTACTTTCTTGCTGCTGGAGTGAACGCTGCCCATGTACTGGGGAGCTCTTCCTTTCCTTTCCAGTTGCCTCATCTCAGTGTCATGATTAACATGTATTGAACCTATTTCTGCATCGGGCGTGTAGGTATCACTCCTTTCCCATTGCTTGCCTTCAAAGTGCCCTCTTTCACCGCTTCTTTGCTTGTGCTACTTTTAGTTCAGGGGACTTGAGCCAAGGGTCAGATGGCGCTGGCCGGCCATGATGCGCTACTTGCAGGGATTATCTTGTTCCTCCTGTTGGGAACTTTACTACTGGCAGCACTTCCTTGGACCCTAGTGGGGTAACAATAACCCTACTAGTGTTTTCATCTAGGGGTTTTCGGCAGCGTTGTACCTTGATTCTTACTTGCACTTTCATCTTTGTGTTGGTGATTGGTGTGGCCTAATACCTGTAATCATCTCCAGCCAATGGAGGCTAACTTATGGTCGAGGCTCAGTGAGATATATACTCCCCATGTTGGATGACTGTTAGTCCCCCATGGCCACTGCTTAACTATGGGCACCAGATATGCTTGGGAGGCCCTTGTGGTGAGCTAACATACTGCTGATACCACTGCCAAGGCTAAAACTGTTGCTCGATATTTTCACAGGGTGAGTCCTGCGGTGACTTTCTGCTGGGTCACCGGTACACTCCAACCTCTTCCTGTATCCAGTGAGAATGCCTTTTGGTGTTGCAGCAACATAATGTCCAAAACAAAGACTGGTAAGGGGGGTGATCACTCTAATGTACATCCTACTCTGGACATTGACTCCCAGGCACACCATCCGTCATTAGAACAGCACTTGCAAGACCACACATAGAAGTTTACAGAACAATTGTGGCTGTTAATAACTTAAAGTTCTCTTTGGAACCCTCATTAGGAGCTCCAATGATTGATATAGGGTTTCTACGTGAGGATCATAAAAGACTCAAAGACAGAGTGAAAGAGACCGAGACGGAACTGGCAGCAGTTTGTCCATCGGTGTTGGACCACCAACAGCAAATCGAGACATTACATCACATGTAGGCCAAAACTGGCGATACTGAGGGATGCTCCACTGTAACAATATCAGAGTGGCCGGCCTTTCCCGAGGGCTTAGAAGACTGCAGTATGTACCTTTACCTGGAAACATGACTAGCAAAGCAAGTGTTGAGTGGGAACGTCTCCAAGTTTTTCTTTGTAGAGAGGACACACAGAGTGACCGGTCATATTCCAAATCTGGGAGCCTCAACCTGGCCTGTAGTGGCAATATTATTCAACTTCCGGCACAGAGACAATATTCTGCAGCTCACTAGAGCCAAGGGTCCTTGGACTATGGAAAATGCCACAGTCATAATCTAACCAGATTATACGAATGAACCACGGAAGTTACATGACTTGTTTTGTGCTGTGAAACAACAACTACGATCCATGGATATTAACTATGCCCTGCTATTCCCTTTCAAACTTGCGGTAGTCTCAGACACTGGCACACTGTTCGTCAATCCTCAGAATAGGCGTGGGCCTACCTGGAAACCAGGGGTGACTTTTAGGGCACTTCCCAATCATCCCAATATGAAGCTTGGAGAACCCAAAGAACTAGGATGTGGTTTACAAGAACTCCTTATGGCAAACCATCGAAAGTAGAGGTGGAGTGGGGCAGGGCAGAGCCCTATTAGCAGCAGGTCAAACGTCCTTAGCCAACCCAGATGGCAAGGCAACAATGAGGATGCGGGACCACTTTGCAATGTCATGCCGGAGTTTGATCTGCCCGGAGAACTGGTGGGTGGTCCTCTGACTACCCCCGTCACTCCAGACCTGTTGCCAAGCACTTGATATTGGATAGTATATCCTTTTGGTGCTGTGTTTCTTGTGTTTAGGATCTCAGGGAGCAAGAAGGGGCTATGACCCTAGGGCTTCCCACACACTGCAGGAGGGCCCCACTTGGTGTTTTTAAAGGTAGACTATCTTGGATCATCCTCACCACCGAAAAGACTTTATATTGGTTGCCAAATCATTGATGGCAATGTTTGGCCATGACCGATTGAGGGTGTGGCCTTGGTTTTGGGGTTTGTTGGGGATTAATACTGGAATGTTATTATTTTTTCTTATTGTTTGTTATATTTCTTTCATTGCCCAGCTTGTCCACCAACTCATCTACCCCTTACCATACAGTTTATAGCTGGTGACGTTTATCACATACCTATTACATTACTGCATGTGACTATAACACACTCACTTGGAATGTCATCATATCCAATTCGCTTGTTTGCAGGAGACATATTTAACTTCTGGGGAGCTCCCGAAGTTACACAATCACTGGTGCAGCCTTGTGCTGGGTACCACTTATTCTGCTTATGACAGGGGGTCCTCCTCTGGGTCACCCTAGGAGTTTGGTTTGTGCCTTAACATACTACAATCGACCTTGAAGGCAGATATGTGCTCAGAGGAGGCACATTGGATGGGGAACTCCTTACTCTGGTGGAGCTTTATGCCCCTTATGTAGGTCAGCCACTTTTCCTGTCCTCCATGTCCACAGCCATTCCCAGTTTAGCACACTCACCCATGTTATGGTGTGGGGACTTTATAGGTCTACTCCTCCTCTTCCAGGGGCACAGTCCCATACTACCTCCAAGCACTTACAGCAATGGTCCCAGAATATACAGAGGTTGGATGTCTGGTGCACATTATTCCCGCTTAAACAGGAATATTCTAATCACTCTGCTTTACATGCTCTGCATACTTGAATAGACGTTATTAAAGGTACTGGGACACTCATAACTAAATTCAAGCAAGCGGAGTACTTGGGACGGGCGATATCTGATCACTGTCCCCTGTTGGTGTTTTTTCAGTGGGGGAGACGGCATCCGTTCATTCCCACCTGGCGCCTGCAACCCCAGGCACTAGCTGACAATGCATTTAGGACTATCATTGGGGAACACATTGATAGGTATGTTACTTAAAACAAAGTTTCCGCTTCAGATGAGAAGGTAGAACGGGTCACATTCAAGGTGATGATCAGGAGTTTATGCATGATGAAGCAATTCAGTATAAGACATGTCCCTATAGGGGGGAAAGCTGGAACTAGAGTGGATATTGAGATTAGCGTAAAGGGAATGGGTGACTGATCTGGCCACATAGCCTCCACTAGTGGGCATTGGGGTGGATTATGGGGCCCTGTCTGGAAGACTACTCACCTTTGATTTCAAAGAACACACCTTGACAAAGCCAGTAGTTTATTGGCATGGTTGTTGAAATCGGAACACTCCTGTACCACAGTTAGAGCGATTCTATATCCTGCAGGCCCTATAGTGAACTCCCAGTTGGCCATCAATAGAAAGTTCAAAATTCATTACAGGGTGCTATATCCAGCTCCCCAGAGACCCCCCTTTTTAATCCCCCTACCAGCACAGAGTTAGATGATCTGCTGACCCTTGAGGAGCTCCCTTTGGCAACTAAACATATTGCAAGGGGAAAAACACCTGGCACTGATGGGCTACCTATTGAATTTTATGGCAGCTATCTCGCCCTTTGACGCCATTGTTATTAACGCTGAATAAGCGGGCCAAGGAACAGGATAGCCTACCGGAAAGAATGTGCGTAGCCCTGATCATAGTACTCCCGAAGCCCGAGAAGGACCCTTTGGAAGTGGCTCTTATCGTCCATTGTCTCCTCAACCTTTATTTTAAAATGCTGGGGAAGGTCCAAGCGAATAAACAGTCTATGATGGTGCACACTGTGATTCATCCTGACCAACATGGATTTATCCCGGGTCGAAACACATTCCTAAATATACGTCGGTTATTTAGTGTCATGGACTGGGCGCGAAGGTTAGCCACAAAGGGTTAGGTGGCCTCTTTAGATATAGAGAAGGCGTTCTACACTCTGGGATCGAACTATCGACAGAGTGTCCTGAAGAAATTAGGTTTTGGCTTGGATTTCTGTACATGGATACTGTCCTCTATGTTGCCCCCATGGCGCACACACTGGTGATATTATATTGGACAGTTTCCTGTTAAACGTGGAACTAGACAGGTGTGCCCACTGTCTCCATTATGGTTTGCCCTGGCCATGGAACCATTAGCCTTATGCTCAGGGAGCGTGCAATTGCATTGTGATACCAGACCCTGGCCCTCTCTCAGATAGTCTCCCTGTATGCCAACGATGCATTGATTTATTCAAACACGGATTCATGCTCTTGCTGGCGGTTATGTCAGCTGTAGATTATTTTGGTCAGATATCTGGACTTCGTATCAGCTGGGGGAAGCTGTGCTTTTTTCCTCTGCTGCAGACACAGGCACCTATGTGGGACCCGACCGAATGCTTATCCATTTGTAAAAAGACCTGGTGGATGGTAACCTTGGTAAGACCTTCATGTCCATCCATGAAGGATTACCCTTCTGGACAGATTTACAGTTATTACCCATGGGTATGATATCCTTTGCAAATATGTTAGTACTTCCACACCTCCTTTACTTTTTTGCTGCAATACTGGTGACATTGAGGAAACCCTTTTCCAGGAACTGCAGCGCCTTCACTGAGGCAACTAGTAGCATAGAGTTTATATCAAGTCGATGACCCCAGCATTTGAGATAGGAGTACTGGGTGTTCTCAGTCATGAGTTTTATTTTGCTTCTGCTCAGCTCCAATGGCCACTACAGTGGCTCCATGCTGTTTCTTATCTGAAAGGGAAACGCTGGGTCTTGATCTTGGAGAACGCTCCATACTAAGTGGTTTGTGGTGTATCCCTCTCACTGCGTGGTACAAAATCTTTTAGAATAGGTAGCTGCATGGTGTTGGAGGAAGTACATTCATTGCAACCAGAGAGGAATCCCATATGGACACAGTTCACCGCTATGGGAACCACCACTCTGCAGGTCTCTACAGGCTCTCTACTTAGTGGATGACTCTATGGCAACAGGTTACACAATATTTGAAGATGTGATAGTGGAGGTTAAAATACACAAGTTCAAGAAGCTGATGGTGGGTAGCATCCTACACTCGGCGAAGTTTTTAGTATATTCTGCTCTCTGTGATGTGGCTGGTAAGATGTGAGAGATTAAACACGGAAAGGTGGTCCACTGGAACTGATGCTGACCTGTACATCCTAGCCACAAGTGATCTTAGTTTTACATGGCATACTGGTTCGAGATCCTTTTGATCCATGCTGATATGCCATTAGAGACTGGTGGGCAGACATGTTGCCCATAGAGCTAACAGACCCTGTCTCTGGCAGAGATGTCTTTGTTTTTTTAAATTGGTATCATGGAATGCTAGATTCCGCTACCTGCAATTCAATTATCTGCACCATACATACCATTCCCCTGATAGAATAGGCTCGATGTATACTGGCACCAGTACGAATGTCCCAGATGAAGCCATGATATAGCGGACTTTCTTCATATGGTCTGGACATGCCCAGCGATCTCAGATTACTAGCATTTGGTGGCTTATTGTATCTCCACTTCTACAAAATAAATCCTACCTTGTGACCCCTCTTGTTGTCTCCTTAATGCAGGGATAATAACCCCAAAAACGAAACTATTGATTGCTTTTAGGGTTTTGAACTGGTCTTAGCAAAAAGGTGTATAGCCATGTCCTGGAAGGCGACATCCGCTCCCTTAATTTAGACATGGCAGGTGGATGTGGCTTGTGGGCATCTGCAGAGCTCTCCATTAGGACTGATATACATGCTAGGAATGGGAAATGTAACTTCACGGAGCAATGGGTAGACTACATTGACAAACTGACTGATCTGTTGTCCTCTAGTGATTGATGTCTTGTGGTTTGAGGGAGTGTATCAGAGGATTGATTGCCCTTTTAGAAAATGTCACATTGCATGACTATTAGTCAAAGGAGGTGGGAGGAGGCATGCAGGAGTGGCGCTATTAGGCTTAGTTGTTTTATATGATTTTGATTTGATGTTTGATTTCTCTTTTAGTTCTTCATTGCTCTCTTAGGTAAATGTGCCATTGTCTTTAATGGGATATTGTATATGCATATACTCATTCGCATATTAGGATGTTTGTGGGTGCCTACTAGCACTATTGTGTTGAATGTGCCATTGGATCACATTTAATAACTGATGTCAAGCTATTTGGGTGTCTGCAAGTTTTCATTTTGTATAAAACCAATCATAAAATTAAAAAAAAGTGGGGGGCACAATCGGTGATGCTGGCTCACTAGTAGCATTTAATTTACAGGCCCTGAGTACATGTGGTACCACTCTAGTAGGGACTTACAATTACATTAAATGTGCAAAGTGAGTATAAGTCAATTCCACCATGCTTTAAGCAGAGAACACAATCACTTTAGCACTGGTTAGCAGTGGTAAAGTGTGTAAGTTCTAAGGCCAGCAAAAACAAGATCAACAAAAAATAGAAGTGGTGAAGGCTAAAAGTTTGGAGGAAGACCACCCTAAGGCTGACAGGTCTAACAGAGTGGTTTCATGATTTCAGATATGTTGCTCTGTAAGGGAAGGAAGAATATGAATGTTATAGCCTTCTCATTTATTGAAGCACAGCCACACCCCTACCCACTTTGTAACTTTGATCATGAATTTCGCCTTTATTGTATGTTGTTTCCTACTAATATTTTACTAATAAAAATGGTTACCTGTGTATAGGTTGGCTTACCTCCTAAGGACAGACTTTGTGTAAGAAATCAGTGCAAAATCTGCACCACGTGTGTTTTATTTGCCCTACTCTACACTTTAACCAACGTCTTCTCTTGAAAGCTTTATTTTTGAAATAAGAAGTACATACAGCAAAAGAGGTGACTCATTTAGTATTTAACCCTGTGAATAAAATGATGTGTTTTAAATGCTGCTAAAAGTTTTTGAAAGTGTACTGATTATATCTAATTATATTGTTTTGAAAGGGATCTCATTTTAGATCTTCATTTTTGAATCTTGAAATCTTTTGTGCTTGAGATGGCTGCCATATTGTGCGATCTCTTTGTATATCGGGATGCTCGATCCCAATCTGGCAGTCCCAATGTGTATTCATTCTGTTTTTCATTCAGTAGACATCAACAATCTACCTGAACATTTACAGTTACAAAGGAAAGTTGTCTCTTCCTGTCAGTAGTTCCTTGTGATGACTTTATATAGCAAGGAAGTTAGTATGGGAGGTCACTGCTTGAATGCAACTGCACCATAAATCTGACATGCTGTATGTAAAGAATATTTGTAAATACATGACAAAAAACATTGACGATGTCACTAGATCTGGCTCTAAATGTGCAACTTCAATCACCGGTGAGTTGGAGGGGTAGTCCATATTTCATACTGTGGTGGTTTCTACCTACTTACAGTAATTATCTATATGGATCAACCACACATCAGTTCCTAAGGTAAAATCTAATGAAGGACCACAGAGGGTGACAAATATTTAGGCAATTATGTAGTTCTGAGCTTAGGAACAGTTGATATTTGTGCAACTCTGAATTTATCATGTTATTCAAATAATGTTTTCAAAAATGTGTTCTTCCTTGAAAACTGAGTTACATTTGGAAGCCACAAATGTAAAGAAATTCAATATATAATAGTAAATGTTCCACTATTTTGTTTTCAGGTTTCTCTCTCATGTAATGCCCACCCGACTGTTTTGGGTGGACCAGTCACCCACAGCAGGAAAGGTCTCATAATTTCCAATGGAAACAATGAATTTCAATAATTCTGTGATGACATAGCTGCGGAATTTGTGACTGGGGTAGTTCGGCACCCAGGAAAACCTACAAATCCCACAAACTTTTTACATCTATATCCTGGGGGAGATCAGAGCGATGTGGGTTGTGTGGCCCACCACCACTATCATACACAGAATCCCCTGAAAATATAATACTTTAGCTATGATCACATCATTTGCTCACATCTCTGTGAGGGAAAGTTTTGGAATATGAGAGGATTGCAAAAAGTACTACCACCCACCCACCCCTAATGAAAACAGTACCCCGGAGGTAGGGTGGCCATCTTGACTGTCATAGGAAGGGCCACAACACACACTATCAAAATGTTTCCATTGGATTTCAATCATTTTAAAGTTATGGGCAGCTGCAATATTAGAGTCTATGATCAGCCGGTACTCAGGGCAGCCTACAACCACAGATATTTCTGAAAAACTAGACACCTGTGAGACTCCAGGGCGGGGAGGTTTGCTTTCATGATACCAATGTTTCGTATTCAGAATGCACCACAAATATAAAAGCAACTTAAAAAATCTAACATTTCTGTGTCCAGGGTGAATGGTTTCCATATTTTGTCCTGGGTTATTTTAACACCCTTGGGGCTAGATGTAGGTAAATAGGATTTACCGATTCTAAAATACCGAATTTTACTGATTCGGTATTTTAGAATCGGTAAATGCTATGTAGCTAATAATTCAGTAAAAATTACTGAATCGTTAAGGTCCATAGGAATGAATGTCAATTACCGAATCGGTGGCACTTAGACACCCTGTTGCACCCCTGAATAGTTCTTGTGTGCACATGTGGCACACATACATGCCCTAAGGGCATGTATGTCTGTCACATGGCAAAGGTGTAAATGCACAGATTTGCATTTTCAGAGGTATTCGTTATTTACCACCAACTAATAGTTGGTGGTAAATAACGAATCCTTAAAGCACAGAAGCACTCTTCAAAGTGCTTCCTACATGTCATTTACCGATTCAGTAAATACCGAATCGGTAAATGATGATTCGGTAAATACCGAATCGGTAAATACCGATTTGTTATTTACTGAATCCTCCCCTACATCCCAAATGCCCAATACCGGTCGGTAACGGCCAAAATCCGGTAATTTCGGCCGTTACCGACTGGTATTGGGCCACCTACATCTGGCCCTTAGAGCCCTATGAATCCTAGGCATTTCTGAAAAGGACAGAAACAGTTACATTTATGGTGGTGTGGTGTACAGGGATGTCTATACCTATTCCTTAGACCTTAGCGAAATATACATTATGCCGTCATAATTCGAGAAATTGTGGACATTTTGCATTACAAAAGTCCCAAAATTACATGACTTTGCATAATTAAATGCCATTCCTAGTATAAATGTACTGCAAATGTAAAGAAGAACAGAATATGAGTTCCTGTCCTTGGTACTTTTGTTTAAATGCGTCCCAAAGAACAAATTGACCCAACTACACATTTAACATTACATTGTAGAGCAAAATGAAGGATTTTCATGTAGCTAAATATGTGTAATTTTGCCAAAATTTGTCAGACTTATATAAAAGCAAATTTTATACATTTCACACTCCTCTACTTTTGTTATGCTGAATTCCCTGAAAATGTTAAACCTAAAGAATAACCAAATTTCCTGCAATACTTGAGTCTGGTGTCGACTGGCAATCTGGGAACCCGACCAACCCCAGGTATTTCTAAAAACTAGAGACCCAGAGATATCCATTGGGGTGTGGCTTGTTTGTATCCCATCATTATTTCCTACCCAGAAAGCCTTACCAATGCATATGTTTGAGAGGAAAAAAGCTCAGCTTCCTCATATTTATATGGCAGGAAACAATGGAACTTCCAGCCAGCAACAAATGTCTATGGATTGCCTCACTTCTCCTGATAAAAATGGTAAATAAATGTGAGGGTGGGCTTACCATAATGGATTGGAACAGCCCAAAACTTTAACCATGTGAAGTAAATGTATTACCTTGTGATCTTTATATTGTTACTGTTTTGGTTTCAGTTCTGTGATTTACTGTAGGCACAGCCATATGTAGGGTACCATTTATATTGGTAGAAATATAGGAACTAAATATGCATGCAATACACTAGAGATGCTATTTCTAGATTACTCTTAGATAAACAATAGATAGAAATACAGTTTTAAAAGAACCACTTGACCAACCGGCAGGGAAATATAGAGCGTTTGGAGGTGTCAGCCTTTAGCTGCTTTATTAACCGTTGGAGACCTGGATTGAAACAGCAACTGTTAGGTATACTCCCTCTATGGATGTTGCTTCTGCTAGTGTCACCATACTAGTTGACACTATTGTATATAGACTTCATAAAAATAAAATTCAATACATTTCATTCTGTGAATGGAAGGGTTTTTGAGAAGTAGAGTGGGAATGAAGCATCACATACAGTTAGAGTAATTAATAATTGAATCACTGATGATCAACCTTGAAAAGAGAGTGATGTTAATGAGCTTTAAGTCAGTCCTCTTAAAGCCATAAGTAAAGTGATAATATACACCTGCAATCACTAGACTCCTCGTAGGTCTCCTCTTTTATGAAATTATAGGTTAGCACCAAATCAGTTTCATCCACCTGATTAAAAACGTTCCATCCAGCTCACACATTGTGATCCACTATGTGTGCTCTTGTATTATCAAGCATTATTTGTGGCCAATGCCATGCTCCAGGACACCATGAATTTAACCCTCACCCCTCTTAAACTCAGATCCCTTTGCAGCTGTCCACTTCTACAGTTTGCAAAACAAGTTGCAACAAAGAGTCTGACTGCCTGGCAAAAAGACTAGCCTTCTGGGGAATACAGAGTTACAGATCTTCGGATGGACTGAAACAAAGACTAGGAAATATGATTACCTCCTTGTCCTTCTCGCCATTATGAATTAGACGGTGAAGCCCCTGTGCCTCCATTCACACACAATCACAAGTTCTAAAACCCGTCCCTCTCCTTACTTCCTGTTCCTTTTTTCTATTCCTGGAATCTAGGTAATGTCGGCCCCCTGGGAAGCAGGGTCAAAGACCAGTCTTCCCCCGGGGATCTTTGCGCTGCCATGGAAGAACATGGTGGGTGGAGGTCAATGGGGTGGGGTTAGGGGGCGGGTCTGTGGTGCTTATAAAGGTGCTAGGGTGGAAGGTTCCTGCTTTTTTCCTAGCACCTCGCACCACTGGGTTAGGCAGGGTCCTTAGTAGGTTAAATTGATTAGGAGCAGGCTGGGTAGTCTGGGTAGGGATATTGATATTACCAAGGGTCTAGGCCAGAGTGTACTCGGTCGGCGCAGGTGTCGCAGTGGTGTCTGTGCGGCCTGGGGGTCCGATGGCAGGCCTGGATCAAGATGCAGAGCAGGAAGCACTGTGCGTCCTCAAGCGAGCAGGCCAGGCGGATGTCCTCCGTCCCAAAGCGCGGGTCGGCATGGTCCGGCCCAAGCGTACGGCATCAGCGGCCGTGGCAGCGGCAGTCCTGGCATGTGTTGAGGAGTTGCATGCCACCAAGAAACCCTCTGGGCCCAGAAGGCGGGGCCAGAACACAACGGCACCGCCCAAGCGCAGAGGCAGGAGGCAGAGCCTGCCTGCATGGTCGACGGCCAATGAAGAGGACAGTGAGCAGGGCAGGGGGGCGGAGCCAGCATACACTGATCCGGCGGTGGACTAAAAACAGAGGGGCAGGGGGCCCGGCCCTTAGACAGCTTGCCTTTGGACATTTCCTGCAGGTCCACAATGGTACAGATTGGGAGGGGGGATCAAGGCATGCTGGGCCTGCAAGCAAAATGGCCAAAAAGGCAGGGCCTCAAGGTGTGGGCGCTATGTGTGGCCCGGGCTCTGATGACTTAGGGAGTGGGGATTGTGCTGCTGTGGGGGACAGGGCTGGGGATAGACACACCCCAATATTGCCACGCTGGGTAGGGCTGTCTCTCAAAGAGAAGATCAGGGAGCAGAGGCGCCTGATCAAAGAGTCTGAGGACAGGTGGGCAGCCATGTGCGAAACAAGGGAGAGGGCGGGCCTGGGAGATCCCGAGTCGTGGGAGGAAGCAGAGGGAGAGCTGAGAGAGGGGGTCACCATTCCGGTTCAGGAGCGGGAGCAGCAGGGGGGTCAGTGGGTTTGGGTCTCTGCTGAGCAGCAGTCAGGTAAGAAGACAGGGACAGCCTGCACATTTTACATTTACTGTGTGGTGCGTGAGCAAAAGAGAAGGGTGCAAGAGGGAGTGAGCGAGTGATTGGTGAATGAGGCAGAGTTGGTGTTGGACTACCAGGAGGAGAGTGATGAGTGGGAGGAGGGGGAGTATTGTGACGGTGAGGAGGGAGATAGAGACCCTCAGGCATCCCAGGGGGGCAAACAAGAAAATCGATGTTTTGCAGGGGAAGACTACAAGCAAGGGGAAGGCAGTGCACCAGAAGAAGAACAGTTGCCGGGTCAGCGACAAGGAGATACAAGGAGGCCCTCAGGTATGGGGGAGTGGTGGTCAGCCTGGGGGGACGGGACTATGCGCACGAATGGGAAATCCTGCCAATCGGTGGGTATGGGAGAAGGGAAAGTACGACAAGTGGGCCTAATGGTGGATGTAGCGACAATTCCAAGGGACTGTGAAGCAAGTGGAGGGCAGTTGTGTTTGGTGGGGGCTGGTGTCCAGATGGACAAAATAGAGGGGGCGAATGACAAAGAGGAAGAGACGGGGGGACAAACATCAGAAAAAAACTGCCATATATGGGTTTAGCAATGCCATTGGGTTCCCATTTATCAGATAAGACCAGTACCTGGATATGGAAGCACGATTATATGTAGATGTCTTCAAACTGTTACACCGGGAGAAATGGGAGATGGCCGAGGGTACCCACCACTATGGAAAATTGGACCTCTGTGTTTCTGATTTTGCTAGTAAATACCTAGACAGAGCGATCGCTGTGCTGAAATAGATGGACTTAATCAGAAAGGCGCAGATGCACTTCGGGGTTCTGCATGGCTTAGCTATGATGAAGAGTTACGAGCACGAGTTAGACTTAAGCCTCAGAAGCCCTGGGGGATGGTGGATACAAGAGTTGTGGATGCAGTGGATGTCATCCACTCAATTGGCAGCATCTACCCATATGGCGAGCGGTCTGCAGGTGACATATCGGTCCTTTCAGGCTCCTCCCACCCAGCAGGGTGGCGAGTGGGATAACTTGGGAGCAGGGAGTACAGGTGGGCCATCCAAACCACCAGGAGCGACAACTGGGGCCTGCTGGAATTTTAATAAAGGGTTCTGTATGAGGCACCCTTGTAAGTTTAAGCACAAATGCTCCAGTGCTGAGGCAGACACCCACTCATTCAATGTTTTAACCTGGTCACACCCAGCGAGCAGTAGTGGGCTATGAAAGGGGGGGGGCAAACTGTCCCATGGCTCTTGGTCTACCCCGACAGGGAGGTGGCTCAATGGGGTTTCCAGGAAGGGTTTAGAGTGGGTTATGAAGGTCCTAGAGTCAGGCGAAGGGCGGATCATTTGAAATCAGCCAAAGAACTACCCGAAGTAGTAGCAGCAAAATTGGGAGAGGAAGTGGTGGAAGGGAGGATGGCAGGCCCCTTTACGGAATGGCCATGTGGGGATTTGATCGTGTCTCCGTTGGTGTGGTGCCCAAAAAAGACCCGGGGGAGTTTCGAATGATTCATCACCTCTCCTGGCCGAAGGGGGAATCAGTCAATGACTTCATTGCAGAGGACGACTCTAGCGTGCTGTATGCATCAGTTGACAATGCAAGATATCTGGTGAGGGCATGTGGGGGACGAGCAGAAACGGCCAAGTGTGATGTCTAGTCTGCTTTCCGCTTGCTGCTTATTCATCCGATGGATTTCCCGATTCTGGGGATGCAGTTTGATGGGGCCATTTACGTGGACAAGGTCTTGCCCATGGGGTGTGCAATATCCTGTGCACTGTTTGAGATGTTCAGTAAATTTGTACAATGGGTGTTCATCAAGATGAGTGGCAACAGAGAGGTGTCACACTACGTGGACTATTTCTTGTTTGTGGGCAAAGGGGGCTCGGGAGACTGTGAAAGAGCTCTACATCAGTTTGAGTATTTGGCAAAGACTTTCAGAGTACCTCTAGCACCTGAAAAGACAGCTGGGCCCAGCTGTAAGTTGATATTCCTTGGCATTGAACTGGACTCTGCACTGGGTGGCATGTTTGTCCTCAGGACAAAGAGCTGACATGCAAGCTTTCCTGTCAAAATTGATGGGGGAAAAGAAGATCGAATTGAGGACAGTGCAGAAGTTGCTGGGTTTCCTGAATTTTGCGTGCAGGGTGGTGAGAGCGGGACGGACATTTTGCAGGCGGTTTGGCATGGCCATGTAATCGCGGTGTTGCCACATCACAGGGTCAGTATCTCAATGGGTGTCAGGGCAGATCTGGGAGTGTTGCAGATGTTTTTGGAGGATTTCAATGGTGTCTCGATGAATTTTATGGAAGAAATTATAGTCTGGCAGGTGCAGATATTTTCTGATGCCACTGGTGCTTCGGGTTTCGTTCTGTTTTGGGATGGATGTTGGTGTGCGGAGAAGTGGCTGGAGCATTGGTTGAGACAAGGTCGGAGCATCGCATTTCTGGAGTTCTTGTCATTGTTGGTGGTGTTGGTGGTGTGGGGCAGGGAGCTGCAGAACAGGACTGTACTGTTCCACGTGGATAAGACCACAGTGGTGGAACTGGTGAATGGACAGAAGGCGAGGGATCTGAGATTTTTGAGATGTTGCGTAGGTTCCTGTTAAATTTTAAAACACTTGAATGTTGTTTATCGTGCCCAACACATGCCTGGGGCTAGCAATGATGTGACGGATGCTTTGTCTTGTTTCCAGTGGCAGCAGTTTCGGACTTTGGCACCGGGAGCAAAGCAGTGCAAGACGCAGTTGCCAGACGACATCTGGGCCTGGGGGGAATGAGGCTAATAGGTCTGCTTGAGAACTCTTTGGCAGAGTTACAGGCTGGCTTGGTCTGAGTTTGGAGAATCTTTGGGCCCTGGTATGGCATCAAGGAACATCACTCGTCAAGGGTCAGAGCAGGGAGTCCTGAATTTTGTTTTGAGTTGTATTGACAGGGGGATTTCGCAGATGACCATAGCTGGGAAGTTGGCAATGATATTCTTCTACAGTAAATTGCATCTGGGCTTTGGTCCTGCAAAAGACGAACTGCTGAGCAGGGCGTTGAAGGGTTGGGGGTGGGAGCGGAGGATGGGGGAACGTGAGGGGAGCCATTACTTTTGAGTTACTGAGGGAATTGTTGGGGGTTTAACGGTTTGCTGTTATGATGCAGTTGAGGCGCAGTTATTCAGGCGGTGCATGATCTGGAAGTATTTTGGAGCTTTCCAAGTGTCAGAACTGTTGTGTTCCCCACGGCAGTCTGGTTTGTTGCATGGAGAGGTAAGATTGGATCATGGGAATCTGGTAATCTGGTTGAGGCAATCAAAAATGAATCAGGCAGGGAGGGATAGATGGGTATGGTTGAAAGAAAGTGGATCCAATGAAGTGTGCCCGGTGCGTGAATGGCAAGGGTACGACTTGAAGGGTAAGCAGGATGAGGTGTAAATATTCTGCCATGCATCTACTAAGAGAGTCACGTCTTTTCAGTTGTTGGAGGTATTGCACAGGACACTTCGGAGAGTGGGGAGTGAGCCTGCAGACTATGGTACGCATTCCTTTAGGATAGGCGCAGCTACATCGTCTGCACGACTGGGGTGGTCATGGGGTCAGATTCGATGGATTGGGCATTGCCGCTCACATTGCTGTGAGAGATATGTGAGGAAGTAAGGGGTGGGCATGATGGTAGTTATGATGGGAGGAGGGGTTTGTTCTGAAGCAAGGCTGGTTTCCAGACATTAATTCTTATTTCTTTATGTCGCAGGATGCCTCAGAGGACCAGGGACCAAGAGGTCACCTGGATTGTGGGACATTCATTTGTTCACTGGGCAGCCAAGTATTCGGACCAGCAGCTGTATGGACAAATTTAGGCTTGAAAAGCAGTCATTATGAAGTTAGCTAGTTGGGTAAAGGGGGAATGCGATGGGGTGCGCTGCTGCCTTGGCTAACTAAGATGGTAACTCAGAGGGGCTGCCCAGACATGCTAGTGCTTCACCTGGGGGAGAATGATTGGTAGGGACATCAGGCCTGCCATTGCTGCATGACAATCAAAGGGACTTGGAGGTTCCGAAGAAAAACCTTTCAGAACATGCCTAGTGTGGACTGAGGTAGTGCCAAGGAGAATTTGGAGGGGAGCTGCCAATCATGCAGCAATTGATAAGGTAGGAAGGAAACTGAATAGAGCAATGACAGTTTTCTGCCAACCAAGGAACATTAAATTGATTGCTCACAGAGATCTGAGGCTGGAAAAGCCGGTCCTATTCAGGCATGATGGGGTGCACCTTTCGAGGATGGGTAATGCATACTATATGATGGAGGTGCGGGATATGATCAGCAAGCTTTGGAATGAGACCATCTGGTGCCGGAGGGATGAGTGAGTTTTGAAAGGTGCATGAGGCAGTGTGGGGCAGGTAACCGCCATACGGGGGTTCCCTGGCTGGTGGATCTTTGGACGGGTGGTGAGTCACGGACTGGCAGAGCCATCACTCGGGAGGTGAAGGTACACAGGTGAATGAGGGCGGAGCGCAAGATGCAAGGTGCAACAGAAGAAAGGCAAGAGCGGATGCTTAAGAATGCTGTGAAGGTAAGAAGGGATATATGGAGAAGTTTATAGCAAGAATGGGGAGGAGTGAAAATGGTGAGACGGATCGAGAATGGATGAGGGGTAAGGGTTGCTTATTTTTAATTAAAGTTATAATGTTGAATTGTTAATGTTATTAAACATTGGGAGTTATGATAACCTTGTCCTAAAAATGGCCTTTTATGCTTCAAGCCAGCGTGGAGTGTAGTTATTGTGTGATGTCGGCCCCCAGGGATCTTTGCGCTGCCATGGAAGGACAAGGTGGGGGAGGTCAATGGGGTGGTGTTAGGAGCGGGCCAGCGGTGCCTATAAAGGTGCTAGGGTGGGAGGTTTGTCCTCTTTCCTAGCACCTCGCACCACTGGGTTAAGGAGGGTCCTCAGTAGGTTAAATAGATCCACCCACCCTGCAGATAGAAGCGCTAGGGGGTGAGACTTATGCGTGCAAGTTTAGGACGGGTATTACGACTCCAGGGTAGCAGATCTTTCGAGGGGTGGTGAGTCACTGACCTGCGGAGCAGCCACTCGGGGGAAAGGTACACAGGTATATGAGGGCAGAGCGCAGGATGCGAGGTGCAGCAGAAGAAAGGCAAGAGAGGATGCTTAAGAGGGCTGTGAAGGTGAGAAGGGATGTATGGAGAAGTTTACAGCAGGAATGGGGAGGAGTGAAAATGGTGAGACAGATGGAGAATGTAGGAGGGGTATGGGTTGTTTATTGTTGATTAAAGTTATAGAGTTGAATTGTTAATGTTAATAAACATTGGGAGTTATGATAACCTTCCTCTGCACAACTTGCCTATTTGCTGTGCAACAGGTTTGAGTATGTGCAGCTCTCCTTCGTATCTCGGCTGCCGGGGCTGGTGGTTCTGTACCTCCCTCCGGCAGGCTCGAGGTGTGCCAATGTTGCTGAGGAGTTTGAAGGACTCCTCAGTGGCCGAGCATCAGCGTTAGTTTTGATTTCCAGGCATCTCAGCAATGAGGTTACAGATGGTTCCTTCGGACATTGTTTTTTTATGGTTTCTTCGGGGCAATGCCATTAGTGGGTTTATGCCTCTTGGTATGAGCAGCCCTTCTGCAGGGGGTGCATTGTCACAGATGCTAGTTTTTAGGAGGGGATTATTCTTTAGTTTTAACTTTTTGGTACTCTGTTAAGGTTATCTAAGAAAGGTGTTTTAATTTGTCTTGCTATAATTGATTTACTATGGAGAGGTAATCTAAAAGAGGCGAAATTACAGGTCTCCTTCTTCTGAAGGAGAGGGAGATGTTCTACTGGATGAAAAGTTTGGGGGCAAAGACGGTCCCTCAGTGACTGAAACTGTGATGATTACTGCAGCAGTGGCTAAGGCTGTAGGTACTAAGCACAAGTCCATGAAGGCTTCCTCCCATTATGACAAGGGTAGGGGTTTGAACTGTGGACTCAGAGCTGGAGAAGCAAGTGACTGTTTGGATATTTTACCCCATGCCATTAGGATGCATTCTATTTCGGCACCTCTAATTGTCAGACCTTTGAATCCAGATGAATGCTTCCCCTCCAATAAGGTGGACTGCAAGATTGATGGAGGCCTGAAGAAATTGTTTGCTGCTTTGAATTTGGTCCTGAGGGCTGTTACCTATGTGGCCTTGAGTGCTCAGTCATTAGTTAAGTATTTCAAACTCCTGTCGGAGCCCATTGAGGAAGAGTCTGATGTGCTAGATACCCTATTACTGCTGGAAAAACAGACAAACTACCTGGCAGATGTATCAGTCAATGTTATTATGGCTGCTTCCATGGCTTTAGAGTCTACAGTCATGGCAGGACGGAACCATCAGTACAGGAAAGGTGGATTGTGCAGAAAAATCTTCATTTCTGAAATTGCCATTTGAAAGTGACAAGTGTTTTGGTGAATGTCTGGATGCGATTATCTAGGAATCATTCAAGGACAAAAAGCATACCTGGTCGTGCAATTCTTTAACTGGGAAGTCTGCGAAGACATTGAATAGGATGGATAGTAGGGCTTCTAGGGACTCTTCTCTTAGGGATTCCCCCTCTTATTCTCTATGCGGGCGACATTTGCAGGTCAGGAGGAATAAATAGCAAGATGCTTTAACTAAGGCAGGGCCTTTGAATCAGCAGTCCCGAATATGGTTAATCCTCAGCCACAGATCCTGTGGAAGACATGATATGAGCTTGTCTGGTAAAATAGGCTCATGTCATCATGAACTCTTGTGTGCTGAGTAGCATTCAAAGTGGTTATCTTCTCGACTTTGTCTCTCCTCCTCCCGATACTGGTTGCGTTCCTACTCCTGTCTGCAGGGACCTGGTGTGAAGGGAGGGCCAGTTGGAAGTTGTGTCTGCTCTGCTACAGAAAAAGGCAATCATTCCCATTCCTGTGGATCAGGTTGGTCAAGGGAGGTGCATTCGATCCTTTTTGTGGTTCAGAAAGGTGTCATTACAGATTTGTCCTGTGTTGGATTGGAAGAGTCTCAAACAGTGGGTGATGTCCAACCCTTTCAAGATGTTAGTATTACAGAAGGTCAATCCTCTGCTGTCTCAAGGGATTTCATGGCAATTATTGAACTTCCGGATACTTACCTGCATGTTCCTGTCTACCCAAGTCATCCGAAGTTTCTGAGATTTGCTGATGGCAAGAATCATTTCTAGTTCAGGGTTCTTCTTTTGAGGCTGAAGTCTGCGTCCTGTGTCTTTACAAAGGTATGGGCTCCACTGATTGCTGTTCTTCACCTGCAGGGGATTTCAATTTTTCCCTACCTCGATTATTGTTTGATAGAGGTGGATTCTCTTCTCCTGACCTCTTCTCATGTGGCCATAGTTCTGGCTCTTCTGTCCTCCCATGGATTTCTGGTGAAAGCAAAGAAATCCCAACTGACTCTGGCAAAGGATCTCATCTTTATTGGGAACCAGTTCCAGATGGAACTGGGTTTGGTCTCTCTGCCAAATGCAAGAGTGGTCAACATAAACTCTCATTTGAGACACCTGCTGTCAACTCCTTCTCAGCCAGTCTCCCTTTGGATGAGGGTGCAGGGCGATCTGGTGGCCACTGTGTTTTTAGTTCCCTGAGCCCAGTGGCATCTCAATATCCTGATGAGATTAATTCTGTGTCACTGGGTGTCCAGCAAGGGATGGATTGTTGGATACGATTGACGTTGGAGGTGTGGAGAGAACTGGAGTCGTGGCTAGTTCCTTCCAACATTCTGAAGGGTTTTCCCCTTGTCTGCCCCTGCTCTGGTGGTGGTCACAACAGACGCCACGGAGACTGGGCAGAGAGAGGCTCTGCAGGTCAAGAAATACTGGGATGTAAGTCAGAGTGGTCAGTCATCTGATTGAAGGTGATTCGTCTTGCCCTCCTTAACTTTTCTCACCGGCTGTCAGGCATGGACGTCATAGTTCAGACGGACAATACCATGGCCAAGCCCTATGTCATCCGGCAGGAGAGGCAAGGGCCCTGTCATTGTCATGGATTGCGGATCTTTTTTTTCTGTGGGCTCATTCTTGTGTAAAGTCTCTCTGGGCCATTTACCTTCAGAGGGTTCTGAATGTTCAGACCGATCTCCTGAGCAGGAAGATTCTATCCTCTCAGGAATTCTGTCTTTCTCCCCAAGTGTTTGATAGGGTGTGTCAATTTCGGGGCCGGCCCTGGGTGGACCTATTTGCAAGTTTTCACAATGCTCTGCTTCCAAGGTTCTTTTCCAGGAGATGGGAGTCAATGTGAAGAGTGGATGCCCTAACGTTTCCTTGGCCATCTGGCCTAATCTTTGATTTCTCTCTGTTTCCTTTAAGCCAGACATTTCTGCTCCGGGTTGAGATGGCGAAGGCTCAGGTCATTCTTGTGGTTCTGGCTTGGCCCCACTCTATTTGGTATCCTCTCCTGTTAATGATGAGGGTAAGTCTGGAGTAGCAGCTCCCCTTGGTTCTGTGCCCTGTGAGGGTTTTCGGTTCTCTTGGTCAGGTCCTTGGCGAAAATCAAGCTGACAGCTAGGAGGTTGAACGGAGGGGAGGGCTTGATGGGTCTGGGTCTTTCTGCCTGTATTTTCATCTGTGCAGGCCTCAAGGAGGTTGTCCACCAGGCCTTCGTATGCTCGGCACGGGAGGACGTTTCAGCAGTGGTATGGTAAAAAGCACCTGCTTCCCCTGTCTGTTTCTCTCCCCTAGGTCCTTGAATTTCTTCAGGATGGGTTTCAGTAGGGCTTCAGTTTTGCAACTCTTAAATTTTAGTGGGCAGCTGGTAAGGTATTTTGTTCCCTTTGGGGTGGTCTAGTGGACGATCAGGGGTTGGTTTCCCAGCTGTTAAGGGTATTTCTAATCTCTGGCCCATCCCGCAGGTGGTGTGTCCTTCCTGGGATTTACAGTTGGTGTTGTGGGCTCTCCAGTATCCCCCGTTAGAACCTTTGTCCTCAGAAGAGCTTCATCTTCTAGCCCTGAAAGTTTTTTTCTTGGTGGGCATTACTTTGGGTCACCGCTTGGGGGGGTTGGGTTCGTTGTCTTGTCTCCCTTCTTTGTTCGAAGTCTTTTGTGACAGGAATATCCTTTGGTTGGGCCCTTGGTTTGTCCCAAATGTGAGGTCTATGTTCCATCTCCAGCAGGAAGTGATTCTTCCTTTATTTTTTCTGGATCCTCAGTCTTCTATTTAGGAGGCACTTTATTAGCTTGATGTTCAGAGGGCAGTTTTGATCTACTTTATACGGGTAAAGAAGTTTGGGATTTTCTCCGCTTTGAATTTTTAACTCCGGACCTGCTGGCAAGGGGGGTACACCTTCTACTCAATTTTGAGCAGGTGGATCAGATCTGTGATTCTTCTAGCATACAAGCAGTTTAGTTTGTCGTCTTCTGTGGAGATGCAGAGGAGGGCCACACGGGGCTTGTCTGCTTTGTTTGCTAAAGTTCAGGGGGCCTCTTTGCAAGAGATTTGTCAAGCTGCCACTTGGGCGGAAACTTCCACTTTTGTTTCTCATTATTGGGTGGTTCGGGATCCAGACTGGATATTTCGGGTTCAAGGGTGCTGGCTTCTGTGTTGTAACAGTTTTTTCTTTTGTTTATAAAACGTTGTATCTGCATTTGACTTACAGTTGTACTGTGCCTGTTTGTGCCTTTGGTACATCTCACAGCATAAATCAGCACGGCAAGAGGGGTGAGGAGGTAACACAGCAATTACTTACCAGTAATACCATTACTTTGAGTCCTTCTCTCACTGTGATGTATTAGCCCCTCCCTCTTGCACTGTCAGAAAGTCCAAATGTGCAGGTTTGTGGGCTTGGTACTGTACAGGAAGTAAGGAGGGGGCTTTATATCTTGGGATTGTGTGTGAAAGGAGTCACAGGGGCCTCATAGCATAATTGATCATGGTGAGAGGAGGACTCAAAGTAATGCTACTACTGGAAAGTAATCACCACATTTTATTCCTTTGCTACCACCCTACTCTGTTAAATTATCTATTTTTTTTCAACTTTTTTTTTTTTAAACCTTTATTTTCACATTTTATTAGTGGTACAACAAAAAAGGTGCATTGATATCCACACACTTGCAGCAATAAGAAATTGACTCATACATCCCGCAGGTCATGACGTCAGGACAGGAATTATACAACAATACAGTCCAATAAGTCGGCTTCAGCAGCCAACCCAACCATGTTTCCTTAAATCCCGCAAAGTCAAATTTCACAGGTCAACAATATAGAATCAGCAATTTGAGGATATATTTGCTAGGATAATGTTCGGTTGTCGCGTCAACCTGACCTCTGCAGCAAGTGCTTTGCCCGGTCTATCACCCTCGGCGAGCTATCCAATGTCGGCCTCTAAATTTGGTTTCCCTGCAAGCTTCCTCAGTATATTCTGTGAGCTTCTCTCGGAGTTTTGAATGAGTTGCTCCATCTGGACATTCAGCCAGGGATCTTTCTAGCGATTTAAGCTCAGTTTCGAGGGTGGTTAGTCTAGTCATTATGCTCTTAAGTACCCCAGAACCTTTTGCTATACAGATCCCCCTCAATGTGACTTTAAAGGCATCCCAGATAGTTGCCACATTTTTAACCGAGTCCTTGTTACGTGCAAAGAAGTCTAAAGCCTCCCCCCTCAATTCTTCCTGGAAGACAGCGTCAAGCAGTATCGTAGGTTGCAGCCGCCAGGCAGATTTGGGTGGGCCTAAGTCTTCTGCCCGCAAGGTGAGCCGTACTGGTGAGTGGTCCGAATAGGTCCTGGCCAAGTGTTGCACTCCCGAAATTGCAGGACAAAGCTGTGGAGTTATAAACATGTAATCCAGCCTCGCCCAAGACCTCGCATGCGCTGTAAAGTGAGTGCCCTCGAGTGTGGTAGGGTGTAAATGTCTCCAAGTATCGATCAAGTTATATTCCTCAAGTGTTGTATGAAGTTCCGCCCTTACTTTGGTGTAATGATGTGACCATAGCCGGGTCCCGTGCTATATTAAAATCTCCGCCCCATATTATGTGATCAGGCCCCATGCCCATCACAGTTGCCCATAATTCAGTGAAAAAGTGAGGGTCATCAGTATTAGGTCCATAGCAACACACCAGGGTAACCGACATGTGCCCCAACCATCCCCACATTATACAATACCGGCCCTGTGCGTCATGCCTGTCACCCACCAGTGTAAACGGTGTGCCTTTTTTGATAAGAATCGCAGTGCCCCTGGTGTACATCGAATATGAGGAGAAGACCGCATGAGTCGCCCATCTACAGGCAAAGGTGGTAGTGGGTTGGGGCCTGCAATGTGTTTCGTGCAGAAAATCAATGTGTATAGCATGCCGGTCCAAATATGACAGCACCTGTTGCCTTTTCCTTGGGTCCCCCAGTCCTTGCACATTCCATGTTATAAGATTCAAATCAGTCATTAACATGTGTTTTATAGATCATAGTTGTGTCAGTGTCCGCCTGCCTGGCAGAACCGGAAAGCAGTCGGGTGTGTCTCGGTATATTAGTATAAGCCATTATCATGCCATATGTCACATCCTGTCTCAGTAACCATGAATTTTTTCTGCCGCAATAGCAGTCCAAGCTCAAGTATGTGTTCTCGAATTGCGCCATACTAACTGTCCCCCCGACCACCTCCATTCCTCCCCATGTTCCTTCCCCCGCCCCGTTAACAAACATCCATACTATACAATTGTAGAACATCCAAATCCCTTCTGTCTTACCCCCCTCCCACTGAAGCAACCCCAACTTGCCAGAATACTCTACCCTCCCACCTCTCAAATACCAAAACATCAAATTAAGCACCCCACAAATAGCATAGTTCTTTATTGGGGAATAGCCGTAGGAGGGCATTCTAAAGGACTACACCGCCACTCTCCTCTCCTCAAGCCACTGGACCAGTACGACCCCTAGGCCTTATCTGAGGGAGGTCAGTGGGTCCTGGAATACGTTACCACTGGATGAACATTGAACTTCTCTGGTCAGACGTCGAGCAGTCGACCCCAGTTCCATCATATCGCAGGGCCTGCCAAAAAAGGAACTAGAAGGAGCCCCAGCACTGTCCAGTGCATCAAGTCAATTGACTGTCCTGTAAATCAGTATTCGTCTCCTGCTTCTTGAACATTATCTTGTTGTCCTGCATCTCAACCATGTCCACCCCGTTGCGACCTCTTCAGCAACCTATACTCCTCCACGTGTTGTGGGTTTGTGAAGAAGCGCTGCTTCCCTTGGTGGGTCACACGTAGTCGCGCTGGATATAGCAAGGCATAGTCAATCTGTGCAGCACGCAGTTTCTTTTTCACCTTTATGAACTTGCGCCTTTCTTCCTGCACCATTGGAGTGAAATCCGGGAAGATTGAGAAGGACACTCCTTGGTACACCTGATTTTGTTTGGTGCGCACCGTGATGAGGGCGACATCGCGGTGCCGGTAGTTAAGTAGGCGCGCAATAATGGGCCTCGGAGGTGTTCCTGGCTTAGGCCTGGGCCCGAGGGACCGGTGCGCCCGCTCCGCAATGAGCTGTGTGGAAAATGCCTCAGCTCCTATGAACGTCAGGAGGAATTTCATTCGGCCAGTATCTGTGGATTCTGGTATGCCCGTCACGCGGCTGTTGTTGCGCCTACTATGGGTTTCCAAATCCTCGTTCTTTGCGGCAATAACGCGCAACAGCATGTCCATTTTTGCCAATTGTGTCGCATGACCAGCAGTTGTGTCGTCATTATCAGAGATGCATCATTCAGTCTCCTTAATCTGCTCTTCGTGTTGGTTAACTTTATGAACAATTGCGTCCATTCTTTAAGACATGCGGTCCACTTTGTCGACGACCGTGGCGAACCCTTGTCGCATTTCCTGTAATATCTGCCCCGTATCCAGCTCTGGAGATGCCTCGCCAGTGCCCGGCCGGTCGGTGCTGCCCAATTCAGCGTCGGTGGAGTTCGGCTTGGGACCTTTTTTCACAGCAGCTTCGCAGTTGAGTTTGGGCTGGCGTGTATCCGGCTTTCCCATGTTGCTGCAAACACTAAGAGTCCAGGCGCACAGATTATTCAGGCAGAGTTAGCTCCTTGTACGAACCTCACCGTCGTCTCCGGCCCGCAGCAAGGTTAAGAGTATCCGCCACTGACGCCGAGCTCATGTGTCGTGTGCGGTCCAAGATCCAATCCGCCCTGCGTGATCTGGTATGAGCGACTCCAGGCAGCACTGTCTCATGTAGTAGAGTTCAATGTACACAGCCCAATTTATGTGAGCCCGTCTGCAACACGGCCCATTAACTAGCCCCCTCCTGATGCCAGGGATTTCCACCTCAATAGCCACTTAGCAATCCAGTGTGTCACAGCGCTCCCAGGCCTGCCGTCCTTGCAATGCCAGAGAAAGATCTAGTGGGAGATGGATGGTGCAGCAGGCGCTAATGATCTCCGCCGCCTAGCCTGCATATGCCGCTCGAGGACGCCACCCGGGACCCTTGTACCTGTATCCGGTGCACCCAGCGTCGTATTATGCCTGTCACCGCTCTGTGCAGCCACCCCCGGTTCACGTCTCATAGGGGGAATGGGTGATGTCCGTCACGCCACTGCGCCGCTGCAGAGTGCCGATTGTTAGGCTGCAACACAGGCAGGCCGCAAAATGCTTTAGTTAGTCAGTTCTGTATAGGCTAATGCATCTGCCCAGTGCAGGCTCTATGGTGCACGAGTGCGCTTCCTTTCCGGTCCGATCTGTGAGCGCCGTGTATTCTCACCGTTTGGGGCCGTCGGGCACAGTGCCCGTGAAGTCCGCCTCAGTTATTCCGGCTTGTACTCCTCGTGGCGATCCCCGGTCTTTCCTGGCACCCGTAGCCGGCTCCAGGGAACTGCGCAGATCCAGAGCAGTCCCCGGGTGAAGGTTCGGCACCCTAGTTCTCGGTCACACAGCGTCAGATTCAGTTCAAACTTGCACCGAGGCTAGAAAATAGGTTCAGACGTACATTAGCATCTTGGCAGCAAATATTACTCCAGTTATTCACGATAAATGCCAGATATTAATTCCAGGTAGCAGGAGCCTCACCAGATGGCGGCCATTCTGCTTGTACGCCCTCTAGCGCCCCCCTACTCTGTTAAATTATCCATGGCTCTAACTGAGACTACCCACTTCACTTCTGATCTTTGTTAAACCAATCAAAATGCTCCATTTTTCTATCCACTCTACCTCCTCATAATGACCACTCTCTTTTTCTCTCACGGCCTTTGCCTTTTTCCCGGAGCTAAGGAATTAATTTGTGTGAGAATCCCCTGAATTGAGATATCGCAACACGTGGCTTAACCTTGTGCAGAGTTCATTGCTCTTCGACTTTTTGACATGTGTTTTGCAAGTTATGGATTGATATTTGAGGCAGAATTCCAAATGTCATACAGTCGCTGATTAATTAAGCTTTTTGTTTTATGATATTTTAAATTAAAGATGTCATGAACTATTAAATTGAAATGTGCTCTCATGAAATTGATGTAATTAATCGAGTAAAGTGGGTTTTGCTGCTTACTAATTTTTCATTAGTAGTATGCAAACATGAGAATAAAAGTCACAGAGGCAGTTAGGAAGAAGATGTTCTCTCCCAAATAGCCGACAGCTGAAAATAAGGCCAGCAGATGTCTTGTTTAGAGAAATAAAACATATTTCCGATTCAGCGATAGTGAAAATATCGCATAACTCTTTAAGGGACTATTATTGCGTCAGATGAATCAGAAGGTACAAATTGTCATAAATGATGCCAGAGCTGACTGCACATAGTGTAACTTGCATTTTAAAAGCTGCCTATTTTTTTTTTTAATTTGAAAAAAAAGTGAATTTAGAGACATTCTGCTCTCCTGGACATATTTGTAATCTTCGTTAACAGAAGTCAAACGCGAGCAAAGTGGACAGGATGATCGAGCTATCTAAAACAAAATGCTACCAAACGAATCTCATTGCTGTGAGATAGCGTTTTGAAAGTCTATATTTTTGAGCAACAAATAATAATAAGTATTAATGATGTTTTATGTTTTGAATTCAAAACCCATGATGAATGAACATGTTTACAGTTAAATGTTTATTACCATGATTTAGCTATGCCATATTTTGGTGAAAATTCTATTTTAGATATAATGGATGCTGTGTATGTCCATCACTCCTGTATTCAACCCCTCCTATCACTTTCCCCTGCACATCTTCTCTGCCGACACGATCTGCAGAAGCAAAGTCAAACTGATGTTATGGATTTTTTACAGAGTGCAGTATGTTTACAATGAACTTCCTACTGTTCTTAACTGTTGCAACTTTAAAAGGTGCTTCAACTGTGATTCAGTTGTTAGGCTTGGTCTTATTAATTTATGAATCTTCATAGTTCAAATGTTGTATATTTTGTTCAAACATCTTCGGATGACAGTGACAAGGAAAATGCAAGATGCTTTCTTAAAAATGGGACAGTGATAAAATATAATACTGTTGACGTTAATTCTTCTGAATTGCTAAAGATGTTTTCATGTGTAATCATGCTGAGATGAATATGCAGTTTAGCTCACCTTCTGTGTAACAAATGATAGAAAAGCCCCTTTGGGGTTGAGCCAATTTTGGAGATTTGTCCCTGCAGATCTTCCTGTTCTATTAGAGATGAGGTCTGGTATGTTTCTGATTTGTGACTTAAAACTTTAAATGATGTCTGATTTTTGACTACTCTGTATTAACTCAGCACAAACCATTACATTTTTCCTAATGATCTAAAACTCATTTTGGCCCTCTTTTTATTTCTTTTATATACAAACGGGGTGGAGAAATTCCTAATAGAGTAACACTTGGATATTCGACTGTAGGAGGTAACGCGGTACCCTTGTTATCACACGCTGATTACACTGTACTGCTGACTTTAACGGCTAATAGTCTTCAAAAAGCCTTGATCGCTTTTACTGATTATATGACAGATTTGGATCTTAAGGTTAATTTTAATAAGTCTTTTATTATGGTCTGTGGTCCTAAACATACAAAAACAAGAACATTTTTGGTAAATAGTAGAACAATTGAAAAGGTCCCTTCTTTTACAAACTTAGGGAATGTTTTTAATAATAAATTAAATTGGGACAACACGATTGCGACTAGGGCCCATCAGACCAGTAGAACTATAGAGGGCCTGTTCCGTTTTGCGTGCAAATTAGGACATAAGCCAGTGGCAGAAATACTTGGGGGGCGCTAGAGGTCGCACACGCCGAATGGCCGCACTGTAGTGAGGCTCCTGCTGCCTGACTACATGATCCTCTCATAATCCTTCACCACCAACGCCAAAACCCATGCAAATGCGGTGAAATTGTGGGGTGTGTTGATATACAGACTCGGTGAAAGTTTGGAGGCGATCGAAGGCTCCGTCCTGAAGTTACAGCCGTGGAAGTGCCGGACCGAGAGCTGGGCTGGAGCTTGCCTGATTGTGCTGCCCGGGACCCGTGATCCCGATAGACCGGGGTGGACCACGAGGCGTGCAGGCCTCACCAGATAACGTGTTGCAGTGACCCCCGTGTTGCCTCACCGCCGGACCCGGGAGATCTGAATGGACACCAGTACAGTGCTGTGCCCTACCAACGCCATCGGGAACAACCGGCGAGCCCCATGAACGGAGTGGCGAGAAGTTGTAATTGCCTGCTGTGGCGGACCTGCACATTGCGGTGTGGCATATGCAGGGAGGCGGAGCGGACAGAACAGAGACCTGAAGGGGAGCATCTGATATTGGGGAGCCCGCTGGCTGGCAGCTAGTGGTAAATACGGCAGGACTATACAACTCCCCCCCCCCCTGACAGTGCTAATCAGTGAGGATCGTACCTGATTGCTCTGGCCGGCCTGAGGGCGGCGTGGTTCACCATCACATGGCCCTCATCATTGCAGCTGCCCGTGGTCTTCAGTCTATTACCGGAGATCACTGGCGGGGAGTGAAGGAGGATCGGAGACCCGGCCCGCACTGGCGCGAACGGCGGGAAGTGGTTCTGCTGCATGCCTGAGGGCCCGAGAGCGTGCAGTGAGTAAAGGTGGCAGGACACGCGCTCTTTAACTGCCTGCGCGGGGGGCATGGTGGTACTCTCACGACATTGACGGAGCCCTTAGCCTTGCACATCGGAGAGTAACGGGCCTGACCTTGCCCACACACCGATTCTATACTGAGCTTTGGGGCTCAGCAAACAAAAAACTGCGCCCAAGGTGAGACACGCTATTCAGAACATTGCTTTAAAAACATTTCTGAATCGCATTAGTTTCTCCTTATGCCCCTTAACGGTTTGGTTGGTTACGCTGCGGGAGACTTCAGACGTAATGCTTTTGCCGGACGTGGCTGCCTCACTTAGCCGGGAGCTATCTGGATGACACGCCGCATCTGTACCCTTGTGATCTTGTGGGGCGCACACTAGACACCAAGTACCAAAGGAGGTGAAGACCAGTCGCTGGTGTTGATAGGTGGTGCCCTGCTTCCTACTGTAGGCTCACAACTGTCTTCTTGGCCTACCAACATTGCCCACGTTACTCCTACGATCATTTGCGTTGTGCAGGGCTGCTGCGAGTGCCAGACGGTCTTGACCCAGACTGCCATCCTGAGCCAAGAGCTATCTCTCTGAGGGCCTCCTTGCCCGCTGAGTCGTTGCGGCACAGATCGATTGCTGTCCTTCTGCTTCCTCCAACCACTGGCATTGCTTTACACAACATGAGGCTGTAAGAGACTGAGCTTACCGGGCTGCACGTGAATTGCTGCACCTCCTTCACCGCCTACGCACCACAACAGCTGTCACTGGCTTGGATCCCTCTGAGCATCGGTTGTAGGAGCGTCCTGCTGCTCTGCACTGTGCTCATACGTACCTGCCTTTCGCCTCTCCAGGAAGAACCTGAGCTGAAAACTTCATTGCCCCTCATGGAAACCTGCCACGGTCCACTATGGGGAAACCCGATAACAGACAATTTAAGCTTTCCTTCGACTACACAGCCCCCAAAAAAGGGCTGCGAAATGCACCAGACACGGGGGAGTCCCACAGCCCTGCGACTTCTGGAGCTAGTTCCAGCTCTTCTCCGGCGGACATGCAGCAATTGATGCAGGAGATGCGACAAGGGTTTGCCACGATAGTGGATAAGGTCGACCGGATCTCATCGAGGATGGATGCCATCGCACAGAAGATAGACGTCCATGAAGAACGCATCACGGAAACGGAAAGACGAATTTCGGATAATGACGACACCATGTCCTCTCACACTGCACAACTCTCCAGGATGGACAATGTCCTCAGAGTTATTGCTGCCAAGAACGAGGAGTTAGAAGCTCGAAGCCGTCGAAACAACATTCGCGTGGTAGGCGTGCCGGAATCCACCAACACAGGGCACATGGAAGAGTACGTGGAGAAGATACTTCTTACGGCAGTCGGCCCTGACGCGTTCTCCAAGCAATTTATTGTAGAAAGGGCGCATCGATCGCTTGGCCCTCAGCCCAAGCCCGGAGCCCCACTGCCCCCCATCATTGCGTGGCTTTTAAACTACCGAGACCGAGATACTGCGTTGAGAGCAGCACGCACTAACTAAAATCTGTCGTGTGATGGTGTCAATTTTTCCATTTACCCTGACTTCACACCTGTGGTGCAAGAACAACGTTGCAAATTCCTTGAAGTCAAGCGGAAACTACGGGCACTGCAAATTGATTATGCATTGCTGTACCCAGCCAAGCTGAGAGTGACCCACCAAGCCAAGCAGCATTTTTTTACAAATCTACAGCAAGTGAACGACTTTTTGAAAAATCTGCGCCATGCACGCTCCGGATGGAGGGAAGATGTTGATATGGAACAGGACGATGCACACTTGCTGAATAGTGATGGCTAAATGGCAGGTCCGATTGGTGAGATAAATTGCTGGTCCGCTGTTGCTATCCTGGTGCCAATGAACTGCCTTCGATCGAGAATAAACGTTGCTGCTGACCGAGTACACCATGGACGGGTGTTGCACTGTTGGTGGTAATCTATCCCATGCACAACCCCTTCCCTTGACTGTGCCCACTTCCGGCCGTACAGGACGAAGGGCAAGGTATAGGGGGTGGCTATGTGTCTCCCTAGATGACCCCCATAGGGTGTACCCCTTTGGACATGTTTACTGCATTGCAGATGTTGGGGTGGTTACTCATTGTTTGGGGTGGAGGGTGGGAAGGGAATTCTGGCAAGTTGGGGTTGCTTCAGTGGGAGGTGGGTGGAGTAGGGACCAATGTGCTCAAGTTGAAGCTTTCTTTTCTCGGAAGTGTTTTTGCTGAAGCGCAGACAGGAATACGTGATTACAGCTGGTCCCTGACGGAGACATGTTACCTGTTAGCACATGTAAGAGCGAGGCTACATTCTCAGGCCTCAATTGTTATGTTCATTTCTGACAGCATTGATGAAAATTCTGCAATGTGTTGTGTAGAGCCTTTTGCAGGCTCAATTGATAAGGCACTTGGACTTTCTTTCTTTAGCATGTTGGGGTTATTCCCGGGGCGGGACAAGACGGGAGGGCTGTTTACGAATTATAGTAAGAGGTTAAATGCGATAACTATCAAAGAGTTCCTACGCCTGGATCCGACAGGATTTTGGGATGGTCTTTTGCGGGAATGTATTCTCGCAGGGCATTTTGTACACACGAGCATTACCCCACAAGATTATATTGGCATGTATGTTCCTTTAGGACCCGGAATGATGGCCCATTGGCCTGTACTACATCGCTTGCTAAATGTTGAGACATTGCCTTGCTGATGGGAGAAACTGATTTAAATGTATTAACATGGAATGTGAGGGGTTTGGGTGACCCTAGGAAGCGGCGTCAAATCCTATCATACTTAGATCGCCACTCGGTGCACATAGCCTTTCTCCAGGAAACTCACTTCAAGGTACAGACTTCCCACACATTCGCCAACAAAGGGGCGGTTCACACGGTGTTCTCGTCCTTCTCTAAGTATGCTAGAGGTACAGTGATACTTGTAAAAAGTGGTACACCCTTTGCTATGGCTGGTACCAAAGTAGACAGCCAGGGGAGATACTGTATAATGAGTTCTTCACGGAGCTGTGGGCGGCGGTTGTGGGAACCGGTCATCAACACCTTATTTGGGGGGGTGACTTCAACATTACTCTTGACCCTCCCATGGACCGGTCACATCCATCCCCGCACCATTACACTAGGGCAAGGACGACACTATGTTCGGTGCTCACTGATCACAGTCTAGTAGATACTTGGAGACACTTGCACGCTGACTCGAGGGAAGATACACACTTCACGGCACAAGCACGCAACTGGGAGCGGCTTGACTACATCTTTTTGACACCACAACTTTATACTTCACTTGTTAAGTCACAGCATCTCCCCAGAACGTATTCTGACCCCTCCCCCGTGAAAATCACATTACGCTCAGCGGACAGGCCCTCCCACAACTGCTTGACGGATGCAACCTACGATGTTACTTGACACTGTCTTTGAAGAAGAGTTACGCTGTGAATGCTTAGATTTTTTTAACGTATTCTGACCACTCCCCCGTGAAAATCACATTACGCTCAGCGGACTTAGGCCCTCCCACAACTGCTTGACGGATGCAACCTACGATGTTACTTGACACTGTCTTTGAAGAAGAGTTACGCTGTGAATGCTTAGATTTTTTTCAGAGGAATAAGGATTCTGTCAATGACGTTGAAACAATCTGCGACGCATTTAAAGTGACTTTGAGAGGGTTTTGCATTGCTAAGGGCTCCGGAGTTTTAGGGAGCATCATGACGCGTTTGAAGCCACTGGAGGCCGACCTTACACGCCTTGATGCATCATTAGCTGTGGGACCAGATGATGCTACCCTCTCGACCATACGCGAGAAGATCTCTGAGTACGCTGAGGAGGCTGCTAGAGAGGCGAGGTTTAGGGGCAAATACTGGATTGCTAGGCGCTATGGCAAAGGCGAAAGACCAGGGAAGGCCTTATCTGCGACGATTAAACTGGCAAGAATACCTAATATTATCCTAGAACTTGAGAACCCGGTAGGGGAAGTGATTACAGATACCGCACAAATCCTCAATTCGTTTGTGGAGCACTACAGCTCATTGTATACCTCCACTAGATCGGGTGACCTCCGCCTACAAGACTATCTGGCTGACGTTTCCCTTGGTTGGCTTAGTGATCCACAGAGAGCGTTTTTAAGTGCCCCTTTCGAGGTGGACAAAGTTCGTGATGCAATCATGAGCATGCAATCGGGGAAAGCTACGGGACTAGACGGGATCCCAATTGAATTTTATAAGACTTACATAGATTTTATGGCCCCGGTGCTGAGGGAAGTCTACGAGGATGCCCTTGAGGTGGGTCACCTGCCGCCCTCTATGCGAGTGGCACTTATTACATTGCTACTTAAACCCGGGAAACCGGCGAACAAATGTGACTCTTACCGGCCCCTCTCCTTGCTGAACTGCGATGTAAAAATACTCGCCAAACTGATTGCCACTCGCATCAGCCTCTTGTTCCCTGCCCTGATCTTGCCCGACCAGTCCGGTTTTGTACCTGGCAGAGCAACATCGCATAATTTACGTACCTTTTTTTCTGTCCTGGACTCGGTGCATGATGACCAACCGATGGCTGCCGTATTTCTTGATGCCACTAAAGCTTTTGACTCCCTGGAGTGGGACTACGTTTTCCGGGTCCTTGAGAGAATGGGTTTTACGGCGAAATTCATCTCATGGATTCAGCTCCTGTATGAGCGTCCTGTAGCTAGAGTACTTATAAATGGCAAACTTTCCTCAGAATTCCCCGTTACTAGGGGAACTAGACAAGGGTGCCCCTTATCGCCACTTCTATTTGCTATAGCGACAGAGCCCCTGGCTGCGAAACTGCGGCAACATCACAAGGACAACGGCCTGCGTTGTTTTCAGCGACAGATACTAATATCGATGTATGCAGATGACATCACTTTATATGTGCGTGACCCATGCGAAAATTTGAACCCCATCCTCAGAGAGTTTATACGGTTTGGTAGACTCTCTGGTGTTCAGATCAATTGGGGTAAATCATGCATATTCCCACTCACGGCGTCCACAGTGAAGTTCGGACTCGACTACCCCATCACTTGGTGCGAGGGGGATTTTAAATATCTGGGCATTCACATAGAGAACGATAGAGGTGAATTACTTAGAGCCAACTATGGCACCACTATGATGCGCATTACCGATAATATAACAAGATGGATTACGCTGTCCCTTTCATTAGCTGGTCGGACATCCTTAATTAAGATGGTGATCCTCCCCCAATTATTATACCTATTTTTGAATATCCCATTTTACCCTGGCAGGTATTTTTTTCAGCAGCTTCGGACGGAACTCATCAGACTGGTGTGGGGAGGGAAGTCGCCTCACCTAAAATGGGACATCGTGATTAGACCCTATAGTCAGGGCGGGTTTAGCATACCAAACTTCGAATTGTATTACCAAGCAGCTCAAGCTCATTATGCCTATTTCTGGGTGCACCAGCCTAGATACATGCCCCAACTAGCTGTGGAGCACTGGCTGGCCCATCCTATCGCCATAGAAGGAGCATTCTATGCCTTGGTGCCAGGTAGAGATAAGACGCCTACGACAGTGATGAGCACAGTAACTGCGTGGTCTCGACTTGCTACCCGATTGGAGGCGATAATGCTCTATGCGCCTCTATTGCCTCTAGCTTACCACCCACGCTTGCCCCTGTTACAAGAAGCGGGCTTTCGCAAGCTGCTTCATAATATACACGTTGCAACTTGGGGAGAATTATACCACAATGGTACATTCCGCTCTATGGACCACCTATATGAAGGCATACAACCGACTCCGCTGGATGTCTTCCTATACATTAGGCTTCGCCAGGGTCTGAAAGCCCTTACACCTGACTTTCCACATGAGCCTCCGACCTTCGCTCCTCTGCAGCTTTTACTTCAAAATGACACCCCTTGTAAACTGGTATCGACGATCTATAGATCAGTGCACACACAAATAGACTGCCCATCATTAGCTGCTAGACTGCGATGGGACCAGGAATTGGAGACACCACTAACGGACAAGTAATGGGGATTCTGTCTCCAGCAGACGGAGCGCATCTCTGCTAGCAGTAGATTTAGAATTCTCCATTATAAATTTGTACACCAACTGTACTACACCCCTGACAGAATGTTTAGATTTCGACTTTGCGCTACTGACACTTGTAACAGATGCCACGCCCCGGGGGCTGATTTTTTGCATCTAGCATGGGGGTGCGATGAGGTGCGACACTACTGGGGGCAGGTATTTGCAGCTTTGTCCAAAATGATTCATGTTGACCTAGACCCCTCCCCTATTCTAGCTCTCTTGGGATATGTGTAGCCCTTACAGGCAGCGCACCGCAAATTTATCGCTCTGGCCCTCTTAGTGGCCAAAAGAAGAGTTGCATGTCGATGGGGCAGAGGCAGAGCACCCAAATTCAAGGATTGGATTCATGACCTTACTTATTGCCAGGAACAGTTGAGTACGTACTCTGAATTGTTGCCCCTCGCCTCACGTCCCAGAGATATCTGGGCCCCACTACAGTGCTACCTGATTCAGATGCATGATGATGCCTCTGATGCGGCGATCACTTAAAAGTTCCATAGAGAGATGTTCTTAGGTATTCCTTTGGTGTACATGTATGTAAACGGAATTGAACATGTGGGCCTTAGTTGTTGCATGAGGGACCGAGATGCACTTTTGCCCGGCGGGTGGCACTGTATGGCTATACAAGCAGGCGTTGATTTAATTGTTCTACTGATATGTGTAACCTAAGGAGGGGTAAACCAGACACCGTCCCTCGGATTTGCTCACTTATGCAAGATCTCCAGTTGGGGCAATGTATTGGGGATATAGGAAGCTGTGACTGTAGTATGTACTGTTGCCTTCTACGTTGCAGGACTATTTGATGTTATTGCAATGTTATCGTGCAGCATAATGTATTTCCGGTCACCTGGTTTATGCATGCCCTGTGGATTATGACTGAAATGTGTACAAGTAAATGCACTCCCTGAAGATGTACTGTACCTGAAAATTTCAAAATAAAGTAAAAAAAAAAAAAAAAGCCAGTGGCAGAAATACTTGTCGTATATAAACCAAATTGCCGGTCAGTCTCAACTTATGGGGCCGGAGTATGGGGAAGTAAAAAACCAGCCAATTACACATTTTGGAAAACAAATGTATAAAAAGATTGTTGATGGTTCCAATTAGCTCTCCTACCAAATTTTGTCATTCTGAGCTGGGATTGGATTATGTTGAAGATAGAATTAAAATAGCGCCAATGATTCTATGTGGGGGAAGTGTGGTCATCAGAAGAACTATCATTTACTAGAGCAATTATAAGGGACTATCTAAGTTTAGAAAACGCATCGTCTATTCCCTGTCTCTGTTATGTCAAAAAAGCCTTAAGTAAGATTGGCCTAGGCAATTATTTTGAAAATCCTGATGGCATACCAACCAACATTAAAACAATGATTAAAAATACCTACTATAATGAGTTAGTTGCATCTAACCTAGACAATGAGTCTCCATCCCATGGGCCACTAAATCTTCAACAATTCTATTTATCTTTTAGTACTAATACACATTCCCGCTTCCTTTTGACGAGGTTTCGTCTCTGCACATTGCACTTTCTTGTGGCTTTTCCTAATCAGGTGAGTTGGTGTGAGAGACTGACTCCCTCCTGTCCTTGTAATAACCTAGCCGAACAAAGCACAATGCACCTTAAGCTGTTTTGCACTATATATAAAGATAAAAGGGCTTGTTTTATTAGGCCCATCCTGAGGGGAAATTGTCCCTTGTTCATATCATGATGGTTTAATTATTTACGTTCTTCTTTCCAATGCCGTCACATGTTGTGCTGTGCTAAATTATATTAAAGCTGTTTTGCTAATCAGGAAAAGATATGAAATGTGATAGGGAAATTGGGAAATTGGGCCTTAAGCAATTTTTACTACTTATTTATTTTTACAACCTTGGATTGATATAAAGAAAATTGTAGCTTAAAGAAAACCCTGCTATGAAATTGTATATGTTGTTTTGGTTACATTTAGTATGTGTAAGTTGTAATATGGATTAATTTTAAACACGGTTTTATTACTGCAACTATGTACTTTACGATTCACAAGAATCGAATAAAGTTTTTCAAACGAAACGAGTGGTCCCAGTTACTTATTTTTGAAACTCTGCTAAACTGATGTTGGGAAGTGTGCCTTTTTTCACAATTATTTTCCCTGAGAGAACTGTATGAGGTAAAATGCTGGGTGTTAGACCTGTCAGCCCTTTGGGTGGTCCCTCCTATTTATTTTATTTTTGTCCCCTTTGTGCCTCCTAATTTTCTTTTATTTTTTTGTGTCCACTACAATTTTTGGTGTTGTCCTTAGAGTTCTGAGTGCCTTATTACCCCTACATCCTCCTGAGGCACAGGTGTTCTTTAAAATGGAGAATAGAGAGAGACAAAATGGAGCCTTGTAACTGCCACATTTTTACCTCAGGATCCTGGGCCATAGGGTTATATGGGAAAGCTCTAGAACCTTCTAGCCAGTACCAGTAGCCAGGGCCCAGTCTATAAAAGGGTCAGAACCAGGGCGGCCATTTTGGAGTGACCGGAGAGCTTGAGTAGAACCTGGTGAGGAGTGAAGCGGTAGTGTGGGGAGGAAGGCGCACTGAGAAGGGGTTAGATCGTCCCACGGGCCGGCTACTCCACTTGGCTGATGTGACCCCCCTGCCTAGTGACTAAGCCCTGCCATCGTTTTGTCATTATTAGCTCTCAAAACCTGTTAGTGCCCCTGGGAAGGATCTCCCTGAGCTACTCGTGAAAAACTAAAAGAAACTAGCCTGGGAATTCCACAGGGAGAGTAACTGTCCAAGAGAGAGACTGTCTGGTTTTCCCCCTTCCTTCGTGACCTCATCTGAACTGCCCCCATAGAGAGTGTGGAGGGAAGGTCTGAACCATCACCGCTACTGTCCCCAAGTGTTCTCTGTGCCCAAAAGATAGTGAAAAGAACCCTACCTGGTCGCAGCTGGCGGCTCAAGTCCCTATAGCTAGATTACCGCCACCTAATCACGGGCCCCCGCTGAGGAGATTCCGCGGGGAGGGCCCGGTTTTCATCAGCGGAGCAGAGGGTTTTGTGAGGCGGAGCCGCGGAAGCCAGTGAGGGCTGATGCAGGAGCACTGTGAGAAAGGGGGCGGGTATCGGAAGAGGCTGGCCCACTTAGCACCCTCCCTCACTGACGACGGAGCCGAGAGAAGCGCTGAGGGAGACGCAGTGAAGTTCCGGCCCAGACAGCTGCGAGGAGCATGCAGCGCTGGGGCCGGAATCCTCACCGAACAGCTGCAGCGTGAACAGAGCAAGTAGCGGGATCGAGTGAGGTGACCGGGGCGAACTGTCTAAAACCCGGTAAGGCCTAAAGTGAAGTGCGGGGCCCCGGGGGCTGAGGGGGCCTCGCTTCTGTCTCAAGAGCATTGGTGGGAAGGGAGAGTCAGGTTTACCCAGCTCACCATAACCCAATTAACTGACAGTGACCGGTGACTCTGAAATAACACCACGGCTTTGGGGAAACCTCCATCTGGTGACCTGCGCCAATAACCCTTCCCCATGATAGCGTGACACAGTGTCTACAGTACTTTCCCTGCTGGGTTAAAGATGCTTGTGGGAAAGAGACTCCTGAATGAAGCTTAATTTACCGCTCATGGACGCCGAGTTAATAGGGCTGTTACAGGAAGAGGAAAGCATCGGTGGGGGGGTTTGCTTCTTTTATGCAGAGTTATTTAGAGCCTGAGAATGTCACTGGGACAAACTGTCAATCCACTGTGTTTCTAGAGCAAACTACATGGCTTATTGAAATAACACAATATCTTACCTGTCTTTTTTCAGATTTCCCGCGGTTGAACCCAGATAATAGTGGGCTATTAGTGGAATATTTGCTGAAAGCCTCTATTCTCCTGTCAGTAATAACATTGAGTCCTAAGGGTAATGTACAGCCGTGCATAACTGTAAGGAAACTGTCTTCTTGCTGATTACCTTAACTAAAGCTGTAGAATATACTCTGCTTGCATAAGGTGCAGGAGTTACTACTGAGCTCCTTTCAATTGAGGAAGAAAAGTGTTGTCAATGCTATATGAAATTGTGCATATGCTAGTAATCCAATGCAGAGCTTTTTAATGTACTGAATCTAAATACTGCTAAGAAACAAAGAGATACTAGAGAATTTTATAAAGCAACTCGTATTTTTCTAAACTTGTGTAATGTCATTTATTTTTAGTGGTTGGGCGCTGGGTTACTGTACGTGAGTGATGTAAGCACAACACAATTGCCTTTGAGGTTAGCTATTCCTACTCAGTGCCAGGCTACCCTATGTGGACTGGTAACCCCAGGTCCAACATAATTGGTGTTCAGTGGTGGGATTAGAGCTTGTGCTTGCATCCTCTTAGTAGTAGCTTGGTGTGAACCACATGCCTACACCTGGAGTTTTTTCCCAGCGGACTCCCTAATTAAAAGTTTTGTTTTTTCCAAATTCTTTCCTGGTGGTGGGTGGAGGTAGCTTTTAATTATCGCCCTTTCTTGACTTCTTCCAAGTGACTGTCAGAGACCCTGTTGGCAAAATGGAATTCGAATTGGAGGAGTTGGAGACCTACACTGCGGCCCAACTCAGGGAATTTTGTCAAAGTAAGGGGGTGTTTTTCAAGCGTGGTGCTAAAAAGGGGGAACTCCAAACCAGCTTGAGAGCATGGGTGGCAGCTCACCCGGATGGAAAGAGGGAGGAGGAAGAGGGGAATCGGGACACTGTCATCGGAGTGGATGTACTGTACCAAACCGAAGGGGGGAACCTACTAACAGGTCCTAGTACACCTTCAAGGGAGGGCAGTAGTGTCTCTGTAAGGAGCTTGACCAAAGCTGAATTAGCTGACCGGAGAGAGAAAAGGCAGTTGAAGTGGGAGCTAGCTAGGTTGGAGAAGGAAAGGGAGGAAAAGAGGATGGCTTATGAGTTGAGTCTCAGGGAGTTGGACCTCAAGGCCCTGCAAATAGGGACTCCTAGTACTCCTGTTGGTGGCAGCAAACCCAAAGAGATAACCAGGGAACCCAGACCCTATTTGCCAAAAGATGTAGTCGCCAGCTACAGTGCAGGGGACAACATTGCGAAATGGTTAGCTGCCTATGAGGTCTCGCTAAGAGCCCATGGGATTTTGGAAAGACACTGGGGGGTGGCCTATAAGTACATGCCTCTCGTAGGAAGGGATGCACTTCTGGCCATAGAGCAGGAGGAGCAGACTAACTACCCCACCATGAAAGTGGCCCTGATAAGAAAGTTTGGTCTGACTCCTGAGAAGTACCGACAAAAATTCAGGAACAGCCACAAACTGGCTACACAGAACTGGGTGGATTTCCTAGACTATGCCAAGAAGGCCCTAGAGGGTTGGGTGCAAGGCAGCAAGGTGGGGGACTACGAGGGGTTATATGATTTAATCCTAAAGGAGCACCTACTCGAGAAATGTTTTCCAGAGCTGCGACAACACCTGGTGGACAGCAAGCTGATCAGTCCCCGGAAGCTTGCTGAGGAGGCGGACATCTGGGCTAGTACCCGGGTGTCCTCAAAGGGGACTGGAGGGGATTCCCAAAGGACGGGACAGGGCGCTCCCCAGAAGAAAGAGGGGGGAGACAAAAAGAGGGAGTTCTCTAAAGGCCCCCAAAACAGTTTCCCAGGAAAGGGATCAGGATTCATTCCTAGGGCCAACCCGCCGAAAAACCCTCATCCTGACCATAGTCAGCAGCCAAGGGTTGTCCGCTGCTATGAATGTGGTGGGGTTGGGCACTACAAAGGAGACGCCAAGTGCCCAAAGAGACCACCCCCTCCCACTGGAGGAAAAGCCCCGGGAGTAGCTAGTGTAGTGCTCGGGGAGGAGTTGCCCTTAGATAAGGGAGGGGAGTGGGCGGGAGTTACCTTAGTGTCCCTGGGAGATCGGGAGATGGTTCCTATGATCCAGGTGCCCTCAAATACTACCAAGTATGGGCAGTGGGTCACCATCAATGGCCAAAGAGGGGAAGCTCTGAACAACACAGGTGCCAGTATGACTATGGTAAGGAGTCATCTGGTGTCTCCAGAGCAAGTGATTCCACATGTACTTCACCCCGCCGCGATGGCTGACGGCAGACTAGGTCACTACCCAGTGGCCGAGGTTCCATTTGAGTGGGAAGGGGTTGCAGGTCCTCTTCGAGTTGCCGTAAGCCCTGCCGTGCCAGTCGATTGTCTGTTGGGGAATGATATGGAGCACAATGCTTGGAAGGAGGTGGAATACCGGACTCCGATGCTGGGTACACCTGACTGGGCCTGTGCCAGCACAAGGTTCGCGACTACCCGGAGGAGGAGTTCGCCAGGGCTGGAGCCTGGAACAAAGGCACAGCCAGCTGCCAGAAAGGGAAAGATCCGGGGACAGGAGAAGCCTGCCTCGGCATCCACGCCCCGTGAGATGGATAGGCCACCTGTGGTGGTGGACCCGGAGTCCACGGAGGGGGATGTTGTCTCCCTGGAGAACCTACCTATCCCTGCCGAGTAGCATGTGGAGGAGGGCCTACCAGGGAAGAGTTCTGTAAGGGCCAGAAGGAGTGCCCTACCCTTGAGGGTCTGAGGCGAGAGGCCGAAACCCAGGCAGCAGGCAACATTGCAGGGAACTACCATTTACTGGGAGGATGGACTTCTCTACAGTGGACCCAAGGCTCCAGTGCATGGTTCATCACAGGTCTTGGTTGTCCCCCAATGTTACCGAGCCTTTCTTTTAGAACTGGCTCACGAAATACCCTTGGCAGAACACTTGGGTCAGGACAAGACCTTTGCCCGGCTTGTCCCTCATTTCTACTGGCTTCAGATGAGGGTGGCGTCCGACACTTACTGTCGGACATGTGTGTCTTGCCAAGCCAGTGGGAAAACAGGGGTGAAGCTGAAAGCTCCCTTGGAACTACTGCCTGTCGTTAGCACCCCCTTTGAAAGGGTGGGCATCGACATTGTTGGGTCATTGGATCCACCCACTTCAGCTGGTCACAGGTTTATCCTGGTTCTGGTGGATCACGCCACTCGGTATCCAGGGGCAATTCCTCTGAGGACCTGATGGGGATCTTTACCCGGGTGGGTTTCCCCAAGGAAGTTGTGTCCGACAGGGGTACCAACTTTATGTCAGCCTACATGCGGGCTATGTGGAAGGAGTGTGGGGTTACCTACCGGTTCTCCACTCCTTACCACCCCCAGACCAATGGTCTGGTGGAAAGGTTCAATAAAACCTTGAAAGGCATGATTAGAAGTCTGCCTGAAAGCCTGCGGAGGAAATGGGACGTCCTCCTACCCTGTCTGTTGTTTTCATACAGGGAAGTGCTGCAGAAGGGAGTGGGCTTCAGCCCCTTCGAACTCCTGTATGGGCACCCTGTTCGTGGACCTCTCAGCCTGGTGAAAGATGGATGGGAAAAAACTCCCAGGAAGCTTCTCCAGGATGTGGTGAGCTATATGCTGGCCTTCCGGAGCCAAATGGCTAAGTTGTGGAAGCAAGCTTCTGACAACTTGGAAGCCAGCCAGGCAGTGATGAAAGAGTGGTATGACCACAATGCTCACCCTGTGGAGTTGGAGCCTGGCCAGAAAGTGTGGGTGATGGAACCTGGAGAGCTTAGTGCCCTCCAGGATCGCTGGACAGGTCCCTTCGAGGTGATTGAGAAAAAGGGCAAGGCCACCTACTTAGTGGACCTTAAGACCCCCAGGCAGCCCCATCGGGTGCTCCATGCCAATCGCCTCAAACCCCACCATGAGAGGCTCGAGGTCATCTTGATGATGGTGACTGATGGAGCAGAGGAAGAGGAAAGTGAGCCTCTCCCTGATCTATTTTCGTCTCAGGAAAAGGATGGGTCGGTGGAGGGAGGGATTCTCTCCCCATCCCTAACTCCTGAACAGCGTAGGGACTGCCAACAGGTCCTGGAGCAGTATTCCTCGCTGTTCTCCCTTATCCCGGGAAGGACCCACCTGTGTACCCATGATGTGGACACAGGAGACAGCCCACCTGTGAAGTCTAAGACCTACCGGCTGTCAGATAAGGTGAAGGCCAGCATCCACAGTGAAGTCACTAGGATGCTGGAGCTAGGAGTGATCGAACCTTCAAGTAGCCCCTGGTCCAGTCCGGTGGTTCTGGTACCAAACGCTGCCCCACAGGGCACCACTCTGGAACTAAGGTTCTGTGTGGATTACAGGGGACTGAATTCAGTGACCAAAACTGATGCTCATCCCATCCCTAGAGCGGATGAGCTCATTGACCGGCTAGGAGCTGCCCAATATCTGAGTACTTTTGACCTCACATCAGGGTACTGGCAGATCTCCCTCACAGATGGAGCAAGGGAAAGGTCAGCCTTCTCCATGCCTGAGGGCCACTACCAGTTCTGGGTGATGCCCTTTGGGCTCAAGAACGCTCCTGCCACATTTCAGCGGCTGGTGAACAAGGTCCTCTCCGGGATGGAGGCCTTCTCTGCTACTTATCTAGATGACATTGCCGTCTTCAGCAGCAGCTGGGAGGACCACTTGTGTCACCTACAGGCTGTTCTCCAAGCCCTGAAACAGGCTGGCTTGACAATCAAGGCCAGCAAATGCCAGATCGGGCAGGGGTCGGTGGTGTACCTAGGCCACTTGGTGGGCAGGGGAACGGTGCAGCCCCTCCAGGCTGAGATTGAGGCTATCATGGCCTGGAAGCCCCCCAAGACCCAAACTGAGGTCCGAGCTTTCCTGGGCCTCACAGGATACTACCGTCGCTTTGTGAAGGGGTATGGCACAATTGTGGCACCCCTAACTGAACTCACATCCAAGAAGCAACCCCGACGGGTAGTCTGGACGGAGGCTTGTCAGCAAGCCTTTGACACCCTGAAACAAGCAATGTGTGCGGCTCCAGTCCTAAGAGCCCCTGATTTTTCTAAGGAATTCATTGTTCAAACGGACGCATCAGAGCATGGCATTGGGGCAGTGTTATCGCAACTCAATGAAGAGGGTTTGGATGAACCTGTTGTCTTCTTGTCCAGGAGACTGCTTCCCCGGGAAAAGAGGTGGAGTGCGATTGAGCGGGAAGCCTTTGCGGTGGTATGGGTTCTGAAGAAGCTGCGGCCATACCTGTTTGGCTCGCACTTCCTTGTACAGACTGACCACCGGCCCCTTCGTTGGCTGATGCCAGTGAAGGGAGAGAACCCCAAGTTGTTGAGATGGTCCATCTCCCTACAGGGAATGGACTTCCGGGTGGAACATCGGCCTGGAGTGGACCACGCCAATGCAGACGGTCTCTCCATGTATTTCCGCCTTAGTGATGAGAACTCCCAAGGGGTTGGGTAGCTCTCCCCACTTTCAGCTGGACGCGTGTTAGACCTGTCAGCCCTTTGGGTGGTCCCTCCTATTTATTTTATTTGTGTCACCTTTTTGCCTTCTAATTTTCTTTTATATTTTTGGTGTCCACTACAATTTTTGGTGTTGTCCCTAGAGTTCTGAGTGCCTTATTACCCCTACATCCTCCCGAGGCACAGGTGTTCTTTAAAATGGAGAATAGAGAGAGACAAAATGGAGGCTTGTAACTGCCACATTTTTACCTCAGGATCCTGGACCATAGGGTTATATGGGAAAGCTCTAGAACCTTCTAGCCAGTACCAGTAGCCAGGGCCCAGTCTATAAAAGGGTCAGAACCAGGGCGGCCATTTTGGAGTGACCGGAGAGCTTGAGTAGAACCTGGTGAGGAGTGAAGCGGTAGTGTGGGGAGGAAGGCGCACTGAGAAGGGGTTAGATCGTCCCACGGGCCGGCTACTCTACTTGGCTGATGTGACCCCCTGCCTAGTGACTAAGCCCTGCCATCGTTTTGTCATTATTAGCTCTCAAAACCTGTTAGTGCCCCTGGGAAGGATGTCCCTGAGCTACTCGTGAAGAACTAAAAGAAACTAGCCTGGGAATTCCACAGGGAGAGTAACTGTCCAAGAGAGAGACTGTCTGGTTTTCCCCCTTCCTTCGTGACCTCATCTGAACTGCCCCCATAGAGAGTGTGGAGGGAAGGTCTGAACCATCACCGCTACTGTCCCCAAGTGTTCTCTGTGCCCAAAAGATAGTGAAAAGAACCCTACCTGGTCGCGGCTGGCGGCTGAAGTCCCTATAGCTAGATTACCGCCCCTAATCACGGGCCCCCGCTGAGGAGATTCCGCGGGGAGGGCCCGGTTTTCATCAGCGGAGCAGAGGGTTTTGTGAGGCGGAGCCGCGGAAGCCAGTGAGGGCTGATGCAGGAGCACTGTGAGAAAGGGGGCGGGTATCGGAAGAGGCTGGCCCACTTAGCACCCTCCCTCGCTGACGACGGAGCCGAGAGAAGCACTGAGGGAGACGCGGTGAAGTTCCGGCCCAGACAGCTGCGAGGAGCATGCAGCGCTGGGGCGGGAATCCTCACCGAACAGCTGCAGCGTGAACAGAGCAAGTAGCGGGATCGAGTGAGGTGACCGGGGCTAACTGTTTAAAACCCGGTAAGGCCTAAAGTGAAGTGCGGGGCCCCGGGGGCGAGGGGGCTTCGCTTCTGTCTCAAGAGCATTGGCGGGAAGGGAGAGTCAGGTTTACCCGGCTCACCATAACCCAATTAACTGACAGTGACCGGTGACTCTGAAATAACACCACGGCTTTGGGGAAACCTCCATCTGGTGACCTGCGCCAATAACGCTTCCCCATGATAGCGTGACACAGTGTCTACAGTACTTTCCCTGCTAGGTTAAAGACGCTTGTGGGAAAGAGACTCGTGAATGAAGCTTAATTTACCGCTCATGGAAGCCGAGTTAATAGGGCTGTTACAGGAAGAGGAAAGCATCGGTGGGGGGGTTTGCTTCTTTTATGCAGAGTTATTTAGAGCCTGAGAATGTCACTGGGACAAACTGTCAATCCACTGTGTTTCTAGAGCAAACTACATGGCTTAGTGAAATAACAAAATATCTTGCCTGTCTTTATTCAGATTTCCCGCAGTTGAACCCAGATAATAGTGGGCTATTAGTGGAATATTTGCTGAAAGCCTCTATTCTCCTGCCAGTAATAACATTGAGTCCTCAAGGGTAATGTACAGCCGTGCATAACTGTAAGGAAACTGTCTTCTTGCTGATTACCTTAACTAAAGCTGTGGAATATACTCTGCTTGCATAAGGTGCAGGAGTTACTACTGAGCTCCTTTCAATTGAGGGAGAAAAGTGATGTCAATGCTATATGAAATTGTGCATATGCTAGTAATCCAATGCAGAGCTATTTAATGTACTGAATCTAAATACTGCTAAGAAACAAAGAGATACTAGAGATTTTGATCAAGCAACTCGTATTTTTCTAAACTGGTGTAGTGTCATTTATTTTTAGTGGTTGGGCGCTGGGTTACTGTAAGTGAGTGATGTAAGCACAACACAATTGCCTTTGAGTTTAGCTATTCCTACTCAGTGCCAGGCTACCCTATGTGGACTGGTAACCCCAGGTCCAACACTGGGGTTTCTAAATGTTGTGGTGTCGTAAAATATTGGGGTATGTTTTTGCTCCCAAATTGTTTTTGGTGCAAGTATGAAATATCGATTAGGAAATATTGAGATACCAGTATATCATGGCCAAAACACAGAGGACCAAAATAGGAATAGTAACATTCTCTCTCTCTCTCTCTCTCTCTCTCTCTCTCTCTCTCGCTCTCTTTCTTTGTAATTAAATATATCTGCTGGAAGCAGGTCCCAGACACGCTCCCCTCATTGCTAGGCACCACAGGTCTCGCTGACGCTGCTGCCTTAACCCTTTGATGCCCTCTGCCACCTGCCTGGTAACTTTCACTGCCAGCTCCATTGTTGGTGCCATGTTCTTGGACTGACCCGTGCAACAGCTGGTAAAGTTGTTTCCAACTGTTACCAGCTTTTATTCAGTTTGTGCTGATTTGGTTGTGCTGTTTACTTTGCGCTGATCGTTTTTAATTGTGTGATTGTTTTGACTCAGCCGCACGCTGTTTCGTTGTGTTGCTCCCGCCTCACTCCTTTTCCCTCCATTTGCAGCTCTTGTGCCTCCCGCCACCTAGCGCTCCTGCCACTTCCCAGGACCTACTTAATGGAGGTCGCAGCGAAACTCCTTTGAGAAGGTCCCAGACATACTCCCATTGTTGCTAGGCACCACACAGTCTCCCTGACACTGCTGCCTTGAACCTGAGAAGCCCTCTGCCAACCCATCTGGTAACTTTCACTGCCAGCTCCATTGATGGCACTGTGTACTTGGACTGATCCATGCAACTGCTGGTAAGGTTGTTCCTGTCTTTTGCCAGCTTTTGTCGAGTTTGTGCTGATTTGGTTGTGCTGTTTAATTTCCACTGATTGATTTAAATTGACAGATTGTTTTGACTCAGTTGCTTGTCATTTCGTTGTCTTGTTCCCGTCTTGCACCTTTTCCTGCCCTTTGCTGCTCCCGCTCCTCCCGCCACAGGACACACTTAATGGAGGCTGCAGCATGGCTGCACCACCGGTGTGCCAAAGGCTAACCCATCTGAGCTCATCCGTGCCTGGACCATGCCCAGCGGCAGGATCCCTGGACCTCTCATCACCCACCCCTGAGGAGCTCCTGGCGCTTGAGCCGATCACCAACCAGACCACCAACCAGGAGGAAAGAACGCCCCAACCACTCAGGAGGGGGCCTCACCATCACCCACAAGAGCACCCTCCGCCTCACCACCTCCAGCAAAACCTTCCCCTCTGCTGAACACCTGCATTTCCAGATCCAGACCACCCCCAAAGCCACACTCGGAGGAACCCTTGTCCACAGACCCCCCGGCCCCCGAACACCCTTCACCACCACAAACATCGACTTAATCGCACCCCACGCCATCGCCTCAACAAACTACATACTCATTGGAGACCTGAAAATCCACCTCGACAACCCCAGCGACCCCAACTCCACTATCCTTTGTGACAACTGTGCCAGCATCGGACTTAAACAACTCGTCAACACACAGACCCACAGAGCAGGACAAACCGTCGACCCCATCTTCGTGGCAGGAAACAGCATCCAATTCAGCCACACAACACAGCCGCCATGGATCGACCACCACTGCGTACACTCCGCCATCAACATACCCAAGGCACCCAAACCAGTCCCACGCCCCCAATGAAGGAACAGGAGCAAGGTTACTGATGAGCAAATTAACTCCACCCTCACCCGAGACAATCGCACCTGGGCACCCGATGCAAACGACGCAGCCAGAGAACTCCACACCTGGATCTCCGACTGCACAGACGAGCTCACCCCGCTGCGCAATTCTGACAGACAACTCCCCAGGAAAGCTGCCTGGTTCACCACCGCTTTCCAAGAAGCCAGACGCAGACGCCTGGAGAAGTACTAGAGAAACACCAAGACAACCAAAAATCACACCACCTACAAGGATGCCATGGTGGTCTACCACAACCAGATCAGAGCAACCAAGAGGAACTTCACCCACATCTAAATCCTGTCCAACTCCACCAACTCCAAGAAACTTTTCAGTGTCATTAAAGAATTGACCAACCCACGCAGCAAAGCCACAAACATCACCCCATCCCAAGACCTCTGCAACAAGCTAGGAACCTATTTCCACCTCAAGATCAAAAACCTCTATGACAACTTCATCGACCATCCACCAGGTGCCACAGACAGCCCCCAGAAACACCAGCCAGCCCACCATCTCCAACTGGACACCGATCATGGCCGAAGACACCGCCTCAACCATAAAAAGCATCCACTCGGGGGCCCCCACTGACCCCTGCCCACTCACATCTACCACAAAGCCGTGGCCACCATCGCACCCGAACTACAACGCACCACCAACACTACCTTCAAAACAGTCACCTTCCCAGACGACTGGAAGCGCGCAGAAGTCAGACCTCTGCTCAAGAAACCCACAGCTGACCCCACCGACCTAAAGAACTATTGGACCATCTTGCTCCTCCCCCCGCAGCCAAAGTTGCAGAGGAAACAGTCAACAGGAAACTGACAAGATTCATTTGAGAGAACGCTGTCCTCGACCCGTCCCAATCCGGATTCCGAAGCAACCACAGCACAGAGACCGCCCTACTCGCTGCCACAGACAACATCCGCACCCTGCTAGACCAAGGCCACTCTGCAGCCCTCATCCTACTCGATCTATCAGTGGCCTTCGACACCGTCTCCCACCGCACACTAGTCGCCAGACTACACGACGCAGGCATACAAGGAATAGCCCTGGACTGGATCTGATCATTCCTCACCCGAAGAAGCCAAAGGATCAAACTCCCACCCTTCCTCTCCGACCCCATGAAAATCCCCTGCGGAGTCCCACAGAGTTCATCCCTGGGCCCCACCCTCTTCAACATCTACATGGCCCCCCTCAGAGCCATCGTCCGACAACACGGCTTCAACATCGTATCCTACGCAGTGGACACCCAGCTCATCCTCTCCCTCACTAAAGACCCCACCGCTGCCAAACTCAGCTTCCAGAAAGGATTGCAAGACGTCGCAGTCTGGATGACCAACAGCTACCTGAAGCTCAACGCTGAGAAGACAGAAGTACTCGTCCTCTGTACCACCCCTTATGCACGGGTCAGCACCTGGTGGACGACGGCCCACCTACCCCATCAGAACACACCAAGAACTCGTACTCGACTCATCACGCACCATGAACCGACAGGTCAACGCCATCATCTCCAGCTGCTTCAACACCCTCCGCATCCTCTGCAAGACCTTCAAGTGGATCCCCCCTGAGTCAAGGAAGACAGTCAACCATGCACTCATCACCAGCAGATTGGACTATGGAAATGCACTATACGCCGGCATCAACAAGTCCCTACTCCGCAAACTCCAGACAATACGGAACACCACCGCCAGACTCGTTCTAGCAATTCCCTCTACATGAACATATCAGTCAACACTTACGAAGCCTCCACTGGCTAACCGTGGAGAAAAGAGTCACTTTGAAAATCCTCACTCACGCCTACAAATGTCTACACAACAACGGACCCAAATACCTCAACGACAGAATCAACTTCCACGTACCCAAAAGTAACCTCCGATCTTCCAACTTCGCACTGGCCGAAACCCTGCGCATCTATAGACCCAGAGCATGCCTTCCCTCACATTTGCAGCCAAGACCTGGAACGAGCAACCGGCAGACATCAGATGCTACGCCTCCCTGAACACCTTCAGGAAGACCCTAAAGACCTGCCTCTTCAGCTAAACAGATCTGCGGACCCCTCTCAGCACCTTGAGTTCCTCACGGGTGAGTAGCACGCTTACAATTCCCCGATTGATTGATTGAAGGACCCTTCACCTGCCGCTATTGCCGCTTGTCCAGCAACACAGGGTCGCCAGCCCACACTGAACCCCTCCCTGGCAGACTTCAGGAAGAAAGTCAAGACTTGGCTCCTCAACAGAGACATCATACCCACAGCGCCCAGATACCCCTTGGGGTGACAGTGCTGTGCTATTCAAATGCTGATATATATGTCGGCATAATAATGAGCTACAGCTGGGCCCTTCATCACTGTGTAGGAGGAGCTCTATAAAGACTTGTTGGGACTATCTTTGGCGAACTGTGGCATTTGAGAAAGGCTACCCGCCGAAACCGGTCATGACAATTTCTTTTCAATAAATGTCCTGATAAGCCTGCTGTGTCCCTTTCTTCTTTTGATGGGAGAGGTGTTTGGCATATTTCGCGTGCAACCTTTAGGACGCTTAAAGGGACACTTCTAACAAGAGCCTTTGAATTGCACAGGATGTCAGGGAACTGACTTTTGCTTAGCCGAGGTATCGGATTTTCACAGCTCGCCTCCTTGCCTTTGTCATCGAAGCAGCTGCTGCCAGTCGGCGGTCTGAAACTTCTCGGCGGGGCGTCTGCACTGTCATCGCGTCTCCAGTCTTGGAGACATAGCCACTGTGTAGGAGGAGCTCTATGAAGACTTGTTGGGACTCTCTTTGGCGAACTGCGGCATTTGAAGAAGGCTACCCGCTGAAACCGGTCATACCGATTTCTTTTCAATATATATATATATATATATTACCTACTGGCGGTCGCCAGTAGGTATATATAGTTAGGATTTTTTCTCTATGGGTTTTTTGAAAATTCTATGTCTAATAACTTTGGCGTTTGTGGACGGAATTGGCTGAAATTTTCAGGAAAATGGCACATTTTGTTTCTGAGCAGCCCTTGAAAATTTGGGGGGGGGGTTCGTCAAGGGGGGGCCGAGAAAAAAGGGGGGTCCCAAAACGTGTTTTTAACATTGAGTTTTCCATAGGGCGGTTGGCCTCACTTTTAGCCCGAACGGCTGAATGGATTTGCACGAAACTTGGCAAAATTGTAGGGACTGGTAGCCCGATGTGCCTTTTGTAGGTCTCAATATATGTGCTCCAGTGGATTTTGAGAAATTAACGTTTAAAAAAAGATATATATCTGTAACAGCGGACCGGGCAGCGCACTGGTTCGCGGACTTTTCGCGCAACGGAGCTTTGTGAAGCGAAGCTGATTGGTTCTCCGGCGTCTGTCAACATTCCAAACAGTCCGTAGCGGCCGCCATCTTGTCTCTCGGTAGGATCGAGAGACAAGAGGAGGTCAAAACAAAGGGGGAAATAACTATAAGGGGGCATAGTAGATCCTCGCTGACCCCCTAGTTTTGATGTGGAGGTTTTAAAAGGGCCCCGCGGGGCAAAAAAAAAACAAAATAATAATAATCGAACGGCTGAATGGATTTGCACGAAACTTGGCAAAATATTAGGGACTGGTAGCCCGATGTGCCTTTGCTAGGTCTCAATATATGTGCTCCAGTGGATTTTGAGAAATTAACGTTCAAAAAAAGATATATATCTGTAACAGCGCTCCGCTTCGCGTACTTTTCGCGTTACGGAGCTTTGCGAAGCTGATTGGTTCTCCGGCGTCTGTCAACATTCCAAACAGTCCGTAGCGGCCGCCATCTTGTCCCTCGGTAGGATTGAGAGACAAGAGGAGGCCAAAGCGAAGGGGGAAATGACCATAAGGGGGCATAGTAGATCCTTCCTGACCTCTTAGGTTTGATGTACCATTTTGCCAAGTTTGGTGTAATTCCGTTCAGCCATTCAGGCTGTAGACGTATGTAAATGTCCTATGGAAAATTGCATGGGGAAAACACATTTGAAAGTGTTGAAATTTAGAACCAATTAAAATGTTACTTTGGTTTTGTATTTGTGTGTGATGAAAGTTAATTGGTTATGTATATATGTCAAATGAGAGGAAACCACAGCCATTTTGTGATACTACTGTCTGAGGTACATTTGTGAGGAATTTTTGGTGGTGAATTTCTGGTGTTTGATTTACACAGTACTAACACTTCTGCTACTTTTAAAAAGGTGAGTTGTTAATTTGTAAGGGGAACTATGTTGTACACTTGAAGATAATTTGAAAAATGTTTTCTGTTATTTATTTGCAGTCCTTCTGTTATACTAAATACTTGATAAAGTTAGTTTTATATTATGTATTACTAAAAACGATAAATGAAAGTGATTATTTTTTTCTGCAATTTACAGCAAGCAATTTCAAAATAAAATGGCTCACAATGAAGAGACCGTGGCAATTTCTTTTGAATTGTCCAACACATTGATTGAAATTGAGAGCACCAATAATGAAATATTGTCACAAGGAGGACATGACTTGTATGATTCCATTAGATTGATTGAAATGGACAGCACCAAGAATGAAATATTGTCACAAGGAGATGACTTGAATGATTCCACTACATTGATTGAAATTGAGAGCACCAATAATGAAATATTGTCACAAGGAGGAGATGGCTTGTATGATTCCATTAGATTGATTGAAATGGACAGCACCAATAATGAAATATTGTCACAAGGAGGAGATGACTTGAATGATTCCACTACATTGATTGAAATTGAGAGCACCAATAATGAAATATTGTCACGAGGAGATGACTTGAATGATTCCACTACATTGATTGAAATTGACAGCACCAATAATGAAATATTGTCACAAGGAGGAGATGACTTGAATGATTTTTTTGATCAATCTCTTGATGGCGAATTTATCGAGTGTTTGGAGACCATAGAGTTACAAGAATCATCATTGGAGACTTTTAATGAGGACATTGCTGATGAGGACATGTTACTAGTTCTTTCAAATTTAGAAAATTCTGAAGAATAAATTTATATTTAGAAATCAAAAATTGTTTGAGACATTATTCATTTTTATTTTTAATTTATGAGGTTGTAGCGAAGTGATTGTAGTATAAAATGAGACTTATAGTATAGAGTGCAACATTTTTATGTTACATGGTAAGTTTACTCATATTTACTTCCCTTCTGCCACTATATTATCTCCAATGTGTATTTGACATGTCTTCTTCATCTCCGGCCTCCTTTCTCTCACTGTGTGTCTCCGATGCATCTTATCGCTGGTATTTTGTGTAATTACAGAAGAGAGTAAAATAAAATAGTTCGGAACGTGAAAAGGGGGCAAAGTAGAGTACTCCTCACCCCCTAGGCCTTTTTAGGCGGTCCCAAAAGGATCAGTTTCTGCTTTCCTGAGAGATTATGGTATGAGTTCCATATACCACAATAACTTGCATTACAACATGCAAGATATCTATCTCCTATTACCAACTTTTGGAGATATTCGCGCTAAGCGCGAATATCTCCAAAAAGTAACACCTGCCCTGAGCAGTTCTTAGCCATGTTATCCAATGGGAGGTGGATAACATGGCTAAGAGCATTAGCTCGGTAATGCATGAATATCGCTGAGTTTTTAGCGATATTCATGCATTGCGGCCGTTTATTATCGCATTTGCGATAAACCTTGATAATAGTAAGGTTTATCTTCGATAATTTCTGACGATGCTTAGTGGTAAAAAATTGGTTGGTAAGCATCGTTAGCGATAAATATCGCTTAACTTTGGTAATATGCCCCAACGTCTGTTAACGTTCGATTCGAAGGAAATGAGGAAGTGTTGAAAAACATTGTCTGCGCCATCTTGCCTTTTTTGAAATGCCACACTTTTGTCGTGCACGGCAGCCATTTTAGGTGTCTTGACCAGACCCACTCTCTGCACGCTGTCGATTCGTAGCATGGCTCCTCACCCACGCAAGCATCTTCCCTAGGCACTGGTCACCACCGCTCTCTGTCTTATGCATGGGCAATAAACCTCCCCCCATCTGCGCTGCTCTTCCCTGAGAATCACACTCTGTGCCCGCCCGACACCTCCCTTTCGCCCTATTCACTACCGCACCCTCTGACACTCCTCTTTCTCTGTGTCCGATTGTCCAGGCTATCAGCTAGCCCTGCAGATGTAGTTTATGGCCCCAGCTGTAAAGAATCACCCCTCTTCAAAGGAGTTATAGTAGATCAAGGCCCACACTCGATGAGATCCGTCACACCACACGTGTTCCTACTATCTGAAAACCATCCTGTATTGTGATTGGGGAGGGGACCGAGCCTGAAGCGGAAGATTCCAGGAATGACTCTTTGTACATCAAAGTTTTTACAATTATGTGTCACATTAAAAATATATAGCACTCCAACAAAGTAGTAGGAATATAAAACTTTAATAACATATAAATATATACAACAAAACAAAAACAGTAAAAACATTTAAACAACGAAGAGACCGTGGCAATTTCTTTTCAATTATCCAATAGATTTATTGAAATTGACAGCACCAATAATGAAATATTCTTGTCAGTAGCGGTCTGTTGTGCGAATAGTTCCAAGGCAGCAGAACGCGCTGAAATCTAGATGGCACGAAAGTGATGTCTAGTAAGTTGCCGCCCAGCAAAAAACGGCGTGGGGCGCCGCGGGGGTGAGTGAGTCCAGTAGGCACCACAGCTATTCTTACCGGCATTGCAGAATTACTGCTGGGGACAATGCCTGTGCTGTAGCAGGGTCACAGCAGAAACAAAAAGGATTCTGTTGAAGATGTTGTTGGTTTTCAATTTGAAAACAGTTCTGGTGTCAACTGCTATGCTAATGTAGTGGTTAATGTTTTGTTTTCTCTAGAAAATGTAAAAGAGGGGGAGGCAGTCCAAAGTTCCGTTAAAAGGGCAAAGGAAAGGATCGGTGGTTTGAACTATCAGTCAAAAAGGGGAGGGGGTGCAATAATTTTTCCTACCGGGTCACACTGTGCTTTCACCGGAAGTGAGGTCTGCAGGATTCTAGTAATTCAAAGTGAGGCTGGCGCCAGCATGGGAGCGCCGACGTCCCGCGGATACAGTTTCGTCACTCCACGGGCGATCATGGCAGTCATTCCCCATCGGGGGTCGGAGACTCCCGCGGCTCCTCTAGAATCTTCAAGGTCGTGGAGGACTACGGTGGTGGAGTCAACCAGTGACCGGGCCATTTCTTTATGCTGGGCCCGCTCTTGCCAGGTCGACCGCCATTTTGAGAGTTCGGCAGCTACCGGCGATCGCGGGGTCACATGAGCGGGCGAGACGTTGCAGCATGGCCACAGTGGAAGAACCGTTTTCCGGGCGCCTGGAGCGCTGAGGGTGCAGCTGGGAAGTCTCCACCTGGGGAGGCGGGAGAGGCCTGTTCGCACCGTCTCTCCCTCCCAGTGCACCCCACGGCGTCTCGCTTGAGATTTGTTATGGCCGGACCAGGCGATGAGGACGAGGGGGGGGTCGGAGGCATGTGCAAGACATCCCCCCCCAGTGTTGTCGCAGCCATTATAAAAGAAAGAAGTGTCCCGTCCGTCTTCGGGCCGGGCTTCCGGTGGATGTCGGCCGGACGCCCCTGGCTCTGGCCCCATGAACGGGTTTCTTGGTTTATCGGCTGCAGCCGGATCCCGTCGGCCTCGGCCCCCCGACCGTTGGTGGTCGGACCGGAAGAGCATGTGGCGGGACTACCTGCAACTCTCAAGGGCCACCGCGGCCGGACTGGGTGAGAGAGGGGAGGGTCGAGGAGACATTCCCCCCCCCTGCAACTGTTCAGCGTTGTAAAGGCAATCCCCTGGCCGGGTTCCGCTGGCCTCGGCCTCTCCTTCGGCTACACCCTACGTTAGGATCTCCTGGCCGAGGCGTGGCAGCAGGACCTGCCTTATATGGGCTGCTCCCGGCTGGGCGTAGCCGGAACCCTGCCCCACCTTGGAAGTTTCCAGAGTGGGGGTGGATGTTCTACTGACTTGCATTTTCCCTAGTCTATCGATTTTTTTGGCGTGGCAGGCGGTGGGACAGCGAGGGGTGATTTGGTTTCTCTTACTGTTTTTCTGGTCTCTCACCACTGGCATATTTTAACGTTTTCTTGTTTCTAGGACATTAATAGGTTTTATCATTACGTTATGTTATCGTTTCTTTGTTCGTTGTTTAATAAAAGTTCATGTTCATCAGTGGCCTACTGATTTTCGTTTTCCTATTTTTTTCTTTCCAGGTTGTTTCATGGTAAAGTTTCTGTTAACAGGATACAGTGATCACTTCGTTATTATTGCATATGTCCTTTTCACTACGGGTGCTCTCTGGTCGGGCCAGATGACGTATCTCTAGTAAATGGTCCGGGTGAAAAAGGTGCATCAATCAGTGGGGAGTAGATAGGCATGACAGATTACAACGGGGGAGAACGGTCCGCATTACGTACCCTTTCACTACTTGCAAAGATTTTCCTACGTTTATTTGCAAACAGGGAATACCTCCAAAAAGAACTAATTCCAAACAGTCAATGTTCGGACAATCAATCAATCAATGAGGAATGAAATAGGTACGACGTGTTAAAGGCTTGCGTTACCTACCCTTCACTATCTGCAAAGGGAGATAGAATATTCCTATTCTTCCTCGTTTGCAGGTAGAGAAGATCCTTAAGAGAATTAACTTCGAACAATTCAATGCTCGATTGAAACAATCAACAAGGGGTACTGTGAACACAAATGAACGCCGCTTATATACATACGCATTGCTATTTTCAACAGGTTGTTCCTAATGTTTCTATTTTAGCGAGGTCAAAAGAGATCCCATTAGTGGCCTACTGATTTTGCTCGATTCCTTTTGTTTTTTTACACGATTTTTCGCTATCTGCAAAGACTAAACAGAGTATTGCGACTCTGTGCTTGTTTGTAAATAGAGAATGAACCAAAGAGAACAATCAATCAAATGGAGAGAGAAGCAGGCACGACGGATTACAAAGGGGGCAAAGGGCTGCGTTAACTACCCTTCACTATCTGCAAAGAGAGAGTACTCCTAATAGAAATGAGGGGTGTGGGGCAGCAATCAAAGCAGATCAGTGTGCATAAACACGAAAATGTTTTTACTTACCACGTACTTGACATTCGACAGCTTATGATATTTGCTATTAAAAAACCATTGAAATTCACTGAAAAAACCATAGGTTATAGACCATATATAGTTAGGAATTAGCATTTACAAAACCTTGAAAATTCACTGAAAAAACCATAGGTTATAGACCATATATAGTTAGGAATTAGCATTTACAAAACCTTGAAAATTCACTGAAAAAACCATAGGTTATAGACCATATATAGTTAGGAATTAGCATTTAAAAAACCTTATTTTACTCACACAAAACCATTGAAATTCCATATATAGTTAGTTGCACTAACTATATATCGCGCACCCGCAATCCACTGCTGATCATGTCACGTATTACATCATTCATGACATGGTCAGTGACATCACTGATGACATCACTGATGACATCTCAAATGACATCACTGATGACATCACTGATGACAACATCCAGTGACTGTATGTTTCTGTAAAGTTAAAATATGTCTTACATATTGAAGAATGAGTGGATGTATAAGTGTCTGGATGAAGGATTTAGTAGGTGCGTGACTGACTGTATGAGTGAGTGATTAAATGTGTCTCACTGAATGCATGGGTTAGCGACTAAACTGTCTTAATTTGTGCATCATTATGTCTGTTGTTCTGTAAACTGCTGCATGTGTTGATCATTAGCTATACGAGAGGCTATATGTGTTATTAATTGGTTGCCCAAGTATTTCTATGGGAGATTGAGTTTGTGTGGGGGTGGCTGGAAGGTGTGTGACTCTATGCATAGATGTGTGAGCAGTTTATTCACTAGGTGTATGAGTTCAAGAGTGCATGTGGAAACAGCTACATGGGCAGTTGACTGTGTGCATGAGTGTATTGATGAGTGAATGGATATCTCAATGCTACATGTCATAGTAAGTACATATGTAAAACACAGTACATGTGAGAGTTGGCATATATAAATAACTGTGCATGAGAGCCACTGAATGAGTGAGTGGTTGTATCGATCATTGTGAACTTGTATCAGGGATTGTATAAGAGAGTAAATATGTGTTAGTATATGTTTCAATAAGTAAGGTGTGTTTAACTGTATAGTTGAAGAAATGGAGGTGAGATTGTTTCTTTGCATGACTGACTGGGTGTGTGAGTAACTCCATGGATGAGTGGCAGTGTGTGAGTGTCTGTATACACTGAGTGTATCTAAGGTTATATTAGAGTCTGAAGAGGTTTATCGTATTAGCACAAGAATGATGTCAAATGAGATGTCATCAGTGATGTCATCAGTGATGTCATTTGAGATGTCATCAGTGATGTCATCAGTGATGTCACTGACCATGTCATGAATGATGTAATATGTGACATCATCAGCAGTGGATTGCGGGTGCGCGATATATAGTTAGTGCAACTAACTATATATGGAATTTCAATGGTTTTGTGTGAGTAAAATAAGGTTTTTTAAATGCTAATTCCTAACTATATATGGTCTATAACCTATGGTTTTTTCAGTGAATTTTCAAGGTTTTGTAAATGCTAATTCCTAACTATATATGGTCTATAACCTATGGTTTTTTCAGTGAATTTCAATGGTTTTTTAATAGCAAATATCATAAGCTGTCGAATGTCAAGTACGTGGTAAGTGAAAACATTTTCGTGTTTATGCACACTGATCTGCTTTGAATGGTGCCCCCCCCCTCATTTCTATTAGGAGTACTCTCTCTTTGCAGATAGTGAAAGGTAGTTAACGCAGGCCTTTGCCCCCGTTGTAATCCGTCGTGCCTGCTTCTCTCTCCATTTGATTGATTGTTATCCAAGTATTTACTGTTTTAGAATTAGTTCTCTTTGGTTCATTCTCTATTTACAAACAAACACAGAGTCGCAATACTCTGTTTAGTCTTTGCAGATAACGAAAAATCGTGTAAAAAAAAAGAAAAGGAATCGAGCAAAATCAGTAGGCCACTAATGGGATCTCTTTTTGACCTCGCTAAAATAGAAACATTAGGAACAACCCCTCATGACAAATACAAAACTAGTGAGATGAACTGAACTCCACACAATGATGGCTGCAAAACAGCTCGGCTCCGCCACCCACCCCGCCCAAAATAACGATAAAGAACGGCTGCCATGATTGGTTGCGGAATGACCACGACGGAGCTACGAAATGGTGCTGCTCTCATGCTAACCCCAGCTTCAGTCTGAAACATCCAGAAACACTGTAGACTACCAATTCGATCAGTTCCGGTAGCGCCCCAATGTAACCCGGTAGAGAAGAACTAGCCCTCCCCTCTTTGACTGATGGTTCTTGTTGCCTGTCCCTTCTGTTGTCATTTAACAGAACTATTTAGCCTGCTGAAAGGGGTTGTGTTCCGACCGCTGGTTGGTGGAGACATTTTTACTATATTCTGTACCTGCGTTGTCGCGTAATGCGTCATATGACGTGCCGCGTTAGCGCATCCGGAAGTCATCCGGGGCGCGCAGCGCGTAACGTAAGCATAACAAGTCATGTGACTTGTTAATAAAACTTTTTATTGGTTCATTTTACTTTTCTTATTGTAATGATGAAAGGCTTGGTCATATGACCTAAAAATTACGCTTTTCATTACTTCCGAACATTATTTTTTCTTAAATATATGTTATAATGTTCCAGGCTAATGTACTTTCCCGGAAATTTTACAACTGTCCTGCAAGTAAAATATATTCTTTTTTCGAGAAAAAGAGCGTTTCTTCGTCCCATGACGGAGCCGTTGAGCAAAAGAGGGTCGACCTGCTGTCTTAGTCGCCGATACGCCTGAATATGAGATTCTTATCGATCACTTTATGTTGCAGGAATAGAAAACACAACAGCCCTTGACCATTTATCTTTACTGCGTTCCTTCGTATTATACCTTTTACCCTTCATGTAATTGGTCTGCTTTATTTCACTTGCCTTTTAATGATTCTAAAACAGTCACTATAATTAAAAACTTTACCAATGTATATACTACTACCATGTTTTCTTTTAAAAACCTTTATTGTGAAAATTTCATTATACAAATACGAGCCTATAACCACGTGGGCCTGCCACAGAGCAAACTGTAATCGTATATGATGAATAGACATTTACACTGTAGAGGAACGCAACGGGTGGGCCATTAGGTTGCAAGAACTAAGGTGTCTAACAGTTACGGAATCGGTGGACGTACATTTTATAATTAAAATACGACAGGGCCAGTTACAATAAAATTATCTAGATATACATTTGCGGGCAAGTACCATGGGTGACGTTAATTCGAACTTTCAACAGTACAGTAATCAATAACACATCAGAACTTAATATCAATAGGGATGTTGAAATAGTCAATCAATTCTCGTCCCCGCCCGCCATGTGCTTCAAAACTGCATACGTATCTCGTGATTTCAAGGTTCTGCAACCAGTACACAACAAGGAGTTACGAGTCCCATTTATTCCGGCGCCATTTTGGGCGAGGACGGGCAGGTCCAGGATATAGTCAAAATGTCTCTACCAACCATCGACTATGATGATGTTCATATGCTGTATTTATTAGAGTAACACTCATCTGTCCACATGAAATTAATTTGCCACAATCTAAACATGTCATTTTAATCTTTCCAAAGTTCTTCTAAATATTTGGGACCGTTTCCCTTGCCTCTGAAGCTCTCAGTGCCACTTCTTTGATGAATGTACTAGCAGGTCAGGGGTTCTCCTCCAAATCTCTCTTTTATGCAGCACTATAATTAATTGGTGCCACCTCTCCATATGACGATGCATGGTATAGTTACCACAACTATATTTTTTTTCGGTTCCTCTGGAGAGTTCATCGTGGCAGATGAAGCGTGTAACGTACGGGGCATTTACCTTTTTTTGCATGTACAGGAAAGGAAAAAAAAATCGAGCGTCCGAGTTCTAAGGTGTCCCAGGGCCATTTTAGTGGACCAGGCCCAAATCCAAAGAACAGGCCGCCATTTTGAGAGTCCTCTTGCAGCCGCCTGTCGCTGTAGCATCAAGAGCAGCCGAAACTCAGCTGAATGGCAACTGAAACGGTAAAGGGGCGCCCCACTACAGCAGACGAGCCTCCACCTAGGAAGGCCCATTCACGCCGGCTCCCCCCCCCCTTCGGGCACCCCACGCCGTTATTCGGAGCAGTATTGTAGGATGGCCACACCAGTGCGGCAACTTGCTAGACATCACCTCGGTGGTAACCGAATCTCAACGCCTTGTGGTGTCTTCTATTCAAAAAACATTGTTATGCTGCCTTCGACCTATTCGCCGCAAGTGCGCACACAACTCAACTGCATAGCTTGCTAGACACCACCTCGGTGCCATCCGGATCTTGGAATGTCAGCACCTTTTGGTGTCTTCTCTTCAGAAAATATTGTTGCGCTGCCTTTGGCCCCATTCGCACATCAGTCCGCTACTGACGCCATCTCACAGGCTAATGGGGCGCCCCACGCCGACTTTCAGCATTGTAGAATGACCACACCAGTACAGCAACTTGCTAGACATCACCTCGGTGCCATCCGGATCTCGGCGCCCCACTGCAGATGAAGTGCCTCTCAACTATGAAACCACCACGGTGACATCCGGATCTTGGCGCGTTGTGCTGCCTTCGGCCTATTCGCACATCGGTCCGCTACTAACGCCATCTCACAGGCTAATGGGGCGACCCACGCCGAGTTTCAGCATTGTAGGATGACCACACCAGTACAGCAACTTGCTAGACATCACCTCGGTGCCATCCGAAACTTGGCATCTCAACGCCTAGTGGTATCTTCCATACAAAAAATATTGTTACGCTGCCTTTGGCCCCATTCGCACATCAGTCCGCAACTTAGACATCACCTCGGTGCCATCCGGATCTTGGCATCTCAGCGCCTTGTGGTGTCAGTCAGAAAATATTGTTGCGCTGCCTTTGGCCCCATTCGCACATCGGTCCGCTACTGACGCCATCTCACAGGCCAACGGGGCGCCCCACGCCGACTTTCAACATTGTAGGATGGCCACAGAAGTGCGACAACTTACTAGACACCACCTCGGTGCCATCCGGATCTTGGCGCGTTGTGCTGCCTTCGGCCTATTCGCACATTGGTCCGCTACTGACGCCATCTCACAGGCCAACGGGGCGCCCCACGCCGACTTTCAGCATTGTTGGATGGCCACACCAGTGCGGCAACTTACTAGACACCACCTCGGTGCCATCCGGATCTTGGCGCGTTGTGCTGCCTTCGGCCTATTCGCACATCGGTCCGCTACTGACGCAAACTCACAGGCCAACGGGGCGCCCCACGCCGACTTTCAGCATTGTAGGATGGCCACACCAGTGCTGCAACTTGCTGGACACCACCTCGGTGCCATCCGGATCTTGGCGCGTTGTATTGCCTTCGGCCTATTCGCACATCGGTCCGCTACTGCCGCCGCCTCACGTGCCAACGTATTTTCTCCGCATTTTATACCCTATGCCGCATAACAGGTCATGTGACTTGTTTATAAAACTTTTCATTGGTTCATTTTACTTTTGGTTTCCTAATGATGGAAGGCTTGATCATATGACCTAAAAACAACACTTTTCATTGGATGAAAACTTTTTTTTTTCCCAAACGATGAAAGCCCCACCTTGTTTCTGGATGTTTCAGACTGAAGCTGGCGTCAGCATGAGAGCACCACCATCTCGTAGCTCCGTCGTGGTCATTCCGCGAGCAATCATGGCAGCCGCTCCCCACCAGAAGCCTGCAGGAGTCGGGGCCCCCAAAACTTTTGATGAATTCTCAAGGCGGAGGGGACGCTTTCGAGAATGGGGTCCAAGACCTAGCAGACAAGCGTCCGATTTCCAAGGTGTCCCAGGGCCATTTCAGTGGACCAGGCCCAAAAAGGAAAGAGCCTGCCGCCATTTTGAGAGTCCTGTGACAGCCGCCTATCGCTGCACCGCAAGAGTGGGCGCAACTCAGCTGAATTGCGGCTTTTGACACAGTGGACCAAAAACGGACGGAATGGCAACTGAAACGGTAAAGGGGCGCCCCACTACAACAGATGACACTCTACCTGGAGAGGCCCGTTCACGCCGCCTCCCCCGGGGCGCCCCACGCCGTTATTCGGAGCAGCATTGTAGGATACCAAAACCAGTGTGGCAACTTACTGGACATCACCTTGGTGCCATCATTCTGCTGCCTTGGAACTATTCGCACAACAGTTTGCTACTGATGACCCACCCCCCGCGACGCCCCACGCCGTTATTTGCTGGGTGGCAACTTACTAGACATCACTTTCGTGTCATCTAGATTTCGGCGCGTTCTGCTGCCTTGGAACTATTCGCACAACAGTTTGCTACTGATGACCCACCCCCCGCGACGCCCCACACCGGAAATCTGGACGTTGTGCTGCGTTGGGACTATTCGCACAGCCGACCGCTACTTCGTTGTTTTTCCCTAAAAATGTTTATATGTTATTACTATTTTTGTTTTCTTGTATATATTTATAAATTATTAAAGTTTTATAATCTTACTACTTTGTCGGAGTGCTATATATTTTTAATGTGACACATAATTGTAAAAACTTTGATGTACAAAGAGCCATCTCTGGAATCTTCCGCTTCACGCTCGGTCCCCTCCCCAATCACAATACAGGATGGTTTTCAGATAATAGCAACGCTTCTGCTGTGACGGATCTCATCGAGTGTGGGCCTTGATCTACTATAACTCCTTTGAAGAGGGGTGATTCTTTACAGCTGTGGCCATAAACTACATCTGCAGGGCTAGCTGATAGCCTAGGACCGGCCTGGACAATCGGACACAGAGGAAAAGGAGTGTCAGAGGGTGCGGTAGTGAATAGGGCGAAAGGGAGGTGTCGGGCGGGCACAGGGTGTGATTCTCAGGGAAGAGCAGCGCAGATGGGGGGAGGTTTATTACCCATGCATAAGACAGAGAGCGGGGGTGACCACTGCCTGGGTGAGATGCTTGCGAGGGTGGGGAGCCATGCTAAGGATCGACAGCGTGCACAGAGTGGGTCTGGTCAAGGCATCTAAAATGGCTGCCGTGCACGACAAAAGTGTGGCATTTGAAAAAAGACAAGATGGCGCAGACAATGTTTTTCAACACTTCCTGATTTCCTTCGAATCGAACGTTAACAGACGTTGGGGCATATTACCAAAGTTAAGCGATATTTATCCCTAACGATGCATTGCAAAGATTTTTTTACCGTCAGAAATTATCGCAGATAAACCTTGCTATTATCAAGGTTTATCGCAAATACGATAAAAAACGACCGCAATGCATTAATATCGCTGAAAACTCAGCGATATTCATGCATTACCGAGCTAATGCTCTTAGCCATGTTATCCACCTCCCATTGGATAACATGGCTAAGAACTGCTCAGGGCAGCTGTTACTTTTTGGAGATATTCGCGCTTATCTCGAATATTTCCAAAAGTTGATAATAGGAGATAGCGATGTTAGCGACTGTTTCCAGTCGCTAACATCTTGGCATGCCCACTTTGCATGTCATTAGTGATAAATATCACTCACATGCAAAGTGGGGCCCAAGATGGTCCCTATCTCCTACTAGCCGTCGCTAACTGGTGTTAGCAACAGCTAGGTAATACAAATATAATTTTATCTCCGCGAAGCGGAGCGCTGTTACAGATATATATCTTGTTTTTGAACGTTAATTTCTCAAAATGCACTGAAGCACATATATTGAGACCTAGCAAAGGCACATCGGGCTACCAGTCCCTAATATTTTACCAAGTTTCGTGCAAATCCATTCAGCCGTTCGATTATTATTATTATTATTTTTTTTTGCCCCGCGGGGCCCTTTTAAAACCTCCACATCAAACCTAGGGGGTCAGCGAGGATCTACTATGCCCCCTTATGGTCATTTGCCCCTTTGCTTTGGCCTCCTCTCGTCTCTCGATCCTACCGAGAGACAAGATGGCGGCCGCTACGTACTGTTTGGAATGTTTACAGACACCGGAGAGCCAATCAGCTTCGCTTCGCAAAGCTCCGTAACGCGAAAAGTACGCGAAGCGGTGCGCTGTTACAGATATATATCTTTTTTTGAACGTTAATTTCTCAAAATCCACTGAAGCACATATATTGAGACCTAGCAAAGGCACATCGGGCTACCAGTCCCTACAATTTTGCCAAGTTTCGTGCAAATCCATTCAGCCGTTCGATTATTATTATTATTTATTTTTTTTGCCCCGCGGGGCCCTTTTAAAACCTCCACATCAAACCTAGGGGGTCAGCGAGGATCTACTATTCCCCCTTATGGTCATTTGCCCCTTCGCTTTGGCCTCCTCTTGTCTCTCGATCCTACCGAGAGACAAGATGGCGGCCGCTACGGACTGTTTGGAATGTTGACAGACGCCGGAGAACCAATCAGCTTCGCTTCACAAAGCTCCGTTGCGCGAAAAGTACGCGTCCTGGAGCGCTGCCCGGTCCGCTGTTACAGATATATATCTTTTTTTAAACGTTAATTTCTCAAAATCCACTGTAGCACATATATTGAGACCTACAAAAGGCACATCGGGCTACCAGTCCCTACAATTTTGCCAAGTTTCGTGCAAATCCATTCAGCCGTTCGGGCTAAAAGTGAGGCCAACCGCCCTATGGAAAACTCAATGTTAAAAACACGTTTTGGGACCCCCCTTTTTTCTCGACCCCCCCTGGACGACCCCCCCCCCCAATTTTCAGGGGCTGCTCAGAAACAAAATGTGCCATTTTCCTGAAAATTTCAGCCAATTCCGTCCACAAACGCCAAAGTTATTAGACATAGAATTTTCAAAAAACCCATAGAGAAAAAATCCTAACTATATATACCTACTGGCGACCGCCAGTAGGTAATATATATATATATATATATATATATAACATTTCTATGGCAAAATGAAACCCCTCATTTTGTTCCTTTTCAAATTAAATGTATTAAGTGTTTCCACTTTATTCCAATCAAGATGACTTCAGGTGTGCCATACTTTTGTCATAAGTAAGACTGTTAGCGTTCTAGTTGTTCTTTAGAACACCCTGGGACATTCTGTCATTGGGCTATAGTTGGGCTACATCTGGCTGATATTTGGGCTACATTTGGGCTCTTTTGTCTCTGGTGGCCATCTTGGGAGACTGCATATCAGAATTATTTTAATGAAATATAAGAGGATTTGAGAAGTCACTCAAAATGTGCCCTAATTTTTCTTTCTTCAGCACTAATCATAATTTCTATGGCAAAACGAACCCCCTCATTTTGTTCCTTTGCAAATTAAATGTTTTAAGTGTTAACACTTTATTCCAATCAAGATGACTTCAGGTGTGCCATACTTTTGTCATAAGTAAGACTGTTAGCGCTCTAGTTGTTCTTTAGAACACTCTGTGACATTCTGTCACTGGGCTATAGTTGGGCTACATCTGGCTGATATTTGGGCTACATTTGTTTTTTTTTGTCTCTGGTGGCCATCGTTGGGCTACATTGGGCTACATTGGGCTACATTGGGCTACATTTGGCATCTAACATATATATAGCCCAATGTAGCCCAATATATATTTTTCAAAGTTAATTTTCGTAAAAACCACTGGAGCATATATCTTGAGACATAGCAAAGGCACATCGGGCTACCAGTCCCTACAATTTTGCCAAGTTTTGTGGAAATCCATTCAGCCGTTCGAGCTAAAAGTGAGTCCAACCTCCCTATGGAAAACTCAATGTTAAAAACACGTTTTGGGACCCCCTTTTTTCTCGGCCCCCGCTTGACGAAGCCCCCCCCAAACTTTCAGGGGACGCTCAGAAACAAAATGTGCCATTTTCCTGAAAATTTCAGCCAATTCCGTCCATCAAAGCCAAAGTTATTCAACATAGAATTTTCAGAAATCCCTATTCAAAAAAATCCTAACTATATATACCTACTGGCGACTGCCAGTAGGTAATATATATATATATATATATATATATATACATACATATATCATTCTTTCCGAGGCCTCAATGTCCCTTAAATCCATAAAACGTTGGTGCACGTCCAGGGGAGGTTCCCTGCTCCTTACTCAAATCCCCACTTCCAGACTCAGCTGAGTCTTTAAATATGACGAGCATTCATGATGGGTTCAATATTCAACATATATTTATTGCAAATTCATTCAAATGTTTCTAGGCAGCATAGACCCTCGGACAAACCCTACGTGCTTTGGTGTACCACATATGCCTTGCCTGTGGGTGATGTTCTCAGGTTTTTGTGCAAATTAAGTAGTAGAAACATAGACATAAAAGAAAGTCTAACAGGCCTGCCTTCTCACCCATATTTTTGGTGGCCATCTTAGAATGTTACATCAAGTATATGCATTATGGGGTCAATCGATAAAAAACTGAAAAGAGTGTTCCTCATCTTCACTTTTTTCATACCTAATATATTCAACATATAATTTCAAGTTTTCAACATAATCATCATTATAACTCATCAACAGTACAAGTTCATATGATGCCAATACTCAATTTATGGACATTGTATATTATAATATATCTTTAGTGACCCTGAAATCATAGGCACCTGTGATTGTCATATTGTAGTTGGACAAACACTTCTAACAGAAAATTATAGTAAAAAAATGGTAAAATAAATTATGTTCAATCATACACTTCCAGTCTGGCCTAGTAAATGTTTCTCAATTCGGTAGTCCTGTTGTTACTGCTATTCAACCGGTCATCACCCCGGACAGCTAGACCAATGCCCAGTTAAAGTCTAAAAATATTCAAGTTTGGTACCACTAATCAAGCACATCAACATTCAGCCCAAGTGGGCATGCATTACAGCTGAAAAGAGCTTATCTTCTGTGAACTACAACTACAATTTAGCTTCAGTGAGCACTATATATAGAAAACTGATGATAACCAAAGGAAAAAACAATCTGCAAAAAAATGTGTCCTTTCAGCCTAAGTGGGCCTGTGTTCCAGCTGAAAAGTGTTTACCATTGTGCCTAATATGATTACAATACAACCCCAGTGGAGAGTCAGGAAATGTTTAAAGGAGACCCTCTCAAATAATAGAGTTATTCATCCCCTACTGCCAACCATAGTCTACGTGTCAAGAAAGGAGGTGATAGCTAAATATAGATGCATGCCTCATGTTGTATCTTATAGTAACTTTCAGTAAAATAATTTTGCTTTTTATACAGGTGTGAAGCCTGTAAAGACAAAAAGATGAAAGACAGAAAAACAAATGAGTCAATCTCACCCCAAATGAAAAATAATACACTTAATTAAATAATTAACAGAAAAAATTGCACGTATAATATAGTGCAGATTGAATTTTAAAATCATTCTAACAATAAAAAGGATCTTAGAACAGAGCTCCAGCTCAGATGTATAAATTACCACCAACATGAGAAGAAAGAAAGTTATGCAAAGCATTTATCTATTTCGTGTGTAGGAGAATTCTGTGGAGAACATTTGTAAAACTTAAAAACACTTCATTAATTGATTAAAATCAACCAATCCGTTTCAGCCCAAATGTACAGATAATTACTCTTCTGTATTGAGACCATTGGTGCATTGGTATTGAGACTAATAATGTACTCATATTCCAGCTTCCTTAATGTTTTGATTCAATCACCTCTCCTCTTGGAAACTGGGATATGATCTGTTACAAAGAATTCAAGTTTCGATGTGTCTCTGTTGTGGTAGATATTGAAATGTCTAGCTATCGGATATTGTAAATTCAAGTGCTTGCTGGATCTTTGATGTTACAAAATATTTGCTTAGAAGGATGCACTGTACTGCCTACATACCACAGGTCACATGGGCACTGTAGGACATAGACAGTAAACTCTGATGAACAAGTGTAATAGACCTGATTTTGGTGGTCATGCTTGTAAGGAGTGATTTGAATTCACTCACATTTGAGCTATATTTGCAAGCTTTATAGGAAGTGCAAGGGAAGAAACCCTCAACGGTCAATACAAAATATATACAAGTGTGTTTCTGTTGCAACCTATGGGGCTGGGATTTGTAGAAAGTAGATGTATAGAATAGCTAATAGTTTAAAAAGGCTGATTGACGGTTACATAAATATAAGGATAAAGTCTTCAAACTTTCTAAATCTTTCGCTAAATCTTTGGGTGCAAGAACAACTAAAATGAGAGCATTTGTGATCACAGATAAGGTTATAAATAAGATATCAGATTTTCCATACTTAGGTATGTATTTTGAAAATTCCAGAAAATGGGCTAACCAGCCACAAGGGAGAAGACTGCAATTCATGAAATTAGTGGACACGGTAGTAAATGTTGCTACTAAAATAGGATGTAAAACATTAAAATGAATACAAAATGTATATGAATAAGTGTGTTTCTGTTGCAACCTATTAGGCTCGGATTCGAAGAATGAAGATGTTAAAGTGCTACAAATGGAAGGAAAGTGCTTTTCCAAGAGACTCCTGGGGCTAACTCAAAGTATATCCTATTTTATTTGCCACAAGGAACTTGGCCTTCAATATGTGGATGATGTTATACTGGTTGTTCCTCTATTCTGTCCATTTGGGCTAATAATGTAGTTATACTGTCACAAGTGATTATCACTAATTTCTCAAAATGAGATATACATAATAAATAATTTCATATAACTTATATACATCAAGAATGCTTGTTCCCGGATTAGTTGGCCAAGTCATTTTGAATACCTAGAAAATATTCATAAAGTTGAAAAGTAAAATGTTAAAAAATGCTTGCAAAGATTCTTGAGAAGGGAAGAAAGAGAATTGGTTAAATCAGTTAGCTCCCATTGGTTAACTTTTTGCAAACACATCTTACACCCGCTGTCCCTAATTCAACTCATTTATTAAGGACCACAATGCATCATTTATTATCAACTCCCTGAAGTTGGCCAACTTCTGATTCCATTTATTTTGGTCACTGTGATAAACATTTTCTGCACAGTATTATGCACTTATTTTTTTTGTTGCAATTTTTTAAAACTGTCAAGAGTCCAATATCCCAACTCTCTTCTGAAGGAATTAAAATATTCCAGTTGCTGTTGTGCTTTTTTAATGTTAACATTTGTATATGTTACCAATTGATGTAGTTCACCTATTATAGGGGTTCATTTTTTTTTAAAATGCAATGTTTCTAAGATCTAAATGGTAATTTATGATATTGAATTTTCATTTGAACTGCTTTTTTATCTCATGCATTGTAATTTAGAGGCTTGACAGGTGATTTTACCATGTGTGCTTAGCACTTTTTGTGTTTATGGATTTTAATTGCAGAATAAAACTATTTACTGATCGTGAATGTAGATGCCAAGAATATTAATGCACAACCAAACCTACAAGCCTTGAACCATTGATCAAGTTGAAAATACCAGACACTTTGTGAAAATGCACGGAACCAAATGAGTGCCAGCTGTTGAACTCAGGATAATACATAACCATAGGCATAGATGAATACTCAAATTTTGAGTGCTTGCACGGGTGACATTGACAGTGGCAACGGCAGTGCTACCTGTCCTGGATGAACTATAGGACTCAAGTTGTACCCTACTCAATGAGGCCAAAGTAGATGGAAACCACTGTGAGGTTTGCTTGAGCTCCATTTTGGAGTGTGTCTTATCTGCAGTTTGGGAAGAACTTTCCCGTAAGTGGCAGGTTTGGTACTGATTTGCAAAAGGCAGGTCTATGTCTATAGTGGGTGAAAAATTATGAATCAGGATGCGACCATGAGTGATCTTCAGTGGCTGAGATTAATTCCATTATAGGAATGTGAAATAGATTTGCAGATCATTAGTTTTTCTTGGTGGGATTCCATACAGAATTTCCAGCTCCTTGAATATTAATTCTCATATTTACCACCTGCTCTATGCATGTAGCAAGAGGGAATATGAGGAAGGTGTTGGCAAGGTTTAGGGGTGGCAGGGCCCAGGAGTGTAAGAGGGTTGGCATGGACAGCATTGCAAGCTCCCCATTCCATGAGAGGGGCTCAGGCAAGGGGTAGGTCAGGCAACTGGACAGATTTTCCTGTCAGTAATATCAGTTCTTGTGGTCCCACACCTGGCAAATCCAGGTGCAGAAACACTAGACCACTTATTATTGAGGGGAATGCTATCCCACTCCCACTCAGGGATATCAATCTACTAAACTCATATTCAGCATCAAAATGCCTTATCGGTGCTTACATTTTGCAACTTCGCAGATCTATTCTTGTTTGGTTGGGAGCTAAAGAAAGACTCTACAAGGCACTGTAGCTTCTGACAACATTCATCAGTGAAAAGTTCTTTACGAACTTTAGCATACTCTTGGCTTCATGTTAGAAAATGCACTTCAATGGCATTTGTATTTAATCTGTAATGGGTCATGTGCTGGCAGATGTTGCCCTTTCATCAGTTTTGTGGAGTATACCACCCAGGCATACAATAACTCAATAAATTCCTCATGAATGCATCAGGGGACAAAGGCCCTGGAGAAGGTGGGAGATTAAATCATCATTAGAAAATTGACTGTTCAGCGTAGACATGATTTAGCCAAGCCGCCTCTGAAAGTGATCTTGATGCACTCCTCCATAATTTATGCATTTCTAACTTTACTTTTCTCCTTGATTTCTCATATATCCCTTTTCTTTTTCCATCTACACTTACAGGCAGGCCTTACACTTACCTTACCAATTCGCATTCGCCAGGCAGGCGGTGGCACCCAATATTGTTGGACCAAATGTCCATGGAAGGAAGGACCAAGAGGAATGCTGAGATGCAACTCCCAATTTGACCATAACATATTAACTTTTTTAGTATCGTCTTATTTCATTTCATTTGATTCAAATAATTTTTTCTCTTCAATCTCATTTCATGACTGTGTGTGTTGTTTATTTTGTTTACTGTTATATTTGACCCCTACAGGTATATTTTTATTTTATTTTCTAGCTTTAAAAGGAAGCCCGGCACAACAGAACATAAAATAAATGTAATTGGGTCTCTCTGGGGGCAGCCAGGCAAGGAAATTTCAGAATAATAATAATAATCATAATTAAATAATATACTGCTGCCCTGGCCTGTACTATGAGCCTAGTACTACTCATCATTAACCATCAAGTCATCAGCATGCATGCATTTTCTTTTTCTCCCTTAACAGATTAATGATTGTGGTCGTCTGCCAAGATTGTGTGTTGTCCATGTGTAGTGTTTGTCTTTGTCAAACCTTTCCCTCAATTACCCCTTCCCAAATATTCATCAAACCCTAACCCTCTTTCCCCGGGCTGTGTGATTTATTGAGGTGTGACTAAATTAAATTAATTTACACCAATAATTGATCACACACTTGCTGGGGTGGATGTGGTGAAAGCACACTAACTCAAGGCAGGGTGTGGATCTTCCTAATCTTCTGCTTGCCCACCCATGCTCTGTATCAGCCAGTCAGTATTTTCACAGAGAAACATAATCCATCATAATTAATTGCCGGCATCGATTCATCATCCTTAAAGCACTAAAAGTTATGCTTGTCCACTTCATAGGTCGAGTTAACTACAGTTTGTAACTTGTACTAGGCTATCTCTGCCACTGTAACTTGTACTAGGCTATCTCCGCCACCATTATGTTCTATTTTACTTTACCATTGCTTATCATCATGGTTTCTTGTTTGGCAGTCTTCTTGTGTACTTACTGTACTTCGTTCTACTACTTCTTCCAGGGTCTCCCTCAGGCGACTGACTGTCTCATTTTCTTTTTTTGCCAATGCTACTGCCAGTGTCCTACTACCACCACCACCATGGCATCTTGAGCAACCAAAACATCAGCACCATGCAGCCATTTCTTTGCCTAAGTTTAAATAATCATCAATCACAGGTAAGAGAAGAAGTTTGGCAGAGGCATAATTAATAATATGGAAATTAATTCATTAATTCATCCCCCCCCCACCCTTCCGAGTCCAGTTACAGACTGCATAGACTAGGAGAAGAGACTAACAGTACTAGTAGGAAAAGCCACTCACAAGTGAGGGTACTGCATCGATCTGTTAGTGTGTTACACTATCTGCAGATTAATTAAATTCAAAACTGGCTGTGGCCCTGCAGCAGCAAAGGAAACCGTGTGAAGTAAAATAGTAACCCCCACAAAACATTTACATCGTATGTAAAGTATAAATAATTTATTACCCTAACAAAAATAAACAATTGTAAAAATCCCACAACACCTGACCCACCCCTCTCCCTAACCCCAATCAATGACCAAAGAATGAAAAGTTCAACCAAGAACCAATGTCTGCTCCAAAGCCATTGTCCATAATAAATAATATAAACCTCAACTTTTTCCAACGGCCAATTCCCGGCCACCAAAAAAAAAGATTAAAAAAGGGGCAATGCAATGGGCTCGCTTGTTACCCTCCAGGAACTTTAGCCGCTCCTCGAGGCGCACCATCTGTTGCAGCATGCAGCACTGGAATGCTGTGCAATTGCATCTATGGGGGGGCCGGAGTGTTAAATGAACCGTGGAAGGTAGCTGCCAGACCGCGGTGCAGTACCACTGGGGATGCTTGGCTGGGGCCTGGGGCATTCAAGGAGGCTGCAACTGCTGTCACCTCCTCCTCCGCCAGAACCACCAGCCGACGATATTCCTTGCAGATGACCTCCAGTTTCCAGTGCCGGGCCATGACTGCCAACTCTTTCCTGTTTGGTCCTTTGGCTTTTGGTTGGGAAGGAGTAGCTATATCAAGAACTAAAAAAGAGAAATGTAACCAATACTCTTAGCAAAACAGTAACACAAAATGTATTCTATACATAGTGGCACAGTATCACTAGCAAGCACAGTACATAACATTTGTGGTATCCTCCTACTTCCTCAGCCTCTAACATTTGTGGGAGTTCCAGGCATTACTACTAGGCACTATGAAGTAGACAAGTCTTCTACTTCTCTCTCTTGTTTAGCTAAATTAACCTTGTTGTAGGCATGCCAGCTCAGTCAGCTTGTGCCCTAGACAAACATACTTGTGTTGTAGACTCATGTTATGTTTATTTACTGCTGTCTGCAGGTGGGGAAGCTGTAGTCTACAACTACATAAATATCTTATTTTTCTATGGGTGGCCATACTCTGTTACATCAATGGCAACTGCTCAATTTCACTTTCACCCTGACTACTACAACAAGGCAGATGATATCTGATCCCAATGATCATTGATTATGTGGGACAACATGGGGCACTTTTGATTGATTATTTAACCAATAACCATGCAGTAGACAGGCCACCTATAGCAGGCTAACACAGTTGAAAATAAATAACATAGGTAGGGAGGGGGCCTCAGAGTCGGAGGGAGACGCTTGATGATAACATACACATACACAATATAAATGCTGTGCTGTGCTTGCAAACTACTGTGTTTCAAGGGAGTAGTTTGAAAATACAACCTTGACTCAAAAACTTTGCAAAAAAATAGTCCCTTTGTTTTTCGTCCCACCGATTTTTCCCTTCATCAATCATTGCATTGCTCTTTTAGCTTTATATTTTTTTAATTCTATTCTTTTATTCTCCTTGGCTTTGCTACTCTGGCGCGGTTCATTTTTCCTTTACATTCTCTTCAAAGACTCTTCATCCAGTGACAGTCACCACCTATGCAATGATGATTGATTGAATACCAGCCAGGCATCCATCCATTCAAAGTAAACATCTATCATTCTTCTGAATCCCTCAACAAACCTTAGTTTCACCAACAATATGCATTTTTAAATTTTTTTTAAACCACCACCCAGGCGTCCTTCCTTGCCTCCCAAGGCCAGGACCGCTCCTCTACCAAGGGCTCTGCTGCTGGTCCCAGTAAGACCTACTGTTGTTAATATTAATAATTATATTTCCCTAACTTTTACTGAACCTTATTTTTGCTGAACTGTTATTTCTGTTTCCTTATTCTATTTTTTACCAAATCTTCTTTGATCTATCTGTTTCTAAATTCTTGTTATCCCTGCCTCTAACTGCCTCTAACTCTGTACTACTACTATTAGTCTGTCTGTAGCTTACTGTGTTGGCCACTCTTTATTTTTTTTTAACTCAGATTCACCTATAGCTCTTCTTAATTTTGAGAGGCTTTTCAACAATGGCCACCAACAAAAAGCCCAACCAGATATTTTACTATTTTTGATAGGATAGGACATACTACTACTGTCTACTCTACTCTAGTACCTGATTTGTACTAGTGATGTATGTCGTGTATATATGTATTGTATTAACTATTTTCAATCTTGCTAGTGAAAAAGAATAATAGGGGGAGGCATATATGGCATCTAAAAAATATGGTAATGTTTTTTCTAGGCGTACCGACCACCAGTGCCGCGGCCAGCAGTGGGGCAGGCGACACCCGCCAGGAGGGAGCAGCAGATGTGGCAGCTGCAGGGGTGGGTGAGCCAGCAGCAGTGGCGACCTGTGGTAAGTTATACTTATATTCCTTACTTATAGACAACAGTTACACACTCTCAACATTGATGATTGGTGTGAAACAAATAAAATATAATATTTAAAAATGCTCTAGAAACATTTTAGAAACAACAATAGCAATAACATTGACCTATATAATCTGGTTTACTAGTAGTATTGTGGGATTCATGGACCCTCTAGTTATTATTTATTAATCCAGTGTTGCATTCTGATTCCAGAATCCGAAACCTAAGTACCAGCTGACCTAGCCCACCTATTCGAAAGACATTGGAAATGAATTGCCAAAAATATATTTGTTTCTTCTAATTTTCAATCTCATTCAAAATCATCAATGAATCAAACTGCTTTGATTGGCCATTGTTCACTAAGTCTGCATTTCCATTTAGTCCTCACAAATGGCATAGATGGACGCATGCATAAATTTGCATACACCAAATTGTTGGCTGGTTGATGCTGATGTGCTGATGACTTAGTTGCTATATTACTCACTCACTAACAAACTACAAAAGGTTCTACTAAGGACTGGAGTCAGCACTCAGCCGCATGTGAGTGACGTGACAGAGGACGCATCATGCAGCCCGCTAGAAAATTACCAACTAATACTAAGTACCTAAACTACCTACCAATCCACCACTATCTTAGTGACAGGAGGACAAAGGAAAGTCTGGCGTCTCTCTAGCATTACCTAACTTACGTTCTCTAAACTCTCTTATATAATGATCAACCCAAGCAAACACAACGTAGAAAACTAGTAAGATTAGTAGCACCGAGCACCTGCCTAGTGTCTAGAATAGCAATCACATATGATTTTTAATCGTAACTTATCTGCATGTAAGCAGTAGCATTCTTGCTATTTGGGAAAAAAATTATATTCGCAATAAAACAGAACAGAACTTACAGTACTACTATAATTATCTACTCTTCAAGCCCCAGGACCTCCACACCTAGCAGGTCCGGCATGTCCTGCTCCCGGTCTAAGATGTCTGACCACCGGTGAGCCACATGGCTATGCCGGACCCCAGAGCAGCAAAACACTGCTCGGTGCACCCTCGCTCACCGGCATTGACGATCTTGGCTAGCGTAACCGGAGCCGGGCCTGCCGCCAGCTGCCAAGGTTAAGGGGAGGTGGCGCTGTACAAAAGAAACAAGGGCGGCCACCTCCGCCTCAGTAAAAAGGGCCCAGGGCTGCACCCATTCCGGCCGCCGTCTGCCGCAAGGAAGGCAGCTCCTGGGTGCAGTTGCCTTCCCCTTCGAGCTGCCAGAGGTTGACTTAGCCATGGTTCTGGGTGGGCGGGGGACAGAAAAGAAAATGTACGAAAGTAAGGAGAAGAAGTAGGAAAGTAAAAAAGCAAGTAATATAAAACAGTAGAAAAAAGTTTTAAAAAACAGAGTAAAAGTAGAAATAAAATGCAAAATAGACATTTAGGGAGAGAGAGGGCTAGATAATAAATAAAAAAGATCAGAAAAACATTGTAAAAAAGAAAAAGGATTGAAAAGATTAGAGAGGGATTGAAAAACAGGGGCCCAGAACCATGCAATCCGCATTGCCAAATGTCAAAAACATCATGCGAGCATATGCGAGCATGCGGTACAAGAAACTCTGCATGCTCATGTAACTCCGTGTAGCGTTGCAGAGTTTTTTTACAAGCTTCGCATAGCCTCGCCAGGGTTATTTCAAATGGAAAATATTTGAGACAGACCTCCTGAGATCCAGGGAGGCTTCAGACCAGCGTGTGCTCACGCTAGTTAGACAAATCAACTGCTCCTCCATGACCTCAACCTGAGCGATTAGGCACATTACACCTCTCCAATTCAAGACGGGGAGGGAATTTAAAACTTAGCTGATGGTGAGCGCTCGATATGACAGCACTCTAGCGACCTGCTGATATTGCGACCGCCATGTTCTCCATCCCATCAGCAGTACTGGCAACTACAGTTACCGATGAGAGCAGCTAAACAAGTAAGAGGCAGAGTGGTTAGTCTGGGCAGGGGAAACAGCATTTGAGCAATTTTCTGTGAAAGGAAGGCACACTATATAACTGGGTGTCAGGAAAAGGCCCTCACATGAATTCTCCCAGGACATTCCTCCTTATTTGATGCACCTGAAAATATTGTGGGTGACGAGTTCCTCCGGCCCCAGGTGTGCATACCTAAGAACCAGTTTCCAAGAGATTGACAGAGGAGTGGGAGACTTAAGAAGAAGCCTGAGGCCTTAGAGCAAAAACTATAAATGACTCCCTCCCTTAGGTCCTTTTTTAAGGTGGTACCCCTTGTTGTAACAATTGGAGAACAATCTATAGGAGCGGCAGACCAGGCGAGAAAACAGGCAGGCTCATAATCGATGGCAGCAGTTGGAGAAGCGCCTAGAAGAATTTAAAAAGGTAGAGGCCATGGCACAGTTTAGATTCCCTGCCTCTCTATGAGTCATGCATAATAATAAAATGCACAATTTAAGAAACTATAGAGAGGTAGATGAGTTGTTAGAGGTTATTGCTTGCCCCTTCTGGGGGGAGGGTGAATCTTACGAATATACTCACTTCTGCTTTTTGTTGGTGGTGGCCGCTCAGTGGCGTGCCAAAATGGACTAACATCAAGTCCAGGAGGAAGCAGGGGTAGGTTTTCCAGGGTGAGGGGCGAGGGGTGAGCGAGTGGGTGAGCACCTGGTGTGGAACATATGGGAAAAATCATACAAAATTCATAAAAAATCTCAGGGTCCCATGATTTGCCTAGAAGAGTAACAATTGTGCAGGTACGGAGTAGGGAGGCAGAAACAACAGGGGTATATCAACGTAGGTATTAACATGCAGGCAGTCAATATTGCATTAGAGTGTAGCCAATGTTTGCCACTCAGTATGTTAAGCCTTTTATCCATTAATCCATTGATCCCCTCACCATCTTCAAAAAATGCAATCTATTGTATTGAATTACCATGCTCGATGTATTATATTGGAAAAACTACACAAGAAGTTAAAAAACATATAATTCAACATCAGTCATGCATACATTGTAAAGTGGCAAATGCACCACTAGTGCATCACTAAGTTAACCTGGCACATGCTCCAAACGAAATGAAATGGTTTGCTTTGGAGATGATAGGGGATCTAAATGCAGACAGGATGTGGATCACCTACTTACAATCAAGGAAAATAGATGGAACTGAATGGCAAAAAATTAGATAAAGTACTTAATCAACATATTGTGTAGCAAACATTGGCTACACTCTAATGCAATATTGAGAGCCTGATTGTCCTGAAATAATATGATCTTTTTAGTCAGTCATGAATTAGATTTGTTCAGGATGAAATACAATGTAAGATCTTTGTTTATGTTCCATGGAATTGGATGTGTTTCAGCTTTATGATTAAGAATGAGCTTCCAGACTTGTTGAGTTATCTGAAACCCCTGCGTGGAGTATGAATTCACCCGGCTGGGTTGATAGGCTGCAAAGCATTCTCTCATAGATTTTATGCTTTATATCTGATGTTACTTCATTAGTGATTTGCCTTATATTATTTCTGCAGTGTAGTATGATTTGAATTTTACGTTATATGTCAGTCTTTAAATGATTCCTGGCTTTGCACACATATAAATATAGACTATCCATTTGTAACCATCTAATTATTAAATGAGGCCTCAGAGCGAAGACTAAAATGTACTCTCTCGCTTAGTTCCTTTTTTGAGGTGCTACCCCTCATTGTGACCATTGGACAACAAACTATAGGTGCAGCAGAGCAGACGAGGAGACAGGCAGCCTTATAGTTAATGACAGCAGTTGGGGAAGTGCCTAGAAGAATTAAAAAAGGTAGAGGACACGGCACAGCTTAGAGTCCCTGCATCTCTACGAGTCATGCATAATAATAAAATGCATAACTTAAGAAGCCATAGAGAGGCAGATGAGTTGTTAGAGGCTATTAAGAAGGGAGGGACTGGTAACTAATCTAACCTGACAAGGGTGGGTAAAATGTATTAAGGATGAGAGTGTTACGGTAGGTTATTGCTCGCCCCTTCTGGGGGGAGGTGGTCTCACGAATATATTCACTTCTGCATTTTTCTGGTGGTGGCCGCTCTGTGGCGAGCCAAAATGGACAAACATCAAGTCCAGGGAAAAGCAGGGGTAAGTTCTCCAGGGTGAAGGGGGAGGGGAGGGGACAGGTGGGTGAGCACTAGATGGGGAGCATGCGGGAAGTATCATAAAAAATTCATAAAAAATCTCAGGGATCCATGATTTGCCTAGAAGAGTAATAATTGCCCAGGTAGGGAGTAGGGAGGCAGAAACAACAGAGGTATGTCAACTCAGGTATCAACATGCAGGCAGTCAATATTGCATTGGAGTGTAGCCAATATTTGCCATTCAATATGTGAAGCCTAATATCCATTAATCCATTGATCCCCTTACCATCTTCAAAGAATGCAATCTATTGTATTGAATTTTCCATGCTCAATGTATTTTATAGGAAAAACTACACGAGAAGTAAAAAAACATATAATTCAACATCAGTCACGCATACCTTGTAACGTGGCAAATGCACCACTAGTGGATCAATATGTTAACCTGGCACATGCTCCAAACAAAATGAAATAGTTTGCTTTGAAGATGGTAAGGGGATCTAAACACAGACAGGATGTGGATCACCTACTTACAATCAAGGAAAATAGATGGGTCTGAATGGCTAAAACAATGGATAAAGGGCTTAATCAACATATTGGGTGACAACATTAGCTACACTCTAATGCAATATTGACTGCATGATTGTCCTGGGATAATATGATCTTTTTAGTGAGTCATGAGTGAGATTTGTTCACGATAAAATACATTGTAAGATCTTTGTTTATGTTCTATGAAATATGGATGTGTTTCAGCTTTAAGAATAACCCCTTGCCTGCGGGGCTAATTCCCCCGCTGTGCTGGGGAGGGCGCCCCAGTGCTCGTGACGAACTCAGCTCGTCATGAGCCACGGTGGCCGTGTGCTGATGACGAGCTGAGTAAGTCATGACCACGCCCGTTCCAATGGAACCCCCAGCACAGCAGGGGAATTATCCCAGCGTGGGTGCGGCGCAACGGTCATGACGAGCTCGGCTTGTCATGAGCACACCGCCACTGTGGCTCATGATGAGCTGAGCTCATCATGAGCATGGGAGGGGTTAAGAATGAGCTTCCAGACTTGTTGAGTTATCTGAGACCTATACATGGAGTATGATATCACCCGGCTGGGTTGATAGGCTGCAAAGCATTCTCTCATAGATTTTATGCTTTATATCTGATGTTTTACTTAATTTTGCCTTATATCATTTCTGCAGTGTAGGATGAGTTGATTTATACATTATATGTCAGTCTTTAGATGATTTCTGGCTTTGCATACATATAATTATAGACCGTCCATTTGTATCCAGCTCAATATTAAATAGATACTTGCATGACTAATTACATAATCTTTTATAATCTTTATAAATTCAGTCCCCTGAAATACAGATATGGTGAGGATTTAGTACAATATGGCCAACACCATCCATATTAACTCAAGTGAACTGCTAGGGGTGTGTGTTTTTTTGACACGTTTTGTTTCTGTGTCTTCATTGTAAAACTGTTTGTACAGACCGGAGTGTTTAATGCAAAACAACAGTTGATGGACAGAATGCAGAACAATGTCATACTTTCACCCCAGTACAGAGATCTGGGCCTAAACCCATAGATTTTTTGCACTCCACACCACCCCAGTTCAGACATGGCCATATGCAAATCAGCCTTGAACCTGTGCCCCATGGGAACAGTCCAGCTCGAACTGCCAAGCCATGTCTTTACTGGACCGGAATCAAGCATCCTAGGACCGGTTTCTGGCTATCAGCCGTCTTCAGCCAGGATAGCTTGACTCCAGTGGTGTGGAGAGCATGGGACTCACGTCTGAGCATACCCATCCCACTCGGGGTGACAAATGCAAAACAACAGTTGATGGACGGAATGCAGAACAATGTCATACATTCACCCGAGTACAGAGATCTGGGCCTAAATCCATTGTTTTTTTGCACTCCACACCACCCCAGTTCAGACATGGCCATATGCAAATCAGCCTTGATCCTGTGCCTCATGGGAACAGTCCAGTCCAAACTGCCAAGCCATGTCTTTACTGGACCGGAATCAAGCATCCTAGGACCGGTTTCTGGCTATCAACTGTCTTCAGCCAGGATAGCTTGACTTCAGTGGTGTGGAGAGCATGGGACTCATGTCTGAGCATACCCATCCCACTCGGGATGACAAATGCAAAACAACAGTTAATGGGCAGAATGCAGAACAATATCATACATTCACCCCAGTACAGAGATCTGGGCCTAAATCCATCGTATTTGGCTAAAACAATGGATAAAGGGCTTAATCAACATATTGGGTGACAACATTGGCTACACTCTAATGCAATATTGACTGCATGATTGTCCTGGGATAATATGATCTTTTTAGTGAGTCATGACTGAGATTTGTTCATGATAAAATAAATTGTAAGATCTTTGTTTATGTTCTATGAAATATGGATGTGTTTCAGCTTTATGATTAACCCCTTGCCTGCGGAGCTAATTCCCCCGCTGTGCTGGGGGGGAGCGCCCCAGTGCTCGTGACGAGCTCAGCTCGTCATGAGCCACGGTGGCCGTGTGCTCATGACGAGCTGAGTACGTCACGACCACGCCCGTTCCATTGGAACCCCCAGCACAGCAGGGGAATTATCCCAGCGTGGGCGCGGCGCAACGGTCATGACGAGCTCGGCTTGTCATGAGCACACGGCCACCGTGGCTCATGATGAGCTGAGCTCGTCATGCGCATGGGAGGGGTTAAGAATGAGCTTCCAGACTTGTTGAGTTATATGAGACCTATACATGGAGTATGATATGACCCGGCTGGGTTGATAGGCTGCAAAGCATTCTCTCATAGATTTTATGCTTTATATCTGATGTTGCTTAATTTTGCCTTATATTATTTCTGCAGTGTAGGATGAGTTGATTTATACATTATATGTCAGTCTTTAGATGATTTCTGGCTTTGCACACATATAATTATAGACCGTCCATTTGAATCCAGCTAAATATTAAATAGATACTTGCATGACTAATTAAATAATCTTTTATAATCTTTATAAATTCAGTCCCCTGTAATACAGATATGGTGAGGATTTAGTACAATATGGCCAACACCATCCATATTCACTCAAGTGAACTGCTAGGGGTGTGTGTTTTTTGACACGTTTTGTTTTTGTGTCTTCATTGTAAAACTGTTTGTACAGACCGGAGTGTTTAATGCAAAACAACAGTTGATGGACAGAATGCAGAACAATGTCATACTTTCACCCCAGTACAGAGATCTGGGCCTAAACCCATAGTTTTTTTGCACTCCACACCACCCCAGTTCAGACATGGCCATATGCAAATCAGCCTTGACCCTGTGCCTCATTGGAACAGTCCAGCTCGAACTGCCAAGCCATGTCTTTACTGGACCGGAATCAAGCATCCTAGGACCGGTTTCTGGCTATCAGCCGTCTTCAGCCAGGATAGCTTGACTCCAGTGGTGTGGAGAGCATGGGACTTACGTCTGAGCATACCCATCCCACTCGGGGTGACAAATGCAAAACAACAGTTGATGGACAGAATGCAGAACAATGTCATACATTCACCCGAGTACAGAGATCTGGGCCTAAATCCATCGTTTTTTTGCACTCCACACCACCCCAGTTCAGACATGGCCATATGCAAATCAGCCTTGACCCTGTGCCTCATGGGAACAGTCCAGCCCTAACTGCCAAGCCATGTCTTTACTGGACCGGAATCAAGCATCCTAGGACCGGTTTCTGGCTATCACCTGTCTTCAGCCAGGATAGCTTGACTTCAGTGGTGTGGAGAGCATGGGACTCATGTCTGAGCATACCCATCCCACTCGGGGTGACAAATGCAAAACAACAGTTAATGGGCAGAATGCAGAACAATATCATACATTCACCCCAGTACAGAGATCTGGGCCTAAATCCATCGTATTTGGCTAAAACAATGGATAAAGGGCTTTTGCTACACTGGGAGGGTTTAAGGTATTCCAGAATAGAAAGGCGCACTACCTAGTAACCGCACGGTATCGTGTTGTAGAGTGTCAGACTCCAGGCAAGGAGGCGGGCGGTAATCCCTCGTAACCGCTCAGAGGTGGATTACACATCCACACTAATTTGTACAAAATCAACAAAAGCCCCTGCTCTAGGAAAATATCATACAGGCTCGGTGAGTCCTGGTTATGGTGCAGTAGTGTATTGCGCACATCAATAGTGTTTCAGAGTCAACAGAAAGAAAGTTCAATGAGGTAGAATCCTTGTTATGGAAAACAAATTTATTGTTCCTCTTGTTCTGGCCAACACGTGTTTCATCGCAGGGAAACAGACTGCGAATCTTCAGGGCCTTTTGAGAGAAAAGTCGGAAGTAGTGATGTGGCAACGAGTATTGTTAATGCGCTAGGAAGCGTAGTCAGGTGGTTCCTTGATAAGGTTATAGGAAAACCATGGCCGGGAGGAGAAGAGATTAAAGCTGTTACGCTCGAAATCGGGTAATCAGGCGGGTACACCTGAAAAGATTCGTTCCCCCTCCTGTGGTTCCCGGTGCCGTTGTTCGAAAACGGTCAGGATAGCTTGACTTCAGTGGTGTGGAGAGCATGGGACTCATGTCTGAGCATACCCATCCCACTCGGGATGACAAATGCAAAACAACAGTTAATGGGCAGAATGCAGAACAATATCATACATTCACCCCAGTACAGAGATCTGGGCCTAAATCCATCGTATTTGGCTAAAACAATGGATAAAGGGCTTAATCAACATATTGGGTGACAACATTGGCTACACTCTAATGCAATATTGACTGCATGATTGTCCTGGGATAATATGATCTTTTTAGTGAGTCATGACTGAGATTTGTTCACGATAAAATAAATTGTAAGATCTTTGTTTATGTTCTATGAAATATGGATGTGTTTCAGCTTTATGATTAACCCCTTGCCTGCGGAGCTAATTCCCCCGCTGTGCTGGGGGGGGAGCGCCCCAGTGCTCGTGATGAGCTCAGCTCGTCATGAGCCACGGTGGCCGTGTGCTCATGACGAGCTGAGTACCTCACGACAACGCCCGTTCCAATGGAACCCCCAGCACAGCAGGGGAATTATCCCAGCGTGGGCGCGGCGCAACGGTCATGACGAGCTCGGCTTGTCATGAGCACACGGCCACCGTGGCTCATGATGAGCTGAGCTCGTCATGAGCATGGGAGGGGTTAAGAATGAGCTTCCAGACTTGTTGAGTTATCTGAGACCTATACATGGAGTATGATATCACCCGGCTGGGTTGATAGGCTGCATAGCATTCTCTCATAGATTTTATGCTTTATATCTGATGTTACTTAATTTTGCCTTATATTATTTCTGCAGTGTAGGATGAGTTGATTTATACATTATATGTCAGTCTTTAGATGATTTCTGGCTTTGCACACATATAATTATAGACCGTCCATTTGTATCCAGCTAAATATTAAATAGATACTTGCATGACTAATTAAATAATCTTTTATAATCTTTATAAATTTAGTCCCCTGTAATACAGATATGGTGAGGATTTAGTACAATATGGCCAACACCATCCATATTCACTCAAGTGAACTGCTAGGGGTGTGTGTTTTTTTGACACGTTTTGTTTCTGTGTCTTCATTGTAAAACTGTTTGTACAGACCGGAGTGTTTACCTGGATGCCTTGATATGGAGTTTCAATAAGTACTCTATCCAACCAACAAATATGACTTTTTTATGAATACCAGAACGATAATGATAACCTCAGGTTGTTTATTTGATTTTCCTACTTATTTTGTAGAAGAATTAGACCCGTATGAGTAATCAGATATAGGTAAAACTTACGAACAGTTGCCTGGGTGACGGTTCATACACACCATGACTGTTGTTCTAGAAGTGACTGTGGCTTTGGTTTCTGTTTTGTAGTACGAACCAGATAGTAGAGGTGACAATTTATATGGAGCCAGTTTGTTTCAGAAGCAATGTATTGTAGTATAATATTCTTAGGCCAGTTATCTTTTGCTCAGACACGGAATGAAATGTATTTACTAGCACTTTTTGGTGTTTTTAGGTTTTATAGAGTTATGCACTTGGCAGTGATTTTGTCACATGTAGGTGTTTTATTGCCGGTAGGCGATGCACAAACTGACTAGATTTATTAGACTCATTATCATGGACGGATGGGTACATACAGAATTAACTGTTTATTCTAGGCTCAGCCCTGAGGATGGCCTCGCGGACCTAGATGGCCTTTGGAGACTGAAACGTCAACGGTCCTTCATCCTTAATACTAAGAGTTACAGCTTTTTGCTATGCTTAGTCCAATTTTGGATTTTCTATAAATTCTTTTGTTAATTAATTTGATGGGACATGTGTTTTTATGTAACCGTTTTTGTTTAGAGGATTGATTTTGTTATAATAGTTCCTATATTGTATAGATACTGTATAAGACTATGGAATTATATGGTGGCGTCAGTCTTTATATCTAAAACTTTGGTTCTATACTGCTTGGAATTCTGAAATAATTATCTGGCATATACTTTTAGGATACATAATTTGTGAAAAGAAAATACAGGTGTTTTACCTCAACCCATCTATGCTTGTTGATATGTTCTTTTGAAAAATAACTGTATCATATATTAATATTAGGATCACTTCTAGTTATTAGTGAAAAAAACAAAGATTTGAGATAAATGAATCCTTAGGGAAGATTTTGGGGATTTAACTAGTCTACCCAGTTCCTTCAGGAAGACTGGGTTGCCCTAAGTCATTGCATAAGCAGGCCCACTAGTAGAATTTAATTTACAGGCCCTGCCCACATTTAGTGCACTTTACTAGGGACTTATAAGTAAATTAAATATGCCAGTTATGGTAAATAATTGGTATAGAAAGAGCACATCCACTTTAGCACTGTCCAGCAGTGGTAAAGTACCTAGAACACTGAGGCTAGCAAAAATGAAGTCAGCATAACAATTGGTCAGAGGGCAAAAAGTCAGGGGAAACTACACCAAGGATGCCAGGTCAAACACTCCTGGTCTGAGCTGGATTATATTTATGACTGTTTTGTGTCCTTTTTGCCTAGAAGTGCAGTTTGTGAGTAGCTTTGGCATCTATGCCAACATTTTGAAGCAGGAAAGTGGGTGATAGTGAAAACAATCAAGAGCATTTATGTTCTCCATTGACTGACATTGTAACAGAGGCAATTTTAAGAAGGAGAAAGCTAAAATAAAGCCATGTCTGACTTTAAAATCAGGAGTTTCCTGTCTAATTCAGCCCTGTTGGCATTAGGTTTGCCACTCACAGTTTTCTGCTGGCACATATGGTATTTTAATGTTCCTGCCAGTACAAAAATATGCAAAATCACCAAAATCTGGATTTTTTAGCCCTTATATGTAAATACTTCAAGCAACAAATATCAATCGAAAGCACTTTTAAATGTGTTCTAGAGCTGCATTAATGATCCCTGACTGATAATTAATGTAAATAAAAGCCAAAAAGGCATGTTACAAATGAATACATACCATTGTTTTAAAGTCCTGTTTAGTATCATGTCTGGGCTGTTGCAGATTCACAGGTCTCTAGGAAAGGTGGGAGCCTTAGTGGGTATGTATGATATGGGCTTACCTTTTCATAGATGGGTGCATGTCCCGTAAATAGGGCTATGTGTACGGAGATCTCTGCAGTCTGGGACTCAGATCTCTGTACATAAAAGATCTGAGAAAATATAGATGAAATGGAGTTGGAAACGTCAGCAAGTAGGTTAGTGCATAACACTTTGCAGTGTGTGAGTAGTGCTATTGTTGTACTACTAAACATACTACAAAATGCAGTTTGTGAATAGAGCCCTGAATGAAAGAGTCTCTGGAATACAGTTAGATTAAGAAAAAACTAAGGCTTGGGTCGGCTCATCTAGCAAGTCAAAGTAACATTTGATAAAGATATTTATAACGTGTTTTATATAGGGTATAATAATACACTAACAGACTTTAATTATGGATTGCATAAATCATGTTTAAGAAAGATAGATGTTATCTGCTGGGAGCACATTACTGTACTTCATTCACACTGAAATGTTTTATGGAAGAAATTAACCGTCTGCACTGCATTTCATTATAAGTCATTTTGAATAAAGTAAAACACGTTAAACTTGTCATATTGATGCAAAATATGTTTATTAGACACAGAATAAAAATGCAAGAATGCGGAGTTTAGAAAAAAAAGAAAGGTGCTTACTATGGCACTGGAGTGTAAATAAATAACTCCATGGGCTCGATTTACAAGGGTAAACTTACACTTTTGGGTAAACTTGTGATTGTCTGCTATTCACAAAGCTATTTGTCCTATCTTTGTATGTGCAAAGAGTCCGCACTCATACATATACTACTAGCCAAATACCTTTGTAACTAGTAAACAATTGTAGACGTAATACAAAAGTGTAAGTTTACTCATGTGAATCAGGCCCCATCATGTTAGACCATTAGTTGCCCGATCTGCAATTGTGAACTTCTAATGGCTTGCAGGCTCCCTGCAAATAGCTCTCACGCACGAATCTTGATAGGGACTCCCATCTAATATTAATATAGATTAACACCTTGTATACCTCATTGTGTAGGTGGTATTGCTTTTAGGCCTCTTTCACTGTGCACTTGGCACATATAAGAACTTTGACTTGTCTGCACTGGGATGTGCAAAGTGGCTTGAGGACATATATACAAGACAGAAGAGAGGATATAAATTGAACATAGGGCTCCACAGGGTGATGAGCACACATTAGGGAGTGCAGAGCATGTGCAGCATACATGCAGAAGACGTGTATGCCAGATGTGCATTGTTGCTTAGGTGGGAGCAAAGACTGCTGTCAGAGGCAGAGTGCATGGTATGAGGAGAGGGTACAAACTGGATGCAAGGATGGGCATAACCTATGAATTGGCTCCACTCCATTACAGAAATCCCCAGTAGGGAATGCTGCCTACTAGGGACAGAACTTCCAGCTACGGAACCACTTATTTTCCCTTACCAGAAATACTCCCACAAGACAGCCCCTCACCGAAACATTTCAACCAGGGAAGCTAAACAGGAGACATCCCTTCTTTAAGAAAGACTTGCACCCGTGAGTGTTTCAGATACAGTTCACCACGGATATTCTAGCTGAAGTAACTCTCCTGGAAATAATTGCCTTTCCATACCTAGACAACAGGCCCCCCTAAGAGTCTGCTGAGATAGCCATGGCAGCCAGCGTCATCCCCGAGGGGCATTTGTAATATATTGCTTCCCATAAATGAAGAGAACTAACAGCCAATTGTACCATAAAATATCAAGCATAGGAATATCATGGCATCATAGACAAAATATCAAGGAACACAATATCAAAAGGTAAGTGCATATGGAAGAAGAATACATATACTATTCTTCACTTCCCTTCTATGTAACTTGAAGATATAAAGTACGAGCAATATATATACCCAAAATCCATAAATGCACTGTTCCTGTTCCCGGTCGCCCTATTATTTCTGCCCAGGGCAGTATGAATGAAAACATTTCCAAGTACGTAGATTTTTTTCTGCAATCACACATGTTTTCCCTTCCCTCATTTTTGAAAGACACTACGGATTTTTTGGTTAAGATCAGTCAAATCACATGGTGTCCTGATTTTTGTTTTCTGGTGATGGATATTGACGCACTTTATACCAGCATCAACCATCTCCAGGGCCTTGAAGCAGTCAAATATTTTCTGGATGGACGTGAGGCAGGCTTCAGAGACCATAATCTCATGCTTTTGGACATGATACGTCTATGCCTCTACAACAACTATTTCCAATTTGGAAAGGATTTTTATCACCAGGAACGCGGGGTGGCCATGGGTTCATGCTTCTCCCCCAGCTACTCATGTCTACATGTTGGCTGGTGGGATGGGCATGTTCTCGGGGTCACTCATGCGCATTGGCTCCCCCATTTAGCGCACTACTGGCGCTTTATTGACGATATTTTTATCATCTGGAGGGGCACCAAGGAACAAGCTGCTGCTTTCGTTACCGAGATCAATGTCAATGACAGGAATCTCAGGTTCACTGCCAATATTACATCTGATTGTGCAGATTTCCTGGATGTCCAGGTTTACATTGATCATGACACCGTACAAACCAGACTCCATAGGAAGAGCACTGCGGGTAATTCCATCTTGCATGCCCGCAGTGCTCATCCTTTACACACAATCAACAGCATTCCGTTGGGTGAATTTATCCGGATTAAACGCATTTGCAGTAGTCCCGATATTTTGAACCAATGTCTAAAGGAATCCAGGTCTAGATTCCTTAGACGAGGCTACAGCAAAACTATCCTCGATCAGGCTATGGCTAAAGTATGTGCGCGTCCTCGTGAGGAACTTTTAATTTAAAAAAACAAGGAAACCCTTGAATCTACAGAACAGGGATCTGCTCGGTTTATCACTACGTATTGCTCCCAATCGTCTAAAATTAGTAACATCATTCGATCAGAGTGGCCAATAGCACTAACTGATGTTATTCTTGCCCCATTTCTACCTAAATTGCCAGCCATAACTTTTAGGAGGGCTCCTTCTATGAAAGATTCACTAGTTAGGACCCAACCAGAGCTTCCACCTAAAACGAATTGGCTCAATAAACCTGTTTTTTTAGGTGTACATCATGTCGTGCCTGTGCATTTGCGGTTAATGGCACCCATTATGTTTCTGCTTTTAATGATAGGTTGATTCCAATAAAAGAACATTTGACATGTCGCAGCGATTTTGTAATCTACAAACTAACTTGCACATGTTCTCTTTCTTATATTGGCAGCACCAAACTACCTGCACATCAACGTATCTTACAGCACATTCGGGCAATAGTCAACTCAGATATGAATTACCCAGTGGCACGCCACTTTAAAGCAGTACATGATAAAAAATTGAAAGACCTCTCATATACTTTACTATGTTCTATAGCCAACCAAAGTAGAGGTGGGGATCGTGAAAAATTGTTGCGCCAAAAGGAGGCATATTTCATTCTGTTGCTCGATACCCGGTCCCCCAATGGGTTAAATGCTTTTGATGAATTACATCACTATCTATAAATTGTGTATACCTGGCCTTAACCCTTTTGAAGAGGAGTTTTTCTCTTTATCTGTTTCTCCTTTTCTGTTTGGTCTATTGTTGATTATTTCAATGTAATTTGAAACATTTGAATATTGAATTTTGACTTTCTTGTTTAACTGTGTAGTTTTTCAATATGGGTTTTCTGTAGCCATAATAATGTATTTCATTTGATAATGACACTGTTTTTAAAGCATTTGCACTTTTGCATCTAGGCACTTTTTTGACATTTAAACATTTATTGAGTCTATGATAGTGGTCATGGACAATTTTCTCAGGGAGGAGTTTAAACAATCTTTTCTTGACCAGAGTATAACAGAATGTTGATGCACTTGCATTTGATTTTTTGAGCACATTGTTTATTTTCCATTTGTGATTATTTATGAGTGCTTCCCACTGTGGTTAAATTTGATAATTTGTTATATTTCTGACAACAATGAATTTAAAACAATCTTTTTCCACTCCCTATATTGGAATATCAGATCAAATGATGAGACTGGACTTTTACATGTTATTAGAGCACTAAGCTCTTAACTATGTCTCTTTGTGCAATGATTAGAACATTAACTGATTGGCACCATTGCTTTAATTCATGTTCTTTTAGCCTATTTGCTATGTTGCAACCCTTGCGTCCTGTTTCTTTAGGCGCTTGGGCTTTTAAAGTGAATTTATTGCACCTCCTACTCCTGACGCGTCATGTGATCAAGCTCCGCCTGCGGAGCGAAACGAGTCAGGGAGGGCACTTGCTCGTGCACTTTACGAAAATAAAATGGATTGTTGGCATTAAGATTCTGTGATGTGGCTTCATTGGTGTTTTTCGTTGGATTAAACACCTAGATTGGAGTGGAGGTCTACGCCTGGTGAAACCGCTATTTCCGGCGGTCAGGATTCTACGTCTAATATATATATGTATATATATATATATATATATATATATATATATATATATATATATATATATACATATATATATATAAGCTCCACTTGCACCTGCCTGTCGCACTCCTTGGCTGGTGCCTGCTAGTCGGGGGTGCACCCAACGACAATATCATCTCCAAAAAGGTCCTAACCCGCAATCAAGCGGGAATCAGGAAGCAGCACTCCAGGGTAATATCACGGTTCAGTTTTATTAAATCAAAACGCGCTTTCGGCACTCGGCCTTCGTCAGTAATGAAACAAAGTAACACAAAGTCGCATTGCATTTTAAACCATCACGTGTGAGTTTCAACTCGACATAGACATAGGACACATTGTTGAAAGCGTAGCCGCCATCTTGGAATAGGTCCATAACTATTAATATGTTAAGTGCGATAAATACCATGGAGTCCAAACACTATATAATATATAAAATATAAATGTCTGTCGAGCCAAATAGCTCGAAATCGATCATGCAATATCAAAATGCATACATCTTTACATTGTGCCCACAGATGGGCTTATCGAATATGCACTAAATTAACAGTGACTTCCCATCTGTGATATAGTTTGATAGGGGCACCTATTCATCCCAGTCGAGAATACATGATGGTAAAATAATACAGGCAATAGTACATGGGAATGGAAGAAAAGAAGCAAAGATTAGTCATCCACCATACATATCTGAGTTTCATTATGTTATATCAAGTGGACAGCCAAGTCTTCATGCATGTTCAGTCCCATCGGCGTCTTACTCTGCAGATCAATTATATATCGCGACTCAAGTCGCCTAAGCTTGTGTAATCTGTCCCCCCCTCTCACACTGAAAGGGACAGAATCTAGACAGAAGTACGTTAACAGGTCCCTGTTACGTGCATGTTCCTTCTCAAAATGTCTAGCCACCGGATAATTTACATCTGCATTTTGGATCGCTCTTTGGTGTTCCAACACTCTCAGTTTACCGGATTCGTTGTGCTGCCAACATACCTTCTGCCACAAGGACATGTTAGACAGTACACAACGTAGGGTGTGGTGCATGTGAGAAACTTAGATATTTTTCTAGGTTGTTTCACCCCTGGTATCATGTATTGAGCAGTGCGTCTGCTCCCCTTACACGCCTTGCATCTGCCACAAGGAAAGAAGCCTTTCAAGGGTTCGGACTTCGATTTAGGTGCAATTGCTTCGTGATGGCTGTGGACTAAGTAGTCTTTCAGTGCTCTGGCCTTTCTAAAGGTCACTAGAGGGGAGGAGGGTAGATCTTGTTTGATGACAGTATCTGTCATCAGAATGTTCCAATGTTTACGCATAATGCGTTTCAGGTCAGTGGCATTGCTAGAGTAGGTCTTTATCAATCTAAATGTGCCCCCAGCAGTCTTTTTGTTTTCAATGTTATTGTCTTTGCGGAGCAATCCTGTCCTCTCTAGGGTGCAGACCTTACTCAAAGCCTGCCTCAATACCCCATCCTTATACCCTCTGGTTTTGAATCTTTGTATGCTGCCACTCGCCGCTTTCCGAAAATCCTGTTCTTTAGTGTTGTTCCTCTTTAACCGTAGTAGCTCACCATACGGTATACTGTTTATTAAGCTTTTTGGGTGACTGCTGGTCGCAAATAATGTAGAATTCCCCGCAGTCACCTTACGAAAGAGCCTAGTGTGTAACCTGCCATTCTCAACAAATACTGTCAAGTCAAGATAGTTAACCTCGATCTGGCTGACTTCACCTGAGAACCTTAAATTGCTATTGTTGGTATTAAGTACCTCAATGTATTCTTTAGCCAACTCGACTGACCCTTCTATAATGATAAAAAGGTCGTCGATATACCGGTACCAACATTTTACAAGTTCATTCCATTTTTTGTTTATGGGGGACCAGGCCACCTGCTCCTCCCACCACCCCACGAATAAATTTGCGAAGCTGGGGGCGGAGCAGGTACCCATCGCCACACCCGTAAGCTGTTTAAACAGGTCTGTACCAAACAGAAAAATATTGTTATTCAGACAGAATCTTAGGAAGTCGAGTAGCATCTTGTTATGTTCAAAATATTTCACTGGTCTACTTTCCAGAAACCAGGAAATCACCATCAAACCTTCTTCGTGCCCAATACACGTGTACAGGCTGGTGATATCAATCACCAACATAGTGTAGCCATCACACCAATTTACACCCTCTAAACAATTCAAAAAATGCTTGGTGGCCTTCAGATACGATTTTAGACCAATCACATGTGGAGAGAGAAAGGAATCTATATACATCGATAAGTGTTCCGTGAGACTGCCCTGGGAAGCTACAATGGGCCTACCAGGGGGATTCAATAAGTCCTTGTGTATCTTAGGTAGATAATAAAATGTGGGAGTGACCGGATTTAGACATCTCAAAAATAAATGTTCATCACTGCTCAGCATATCCCTGTTATACCAACTCAAAATCATGTCATGATATTCCTTAATGCTGTTGTTATATACATATGCATTGACTTTCATGTAGGTATTGGGATCATTTAACTGGCGTAATGCCTCCTGCTCATACTGTGCTTTGGTGAGTAAAACGATATTCCCCCCTTATCTGAAGGTTTACACACCAAAGAGGAATCCTCGCATAACTTTTTGAGTGCCAATTGTTGTTTATTTGTAAAGTTTTGCTGCTCATACTTAAATTTCATATCACTCCTCAAATTCCGTAAGTCCTGAATCACAGCCTCAGAAAAAGTATCTATGGCGTCTGTCCCCATCACGGGCATGAAGGTGGAGGTGGGTTTAAAGTTCGTAGCACCACCCCTCTGTTGCACTCCCATGTCCGTGATCAACTGAGTATTCCTCAAATTGGGGGCCTCATCATCAAGTTGCTCTGTCCTTAATTCTTCTAGGGACCTGATACCCGCCAGATCTCTGCAGGTCAAGATGTCACCCTCTGTGCTTCCAACAGCAGTTGGTTTATCCACTCGAGGTTTGGTTTTGAAGTATTTGTAAAGTTTCAATTTTCGGGTGAACTTGAAGAGGTCTATCCGTGTCTGTGTGAACTCAAGATTTTTTTGTGGGCAAAACGTGAGTCCAAGTTTGAGGATGCTTCGTTCTTCATCCGTTAGGATCTTGGGTGTCAAATTCACAATCGTTAAATTGTCAGCATCTTCTTTTCCTACTTCTTGTAGAAGTTCTTCCTGCTCCTGGTTAAGGGTGGCGAGCCTACGGTGTTTACGGCTCCAGCCCCCCCTCCTCGTCTTCCTCTTGCTCCTCTTCTTTCCGGGGGCTTGCCCCTTCCACCTTGGAGTTGTTGTTTTCGCATCACAACATATTCCTTGTGAAAATCCGACGACTCAGGTGGAGTAGGTAGACCATCTTGTCCGTCCTCACTCGATACCTCATCCCCTGTGACTGATGATTCTGAGGTTTCAGGCACATTTGCCGTTATTGTTGGTTGTTTCTTTTTTATTTCCTTTCTCAGTTTGTCATATTTTTTCGAGAAGGTCAGAACTCTGCCATTACTATAGTCTTTCTCATCCCTTTCGAATTTTTCTTCCTTTCTTTGTTTAATTTTTTCTTCGTATTTTTTTAGACGCTTTTTCATTGCTTCCCGCTTTTCTTCCAATTTCTGTTGATCTTCTTCCTTAGCTAGGTCATGTTCAATGTCTTTAATTTGTGTCAGAGCTTTTTTTCTGTCACTCCAGGCGAAGCGTACCAGTATCACTAGACTCCCCTTACACGATTGGGCAGTATGTTCCGCCCACGCATCCAGTAATAGGGGATCAGGATTTTCATATGCCGGGATAG